>NC_035109.1:321136453-321791453 GCF_002204515.2 Aedes aegypti | reverse complement strand
TGGAAATTAATCTAGAGTTTTCCGGGAAAATAGGCCACCATATTTTTTTAAATTTTACTTTTGGTCATATATCCACGAGTTCCACCTCTGGTGAAAATTTCCGATAGTAAAAAAAATCCCCATGAGGTATGACCAACTGCTCAGCAGGCAAACATGGATTTCCTGGCGGTAATAATAAATAAGTATTTTGTAAAAATACTTAAAGTTTTAAAGTGTAATCAGTGGTTTTCTTCAACCTTTTGTGTTCAGTCTACTGACTCTTTGCCATTGTTTCTCAATTTCTTCTCAGGTAAAATTTTCTCAGCAGTTCAAATAGTGGTTCTCTTAGGGCCGATTTCTTCACCTTCGCTTAAGCCGTAAACCACGTTTACCCATATGATTAAACTAGGTTTAAGGCCTAAGCGGGGGTGAAGAAATCGGCCCTTAAACAAATATACTTTAATAATCCCTCCATAAATTTGAAGAAGGGAAGAAAAAAGGTTGGTCTTTTTCATAGTAATCCTCAAATAAACAATAAAAGGTGTGAGCAAAGCCAAACTTCTTCCTAAGGAGTGTATCGAAAAGTAGTCGCAAACATTCAAAACGGTATATCTCAGAGCATAGTTCATCTTTTTAAAAGCTTTTTTCACGCAAATCTTCATCATGTCATTAAATTTTAAAGCAACTAAAAAAATATTGAATAATATGCAGTCCTAATATAAATACAACAAGGTTTATAAAGCATAGAAAATAAAATCTTGCACAAAATTACATTTTTGAAGTGTTTTCTGAAGATTCGATGATTTGTTTATTTGTAAATGTATATCAAACAAAATAGGTTGAAAAGCTTATTCTATCGGAAAATATGTTTACTTCACACAGCACGTAAAATGGATTTCGAAAAAATAAATTATTGCTCTAAGAAAGCTCAATTATTGGAATACGGTCGGTTTTAGAAAGTCACTTTTGTATAGTCAACTTTTGAAGCTCTGTCATATACAGTGGCAATTATATAGAGTACATTTTTGTGCTTACGTTACTTCATAAATATGCAAAGAAACTTTTCCAATCAAAAATTATTTTTTTATTCGTTACAATCGTTCGATATTACCATTAACGTGTAGAAAGAAAAAATCAAAAAACGAGGTCCCTAAAAATCGACTTTTTTCGATTTTTGTATTTGCTCTCAAATGCTTGTTTATGCATTTTTCGAAATATTTTTCACACTATGTCATGAGAGTTGTGGCACAGAATATATTAGCATGAACAAAAACCATTTTTTCTTAAAATATAACACATTTATTAACATATCATTTTTTTCAGAGGTGTGCAAGATTTTCATCGACATCTGTTAGTAATTTGCAAATTTATCATACAAAATGCCACTTCATTGAAACAATATCACCGCATCATAATTTTTAAATACATTGTAGAGCATTTCTGATCAACAAATTGTTAGTAGGTTCAACCCAATATTTTTGAGACTATTTTGAATGTTTGCGACTACTTTTCGATACACTCCTTAATATTACATACTTTAGAGAGATGAATCAAGGGATGTAAGTCTCTCGAGCAGAGACAATAATAATAATAGTACAAACTTGAGAGAATGATGTTCACCGTGTAAACACAAGAGGGCAAAAAATTCAAAATTTGCTTCAGTCCAATACCCATTCTGTGATATGGGTTCGGCCAAAGATAAATGGCTCCAAGCACTATATTTCTTTCGTTTGAGCTAAGCATGGATGATGTGGAAGCATACGATGGATGATGTTAGGGCTTGTTGAAAAAAAAAATCCTTTATCAAAGCAGCGAAGAATATCACAATAAAGTTTTAAGTTATCTGAAAACGATGGTTCAGAAAAAGAAATCTTAGCACTGATTGATGAACTAACAAAAGTTTTACGAGTTGGAAGTGAAATTTTAAACGGTGAAAACCAACGCAACACCACTCCCAGTGGAATGGCTTTTGGATGTCCAGGTTTTACGACTGGAGATTTAATTTCTTTTACCCATGCACTCGAATAGAATGGCATTTTCTTCTTGATGGCAAACACTGAATCACAACCCAACAGGGGTAAAGCCTGCTCTCGCTACAGTGCTTCTTGAGTACTTGCACGATTTCACTTCTAGAGCTTTCGAAAATTAAGCCAGTGCAGATACTTTTACATCATCTGTGAATCTTAAAAAAAAAACTTATTTTAAAAAATATCAGAGCTCAGAAATGTACTGAACCGACCGGAAATGAATTTTAGAAACTTTGCTATAAAAATCGAATCGCCAGATCGTAAATAAATTCTCCAGAGTGCCTGGACGCCTGCTCTGCAATGTGGGTTGATCCGGATCAAACGACCTATTGTAGAAAGCACCACATACACAGTCCGTAATTGCATATCAATCCCATGTTTGATGGATTTTCCATTCACATAGGACAATTATGCTTTCACGAACAGTATGTCCTACTGTCGGATTGTGTTTCCTGAGCTGTATCATGTTGAAGCGTCATTCCAGCTGGCGATTTCCTGTTTCTAGAGGAACATTAGGCTCCGACGACTCAAAAACATCCAACTGGTTTTATTGCTCACTTTTATTACACTAGTAGGGCCTCATTCCGAGGAGTGGACGCTAGACCACTCCTGATTCGGACGAGTGTGTAATTGAATTGCGTTTAGCTTGTTTCGAAAAGCTGATTTGCGAAATCTGTTCAGTTGCTTTGTGGTTTTAGGCTTGAAACGGTTATGAGCTAGAAGGAGTTTAGTTAAGCATTAATTATTATCGAGACGCAGGGCTAGTAGCAGAAAAACAAAAATAAAGTGGATATAATGACAAAAATAATTGAAATAATTATCAAAATAATCAATTAAAAAAAAAGAAAATGTTTTAATTCATTTAATCCAGATTGTTGAAACAAATTAAAAAAATCTATGGAAAAAAACGTTCTAGAAACGCGTTTTTGGTATTTTCCTAAACAGTCAACTTTGCTAAATAAGAAAAACAAAATTATTTTAAATTATTTCTAAGTCAAATAGAAAAAATAAATCTCAAAAAACTGGTAATACTAAATTCAACTGAAATTTGTGTGGAATCACAAATAGACCCAAGAAATAATTGAGATACGTATTCCATAAGATTTTATTTGTTAATTCCCTCCTTTTTCCTCTTAATCTCTCCAGAACAGATTCCTAGAAGAAATGGCTGAACAGGAACATTCATTTACAAACAACAGGACGGAAAACAAATTCCCCTTGTTATCTTAGTTTTATTTCCCAGCTAATGGAGTAAACTCAGTAAACCAACATCACATGAACGAAACAACACAACAAACTTGTTGCTCGGCTCTTGAATATTCTTCGCTTGAGTCGATACAGAATAACACTTGTGCCGAATGCTGACTGACACATGAGAGGGCAACCAATGGAAAAGAAACTTTTCCTCATAAGATACACATATAGGTTTTTGCAGTCGTTCTCGTTAAATTAAATCACTAACCATGTTTCCAGTCCTGCGACATAATGACTGAAAATGTATTTTTCCTTCCTTCTACTAGCAATGGTGCTGAGGGCAAGAGGCTAATAGAGAACTATTCCGTTACTCCCGAATTGCTCATTTTTGGCTATATGATGGTATGGGAGATGTAAATGAGTCCAAGCACCAATTAATAAAGTAAAAATGTGTTGAAATAACAAACATTATAATTGTAGTTAAGAAAATGGTACCGTTCTTTTGACATTATTTTCACATTCTTCAACTTTGAGGATTTGTAGCTCCAAGAAATATGCAAAGATTTCGATAATTCTTGCATACCATGCACCCCCGCTAATTTGAACGGTACCTCATGCAAACCATCGGGGTTCATTTTTAATTTTTCCTTCTAGTCACACAACGCACAACAGAAAATCGTACGTCTGGTTACCACTTTGGCTGTTTTATTTTGATTTTGTTCTCCGTTCCATGAGCAAAATGACGTTTGAATCTGAATGATGTGCAAATTAGCAGGGCACAAATTAAAAAGTGTTCAGATTAAATGTGGTCAAATTCCCGGTGTATCTAAGTTGTATAACACTCTCAAGGATAATACAAGTTCTATTCACATATGTCGTTAGCGTTCCTAACTTCTGAATGCTAGAAGTGATAAGCGTTAGGAGCTCTAAGTATCTGAAAAAAGGGTAAAGGCATTCGTTGTGCAACCCAAATCCGAAGCAAAGCAGATCTGTTTTTTTTTTCCAAACATCAGTTAGCTTAAGTCGCAGTTGAGTTGAAGATAAAGTTCTCTCATGATACTGGACCCATTTTAACAGGAAAAAAAGGAAGCGGCCAAGTTTCAGATCGAAAAAGTTTCAACAGCCTCTCTAGTGGTGGAACGAAGATTGTTCGAAAAGTTTTCAGCGGCGGTAATAGTGTTGGTAAGCAAACTTCACTCAAAAATATAAAATTAACACCAAAATTTTCTTGCAGCTTCACAGCATCTGATCCTATCTAATCTAATAAATGTTCTTCTCTTCTGCACTAATTGAACGTCCATAAAACACCACCCTTTACTCCCTCGTGATCCGATCAATCGGTCGGACCAATGCATGGAAATTTATTCACTCGGATTAAACCGGATGAAAGCTCACGGCAAGGCTTTCGCAATCAACTTCCTGCTGTCTAGGGTAGAGCTCGAGTATTCCCATACACTTTTCCACACTCGTTCCGTTCGCTTTTGAAAAGAGTTTCGCCGGCTGTGCTGGCTTTGGCTACGTAACGTTACACCACCAACTTCCATCCGTATGAAATCCAATCCTTGCATCATGTTCCTCCTGTGGGAGAGATCAAACTAGAAAACTTTTGCGCTTCTTTACTTCCATTGACTTGCCATCCACCGCGTAGGGTGTGGCTTATTTATCGAAAGTTCTATAAAGCAAAAGTTTGTGTGCTCTGCTGACATCAAACCACATGTATAAAGAGCAACATCAAAGTGTGCGCCAAACAGATTTGAAGGTGTCGCAAGAGGCTTGAAAGAGAATTTTCTAGTTAAAAATTTCAATATTTTTTTTCTTTTAGCACAATTTCCTCCAATACAAGCAATGAAAAGTTTTTGGAATATCAAATTTGTCTAAAAGTAGAACTAGAATGAGTTAGAAGTAATTATTGCGATTTTTTTCACCACTTAGACTTTAGTGATCTAAATTTCGTCTTTCTCAGATTTCGCCATTGATTTCACTGCCCCTTTGCGATCACCGCCGCCCATGCAATTATCCTGGTTTTCATGAGAGCAATTCTCGCTGAAACCAGGCCGCCATCGGCACCCATCGTTAGAATTCCAATTTTATGTCACTGATCGCTAGTTTTCGATAAAACTTAAGGGTGGTCCTTTCTGTTTTCTCAAATTGGTGGACCCCTCGTACGCCAGCTAGCTGAACAGTTTGCGAAAAAGCCCATTTTAGATAAATCTAGATCTTTTTTTTCTGGCAACCCTGCCTGTTATTAAGTCGTGCTCTTCCGTCGCTCCAACAATTTTTGCGTCAATCTCATCGAAACCGCCACCCGAAATCGCTTAAAGTCGCATCAAATCGTCCGCAACCGCTCAAACATCCTCCCACAGCAGTTTAAAGCAGCGTTCAGTCAGGTAGGATTAGTGAATCCAAGTTATTCCGAGCTGGCTAGAGCGTGGTTTGAGAAAAACTGCCCACCGCCATTGCCCAAATAAATTATCTCCCACCTCGCCACTCTCCATCTGTTCTGACCCGCTACTCTGTGTACAAACATCGCTCGTCCCAACTGTCGTATTCTTTCAAAATAAAAACTATTTTCTTTAAATTTTGCGACATCGGCCGAATATTATATTTTTCTTTTTAAAACGATCCCGACCACAAACCGTCCGCGTTTAAATTCGTCATTAGACTGAAGTTGCGCATCGACAGATCCCAATGCGAGTCCTAGTGCGCTGCCGAAAACATTCCATCTCCTTTCCTCTTTCGCTTCTTCATTTCTTCCACCACCATATTCCAGTGCTGTCTCTATCGACGCATTTCTCTACTGCGTCGATTCGGCTCACTCGCTCTCATTCGTTCTTATTGTTAGAATGCATCTTCGTGTTGATCTTCTATCGTTTGTGCTCGGACCGGACGTGAAAACTGTCGTGTGATGCTTAAGATTACACTGAAGGAAATACACTAACGGTTTTTATTCGTGTATACAATGACAATTGAATTTGTGTATTTTCATAATCATCGATCGTAAATAATTTATTACTGTTTTTCCATTTGCTCTATAATACTACATTCGACTCATGACCAACGATACATCTTATTTTTAAGCTACAGCCAAGCCATTACAATTCTACAAGCTAATCCATCTGGTCGATTAGTATTTTATAAATAACCTCATGGCATCTCCCTAACAAGACAAACAAAAAGAAAAAAGTGTCTGAACTTGTATTATTTTATCTGCATTTAATAGGATTATCTGTTTCACAACCTTGAGAAATATTATTTGAATTTATCTGTTGAACAATACATATTTTTTTATTAAAAATTGGTAGTTATTTTTTTTTTTTACCTATTATCATATATATTTTACTAATCGATGGCAAAATTTGAATTTTATTTTATTAAAAAAAACAATCAATAAGTACATACTACTTATCAACGCCTCTACCATCGATTTTATGAATGTTCAAAATGAAATAGTTGCTAAAATAATCTACTTGTATTCATTGCAAAACGATTTAATATTTCGTTTCCTCCAAACAGGTCAAGTCATCTATCATATCAGTTCTACTTACCATTATTTATAAAGCCCTTTTGTTATATTTAAGAAATCACAGGTATAACAAATAATAATATTGAAAGAAATAGCTCCTTGATGTTTTCCAATACTTTTGATTTTTATTTTACGTAAACTCGAATTTTTTTCTCGATAAAAACATATCGAATAATTCATTGTAAAATCTAGATGTAATGTCAGTTAACATCTTGCTAGTTTATTTTTCATGTTAAGTCTTATTTTATCGGTAACAATATATATTTGATAACAAACATATTACAAATATTACCTTAAAAAAAAATACTTCACACGATCTCTGGAGATTCCTTCCATACATTTAGACTTGTTTGTTTTGTTGTACTTTTTTTCAAAAATGTTACTGAATTGAGTCCTCTCAAATCTTACATACCCGGTATTTGCATGTCATCTTAAAATATTTACTCTGTTTGATATGAATTTGAAATTCTCCTCAAAGAATAAATTGAGATATTTATCACTCAATCCATATAGAAAATCAATTTAGCGAGCTTGCCAGACTAGCCGATCTATTTTTAGTCCAGTTCATCCTGAAAACTTTTAGCAAACCAAATCTATGACTAAGTTGTGATTATTCAGAAATTCTTCTCCGTTTATTTAATCAAAAGTTAAAAAGTTCAAAGTTACACTACATATCAATTTTGTTTAATCAAATTGTGTTCAGCGGTGTCATTTTTAATATATGTAATTTACTAATTCCATGCCGTTCATTATTCTCTTTTATTATCATACGAATTCAAAATCTTCCTAGAAAAGTCAATTGAGAAAATAAATGCTGAAGCCGGATAGAAAATCAGTTCAACGAGCTTGCCAGGCTGGCTGATTGATTAAAATCCAGAACAAAACTTCAGTTATTAAATTCTGTTTACTTAATAAATTTCATGTTTATCATAATCTTTAGAAATATACGTTTCAGACAATTCAAATGTTGTTTAAACAAATTTCACTAATCGATATTCTCTCAAATGTATTTGTAATCTGGTGTTTCCATCTATTCCATAAATTGAATAAAATTTCTACGAATTTTAAATTCTTATAGATAGAGATTGATAGACATTGGCTGATCCTAGAGATGAAATCAATTTAACGAGCTTGCCAGGCTGGTCGATTGACTTTAAACCCAGAATCAAACCCTATCCAAAACAATCTGTTCAAATATCATTCAAACCCGAAATGTATTAAGAAGTTTCATGTTTTTATCTATCTCTTTCGTATAAATTGAAGTATAGTACCTGCAAAACTGTGATAAATGATAATAAGTTTAAATTTATACAAAATCAAACCTTTAACATCCTGTTGTTATAAAACAAACAGTAAAGTTTACAGTATATTCAACACTCTACTTTTGTTATATTTATTATTATTTTATTTTTCTTTAAGGCGAAGTAGGCCGTAATTGAAATTTGTACGCGTCGTTAAGGCGAAGTAGGCCGTCATTGAAATTTGTACGCGTCGTTGATGATTGTTGCTAATTCATCTCACGATTTCGAATCAAAAAAATCAGTTGGTTTTGCACTGACACAGCTGAAAAAGTATCAGCATTCTTTATACATGTAAGCGCGTACAGTGATACTTTTTCAAGTCAATATAAGCTATCAAGACTGAGTTTTATCACTTTGAAAAGCAAGCTGAAAATTCATCATTGCTGCCAAAACGAATGACGGGCTACTTAGCCTTAATGATTGTTGCTAATTCATCTCACGATTTCGAATCAAAGAAAATCAGTTGGTTTTGCATTGACATAGCTGTAAAAGTATCAGCATACTTTATGCATGTTAGCGCGTACAGTGATTCTTTTTCAAGTCAATATAAGTTTTATCACTTTGAAATGCATGCTGAAAAGTCATCATTGTTGCCAAAACAAATGACGGGCTACTTAGTCTTAACTGCACGAATCCACTCATCTGCATCTGCAAGTACCACTCTTCTTCTATTTTTTTCTTTTTTTTTTGCGAAACACTATGCAGGAATAGTCCATTTTACGAGACGTTTTTTGAACAGCTGATCGCTTGTTTTATGAATGAAATTTTGACAGTAGGCGGTGTCGTAACGTGTGAAAGTAACAGCAATAGCATCAGTGTTGCCGTATCGTAAAATGGACTATCCGTTCATCTGTATAGTTTGAAGTAACCCACTCGCTCTGCTTTTCAAATATGTTTTACTTACTCTCAATTTTTAAGTACCATGCAGGAATCCGCTCATCTGCATAGTCAGCAGTAGCCCACTCGCTCTGCTTCTTTTATTTATTTTTTTCTCTTTCATTTCTCTTATCTGTTTTTTTTTGCCAAGCACTATGCAGGAATCCGCTCATCTGCATAGTCAGCAGTAGCCCACTCGCTCTGCTTTTCAAATAGTTTTCTTTCTCCTTTTTTTTTTTCTTATTATTATTATTATTTTTTTTTTTTGCAAAATACTATGCAGGAATCCGCTCATCTGCATAGTCAGTAGTAGCCCACTCGCTCTGCTTTTTTTTATTTTTTTTTCTTGTTCTTTTTGCCAAACGCTAAGCAGGAATCCGCTCATCTGCATAGTCAGCAGTAGCCCACTCGCTCTGCTTTTTAAATAGTTTTCTTTCTCCTTTTTTTTTCTTTTTTTCTTATTATTTTATTTTTTTTTGCAAAATACTATGCAGGAATCCGCTCATCTGCATAGTCAGCAGTAGCCCACTCGCTCTGCTTTTCAAATAGTTTTCTTTCTACATATTTTTTTTTCATTTACTAATTATTTTATTTTTTTTTTTTGCAAAATACTATGCAGGAATCCGCTTATCTGCATAGTCAGCAGTAGCCCGCTCGCTCTGCTTATATTATATTATTTTTTTTCTTGTTCTTTTTTTTTGCCAAACGCTATGCAGGAATCCGCTCATCTGCATAGTCAGCAGTAGCCCACTCGCTCTGCTTTTCAAATAGTTTTCTTTCTGCATATTTTTTTTTTCATTTACTTATTATTATTTTTTTTTTTTGTAAAATACTATGCAGGAATCCGCTTATCTGCATAGTCAGCAGTAGCCCACTCGCTCTGCTTCTATTATTTTATTTTATTTTTTTCTACTTTTTTTTTGCCAAACGCTATGCAGGAATCCGCTCATCTGCATATTTAGCAACAGCCCACTCGCTCTGTTGCTCAAATATTTCATTCATTTCTATAATTTGTTAAAGTGCTATACAAAAAAATCCGCTCATCTAAACTGCCAAGCAAGAGTCCGCTAATTCTGACCTTAAGGAAAAACATTAACTTCACAAACACCATCATCGTACCAGTAACCATTCATGCCTGTATATCAAATCACTACTTTCAACAGTAAATTTTCGTTTAAAATAAATACAATAATTTTCCCTCTGGTATCTTATAGTAACTTCGAAAAAATTTATAGAAAGCCGTCTGAGATTATTTTCATTCATTACAATCATTCCTTGCTCAAAACATAAGGCCTTTCAAGCAACTATCGAAGCATTTTTTTTAATTACCATGCAAAAACATAACATTATAGTTATGAATTCAAATATAGCATTTTTAATATGATTCTCATAAAATTCATTGGTATTTTTTTTTACCGTGAGCGGAAATACAAACCTAAGATGCAGTACCAAATGCAATAGTATTGCTTTTCTCTGGAATTTTGCTATGAACTTTAATTGCTGCTTATTGCATAAGACTGAGAAATACTGTATCAAAATAGTATGAATCGGCTTAATAGTTATTTTATAACAAATGTTTGAACACAACGAACGGAATCTGATGCACTAATAGCAACTGCTTTCAGTTTCTTTTAAAAGTTAATAAAAATCAAGCACAAATACCATGTTGCACCCTATTCCAAATTCACCATCTTTTACGTTTTTATTGCCAACATTATATTTTTCTTTTCTTTCAATAGCACTGTCTGCTTCATTGAACTGCCTGTTCCATGACGAAATTATTTATCAATGTCTCTACGAGCCTAAGTGCAATTGTTTTATGTTATAAAATTTGATTTTCTTTATGATAAATTAACTGAAAATGAGGTGACATATTATAAAAATAATAATAAATGATAATTAGAAATCTCTCTGAATATTTCCTTCTTGAAACAGTCTGACCAATCTCGTCAATATTACGTCACTATTCAATGTTGAACACCTTACCTTAACTCCTCTACCACCTTCCAGCACCTATTCTGCTTTTCAACACATCAAGCGAATAAAACCGACGACCGAAATTTTAATCAGCTCGTTTCAAACATAAACCATCTTCTTAACACTTCACACCATATCACTTGTAAAATTGAACATACCGACTGCGCCATGTCGTATTCTTTCAAAATAAAAACTATTTTCTTTAAATTTTGCGACATCGGCCGAATATTATATTTTTCTTTTTAAAACGATCCCGACCACAAACCGTCCGCGTTTAAATTCGTCATTAGACTGAAGTTGCGCATCGACAGATCCCAATGCGAGTCCTAGTGCGCTGCCGAAAACATTCCATCTCCTTTCCTCTTTCGCTTCTTCATTTCTTCCACCACCATATTCCAGTGCTGTCTCTATCGACGCATTTCTCTACTGCGTCGATTCGGCTCACTCGCTCTCATTCGTTCTTATTGTTAGAATGCATCTTCGTGTTGATCTTCTATCGTTTGTGCTCGGACCGGACGTGAAAACTGTCGTGTGATGCTTAAGATTACACTGAAGGAAATACACTAACGGTTTTTATTCGTGTATACAATGACAATTGAATTTGTGTATTTTCATAATCATCGATCGTAAATAATTTATTACTGTTTTTCCATTTGCTCTATAATACTACACCAACATCAACTGCCATCGTTTGCCGAGCATATACCTCCTCCGAACAACGTCATATTTGCATTAAGCACCCTGCTGTAACCAAGATCAAGCCAATACACTACTCCTGATCTTGCCCATCTTCTCACTCAACAATCCGAATAGACCACCGCAGTCCCACCAGAAATAATCCGTGGTAATTTATCGGTTCCATTGATCGGATCTCATCGTAGCCATTCATTCAACGATCGACGAAGGTAAACAAACATTGTGCCGTCAACCATTCCAAGAACCGACACTTGTGTGAGTGCAGTCATTTTCGCATCTGTCCCTGGCAGTGTTGCCAGTTTAGCGGCTAACATCGATAACGCTGTAACGCTTGAGTGACGCTTGAAATTCGATTACGTTTTTTTAAATCGACAGTTGACATTATGGAAATTTGCAACAGCTGCGCAGTAAGCATGACCTCGTCTGAAGTGGTGTGCAGTGGCTTCTGTAAAGCAAATTTCCATTACAAATGCGTCCACTTGTCGGAGTCGTTATATAAGGATATTTGCGGAAATGCTTCTTCTGGCTTTGCAAGGGATGTTGCGAAATTATGAAAAGTGCTCGTTTCAAGAATGCTATGACATCAACGCATGCAGCTTCTCTAGAACTTCGAGATGCATACCAGAAGGTGGTTCTAGTTCTGAAGGCGGAAATTAAAAATAGCCTATTGGCCGAGTTGAAACAAGAGATCCAAGGAGGATTCAACAAATTGTCTCCTGCTATTCTTTCACCAGTCCCACGTCGTTTCCAGTTCAGGGATCGGAACACACCCAAGCGAACTCGTGATGAAGAATCCGCACAATCTTCGGAGCAACCATCGAAAATATTCTGCGGCACCGGCCAATCAGCTGGGAGTACATCAGAAGGACTGGCAGCGAATGTTGACGATAAGTTCTGGGTGTATTTGACAAAAATATCACCCGAAGTGTCTGAAAGTGATGTTCAGTGTCTTGCTCAGGATCGACTAGAGACTGCCGACGTTGTTGTGAAATCGTTGGTACCTAGAGGAAAACCGCTTTCGATGTTGTCGTTTGTATCCTTCAAGGTTGGTGTACACAAGGATCTCAAATCAAAGGCTATGGATCCTGCTACCTGGCCTGAGGGGATACAATTCCGTGAGTTTATCGACCACGATAGCAATGTTCGGAATTTTTGGAGACCAGCGCTGCGCTTAGATCCGGGAGCAGTAATGCAGCCACAAATCGCTCTTCAGTTTTCTACGTAGAAGAACATCATTCCGTACTCCAAAGTCGTCCATCTTGCTCGGCAAACTCATCTCCGAATTATCTGACGTTGTATTATCAGAACGCCAGAGGCATCCGTACTAAAACAAACGAGTTGTTCTTGAGGCTTTCGTCATGCGACTATGATATCGTGGTCCTCACAGAAACATGGCTGCACTCAAATATATCCAATTCGGAACTCGCTACAAGCTATTGCATATTTCGTTGTGATCGGAGTTCGGCCAGCAGTGACCTTCAACGTGGTGGCGGAGTTTTAATTGCGGTTAAAGCCTCTCTCAACTGCAAGTCTGTGGCATTGCAAAACTGCGAGAACCTCGAACAGGCTGTTGTATGCATTAAACTCCAGAAGTCGTCGATCTATGTATGTTGCATTTATCTACGTCCCAACTCGCATGTCACTTTCTACTCTGCACACTCCTCAGCAATCCAGTGCATATGTGAAGGCATGTCGGAAGTTGATACGATCATCGTCGTGGGCGATTATAATCTTCCTCGTCTAAGCTGGGAAACCGACGACGATATTAACGCATTGCTGCCCTCTAACGCATCATCCGAACAAGAAGTCGTCCTAGTTGAAACGATGGTAGCTTCGGGATTGCACCAAATCAATAGCTTGCAAAACACGAACGGCCGAATACTCGATTTGGCATTCGTCAACGAACCAGGTGATGTTGAGTTAATCAAACCGCCGGCACCTCTCCTCAGGATTGACAACCACCATATGCCGTTCGTTCTTCGAATCAACGCAGAAGATCATCAATCGCAGTACGTTATGGATTCGAATCAAACTACGATTGACTACGATTTTCGTCACTGCAACTTCGCGGATCTCAACACCGCCATCTCCTCCATCGATTGGACTACGCTGTTTCACGGTAAGACAACAGATGAGACGGTACGTATGTTCTATGATACTCTGAATGGGATTCTCAGCGAAAATGTACCGCGAAGACGTCGTAGATGCCAACCATTTAAGCACCCTTGGTGGACTTCCGAGTTACAGAACTTACGGAATGTCCTCCGGAAGTCTCGTAGGCGTTATTTTCGGACAAGAACGGTTGTTAATTATGACAATCTCCGTTCAATAGAAAATCGATATAACGAATGCCAAACGGAAGCATTTCGGGCCTATATTTCACGACTGGAGACGACTGCTAAACAAGACCCTTCTTCGTTCTGGAACTTTATTCGTAACCGCAAACGCTCAAATCGGATACCAGCTGAGATGACACACAATAATTGTTCCGCTAACTCTCCTGAAACATTAGCTGACATGTTTGCAGATTGCTTCGAAAACGTTTACCGTAACAGCTCGCCACCGTTTATTCCCGATAACCTCAGGCAGTCTCCTGTGTTTGATATAAACTTCCCGCTGTTAGAATTAACTCAACACGATGTTTCATCAGCCTTGAATGAACATGATATTTCCAAAGGACCAGGAACCGACAATCTTCCTCCAGTGTTCCTAAAAGAATGTTCCGCATCTCTGCAATTGCCTCTATGCATTATTTTCAACAGATCGCTCCGTGACGGCACTTTTCCGCAGCTGTGGAAAATAGCTTCAATAAGTCCAATTTTCAAATCTGGTTCCAATCGGATTGCCGAGAACTACCGCGGCGTTTCCATTCTGTGCTGCGTGGCTAAAGTCTTCGAAAGCTTAGTTCATAACGCTTTGTATGCAGCTGCTCAACCGTTAATTTCAGATTCGCAACACGGTTTTGTTAAAAAGCGATCAACCACTACGAATCTGATGTTGTTCACTGATTTCGTATCGACGGCCCTCGAGAACAGACAACAAGTTGATGCCATCTATTTCGACTTCTCCAAAGCTTTCGACAGAGTTCCACATGATCTCGCTGTTGCAAAGCTGAACCATCTGGGATTTCCACGCTGGATTACTGATTGGCTCCATTCATATCTGACAAACCGTGAAGCATTCGTCAAAGTAAACGGAGCAAAATCTCGAAATTTCGCTATTACATCTGGCGTGCCTCAAGGTAGCGTCCTAGGGCCACTGATTTTCGTGCTGTTCGTGAATGATCTCTGCTTCCGGCTTAAATCACCCAAAGTGCTGTTTGCCGATGATCTGAAAATTTACAGAACCATTTCGTCCCTTCTCGACTGCTGTGCTATTCAAGCCGATATTAACGAGATTCAGCTGTGGTGCGTTGAAAATGGAATGGAGCTGAACACCAAGAAGTGTAAACAAATTTCTTTCACCCAACGCCAGTCCCGAATCGACTTTGAATATTTGGTGGGCCCAGATATCTTGGAGCGCATTGAATCCATCCGCGACCTTGGTGTCATAATCGATTATAAACTGCAATTCAACGAACATATCAGCATCGCCACTGTCAAAGGATTCGCTGCCCTCGGATTCATTCGACGTAGTACGAAACATTTTCAGGATATCTACGCTTTGAAGTCGTTGTACTGTGCGCTAGTTCGAAGCGTTCTGGAATATGCCGTTTGTGTGTGGTCTCCACATCATACTACGCAGATCATACGAATGGAAAGAGTTCAACGTAGCTTCGTTCGGTACGCTCTTCGCCAGTTGCCTTGGGCAAATCCAACTGATCTGCCGGATTACAGAAGCCGGTGTAACCTCATCGCTTTGGAAACGCTCTCTGCCAGACGTACAAAACTACAGAGACTGCTTGTTTTCGATCTGATTGTAGGAAATGTCAATTGTCCGTCGCTGTTGGAAAATGTGTCCCTGTATGCTCCGTCTCGTCAACTACGTGAACGTAATCTGCTTTTTGTTAGACGCCATAGGACTTCATACGGTTTTCATAACCCTCTAGATAAATGTTTTCGTGCGTTCAATAATGTGAGTGTTGTGTTCGACTTCAATATTTCAAAGTTTGTTTTTAAAAATAGAATAAGGAACTTAGAGTAAGATACAGTCTGGGGAATTCATTTTTAATTCAAGACGGTGATAAATAAATAAAAAATATGTCCCATATTTCGCTTGGAACACATAGCTAACTTAGTGGCATCGTATAGAGAAAGCATATAGCTTTCATCTGAACTCGATAAAATTTTGGCGGCCATTTTGAATTTGGCCGCCATCTTGAATTTTGTTAGAAAAATCGATTTTTCACCATTAGCGCACCGCTAGTTTTGAGTTCTGAGATCACCATCAGAAAGCTGAGGAAAAATGGCGTAAGATAGGCTACAGAAACTAGGTGAGCAATGGTATTTACCCTATCAAATGAACGATTTTCTAAATCATGTTATACGATTTTGACGTATATGGCGAGTGCAATCAATACAAACATCATTTTTTGTAGAACAAAGAAACAAGTTTTTAACCTTGCGTTGCGCTAATGGTGAAAAATCGATTTTTCTAACAAAATTCAAGATGGCGGCCAAATTAAAAATGGCCGCCAAATTTTTTTCAAGTTTAAATGAAAGCTTTATCCTTTCTCTATACGATGCCACTAAGTTTGCTATGTGTTCCAAGCGAAATATGAGACATATCCCGTGAAGAAATACCCAAGATTTATCTAAAAATGGGCTTTTTCGCAAACTGTTCAGCTAGCTGGCGTACGAGGGGTCCACCAATTGGAGAAAACAGAAAGAACCACCCTTAAGTTTTATCGAAAACTAGCGATCAGTGACATAAAATTGGAATTCTAACGATGGGTGCCGATGGCGGCCTGGTTTCAGCGAGAATTGCTCATGACAGTTTTTCCGGCCGGCCTAATGTTTACCTATTTTTTCTTTGTTCTCGACTCACCAGCTGGTCTTGTGTACACAACAAAACCAGCTGGTCCTTCGATGTTTACAATCATCGTCATTGTCCTCATGATCCAGCTGATCGTGTTCTCGTGTCAAAACCAGCTGGTAGTGACTGAAATCAAGGATGAAAGAAAGATGGTGTTTGAAAATGTACAATCAGTACATTATTGGCAGCTTTTCAATTTCGTCATGAAAGTCTAATCATTCGTGAAAATTACAATAACTCCAAGAACCATTTGTGATTTTCATGTGTTTAACAATTAGTTTTTAAAAGATTTCCCTTAGAATACAAACGCGAATTTATTCATGTTTTTTCGTGCCTTTTCAGGGCTTTACCAGTCTTTCTTGAGTTCCTGCTGGGATTTCCAAAGAAAATAATTTCCGGGATTACACACTTAATTGTCAAATTTGTACTTGGCCAAACAAATCAACGAACTTGGCCGGTAAATCCTAATTTGACTGAATTCTTGTTGAAATTTGATACTTGAACCAAATTGACAGATGTGAAGTGCCGAAAATTGGTAGTTTGTACTAATTACCGAAATTCAGTAGTTTATTTTCACAGAGCATCCGGCAAACGAATAAGTTTACCGGAAACTTGAAAACACGTGAGCGGTTCCACAGAAAATAACTTTTTTCCCAAATTTCATTTTTATATTTTTTGATTTGGATGAAATTTTGCACATGCTTTCTTTATGCCCAAAAATGCTTTTTTGCATCATCATCGGTTCGCCATTTTGACTCTAGCCTTACTTTTGAGAAGGGCCTAAGAACAAAATCCCTAATAATTTTCAAAAAAATCATAACTTAGAAACGGTTTGTCCGATCAGTTTGGTGTCTTCCGCAAAGTTTTAGGTTATTGTTGGGACTATCTGGAAAAAATATACACTGTAAAAAAATGTTGTAATTTTTTATATTTCGAAAATAAAGCTTAAAAATCAATTTTCTCAAAAATCGTATATTATTGATTTTTTAAATTTTTTTATATGTTAAAGTAGACAAAAAATTAAGTCTTTTGCAAAGTGGGTCAAGATGGTGAAATCATGGACAAAAAAGTTATGATTTTTTAAAAAAGGTGATTTTTTGAAAATGGTCATAATACACTTTTTAAATGTTTTTCAACTCGATTTTATGAAACTACGCAAAATTTACATCAAAAAAGGTATATGGGAAAATCAGGCTAACTTTTACCGTTTTAAAGATACAGCTATTTTAATACAAAATTATGATATAATTTTCAATTTTCGGTCATTTTCGAATGTTTTTTTGAGGCGCATAAGCCTAGAAATTTGTTCATTGGCTGAAAGAGCAGATAATTTTTGACTAAAATGTTGGAGAAAAGATTGATTTGGTAATTTCTTCATTATATGAAGCGAAATAAAAAATGTGCCCTGTAAATATGATTTATTTATTTTTTTAACGAAACACAACTTCAACATTCAACATTATGATATTTTGATATGTAATTATCAAGAAAATATGGAACAAAATGTTAAAAGTTAAAAAATAACAAAATAACGAATATAAAGCAATCAATGCGTGAAATGCATTTATATCGATTTAACATAATGCAATATTTCCATTCAAAAACAAAAGCTTCATGAATAGAGGAGTAACGTGCCCAGTTGTCTCACACAAATATACCTGATGTTTTCTTAAAGTACAGCACGTTGGTATATTTGTGTGGTCGGACAGTAACGTACCTAATAGTTGATTCAAGTACCCATGTTGGTATAAAAAAGAACTGATGCAGCAAAGACACAAGCAAGTGATAATCAAGTGAAAAGTAAAAGATAGCTTAGAACAATGAAGTATAAAATGAACACCATCAACAAAGGTTGTGAAAATGTGTTTTCAAAAAAATGTTCAAAAAGTTACCGAAATCTCATGGAAAGTAATATTGCCAAATTAGTTGAACTAGGATTTGCAGATGAAAATCAGCTAAATAAACAATTTAAAATTTGCGATTTGTGTCGTTTACAATTGGCCAAAAGAACAGCATCAAGCAGTGATGACTTATCAAGTAATGAAGAGGAAGATGTTTGCATGGAAGAGGAAACAATAGAAGCATCAGCATCAGCAACTTCAATACAGTCAACGGATTCCAATATGAATATTAGGAGACATTAGAAGCAACGTCAGCAACATCGATTGAGGCAACGGATTAACTATTCAGGGAACACAAAAATACCATTCATTTATTCCAGTTTCCGTAGATAAAATAGAAGTCAGGCAATTTTCAAACTGTAATGACAGTAAAAAAATTGTAAACATTATGAAAAAGTAAGAAATCTGTATCAAAATAGGACGCTCCATCATTGTTTAAGACAATGAAATAAAATGCTTTCAGAAAAAAAAATATTCTTTTTTTTTATCAACTCGAAAAACATCCGAAAACAACCAAAAGTTGTGAATTTTCAGTAAATTTAATTTCAAAATCGCTGTATCTCGGAAACGGTAGCAATTAGCAAAATTTTCTCATGTACCTTTTTTGTTGCAAATTTTGCGTACTTTGTTGAATGGTTTGTCACAATGAGTGTCGGCATACTCTTATTTATGAATTATTTGTGTTTTACTTATTTTATTTAAACACATCTTTCCTATACCTTTGTTTTTATTATTAAAGAAATACTTTGAATGATTCGACACTATGAGTGTAGATATGCAAAGGTTTTACTTTTCAACGAACTGTTAATGGTTTGCCACTGTAAGTGTCGGCATAAGACTGTTCTGTGATGCTCCAGCCAATAGAGTTTTTTTTTTATTTTCATGTAACTAAAATATGATGACAGCTTCAGGAATGGTGCGTTCAGCTATTTGTGCAACAAACTTTGAATGGTTCGTCACTTCAAGTTCATTCTTTTTTCACTTCATCTTCGACATTATTTTCTTCTACTGGGAAATTTCTCATATCAATTAAAAATATTATATTTAAAGGCATGTTTAATGAATCAATAATTCAAAATCCAATTTGCTACGGGTACATGTTATATGGTTTTATAAACGAAACCTGTTGAAGCCATCTCATTTATCCTGACAGGGATCATGCACAAATTACGTCACGCTCCAAGGGGGGGAGGGGGTCGAGCCAAGCGTGACATGTCTTACAAAATTTTCGCAGGACTCATACAAAAAGTGTGACAAAGGGGGGGGGGGGGAGGTGGTCGAAAAAGTTGAAATTTAGCGTGACATAATTTGTGTACCATCCCACAGCTGAAACAGCATAAACAGAAGTGTTGCATTTCTTAGTCAGTGATGGCTATGATGATTTTAAGGGTAAGTTTATCGATCGACAACAGTAAACTTTCCCGGAATCAAATTTTTTCTTACAACGCGTAATATATAAATTCTGAAATTTTTCAAAACTCCTAGCCTTTTTTGCTTTAGGTTCTTTTAAGTGGTGCTTCAAGTATGAAAAGATTTATGTGCGAAGTTCCTCAAGAATGTGTCATGCGAAGGAAGGAGATACAAAAAATGTTGAAGCATGTAAAGGGCGAATACGAAATTATTGCGACACCGAAAATGTCATGGCAATTTTCTTATAATGTTTAGAATGAAAACAAAATTTTAGTGTAGTTTTATACATATATTTACTTCAAAAATCAAAAGAAAAGTTAATCGATGGAGCCTTGAGTATAAAATTGAAGGCATTTTCGCTTGATGCCCTCCATCAAAGTCTTTACAGTGTCATCCGGTACCAGTTTCTCAGTTTTTTTTGCGGATTTATGTCCTTTGGAACAAAATGGACAGAATTGGCCTCATACCACTCCAGGATACTTTTAGAATCTGGCTAAATCTGGCCAAAATAGCGGAGCTTCATCGTGCTGCTGCAAGAACGGAAAAAGGGGCTTCTCGAGGCACTCAGATTTGCAAAATTGTCATGAAAATCACAGGGCGCAACATTCTTCTTCTTCTTCTTTCTGGCGTTACGTCCCCACTGGGACAGAGCCTGCTTCTCAGCTTAGTGTTCTTATGAGCACTTCCACAGTTATTAACTGAGAGCTTTCTTTGCCGATTGACCATTTTTGCATGTGTATATCGTGTGGCAGGTACGAAGATACTCTATGCCCTGGGAAGTCGAGAAAATTTCCAACCCGAAAAGATCCTCGACCGGTGGGATTCGAACCCACGACCCTCAGCTTGGTCATGCTGAATAGCTGCGCGTTTACCGCTACGGCTATCTGGGCGCAACATTGTTGCAACCTTTTCATCTCGCGATTAATCAGTTACTTTAAACACAAAACCAAACTTGTTTTATGGATGCTGTCCGATAATGTGTCAATGTTTACCAACAAGGAGAAAGTTCTCAAAAATTGCAATACGAAGCCCAGAAAATTGCTGCGCACGTGGTGATCGATCATTGTCATATTCTATTCAAGTGGTGATAAACTGATGTTGCGGAATAAAACTGTTGCAACAAGAATGAGAGATGGCAATGTCTTTGTTGCTGCTTTTTTGGTGACAATCCATTCACTGCTGAATGCACAACTCCTTTCAAAAAAAAAAGTGTTATTAAACATGACCAAAATTAATGAAAGGACGTTATTCTCTTATCAGCAGGTAAAATCAACTCACCTGTAGAAAATCTGAACTGCTACGGCAAATGAAATGTAATATGTTGTTAACAAAATATTAATAAAATCCTAAATTTGTTTTACCAAATTAGGATGATAGTGTTGTCTAATAGCACAGAACACCTAGATATAAGAAATTAATGCAATGTTTGGTATGATACTAATAATGAAATTAAAAAAAAGAAAGGACGTTTCTCCGGAATTCTTACCGTTAATGATGATAATTGCATCGACATGAGCAATCAGTTCGATGCTCTAAACATCAAATCGAGGAAGCGAAGAGTGCCACCAATCGTGATCAGTTGTTCCAAATTTAGAGGATTTAGACAGAAGATCTTAAACTCCATTAGGATAATCACGGTTTCCTTCCAAATGGCAAAGAAAGGAGACTACCGCTTTTTGCCGGAAACTCTTAAAGACCTCGAACTTATTCTTTGATGTTTTGAATCTCACGAACTTTTGGTTTAAAGACCTTAGGAAAATTAAGCCGCACCCTAATCCACACTGTCAGGATGAACCGATATGTGCGGCGATGTTTGAGAAGTAATTGAACAGAAAATCGATACTTTTCCTTTCGATGTGCTCTCCGTTGGATAAATTCGATGATTGCAATATGGATGTTTTATATATTCATGAAAATGGAAAAGAGATAACCAAACTGTCTCGTTCGTAACCGGTCGCAGTGGAAATAATTTGCCAAGCTGTTGTGACAGATGGCATTATTCACGACGATGTTTCAGTTTCGTTACAAATTCCCATCCATTGTTCCTCTGCAAGGGAAAGCCCAATGATGGACGGTTCGACTAATGGGTAGTAACGAGATGGAAATTTTCCACGCAATTCGAAACTCCGGACCGAATTAATGGCCGGTAGCCCACCTCCACCTTTGCGGAAAACAATATGCCACTCTTTTAGATTACACACTATACACCTTTGTCGGTTTCGCATTCGAATAAACACGCAAGTTTCCTCCTCGGGAAAAAAGGACTTCTTTGCTTGGGCGGCGTTCTCCCAGAGAGGACCGCATTCCGATGAATGGGCGACTGGAAAGATTGTTGCGTGCAGATTATAAACTCATTGTACAACGTGATTGGCACAAATGGAGATCGTTAGCCCTTCCTCCTCTTACAGTTACAAACACACGAATGCCTACCGAGGAGATTAGCTGATTATGTTAAATGACCAGCAGGTGTAGGATGGGGTCGATGATGAATGGCATGTTTAATTGTTTTAGCTTCAGTCACGTGCGAGGAAGCTACGGGGACAACGTTATACCAAGAAATTTATGTACAGTTATTTGCGTTGAATTTGAATATGCAAATATTAAATTTTATAATGTTTGTGTAGTAAAATCTACACGGTACTTCCATTGATCTGTAAGTGTTTTTTTTTCTTTAAATGTATCACTCCAAGCATTACATTAATTTCGTATATCTAGGTGTTCTGTGTTAGACAACACAATCATCCTAATTTGGTACAACAAAATTGAGCTTCAATTAACATTTTGTCAGCAACATTCTTCTTCTAGGCATTAACGTTCTCACTGGGACAGAGCCTCATTCTCAGCTTAGTGCTCTTATGAGCACTTCCACAGTTATTAGCTGAGAGCTTTCTTTGCCTAAGTTGCCATTTCGCATTCGTATATCGTGTGGCAGGTACGAAGATACTCTATGCCCAGGGAAGTCCAGGAAATTTCCTTTACGAAAAGATCCTGGACCGACCGGGAATCGAACCCAGACACCTTCAGCATGGCTTTGCTTTGTAGCTGCGGACTCTAACCACACGGAAGGCCCCAACATATTGCATTTGATTTGCCGTAGCAGTTCAGATATTTTACAGATGAGCTGATTGCCCCTGCTAATAAAGGAGAGAAAAAAAGTTTTTAATTTACTTGACCAAACTTTACCTAAATTTATAACACATCAATCGTGGCATTTGAAGATTGCAACGATTTTTGTCTAAAATTGTTAATTATTTTATTTGTCATTTGTTCAAATGTATCAACGTTGGAAATTCTATGTAACTCATTAGTACTATACCAGGGAGGAAGCTTCAGAATTATTTTAATTCTATTATTTTGAATCCTTTTCAGAACTTTCTTCCTGGTATTACAACAGCTAGTCTATATAGATACAGCATACAACAGGACTGGCCTGAAAATTTGTTTAATGATCGAAAGCTTGTTCTTAAGACAGAGTTTTGATTTCTTATTAATAAAGGGGATAGAGACATTTCACATATTTATTGCATTTGGCTTCAATGCCCTCAATGTGATTTTGAAAATCAAATTGTTATCTAGCATGAGCCCTAGATACTTAACTTTATCTGACCAATTTATTGGAACCCCTCTCGTGACAACATGTCTACTTGAAGGTTTCAAATAAAGAGCTTTTGGTTTATGTGGGAATATTATAAGTTGAGTTTTGGAAGCATTAGGATAAATCTCAAAATTTTGCAAGTATCAAGAAAAAATATCCAAACTTTTATGCAATCTACTACAGATGACACGCAGGCTTCGTCCTTTGGCGGAGAGGCCTGTGTCATCCGCAAACAAAGATTTTTGACATCCCTGAGGTAGCTCAGGTAAGTCAGATGTGAAAATATTGTATAATATTGGTCCCAAAATGCTGCCTTGAGGAACACCAGCTCTTACAGGAAGCCTTTCAGATCTGGAGTTCTGATAATTAACCTGAAGTGTACGATTTGACAGATAACTTTGAATTATTCTAACAATGTACGTTGGATAATTTAAGGGTTTTAAATTTTACGATCAAACCTTCATGCCAAATACTGTCGAATGCTTTTTCTATGTCTAGAAGAGCAAGACCAGTAGAATAGCCTTCAGATTTGTTGGAACGGATCAAATTTGTTACACGTAAAAGTTGATGAGTGTTCGAATGTCCATTGCGGAATCCGAACTATTCATTGGCAAAAATTGAATTTTCGTTGATGTGGACCATCATTCTGTTCAAAATGACTTTTTCAAAAAGTTTACTGATGGAGGAAAGCAAACTGATTGGACGATAGCGAGAAGCTTCTGCAGGGTTTTTGTCTGGTTTTGAAATTGGTACATCCTTAGCATTTTTCCATTTGTCAGGAAAATATGCTAATTGAAAACATTTGTTGAATATGTCAACTAAAAATGATAAGCTACTTTCTGGAAGTTTCTTGATGAGGATGTAGAAAATTCCATCATCGCCAGGAACTTTCATATTTTTGAATTTTTTAATAATAGTTCTCACTTCTTCCAAATCAGTCTCCAAGGCATTCTCGAAAACGTTCTCTTGATTGTGAATATTTTCGAAGTCCTGAGTAACTTGATTTTCAATTGGACTAGTAAGTCCTAAATTAAAATTGTGCGCACTTTGAGCTTTTTCGCAATTAGTTGGTAATAATTTGTTTTCCTCTTTCAATGCCGGTATTGGCTTCTGAGGTTTTTTCAAAATTTTAGATAATTTCCAAAAGGGCTTACAGACATACTCTCCAATTGAGTCCAATTGAGAAACTTATTTTCAAAATTTTTGTTTCTTTATTGTGCAAAACGTTTCTTGATTTATTTCTGCAAATCCTCCAAATAATATTCATAGCAGGATCGCGAGTGCGTTGAAATTGC
This sequence comes from Aedes aegypti, assembly GCF_002204515.2. Lineage (NCBI taxonomy): Eukaryota > Metazoa > Arthropoda > Insecta > Diptera > Culicidae > Aedes > Aedes aegypti. The sequence goes on along the minus strand of NC_035109.1, from coordinate 321,766,705 downwards.
CTTCTCCTCAAGACGGATCAAGACTTTAAGATCATCGTCTACAATCACGGATTCAAATTTTACTTCACATTTTGGAATTTCAATGCTCCTGGGTCCAACAATGGAATCTTTCATGGTGGTATCTTCCTTCACTGGACAGACGTTTTTAGCGTGAGAAGAACCTCCGCAAATCATCTCTTCGGGTGACTTATAGTCACTTGAGAGATTTTTCTAGACAACTTTGAACAAACGTTCAGTTTTGTCTTTATAAGTAGAAAATTGTGTTTCTTCTCTTCAAGATTTTTGAGAAGATTTTCGCGATCTTTAAGAGTTTCCGGCAAAACGCGACAGTCTCCTTTCTTTGCGATCTGGAAGGAAACCTTGATTCCCCTAATGGAGTTCAAGATCTCCTGCCTAAATCCCCCAAATTCGGAACAACTGACCAGGATAGGCGGCACTCGTTGCTTTCTCACTTGAATCAAAGAGCCTAGGCTAGAGGCTGCTTCGATTTGGTGTTCGGAAAATTTGTCTAGAGCATCGAACTGATTGCTCGTTTCGATACAATTATCAACATTATTCATTTCGCCCTTGGAAGAATGTTCGTATTCCGGAGAAACGTCCTTTCTTCCATTCTTGCCCCGTTTAGTGACAGTTTTAAATCCCACTTTTTTGGAAAGAAGTTGTGAATTCAGAGATTCACCCTTCCTTTTGCTTGTTGTTGGTACGATTTTTAGTTAATAATCGAAAGAAGACGTGACATTCGAGAGGTTTTTTCCCAAGACGGTGTCCAAGAAGGATTACCACCGCTAGCTTTTGCCAACGGGTCCAACGAAAAATCGAAGGCACGGGTCCAAACAAGGATCGTAAAGGAATCAATAGTAGAAAAAAATAGTACTGAAAAGTTCTGTTTTAGTAGCACTGAAAAGTACCGTTTTTAAATTTAGCACTGAAAAGTACTGTTTTGTTACTTTAGGTAGTTTTTAAGAAAACTTCCAAGAGCAGAGAGAATTCGTGTACGCACAGCACGAAGGTACGATGCGCACTGTCGTGAAGGTCTGATTTGTCACTTTCTTGCATGTATGGCGACCGACTATTCCTTCTCCACACTACCTACGCCAGTTGGTCCGTAGACGGTCCATCCAAGCTTCGACCTAACTGCTATCGGCTCCTTCGGTCGGCCAATACGCGATTCGAGCGGCGCGTACAGATGGATATCTTTCAATCCGATGAGTATCTGCGGTGCGGCTTGATGAAAATTTGCAATCGGTATTCCTCGAAGGTGAGCGTACTATTTTACCACTTCCGATACAGCCTGTGTGTGGTGCGGAAGCTTCAATCTTTCCACCGTGTGGGTGTTCTTAATATGGAATATGGATCCTCTAGCAGAGATAAAAAGACTCACGCACTGCGAATCCTTCTCGAGCCGGGAACTATGGCGGTCTATATCACTCGGAGTGGCTGCGGAACGCCACGTACTCCTAATCGGCTGAACATCGCGGCTGATCAACGTGACTGGCATCATGCGGAAAATGACAGTAGGCTTCGGTTGCATTGCGTGGATGTTGCTGTTCAATACGGCGACTGGCCTGGTGAAATGAAGCAAAAGATTGTGGCGCTCCCCGAGCAAAGTTTGAGATCATATTGAAAACTAATTTTGATGTTGTGATGTCGCGAATTTTGATAACTCAGTTTGCTGACATTTTGGTCGTTTTAACGGTTAAAATATCAAAACTGAGAGCAGATAAATGTTCCCATGAAATCAAATTGGAAACTATTTTTGATATCAGTTACAGTAAATTGAAAACTGTTTCTGCTATCATGAAGGGGAAATTGAGAACTCATTGAGATGTACATATTTTCGATTGATATTGAAATGAGTCTGCTACAAAATAAATCCTTCGTTTTTAAATTTAGTGTATACATGTAGCAAGTAGAAGCATTAACCTAAGAATGCTAATGTCGCTAGTGTTCGTGTTACCAACATCTAGTTTGCCACGCGCTGGCAGCTTTTTAAATCATTCACTACAACATGGCATCGAACAAACTTTGAAAAGATACAGTTAAAGGTGATAATAAACTAATTCAGTTTTGTGAGAACAGCGCCATTAGCGTTCTACTACTAATATTTCTATTATGTAGCACGAATAAATTTATCTATCTATCTTTTTTTTTTCCTTACTTTTATTTGTTTAGGCACTCCGTGCACTTGGCCACTACTATGCCGAGTATCATATACAGAATTCTATTTATATCCTTATTGCTATTTTCTCTCATACCGAGCAGGTAGAGGAGAGTGCTGCCGTTGGTCCAATACATATCCATGTCAAAGTCCATTGGTGTGCGGTGGTTCATTTTGCCATGTTTACGTGTGAGGCAACAGCCTACAAAGAGGGTCAGTGTGTCTCAGTCACCATCCGATACTGACGAAGGATGGATGTGTTGCCCAACACACGGTCCTTCGTGCGGCGTCTTCTGGTGGCTGGACGGAGTTTTTTGTGTGGGGGGATTGGGAATCGAACCCATGACCTTCCGCTTACGAAGCGAAAGCGTAACCTCGAGGCTACGGGACCCCCCTTATCTATCTATCTATATAAATTAAAATGGAAAGTTGTTTGTATGTCACGAAATGGCTTCCGAACGGGTCAACGGATTTGAATGATTATTTTTCCGTTTTGTTTGTCAAGTGTTCCGACGTGTTTGTGTGTATAAAAATCCCAGGATTTTCATCGGGAAATATCGGGATATCAAATATATCAATGATAAATTGATAAATATATCAATGATAAATTGATATCAAATTATGAAATCAACTTGTTGCTGATAACAGAATAAGTTTTCGACGTGCTTTCTTGTTGATGTTGGACTTTTCTCGGGTCCTTACATCCTTCGACATTGCAGTGGAAACTGAGTTTACAGCCGGCCGATCCGCTGACACAACTTCCACTTGCGAACTGCATCTCATCGATCGGTGAGCTGAAGTCTCTGGAAGCGTTCGCAATTCCGGATTCGGTGATCCACTCTGCCGCAAATCCTGCAAGGCTTTCTCTTTCTCGCGGGTGAACTTGAACTTCTCTTTTCCACCGCATCGTGAGCGTGCATATGAACCAATGCACGAGTTCACTAATTTGACGTTTGAGCGGTGCCGTATTCACTCGTTGCCATGGTCACATAAATAACACGGCACCGCTCAAACGTCAAATAATGAACTCGTGCATTGATCCATAGCGATAATGGACCTATGCACGGGTTCATTATATGACGTTTTAGCGGTGCCGTGTTATTTATGGGACCATAGCAACCAGTGAATTCGGCACCGCTCAAACGTCAAATTAGTGAACTCGTGCAAAGGTCCATAGGCCCGGAGAAGTGGATGAACTTGTCATTCATTTTTCTGTCAAATCTCATACAAAATCTACTTTTTCTTTGACAGAAATTCACTCTAGGTGAACCACTTCCCCTGGCCTATGTGCTCCGCTTGTCGCTTTCCCTTTCTTCGGCTGGTAATCTCCGGATCGGGACCCTTCTCCGTACGCTACTATCTCGCTTGCGTCCTTGAGGATGCTCAACAGGAAGTTTGACAACGTGCGCAACGTCACCACTTTGCTCCCACCCACTCAAGCTGCATTCCTGCTGGCAGCTTCTCTGTTAGCTCTTGTATGAGCATCGGGTTCACCAGATGAGTGGTCAATCCAGTAGCCTCAAGATGATCGGCAAGCTGTTGGACTACACTGAGGCAATAAACCTTAGGTTTTCCATAAATCACGAATAATAAACCAGTAAAATATGGTTTCATTGAACGCTTAAAAATTTCGCCTGTGGAATCATAAGTTTCATAAGTGAGATCTATGAATTCTTTATAATTCAATATTTGAAATAATTCTCATAGCAATCGCTAGCAGAACTGCTCCGCTTTTGAAGCTGGGTACAAGTTAAGTGGAATTTAGGAACATGTTGCAGAGCATGTCAATTTTTGAGCATGCCTGAAGTAAAAGGCAAATGTTATCATTGATTGATAATTCAAATTACATTATTATTATTGCGTTCATTATTTAGACATTGAGTAATGAAATTCTTCACCAAAATCATAAGTTAAACTTACAATTTTTAACACTAAACGTTGTGGCGCCAAATCATTATAATTCCTTAAGAAATTATTAACACTCTCGAGTCCCTTCGAATCTCGCAGAAGGTTACGGCCTTTCGTGTTTACTGTTAAACATTGCATTAGATGGTGTGATAAGAAGAGCGGGGATGGACACAAGTGGCACGATTTTCAGAAAGTCCATCCAGCTACTTGGTTCCGCCGACGACATTTATATTGTGGCACGGAACTTTGAGACGTTGACGGGTACGTTCATCCGACAAAGGGCTCAAACCAGGCGAATCGGACTGAACATCGAAGTGTCGTAAAAGCAAGGGGCTCAAGAGAGGACACGGCACGGTCCCTTCTTCGAGTTCATATTGACGGTGGTGAAATTGAGGTGGTCGAAGAATTCGTGTACTTGGGCTCACTGGTGATCGCCGACAACGACACCAGCAGGGAAATCCAGAGACGCATCGTTGCTGGAAATCGTGCCTGCTTTTGACTCCGCAGAACTCTTCGATTGAGTAAAGTTCGCCTTCGCACTAAGTTAACCATCTACAAGATGCTGATTAGACCGGTACTCCTCTGTGGGCACGAAACATGGACCCTGTAGTAGATTAAGGTTCTTTGATAAATTTGAGAAAAATTATGGGGCTAAATCTTCAACGGTTAATTGTTAATAATGGTTTAAAAGTAAAACATTAAAAAATAAAAAAAATACTGTAATATCAAAAAGGAATATTAATACTAAAAAAGTATTGTTAAAATAGTTGGTAAATATCCCATGAAAATATTTGCAGTTGAACAAAATATAAAACATGAGTAGATAATTTTTGAGCGTGTTTGATACCGTTTTGATTCATATTACGGACACTTAAGGCTTCAGTAAAGTACAACTAATCACTACACATATAAATTGAATCGTTCTGTACAAAACTTTAGCGTAATCAGGCCTTGCAAACACTTAAATTTCGATTGGTGGGCGAAAATTCGGATTCCACATCTTTAATTCATTTTAATCAATAAAAATGTTCAGTCACTCGATGATTTTTATTCCCGACACAACCACACTTTCGCTTCATATTTCGGACACTTTGTTTAGAATTCCGGACAGCTCTTGAAAAACACAATCAGAATAATCGAATTATTAATTAAACGCACTAATCCGTAGGAAAGACGTCAAAACTAGTTAAACATTGTAAATTTTCATAGATTGCTATGTAAAATGTTTATAAAAATCATCATTCAAATTGGGAACTTTTTGACGGCGCATTTTGAAACATTTCGAGTGAAATCTTTCCCATACAAAGCAGTGTGTCAGGAATTTGAAGCTGTCCGGGATTCGAATCAAAACGGTATTAAACTAGAAAACATAATTTGTTACACGAAAGAAAAATGGCAAACGAAAGAAAACGCGTTGTGTGTGAGTGACCCTCTTCCGAACCATCTCTGCAGAGAGGCAGAGAGCATTACTAGTTTAGAAGAGGGAAAAATTCGGATTGCAAACGGATGACTAGATGATGGTTGGTATATGAACGCCTCGGGTTGAATAGAGCAGAGAGAATATGGTATAGGCTTCGTAGGCGAATGTGAGTGTGTGGGTAGACGGAATGACGAATTGATGCTTCGGAAAGCATCAAACGAGGCTGCTCGTAACTGATCCTTATGTCGAATTCGTTTTTGAACCTAGGTTGGAACTGGCGCAACCCGTTCTGAATCACAGTTTCAACCCCAACCCGATTCAGGTTCGACCGAAGTACAATTTGCTTGACGTTCGTTTGTTTATGTGTTGATCACCGACCCAGTTCCTAAAAACGAAAACGACATTAGTGTAGGGGACGCACTAGCGTTTATGATGAGAGTCGATCATTCTGTTAACTAATGTCATCTCGATAGGACGTTGTTATCGGTCGTTGTTATTTCGCGGAAGATTTATTCCACGTGGCGGTAGAAAAAATTCAGTTTTTGCCGGATATTTTATGGAAAAACGGCCCAGTGTTACGACAGACCCTACGTGCAGAGGATCAAAGCGCCCTAGGAGAAGACGGATGAATCATGAATTGCACAAGCTGCTGGGAGAACCAACCATCGTTCACCTCGCAAAAATTGGGAAGTTCGGTGGGCCGGGCACGTCACCAGAATGCCGGATAAAAATCCGGTGAAAATGGTTATCGAAACCAATTCGACCGGCACAAGACGACGTGGTGCGGGGAATTCCGTTTTGTTTTGTTGCATGACCCCACTTTTAGCACTGAGAGGGATTCTGGAAATTTTCTCCAGGTTTCTGGAAATGTTGACTAGTCTTGCACATAAATTTAGCTTTTTCAAAAGCTTCAATATTATTTAGATCACTTTTGTTCAAGTGATCTAAATGATATTTTTGATAAAGCCCTTTCCGACCTGGGGGATGCGAACTGGATATCAACAAGCAGCCAGGCTGCTGTCAAGCTAAATTTTTCATGAAAATGATTCGAGTATGCCTGGTAGTGTGGGGTAATTACCTTGTCACGCTAAAAAATGTTATGCATGTTATGTAACACAAAAACTTCCAAATTTTGAAAAGAAAACGTTATACTTGGTTTTATTTATGCATGAGTTTATAAAAAGTCTGGTAAAATATATTTCTCACTAAGGTACGGTCAGAAACTATCTGATTCAGTCAATTTGTTGGACTAATTACCAGCATCAATCTGCAGTAGTTTTGTGTGATGTATGTTAAGTGTGCACCTTGAAAATAGCTTCCTGTGAGATAAGCAAACAAGCAACGGTTAGCACTGGTGGAAAAAGTTTTGTTCAAATTGAAAGGCCAAAATGTTGGAGTTCACACCCCTTAGTTTCCAACAAATGCCTAATTGGGCTCTCTTTTTCATTTTGATTAATTGGACTGGGGAAAAACTAAGTACATTATTTATTTATACTCTTCAAGATGTTTGAGAAGAAGTTCGTGATCTTTAAGGTGAAGATAAATTGAAGCCAAACCTCAAATTTTCAAGAGCACAAATCTAGAGAACCAAACATCCGTTTGAGCTAAAAACCTAATCGATTGGTCACCACCAGCTAGTGATCAATCGATTAAGTTTTCAGCTTAAACGGATGTTTGGTTCTCCAGATTCGTGCTCTTGAAAATTTTAGGTTTGGCTTCGATTCATCTTCACTTTAAGAGTTTCCGGCAAAACGCGACGGTATCTTTTCTTTGCGCTTTGGAAGAAAACCTTGATTCCTCTAATAGAGTTCAAGATCACCTGCCTAAATCCTCTAAATTCGAAACAACTGACCACAATTGGCGGTACCGCCGTGCGGGGTGACATGAATCTCATGGCTAGTGGGAATGCCAAAAAACTAATCTGTGACCATTTATAACGTATTCTTGAAGCTTGACACATTGTTTTCGTTATTCTGGCATTAGTTTGCTGTAAAAATATTGGCCCAAAGTCACCCTTGTGGACCAATGTCACCCCGCACGACGGTACTCTTTGTTTGCTCACTTGAACCAAAGAGCCTAGGCTAGAGGCTGCTTCGATTTGATGTTCGGAAAACTTGTCCAGAGCTGGGAGGGAGAAACCAATTCAAAATTTCTGTACGCCATAGTGAGCCGAGATTCCGCTGTCACGAACTGTCACTGTGAGCCCAGATCTCAAACATTGGACTAACATGAAAAAAGCGCGTAACTGATTAAAACACATTTTCGCATTTTATCAAAAGTGCCAAAAATCGAATGAAAATCAATTCATGCACATAATGTAAGTAATGTCACGTGAGCACCTTTGAATCTGATTGAATATAAAGCATGGAAAAACGTACCGTCAAACGGGGCTTCTTTTGACATAATTTCCACATTCTCCAACTTTGAGGATTTGTTGCTCTAAGAATTATGGATAGATTTCGATAATTCTTGCATATATCTTAGTCGTATATGTGCGTAATAAATGTGCAAAATATGAGGCAAATCTATCAAGAAATAAAAATATTGATTGAATAGCGAAAAAAATGTATCCTTTAAAACAAAAAAGGGGCTACTTTGGACACTTTTAGAAATTAATACAATTTGATGATAAAATCATTTGTTCTCATAAATTTTGAACAGATTCTATAGATTATCGTCCATTATCGTGTTTTTGAATGTTTTTTCATTGACAAACTTAATTTAGAAAATGATAAAGCTCGTAAAAATTACACATATATAACACTTTTTTTACAAAACATGCTCCTCTCAATTTTTAGATTGTAACTGCAAGTTTGCCTTCTTTTAAATAGAACTGTCAGTTACGAATGCTTCACTGTTTGAGTTCATACACACGAATTATGTAACTGCCAATTACTGCAATGATTAATGAGTTTTGTACAAAAAACATCTGTTCTGATTCTTATTGTTATGTATATATATGGAGAAGGATATCATAAACTCCTATAATTAAAAGTATTTTTCATTGAAAGTACAACCCATAAAGTAAAAGAATAATGTTTCGCAAGATCGTGAACAATGAAAATTTAGCTTATCTTACATGCATTTTGGTTCTCAATAGTTTTAAGATGACGTAAGAGTAGTTTATTTGTAGCAGATGAAGTACGCAATCGCTTTGTACTGAGGATTATCGATTTACATGATAAAGTTGTGAGTTTACTGTTTTTAAGTATTGAAATATACATGTTTTATGGTTATCCACTGTTCTGAATCCTTAGTTTAATTTTATTTGTGTTGTAAAATATACAAACCAACATTCTAAACTAAAATAAAGGTCGTAAAATTAAGACCTTTGATCGATTATTTTTCAAAACAACAATTTTCAACATTAAATTATCAAAAATTTCTTTGAAATATGAATATTTGATAGTTTTGTGATGCTCACAACAACTTTGCACGATATGTGAAAAATTATAACAAAGATTACATAGCAAATGTTTTGTACCATGCGATTTTTGTTCGGACTTTTTTGATATATTTTGTTGTTTATCCTGTTATTGTTGATGTTGTTCCAAAAAATGTTCATGCCTGATTGTAGAGCATATATTGGTTAATAAAAGTACTGAAGACACAAAATGGCTCAGATTAATATTTATGCTGCAAATAAATCCAGAACGCGAGTGTCCAAAGTAGCCCCCGGAATCAAAAGTAGCCCCGTCTGACGGTATCGTTTTACTTTTTTTTTTTTTTTTTAATGAAAATGAATATTTAGTGCATAGAAAACTGTGACCCTTTTTTCATGTTTGTCAGGAAAGATCGAAGGTACACAACGAAAAAAAACTAGCGATTTTACCCAAGCCTGCCTTGATTGTTGTTGGCTAGCTGGAGTTATCTTGCAGTTAAAAAAAAACGTTGTTTTATATTTCGTGTGTAGTATCTGTGCCTCCCTCCCAGGTCCAGAGCATCGAGTATCTTGAGCAAGGATGGAAATCTAGTGATCATGACAAAATAAATGATGCATCGCGGTTGTTCTTTATCATGCGAGCATAGCAACAATGATAAACCACCAGTCGTCAAGACCTAACAACAAACTCCGCTCCCCAAAAAATGAATCGCTCGGCATGTGTGCTAACGATCAATTGTTAGCAAACCTAAGTCATAACTTTTCGAGGATTTTAAAGCTTTTATTCTGCGATCTGTCTTCTGGCATGCCATTTCTGATCAGAAAATCAACCGGGCATGGTTTTGGCGGAAAATTATGCCGTGAACGCATTATGATTCATGTTAATCACAACATGTTACAATATCTGACAAACGGTTTGTCCCGCGACATACTGTGTATCGGATGCTCCATATATCAAGACTAACAATTCAAAAGGCCTTATCTCCAAAAAGTAAACAATGAGAATAATACAATCTTGTTTTGTCAAACAATAAATCAAATTTAAATTATGAATTTAAGCATTGTATGTTAATTTATCATCCAGAAAGCCGATGAATAAACTGATTTACAGCTATGAATATTCATTACTATCATTTTAGCAAAAAATCCTGCTAAAAAATGAGTCAAAGGAAATGAGGCTTTTATTTCACCAAAAGCTGTGCAGCCCTTTTCATTTGTGCCCATAGACGCCAGCCGACGCTGATGAGGCCTGTGAGTTGACGCCTTTGTTTACTCTAAAATGTGTTGAGGCCTTCTAGTTGTGGCTTGTTTTTTCATCATCTTCTGATGTGGCCTTTTGAAAATCATTCAAAATTGATGATGAAATAAGAAATTTGAAGTGTAGAAGAGTGTTAAGTGGTGAAGTAAAGTACATGGAGATCCCTACAGCAAGAGAAGATTCGTGCGGTCGTATAAATGTGCGATTGATTGAACCCTTCGTCATCCATGATTATTATGTATGTGGTACGCGAGTTTGTCGTCGAGAAAGTGTATGGAAATATTGGTTCAATTGAAATAATATTGCAATTGAACGTTATTTTTCATGCAATTGAAACCAAATCGTGTTTTTGTTGATAAGTTGTGAAGTACAGACAGGCTGACACAGGTATTATTTGGTAGTATGATACAAAATACATCAGTCTACCGGAACCCGACGGAAAACTTGATAATGTTCGCCGTTTAGACAACCACTGTGTAAAATAATATAAGGAGCAGTCGTTCCGTAGTATAACCTGCATCTACTTAGTGAATTTAAAACGTTTTTCGCAATCTACATTGCAATTTTGATGTTTGTTTAACAGGCCTCAACTCGGTTTCCGTCAGATATAGAAATGAGGCCTTTTTGAGAAAAGGCCGCATTTGCGATGAATAGCCTGGTTAGCGGAAAATGAGATGGGGCCTTTTAGAAAAATGTTACTTTTTCAACTTTTATGCATATTTTTAAATGACTATTGTATGTTTTAGTAAGAATAGGCTCTTATACACTGAAATCAGCAGAAAACCGATTTGTTTACATTTTGGACTTGAGGCCTTTTCAATTGTTGGTCTTGATATCCTTACTATGCGCGCGTAGTGAGCTGTTCAAATCATGCTTCTGCAAGAGCGACGGCCATCTTAGACCATTAAAATACTATGTTGTTAGTCGCTAGACGCGATTTTTTCCATCCTTGATCTTGAGAAACGTACTTTCTTCCATTCTTGCCACGTTTTGTGTCCGTTTTACAACCCACTTTTTGGAAGGAAGTTGAATTTCAGACAATAAGAAGTTATTTTTACTTCTACGTCGAAGCTCATCGTTTCAGATAGGGAAAATGGAAACGAGCGCGAACAAATTTTGGCACTTGACCGACCTTGCTTCTGAAGCAGTAATTTGTTTAATTTATTCCTTCTTGCCCGTCAAAAAAGCCTGCGAAATCAATAGCTTTGTCATCAGTCATTCGCTGATGCTACCGCCTGTAGGAGACATTTGTGAGACCGGATCGCAGTGCTATCTGATGATATTTTCCACTCTACGTAAAAGCTAAGGGCAGCCATGCGTCTCCATTGAAAGAGCAGCATTTCGCTCACACCACGAAGCTTAGACGATTCAATGACGAATGGTGATCCATCTGGAGTGAGTTGGTTGGTGCACCACGATCCACACATAAATTCAGTGTTGTGCTGTGGATAATCACAAAGGCCAGCACTACCTCATCAATTGCATGCGTTTGAGTACGTTGATGTGCTATGCGGCTTATGGGGTTTTCCTCAGCCCAGTGGTTAGAGCCTGCGGTTGCTAAGCAAAGCCATGCTGAAGGTGTCTGGGTTCGATTCTCGATTGGTCCAGGATCTTTTCGTAATGGATATTTCCTTTATTTCCCTGGGCATATAGTATCATCGTGCTGGCCAAACGATATACGAATACTAAAAAGGGTAACTCTTAGTTAATGACTGTCGAAGTGCATTCAGAACAGTATGCTGAGAAGCAGGCTCTGTCACAGTGAGGACGTATTGCTAATAAAAGAAGAAGTGCTATGCAGTTGTTACCTATCTATCGGTCAGAAGAAAAAAATCGACTCAATGACGTCACCGACTCATATTTATACACCCAGCCAACAGAGCAAGGTTTGAATAATTCATTGCCACCCACACTAGGTTTAGTTGGGGAGGAGATTCATGGCAATTCCTAGTTTCGCAGCTGGTCGGGACCGTATACATATTGCGGAATTATCAGCACACAGCTTTTTTACACCTCCTAGTAATTTGGATTATGGGTAAGCCGTTATGTGCACTAATACCTTACCATTGTAGGGCTGGTAGCAAGTATCTTTTCAGACACTTGGTCAATATTTTAGTACAAATCTAAAAAAAGGGTCTAATTTCAATGTTGCCCGGCATTAAGAAGCTTCCGACGTCGTTATTATTTGTTATAATGATAAGAGTATCAGTACTAACACATTGAGAATGCTACTGATCCCAAGTTGCATCTGTTGGTTGCAGCCGAGGCGCAGTTGTTATTGCAATATCGGACAACTGCGGGCGGTCAATCATGTTTATACTCTTTGTTCAGGGAAGAAGTCTCTAAAGCTCCTATATTCAAGACACTACCAGCCCTGTACCATTGAAAGTAGACGCTTCGCTCGCTCGAGCAACCCTTATCCATTGTGGGTTCCCATTCCATCCACAGCACTTCAGATAAACGATGTGATAACGTACACCAAAAGCCACCCATTTGTAGGTCAGTACTCGGTCCCGATTCGGCTGTACGGTGCGTGGCTGCGAATATCGAGCTCAGCTATCGCACTCAGCTGATGAAAAGTGGCACTTCAGGAAGGTTTACCTCCATGCTCCATCATTACTCTAAGCGGATAGTGATTGCTGGCCGGTGCCATCATCGTGGCTGTGAGCTACCGTCTGTTTACCCTCCATGAAACATATTCGCATTAGGTCGAGTTGGGAATGTATTGGGCGTTTGATTTGGTCAGCCAGCTGGTCTACGGTTCATGCTTTCGGGAAACGGTCGCGGGTTGGGATGCATCAATGTCGATTGTATATACTTTGGGCTCTTTTCGCAACCGGCACAGTAGGAGCCCATTTAGTCGCATCAAAAAAGGTGCAAGTATTCCGGAAGGGGGGTAGGTTCGAATGGCGTTTCGATTGAGAATCTCTTAGGCTCTAAGTGTTGTAAATTTCTTCGACTTCCAATGGCATAGAATATCTTCGTGCTTGCCATACGAAAAATGGCGAACAAAAGCTCTGAGTTAGAAGCTGTGGAAGAGTACATGGAAAATTAAGCTGAGCTACAGGCTCTGTCTCAGTCAGAACGTAATGCCAGAAACAAGAAAAAATACGCACAACATATTTAACAAAGATAGTAGCCCAAAAATAATGGGTGAGTCGTGTATGAAACACGTTTGAAAGATTGGCGTAGGACACAAAATTATGGCAAAGTAATCAAGACTGGTTCACAGTTCGAACAATTTGTCACGAGATTTGGATGCCGTGTTGAAGCACAGAGCAAGAATTTAAATCCCATGATGGGGAATAAGTTTACATGAACAAAAATAAAATGAAAATGACAATTATGCGTTGAATCCTAATTTATAGTGATCGAAACATGGATTGAAGTACTTAAGATGTACTGCTGCCGATTGTACTTGAACTCCATTAGGATTTCCTTCTAAATCGCAAAGAGAGCCCAATCTGGTATTCGTCGAAAAGGGTGTCTTCAAGAATATTATTTAGAGCACTTTACCAAAAGTATTATTTATATCACTTTTGTTACTTAAAGCTTTAAGAAAAGCAAGATTTGTGTTGCGATGTCCGTGTGACATGGAAACTTTTCCAGAAACCTGGAGGAAAGTGCCTTCGGTGCCAAAAGTGGGGTCATCGTACCAAACTTTGCCGCATGGATGCTCAATGCACGATTTGAGGAGGTTCTTCTTACGCTAAGAACGTCTGTCCTGTGAAGGAAGATACCAAAAAGTTTGTATGCGCAAATTGCGTGGGCAACCATGAGTCTAACTTTTGGGATTGCCCTTCGCGCAAACGAATCATACGTGCTTAGAAGAACGGCATAGACCTGTGCGCCGAAATATTTTCAGTCGGCGGCGGCGATTTTTGCATCGGCGCGGGTAGCGTCATCGGTGGTACACCGTACCGTGGAAAATCTTCGACGGCGGCGTACATCGGCGTGAGAAAAAATGAGCATGAAAATCTACAAATATATGAACATATGGTTCAAACAACGAAGAAGTTGGAAAATCCCATATCCTATACCTGCATTACAAATTTTACTATTATATTGTTTATCTTTACTTGAATGGCTTTTCGCCCTTGGCACACGTATTCAAAGGAATCAAAGGTGGCCCAAAAACAAAGATAGTTATTTATGTGTATATACAAAATCCTGAAAATAAAATACTCCAATAATACTTCCAATACTGGTTAACATCCACTATCATACTAAGATACAATACTTAGCCATATCATTCAAGCTTTTATGGACAACGTTGCGGAATGAATCATTTTATTTTGTTCAAATTATATTAGAAGTTTGGTAGAATTTTACTGGAACTATTCAAGGAAAGCATTTTTCTTGGCATTTTTTTTTTGAATCGCCTTATCATCTCATATCTGTAGAATCATTCATAGTGCTTTACAGTTATGAATCACATCTTCGAGTAACAAGGTTGACATTTTATTTTCTTCTTACAAAAATTAACCAAATTCTATTTTAACTGTTTGCAAAGCTGTACGAATGATAGGCTTACGTATATAACACTTTTTTTTTGAAGTAATCTAAAAATATAAATGTTGAGTGTTAATGTATTTCATTAAACGTCGATCCATATCTTTTTGGGTAATTGTTTCTTAGAATGATACATATATTTAAACTGGAGTACTAAGTTTGCTTATCTTCAATAATATTCAAAGAAATTCTTAGATTGCTTTTGTGAGAATTTCCATAAGTATTTTTTTTTGACAGGAAGAGAGTGAAGAACTAAGCAAACTGTATTAAAATTCACATTAACAAAGTTAAAAAAATACTGGAAGAAAATCTCAGAAGGAATTTCTGAAATAAAGTTTAAAAAAGTACTTGGAGAAATTGCTGGTGAAATCCCTGTGAGAAGTTTCAAAGTAGTATTTCTTTTATGGAAAAGACTTACGGGAGGCCATGTTTAGCCTAGTGATAACGTCCGCGACTACAAAGTAAAGAAATGCTGAAGGTGTAGGGTTCAATTTCTGGTCGGTCCATGATGTTCTCATAATCCAAATTTCCTTAACTTAAGGAGATATTTTTGAGAAACTCTAGGAAGAAAAATGAGAAACAATATTGGAGTTTGTTTAAGGAATTCTTGCATGAATGCTCAAAGCAGTTCTTGATGATTTTGTTTTTGAGATCTTTTCTGGAAAATTTCTTTATTTTGATAGTCTAGTCTGCATGCTATAATTGAAAAACTTAAGGAAATCCTCGATGAAATATATGGAAGAATTGTCTCAGGAATCTTACGTACTGGAGAGATTCCCTAACCTTGCAGTTGTTGCTCGGTTTGTCATAGTCAAAATCACCACGCTGCTGTTGTGTACCAATAGAGCGAGGTTTTGCTAGCGATATTGTACTAAATACAACAGCTCGGCTACTTAAATGTTAAGTAATAGCTAAAATAATTCTTGGATAAATTTTCGCAAGAATTCCTGTAGAAATTTGTGCATGCTAGTTCGAAAAAATCCGGATGGAAAATTCTAGCAGAAATGTATGGAGAAATTACACAAAGAAAGAACTTGTGGAGAAATCATTGGAGGAATCCCTGACGAAATCCAAGGAAAACTAAAGAAATATCCCTAGAAAAAAAAACATTTAAGAATTATTGGAGGAACTCCTTGAGGAATCTTGAACGAATTTCCTTTGAAAAAAAAGTCCAGAAAAAAAAAACCTTTGGTAGGATTCCTTAAGAAATGACTTAGAGATATACCTGGTGAACCTTTGGAGATACAGTTAGAGGAAATCTTTAGGACATCTTTGGAAAAGTCAATGTGTAGTAATTTATGAACCCTCCTAGTTCATCATGGTGATCTTTGAGAAATTTTAGTTTTGGCGGAGAGCCGGATCCTATTCTAATTATTTTTGATACACAAAATTTCAGACAATTCGGGCAAGAAAAACCTCTCAAGACGATGTTTTTCTCACAGATATGATAAGTTGAAGAAATTTTTGTAGGTATCCTATAAACAGCTCTATAAGAGTTGCTGAATGAATGTTTTATTTAATTACCAAAGGATATGACAGAAGTATCTATAAGGCTATTCACAAAGAAATCAACAAGGAAATCCTTTCAGAATTTCTGAAACAATATTAGAATGATTTTACATGCAAAAGGTCAAACACATGGTGGGAGTTGAGGAGGCGTCAGCTGATCAACTGTTTTCGTCATTTGAAACAAAAGTTTTTGAAACTTTAGGTGTTTCAGTTGAAACACAGCTTGGTAAATATACTTTCATAGCTGCCTATTTGCCTTTTCAATGCTCTAAACAGCAAGTTAATTTCCTCCAAATTGACTTGCGAAAATTGACTTGCGAAAATTGACTCGCAATTAGTCAAAAATTTTTGTCATTGGTGACTTTAATGCCAAACATCGGTCATGGAATAATTCTCAAAGTAATTCCAACGGCAGAATTTTATTTGATGAGTGCTCTTCAGGATATTTCTCAATTCAATACCCTGATAGCCCTACATGTTTTTCCTCTTCTAGAAATCCATCTACGATTGACTTGGTCTTAACCGACTCTAGTCACCTTTGTAGCCAACTGGTTACTCATGCTGATTCTGATTCTTCTCATGTTCCTGTTACATTTCAAATATTCCATGAAGCGATTCTCAACCCTATCAGCTCCACTTTCAACGAGCCGACTAGAATCCATATATCGATTGTATTCTGGATGTTAAACTTTCTTTACTAACAAAACTTGATATTGACAATGCTTTTGAAACTTTAACAAATTCCATTGTTGAAGCCAGGAGCATTGTTATTCCGAAATGTGAAGTAAAATTTGAATCCGTGATTATAGACGATGATCTTAAACTCGTAATCCGTCTTAAAAACGTGAGGAGAAGGCAATTTCAACGGACTCGCGACCATGCTATGAAAATTATATAGCAGGATTTGCAGAAAGAAATTAAAAAACGCTTTGCATAATTCAGAAACAAAAATTTTAAATATAAAATTTCTCAATTAGACCCTGGCTCCAAGCCCTTTTGGAAATTATCTAAAATTTTGAAAAATCCTCAGAAGTCAATACCGGCATTGAAAGAGGAACACAAATTATTACTAACCTATTGCAAAAAAGCTCAAAAACTTGCTACGCAGGACTTACTAGTCCAATAGAAGTTACTCAAGACTTCGAACACATTCTCAATCAAGAGAACGTTTTCGAAAATTCCTGGGAGACTGATTTGGAAGAAGTGAGAACTATTAGGGTGCAGAGCTACTTGGGCACTTCCATAATTCACTTTGGCATGGGGGGTTTTTCTCGATCGAATTATCTAAAACTTTACAATAAGAAGCACTTCAATACGACGCATATTGAGGCAAAATATAAGCTCAGTAGCTTTCAAAAAACACCATTGCCGAAGTGAATCAAAAGTGCCAAGAATCCCTATTAGAAAATTCAAAAATATGAAAGCTCCTGGGGATGATGGAATTTTCTACATCCTCATCAAGAAACTTCCAGAAAGTAGCTTGTCATTTTTAGTTGATATATTTAACAAATGTTTTCTGTTTACATGTTTTAATGGCAAATGGAAAAATGTCAAAGTGAACCTAGTTCAAAACCAGACAAAAATCCTGCAGAAGCATACAGCTATCGTCCAATCAGTTTGCTACATCAGTAAACTTTTTGAAAAGATTATTTTGAGCAGTCCACCTAAACGAAAATTCAATTTATGCCAATGAATAGTTTGGATTCCGGCATAGACATTCGACCACTCATCAACTTTTACGTGTAACAAAATTGGTCCGTTCCAACAAATCTGAAGGCTATTCTACTGGTCTTGCTCTTGACGAATTCCATGACAAATCGGTCAGTCACAGAATTCGACCATCTTCGATTTGGATTAAATTTTGCACATGGTTTTGGTATGGTAGAATAAGTGTTTTCCATATAAAAATTTATCATTTTGACTCAAGTGTAACTTTTGAAAATGGCCTATAAATTTTTGCATGCAACTTGTTTGAAAAATTCTAACTCCGAAACTGTTGATTTTAGAGAAAAATGTTCTATCAAGAAGTTGTAGTGAACTGTTTGGACTATAAGAAAAAAATATACACTGAAAAAATGTTTTATTTATTTTCATAGAAAAATCAAAAATAAAACTTGAAACCCCATTTTTGACATTTTTTTATATTTTCACCATAGAAACTTGATAGTAAAAAGATGTTTAGGACAAAGTTCAATGATGGAGAAATTTTTAATCAAAAAGTTTTTCTAAGAACACTTCTTGGTCAATTTTCAAAATTTTGATTTTTTGTCAAAATAAATACGTTATGATGATACAGTAAGTATCTTGAAATGATTCTAAGCCATAATGATAATAAGAATAATTTTAAATTACACAAATATCCCATTTTTACTATTTTTTAAATTTTCAAGCATCTTGAAATGATTCTAAGCCATAATGATTATATCAATAATTTCTCTAGAAGTAACCATTTTCGAATTATATCGAGTTTAATGCAAAAAATATTGTTTAAATATAAAAATAGGCCATTTTCATAAGTTATTCGCGTTTATCCATTAGTAATAATACGTTTTCGAGAATAGAGACCATATTTCTTTCCACTTACTCATTTTCCTTGATGGAGAACCACGAATAACTAATGAAAATGGCCCATATTAATATTTAAATAATTTTTTGCATTAAACTCGATATAATTCGAAAATGGCTACTTCTAGAGAAATTATTCATATAATCATTATGGCTTAGAATCATTTCAAGATGCTTGAAAATTTAAAAATATTAAAAATGGGGTATTTGTGTAATTTAAAATTTAAGTTTTATTTTTTATTTTTTATGAAAATAAATAAAATATTTTTTCATTGTATATTTTTATTTAGAATTTTTCAAATAAGTTGCATGCAAAAATTTATACGCCATTTTCAAAAGTTACACTTGAGTTAAAATGATCAACTTTTCTATGGAAAACACTTATTCTACTATACCAAAAACATGTGCAAAATTTAACCCAAATCGAAGACTATCGAACACGATTTTTATTTTTTCGACTCATTCTGGATGCAATTTGTCTTTTTTAGACATAGCGAAAGCATTCGACAGTGTTTGACATGGAGGCTGGATTGTAAAATCGAAAACTTTTATTTTCCAACGTATACATTGTTAGAATAATCCGAAGTTATCTGTCAAATCGTACATTTCATATTAATTATCAGAACTCCCGGTCTGCAAGACTTCCTGTAAGAGCAGGTGTTCCTCAAGGCAGCATTTTTGGACCAATATTATACAATATTTTCACATCTGACTTACCAGAGTTACCTCAGGGATGTCAGATATTTATATTTGCGAATGACGCAGGCCTCTCCGCTATAGACGAAGCCTGCGTTTCATCTGTAGTCGATTGCATAAATGTTTGGATATTTTTTCTTCATACATGTATATTTGGAAGATTTCTCCTAATACTTCCGAAACTCAACTAATAATATTCCCACATAAACCAAAAGCTCTATATTTGAATCCTCCAAGTTGTTACGATGAGAGGTGTTCCGATAAATTGGTCAGATAAAGTTAAGTATCTAGGGCTCATGCTAGATAAGAATTTAACTTTCAAAAATCACTTTGAGGGCATTCAAACTAAATGTAATAAATATGTAAAATGTCTCTATCCCTTTATTAATAGAAAATCAAAACTTTGTCTTAAGAACAAGCTTTTGATATTCAAACAAATTTTCAGGCCAGCCATGTTGTATGCTGTACCAATATGGACTAGCTGTTGTAATACCAGGAAGAAAGCTTTGCAGAGAATTCAAAATAAAATTTTGAATATGATTCTGAGGCTTCCTCCCTGGTATAGTACCAATGTGTTACATAGAAAATCCAATGTTGAAACATTGGAACAAATGTCGAATAAAGTTATTGATAATTTTAGACAAAACTCGTTGCAATCTTCTGTTGCCACGATAAATGCGTTATATTTCTGGGTTTAGTTAGACTAAGTTAAGCGTTTTGTTCTCATATAACTCACCTGTGAAAATTTATAGAAAGTTTTCTAAAACGTAGTCCAACGCCAAGAACGTAATAGCATGTATTGGAGTCTACTCTCAAACACACACTGCCTGTTGGATGGGTGATGTGAGCGAACGGGCAGTCAAGTATCAGAGCTGGAATTCAACGATGCCGATGTTGTTGTTGTTGATGCTGCAATGAATGAGAAAATTAAGAGCCGAAGGAAAACAAACATGATCGGCTCTGGTTTGATCATTGTACGGAAAAGAAAAGTTTATAAACGATAGTCGACGGCGATGTGTGCGTGGGAGTAATGTGGAAGCGATACCTGATATTCTTAAAGTTGTGACTGCTTCAACCTGCCTATATTCATTCTGAAGCTGTCATTTTTTTATACTAGCATGGAATGGTAGAATGGTAGAAATGCTGAAATCCTTATCTACCGGAAAGTTTATGCAAACATCACCATTGATAAACTGATTGCCGATCAACATAACCTTCCGGTATCGTCTGTCCCCTTGTCAATTATGTTGATTTTTTTCATCCATTATCGACTTTCTCCCCTAACGATGCGATTCGTATCCCGCGCTTTCAATGAAAACGCTATCAAATTTTATAGTACCACTTTTATTCGTACGCACGACCAGACCATGTATCCATCCAATTAAATCTCGCGTCGTTTGAACAAGCTTCCATTATCCTTGCCTTCGGGATCATTGGTCCCAGTGGGGAAACGTTCTGTTTGTACTGGAAGCTTTGCTCAAATTAGCTCAATTAAATGTATCGGCTTACCTCTGCCTTGCATTCTCGGTAGAGTTTCATATACAGTGGAATGGATTTGTCGGTTAATCCATTTGGATCGAAAAATCGAAATCAAAATCCACAACCAGCCGAACATAAAAGGTCCGCTGGGGTGCTTCCTTTCCACACACCAACAACGCAACGGCTCAATTGATTGTTTATAATATTTTCCCCAAGTGAGTCAACGAGTGAACTCGTTCAATGTTCCACCGCATGCATGCAAACGATTTGTAGTTGAAGCCAGTCAATGGCTGGTTGGACTTGGAAAATGTTCCATAGGTGTGCGCAGAATTTTGTAACAATTTGAATGACCTTGACTTACTGATTCTTGGTATCCAGGGTTTTCTTCCAAATCACGAAGATAAAGACTGTCGTTTCTCCGGAAACCCCGCTTCAAGACCGCGAACTACTTCTCAAACTCACAATGCAATCTTGAAAGAAGAGGTAATCCCCTCAATAATAGGTACTTCAAAGCATTCCTTCAATAAGGACTGTTCATTTTATAAAGTGGACACCTTGTGCATGCTGTATCTTTCTTATTAATCAATGAAATTTCAATCGGTTTTTTTGCACATCGTTCGACTAGTATTGTACAATGTTGTGATAATAAAAATTCTCCAAAATAATTAAATTTCACACGAATATGGAACAACGATTAGATCGGTCGATTTTTTGAGGTTATCAAAATCAATGATTGTAAGAAATTGGCTGGAAAATTCGATAATTTATATTTTCTATTTTCAAAAAAGGCTTGTTCTTCGAAAGCATCATCAATCAGAAGCCTGATGGAAAAAATCAAGTTATTTTTGGAGCAACAATTTTACAGATTTAATAAAATCAATTTTCCCGTATATTTTTAATTTTTTTTTTTTAAATTTGATGGGAATTGATATGAGTAGAATTTTTTGTGTAAAAGTACGTCCTGACGGAAGTCCTAATATAGTATTAATATGAAAAATAACTTACGCCTTTATAGAGTTACTTAGTAAGCCCCACGTCACATTCAAAGCACAACAGAAACACAATTGTTTTATTCTTAGAAGACCTATCAAAGTACATTGACAATCATCAAAATTGGCAACACTGCTGTAATAAAATCGATTTTATTTTCCACATATTATTTTCATAATATGTTATTCTGAGATTACCAATTGAAAAATTCGGAGAAAACTGTTTACAATTTGCTGTAGATCGATAAATATGCGTACATGATTTTAAAAGTATGAGACTTTTTAGTAAAACTACCATAAACAGTAAAATTTATACTTAAGACTGTAGTTTAATCTCACGATTTAGCTTTCGTTTATACTAATATAGTTTCTTTAGTAATCCAAACTAGTTTTGAACACGCTTTTTACTTTTCTCTTTTGCTGGGAGTGAAAGGATGGTGTATCAGCAAATTTGGCCATAAATGGGTAAATCACTAAAGTTACCTAATGTCATAGAATGGTGGAATATAATTGATATTTTAAAGCTTTACCTGTAGTAGAATAGTAAAGGATACAAACATAAAATTTGTTCATAAAAATAAGGATTTTTGTTTTGCGAAAAATAATGTTAAACTTTGACGGACAGCTTTTTTAAAGAGTTTTTGGAAAAACTATTTAGCTCTTCAACCAAAAGCATTTTCAAAGATTTTATATTTTCATAGCGTTTTAGAATAATAGGTCAACGATACACAGAAAACCGATTACGATGTTATCAATAAATAAAAAAGATATAGCATAAACAAAGTGTCCACTTTATAAAATGAACAGTCCTTAATTCCCCAGTCAACATTTTGGTTGGTATAACTTTTGTTATACAACATTCTATATAAACCAATTCAAACGTATATAATGCATGAAACGGCAATATACCTACCAAAGTGGAGGCTACTTGGCACGAGACTCAGACTCTCTGCGATCAGATATACGACGCCACAAAATTTGGAGGAAAATAACAATAAAGGGAGTCTATAGAAGCAAATGATGGAAATGAAGAACGGTTCTATCGATCGATGACTGATATTGGGAATTAACACGCAGTCAGAGATGGTTTGTCTCTATCATGTGTGCTCACACATGTTAGAGACAAACCATCTCTGACTGCGTGTTGATTCCCAATATTAGTCATCGATCGATAGAATCGTTCGGTTGATTGCCGTCAGTATAACAGCACATTGAAGCCTCCTGTATTTTGCCTGTGTTGGTATCAAAGCTCAAAGCTTTGAGCCAACCCTTTTCCAGTAGAGAAGCTAGGCAAAATACAGGACGCTTCGATGCTTGCTGACTTTTAAATGGTTTGCTCAACTTTCACCACCTAATTAAATTTCAATCTTGTCGCTCCCTTGCGACGCCTATCCACCTATTCATTTCCATCATTTGCTTCTATAGACTCCCTTTAGCTTTGAGTTCCATGACCGCTACACTGCCCATAACTGCATAACAGTCACATTCGCCATTTTTGACAAATTGGAGTTAATACCATGGAGAGTCATCAAATGATGAAAACTTTCGATCAACTTATTAAAATCTGTGAGATTGTTCTAGAAAATTCGAAAAAAATACCAAGTTGTTTTGTCACATTGATAATTAAGGAGTGTATCGAAAAGTAGTCGCAAACATTCAAAACAGTCTCAAAAATATTGGGTTGAACCAACAAACAATTTTTTGATCAGAAATGCTATGTACAATGTACAATGTATTTAAAAATGTATTTAAAAATAATGATGCGGTGATATTGTTCCAATAAAGTGGCATTTTGTATGATAATTTTGCATACTAACAGATGTCGATGAAAATCTTGCACACCTCTGAAAAAATTCATATGTTAATAAATGTGTCAAATTTTAAGAAAAAATGGTTTTTGTTTCTGCTAATATATTCTGTGCCACAATTCTCATGACATAGTGTAAAAAATATTTTGACAAATACATTAACAAGCATTTGGAGCAAACACAAAAATTGAAAAAAGTCGATTTTTAAGGACCTCGTTTTTTGATTTTTTCTTTATTCGCGTTTATGGTAATATCGAACGATTGTAACGAATAAAAATTGTTTTTTGATTGGAAAGGTTTCTTTGCATATTTATGAAGTAACGTAAGCAAAAAATTGTACTCTATATAATTACCGCTGTATATGACAGAGCTTCAAAAGTTGATTATACAAAAGTGACTTTCTAAAACCGACCTTATTGCAATAATTGAGCTTTCTTAGAGCAATAATTTTTTTTTTTTTGAAATCCGTTTTACGTGCTGTTTGAAGTAAACATATTTTCCGATAGAATAAGCTTTGCATCCTATTTTGTGTGATATACATTTTATTCAATACAAATAATCGAATCTTCAGAAGACACTTGAAAATTTAATATTGTACAAGATTTTACTTTCTATGCTTTATAAATCTTGTTGTATTTATATTAAGGCTGCATATTATTCAATATTTTTTTAGTTGCTTCAATATTTGATGACATGATGAAGATTTGCGTGAAAAAAGCTTTAAAAAGGATGAACTATGCTCTGAGATATACCGTTTTGAATGTTTGCGACTACTTTTCGATACA
The DNA here is from genome assembly GCF_002204515.2 of Aedes aegypti. Classification (NCBI taxonomy): domain Eukaryota; kingdom Metazoa; phylum Arthropoda; class Insecta; order Diptera; family Culicidae; genus Aedes; species Aedes aegypti. The sequence continues at coordinate 321,742,236 of NC_035109.1, read as the reverse complement.
CTCCTTATAACCGCATAACAGTCACATTGAGATTATAAATGAACCTCGTAATGTAATAGCAATGAAATATCTATCAGAATTATTTTCTGACTATTCACCTAGTATGAGATATGAGTTGTACAAAATATCAGCCTCAAATAACCACTTTTGAGTGTCTGGTAATTTTTTGAAATTTTAGTTTCCTTCCATACTGCCATGAAATGCACACTTGGTATTCAATTTACTCAATGCCTACTTTTATCGAATGTTACAAATATGTATGAGATTTTGAGTTCGATCTATCAACACTGCCTGACGAATGTATTTAACAGTAACAACGTTACTCTAACCCTTAAGAGCGCGTGGGCAAACACTATGATCGATTTCACGAATTGCTTGCTATTTCCATATAAACTTTGAAGGGCTTGTGCAGTCTAAGTTTTCATTCAAATGAGCTCATAATTTTAGAGGACACTCAGAATTTGATTTAGAATCGAATGAGCAAAAACGATTTTTTGAACCACCTTAATGGTTACCTCCAAACGTTCGCACACCTCCTGCAGCGCTACGGTGCTGAATCCGTGGGTTTTCAGTATTTGGAGGGTCATAGTGTGCAGTTTAGCTTAGAGTCCTTCTCTGGCACCCGGACGATGATCAACCGCCCTTTACATGGGGAACAGACGCTGTTGTGAGCCGCTCCTAATATGACGCTCCTGGTTTGCAGAAACAAAAGCAAACCCCCTCTTCCCTGTCAGCATACAACCAAAATTCCCACCGGGTTTAATTACCCGATTTTCCCTAAAGTTACTCGTAACCCGGCCAGTACCACGAGGAGGTAGGGATAGAAGTTGCTGGGCAAAAGGCTAAGGACCACACGAAGGGGTTTATTTTATTCCTGCAGGTACGCGAGGTATCAATCGTACGCTATGCCCAGCCATTTACCGTGCCGATTTGTAATGATGTACCGTAAAACGGGGTATCTTTGATAATGCGGGTAACTTTGATAGTGCGTTACCCACTATATACTAAAAGAAAAATCATAATTTCTGTTAATCGGTTAAGCATAACTAAAGAATATTAGTATTACACTTCGTGTAAGAGCTGTTTTCATTTGAATTGAGAACATTTGATTATATACGAATAGCAAAACTCGATACGATTTTAGCATTTTCGAAACGCTTACAAACAATCTGTTCTACGATCATTATTTAATGTAGTTTTGAATAATTGATCACTGATCTTTGACAGCCTAGTTATCATAGATCTTGAATATGGTCTCAAATCTCTTAGCGAAAAGTATTTTCACAAACTGGGATCACTCTTGTAATCTAAGTCAGAAATTTCCATATAACGTTAAACGCCTAGAAGTATGCAATGCACAATGAACGTTACGTAGTTTATTCAATTTTGTTCGATTTAGGGTGATCAAAGTATTTTGGACAGAGCGTTACGCGTATATAATTTAGCCATTAACGGCAAAATCAAATGGAAGTGGCCAAATTATATACGCGTAACGCTCTGTCCAAATTACATAAATCATCCTATACTCCATTATCAAAGTAACCCCAAAACAGAAAACCAACTTTCGATTATATTTAAAATTATATATCAATTAAAACTAAATCTTTTGGCAACCTATTAATGGCAAGCGATAGCTAGGATGCCAGTACTTATTTTAGAAATATAAATTATAATTCATTGAAACAGCATGCATAAATATTCAAATTTTCTTAGCTTAGCTTAGCTTAGACTGACTACACATATCAATGGTTGCTATTCCGTGATTGACCGAGGTCAGTGAAAATGCACAAAGAATCAACTAGAAGATCGGCTGGGATTGGCCATAATCTTCTTCAGTGTGCATAATTCAGTGCCTCTATTTATTCATGGTCAATAACGGCGCCGGCCACGTCCTTGCAGTCAGGTGGGATTGGGGGAAGGAATGTTAGTGTGTAACCTTTGCTATTTGGAGACCGTGTTTGATTCTGCATCTCCACAAAGGTTACTGGGAGGGATGTTTGTTAATGGGGAGGATCGTTGGGTCACAGGATTCACTTTGATAAGCGATTAGACCATGATAAATAATTATTTGTGAGCTATAAATATGCTTATATGTAAATATAATATTTTCATTTGGTATGAACAATATTCATTAAAAAAATTATGCCGACACTTGAGGTGACGAACCTATCAGAGTTTGTTGAATAAAGTGAACCTTTCGCAAGTCTACACTCGTAGTGTCGAACCATTTAAAGTTTTTTTTCAATTACAAAAATAAAAGTAAAAGGAAAAAGATGTTTTGAGAAAAAAAAATTGGACGTAAATAATTTATGAATCAGAGTTTATGTCGACACTCACAGTGACGAACCTTTCATAGTTTGTTGAATAATCATATTTAAGTCTCACCGTTGTAACGATTAATGGTGCAATCATACATATTTTATAGATTAGAAATAGTAGCATGAAACGAGCTCACCAATTGATCCGTCATCCTCGTTTGCTCGGCTATATAAAAACACACAGAGAAAATAGGCGCGCGACCCGAGAGGGAAAACAACTGACGACTGCTCGGGCTTTCTTGACGCACTGCCCAGGAGCAAGCGTCAAGGTCGAAAGATCAAAAAGAACTTATCGAACGCGGCACTTTTTCACTTACCCTAACCGAACATACCGATCACGCCAATGTCGAAGGATCAAACACAACTAAATGATCACGGCACTTTTTCACTTTCACTCGACCGGCGCGACATGTTTGATCCTGCCCTCATCGCCGGCCCCCGCAGGAGCAAGCGTCAAGGTCGAAGGATCAAACACAACTCATGCATAAATATTCAAATTTTCTTCGAAAAAACTATCGATGATACCCCGTTTTACGGTACCTACGAAATTCATTGAGGAATGCCTGGAGTGATTTTTGATACAATAATTGGAACTGGGAAGATTTCCAGAAGTTATTTATAAAATAATCCCAGAACTGGAGTAATTTCTAGAATTTGAAAAATGGGGAACATATGGATGCATTTCTGGTGATTTTTCGAATGAATCGTGTGATGAAATCCCAGGGAAAATAATTATGTAATTTTCTGAAGAAGCTCGTGATCAAATTCTTGGATTTTTTTAAAGTATTTTCACGGAAGAGTGTTTGAAACATCAGCTGAAAGTATTTCGCATTATAAATGTTGTAGCTTATTAGGAATTGTTCGCATACGAAAATTGCATCGCCACACCTTCTCTGGGTGACCAGTCATCGTTCGTCAGCACCAGCTTTTTATGTTGATCATCTTGGCTCCCTTCGGAAAGGTGCCATTCCATTCTTCCGACAACCGTAAAAGGTTGGAGTAACCCATGTATAAAAGCAGAATGATACACGCTCTTGGACTCTTATTTCCTCGAAAACACGACGCCTGCCGTCATCATCAGCGAAGTAGTGGACAATAACAAACAGAAGAACTTTCGTCTCGAGTACAGTGAATTTGAAATATTGTAAGAAGTGAAATAAAGTAATAATTAATTGAAAAAGAAAATTGGTTCTGAATAGTACGGTTAGTAAAATAAAGAACCGTGAATTTTCCTGTAAATTCGACTAGTGCTTCAACATGTAAATAAAGAAATAGAAGAAGAAACATCTGATCGTGTCAACCCCGTTGTGTGCAGTGGTGGGTAAAAAGTGAGCACAGAAACACAGTCGTTTGCTCTTTGGTGTTATCGAACAGGAATGTTAACCCTCTAATACCCAACCCCGCCTTTAGGCGCGCTACACTTTGGAATTTTGTATATTTTTTCGTAGCTCGGAAATCAAAATGTTTTTATTTTTGGCTTATACTTTGACTCATAACAGGCATATTAGAAAAGTTTTTTATGATTTTTGAAACTTTTTTTGTATTTTTAGAAATTGTTTGAAAAATTGCATTCTTATATGACCTACAAATGCCTGGGGTTCATTTAACGTGTACAGTGATACCTCCATGAGTCGATGTTCCATGATTCGATATCGACTCATGGAACCATACTAAAAACATAATTTCATGGTTACTATGATGGTCCCTACAAGCAGCTTTCCAAAGAATTGCTGTTCCATGACTCGATATTTCCATGAGTCGATGGTCCCTTCAATATCGACTCATGGAGGTTTCACTGTAATATAAAAAATCGTGCTTTTTATATTTTTCTACGATCAACCTATCACAAAATAAGAGCCTGGTGGTATTAATATAATTTCAAACCTGTTTTTCCGTTAGTTACACGGAAAATAAAATATGCTCCGAAAAAAAAAATAAAAAATGTTATGTTTTCAAAAGTGCCGTAAAAATTTAAATTTTTATTATTGCCAAAAATCAACAACCAGAATAGGCTTCAAGCAAAAATGAAAAAAGCTAGGGATGCTCAAAAGTAAAAACCAAAATTTAAAAATTTGCGAATAAAAATAAATAATTGCCTAAAACGTGTTTAGAACGATTTTAGATAACGAAAAATAATACTTAAATCGAAAATAAAAATTTGGGTATTAGAGGGTTAATTTTTCCGACAAGGAATTTTCGTAGAAATTTCAGAATATTTTTCTCCGAGATAGTTTTAAAGGAATGCGTTAAATTTTGCCACCTCCAAGAATATGACTCTTCGTAGCATCTGGATCACCACAAACGAAATTTCAAATTGACAATGTTTTGATCGATGGACGGTACTTCTCCGATACTACCTACCGACGTCAGAACCTATCGCGGCGCTAACATCGATCCATGGACCGATGCACGAGTTCACTAATTTGACGTTTGAGCGGTGCCGAATTCATTGGTTTCCATGGTCACATAAATACGGCACCGCTAAAACGTCAATAGTGAGCCTGATTTGTTTTTCGTCCCTGGTCTAACGTGTCGTAATAATCATTCAAATCGGCCCACTAAGCGTGTGCTTAGCCACCTGACACAACCGAACGTCGCCACTGCATACGCACAGCATCCTGAGGTAACGTTGGCGAAAAAGGGAGAGCAGCTGACTCGCTCATCCAGGACAAAAGCCCCGCTAGAAGAAGCGGGATGTCAAAAAATTGAGCTGCTACATATTTCACAAGAAGTGCAATAGTTCTACGAGAAATTTGACGCATCTCGAAGAAGCTTCGTACCGCGAGCTAAAAGGTGGCCCAGACAACTCGTTCATCCATACAAAACACACCACACTTGTACTACACTGTGCATGTAATCGTCTGATTGATGAGTTTTCTTGCATTAAACGCTTCTTTCGGAGTTCATTTGTACATTTCGTTTCGTCCCGTATACTCGTACAAAGTAAGTCGAATCAATCCGTAGCAGATGTTAAAACAACATTTATTATCATATTTTATGCACTCGTATAGTGGGTCATTTTTCATCATATAGAATATGCGCATATATCGCCTCCATTTTTGTACGTATAAGGCCCTTACATGATGTTCTATACGTGGAAATGTACAAATATAAGCATCGCATAACGCAAAAGGTGATCGCGTTATGTGTGCATTTTGGTTGCCTGGGTGAAAGCAGTACTATGACGAACACCTGAATGATACGGAGGACACAGACGCAGAGGGTCACGACAGCGGAGAAAATGTGACGTAGTCACTGCGGATGAAGGAAACCAACCTGCTTCCACACTGAAGGAAGTTAAGAATGCTATTTACCAGCTTAAGAACAACGAATCGGCTGGTAAAGATGGTATTGGAGTTGAACCCATCAAAATGAGCCCGGAGAAGTTGGCCGTTTGTCTGCGCCGGATTTTTGGCTGAATCTGAGAGACGCAACAGCTACCGGAGGTGTGGAAGCTAGGGGTCATATCGTCCCCTTAATGCTACAACTAGATAACTTGAAAATTGGAGGTTTTGACTTGAGTATACCAAAATATTGGTCTTAACTAGCTCTATAACATATCCAAAGCTCATAATCGTGTGATTTGAAACAACAAAGTTATAGTATATTTTCAAAACTAGATATCTCAACGTAGAACAAACGTATTTTGTGCTAAAACTAGGTAACTCGAGTTACCTAGTTTGAGCTCTGAAATTTGCTCTCATACCATTATGCTCATTTTGGGTGCTACAACTGGATATCTCATAAAAAATTAAGAAACAACTAACTACTACGAAAACAAAATGGAAAACTAGTCTCGTGTAGAGCTCCTGCAGTATCTATATGGTCATAAATTGGTCAACAATTGAATGAAAAACTTCGAAATTATTTATTGTATGCTATTTTATTACATATTTATGAGAAGTTAAATCATAACTATTCATACAAACATAAATTTGAATATATTGATGTGAGTTTCGGTCATTGAACTAAAAATAGCAATTTCGAAAGATGTGCTTCATTTCCGTACACAATCTTTGAATGTATCGGAGAGATAATAATTGTTTTCATTGCATGCTTTTACTTGAGATGAAATTGAGCGTCTTCGACATAGATGTGGGTAATTTGAGTTAGAGTTGATTAGCTAGACGTCAATTAATAAACGTCTTAATATGTCTAAGGCTTATACCATTTACTGTGCTGGTCTTAACGTGCAGCAGCATACCTGTTTTATTGTATGTCTGAAGGTATGGTCGGCAAAAACAAAGAAAAATAAGTGTAGTTTTAAGCCTGATTCGCTGCTAACAAGTAATTTCATGGCCTATCTTGATGCATGGGAAATTCCTGCAAGGAATCGATCAAGAAAGCGCTTTTTCTGATCGCAGTATGCAGTTGAATAGAGATGTCAGTTCAAACGGGCCATCAGCCGCTGTAGAAAATTTCTGCAAGGAATCGACGAGAAATTTCTTTAGTGATTCCTGTTCAGCAGCAAATCAGGCTTTAGACACTAATGTGAAAGTACGTATGATTGTCTGCAATATATCATTGAAAATGAACTGGAGTACAAAATCATGCAAGACCAAAACTATATTTTGTCCACATTCAATTCAAATGGACTGCCGAACGCATTCATACTATCAATTTTTTATTGTTTTTGATTATGATTTTGTGATCAAAATTAATTTTCTCACAAAAATTTTGTTAATAGTGTTTAAAAATTTGACGTACCGTCAATGTTCAACGGTTTCGAACCATTGTATTTGTTTAAACTCGTGCATGGTTAAATATGTATTATTTCACGAAAACAATGCTCACTAAAACAGTTCCCGTTTGTCTAATTCAGCACCTTGGAGAAATATTTTTTGAACATCGTTCGATACAGGAAGGTATCCGGTGACTGGAAATCCTCCATTTAATGCTTATTACCATTTAAGTGATGCAAATCATCTTAAAAGATATCAATTATGTAGCATTTGAGTTATTTTTATGCATTGGTTTAAACTAGGTATCTCGGAATATGAAAAAAACATTGAATGATTGTACATGCTACAACTAGACAACTCGCAAAATTTTCAAATTATGATTTTTTTTCTCGGTTAAAAATAATTCTGATGCCTGAATTTGTACATGATAGAAAAAAGCATGAGATAATTAACGTATGTATCATAAAATAAAATTAAAGGAACACTCCGGAACGGAAGACCATGTCCTTGAAAAACGGTCAAATTTTCAAAGTCGTAAATCTCAAAACGTCGATTTTCGAGTTATCTAGTTGAAGCATTAAGGGGACGATATGCCCCATCTACAAAAAGGGCAACAAACTGGAATGTGAAAACTTTCGTGCGATCAATATTCTAAATGTTGTCTACAAAGTGCTTTCCCGGATTATCTTCCGTCGTCCATTACCAATAGTAAATGAGCTTATGGGAAGTTATCAAGCTGGTTTCATCAACGGCCGCTCGATAATGGACCAAATCTTCACTGTACTGCAAATTTACCAGAAATTCCATGAATACCAGGTCCGAACGTTTCACCTGCCCTCTTAGAAATAATGAAAATGACTGTGAACGTAATTCTGCTTATGATTGAATGACACATGATGTAAGTAAGTGATGGAACGACACAAAAACGTGTACTTGAGGATGCATTGAACAAAAAACATAATTTTACTCGTTAAAGGGCACGAAAACGATGGAACTGTGATCAACATTTCCGAATCAGACAGTAACGTATTTAAAATTCGACACAAATTTACGTCATTAGGCTCGCTTCTTCTATGTGCATCCCTAAAATCGGGCTACAAAGAAAGTCTATCGTCAACAAACGATAGGTTGCCAATAAGGTTTCCCGAAAAAGCTACAAGCAGTAAGATTTTCACTTGTGAAGAAAAAGATGGGTCTCTCGCTCCCCGTACAAGCCAAGTAGACCGCGCCATCAATACCAATGAAACACATTAAGTTCCTGCAAGTGAACCTCCATCATGCAAAAGGTGCTTCTGCTGTTATGAGTCGGAGGTTCAAAAAGGAGAGACTAAGCGTGGCACTACTCCAAGAACCATGGTCTAATAAAGGGAAAATACTAGGTATACAAACGCAGAACTGTAAGTTGTTTTATGATGAGAAGCAGAGTTCACCTAGAACTGCTGTTTTAATAGATAAAACACTAAATTGCTACCCCATTACAGAATTCTTCAAACGGGACATGATTGCGATCATGGTCGAGGTACCAACTTCCAGAGGAAAAACTGAGGTCGTCGTGGCTTCAGCTTACTTTCCGGGTGATACTCCTGAGGTGCCTCCTACTGAGATCGATTCTCTTGTTCATTACTGCAGAGCAAACAACAAATCATTCATCATTGGCTGTGATGCCAATGCGCATCATACCGTGTGGGGTAGTACGAACATCAACAGACGAGGTGAGTGCTTATTAGAATATCTCTCATCTAAGAGTATAGATATATGCAATAAGGGAAACGAACCAACTTTCTCAAATGCAATTAGACAAGAGGTCTTAGATTTGACACTGTGCAACGGTGCAATTTTTGAACGAATAGCAAATTGGCAAGTCTCTGAGGAGACATCATTGTCAGATTGTAACAGTTGAAAAATCAGGCGTTTACTGTTTGCCAGAAAACGCCGAAATTAAAAATCGATGAATTTTATAGCGAAAATAACCATGTGTAATCGGGCAGCTCGAATGTATAACAGATTCATTCGAATAACCTACATGTAGGCGTGAGCACTTTAAAATACTAAAAAAATCTACCTATGATCAAATAACTTATATGGGGCACCAATGTATTGGGGTTCGCGACGAGATTTGGACAAAAAACTAAAATTCAAAACGAGACAGGCAATCGGGAACAGGTTCAATAGCATATTGGAGGAAGAAGGACAACTGTTGATAAAAAAAGGAAAATGATGAACTTCCGCCAACGATCGCGTTCGTATTAGTAAAATTTCATGGTCAGATGGGCCATATCTATCTCCAAATTCTTAAAACTCGTCCATTTCTAAACTTCATCTAGAAGCGACAAGTTGGTCCAAATTATTTTCACCAAAAAGTTAGTGCGTTCATAAGAAAGTTAGTTGAAACCTCTGAAGTTTATACTTATACAAATAAGTTAAAAAGTAAGGGAAAGTTTAAAGCAAATAAATAAAAAAAACAGTATTTCAAAGTGAATTATCAAAATAAAAGGTGAATTTGTGTAGTGATATAATCACCGGTCAGGTAAAACTTGTAAAGTACATGGAAGATGTGAAAATAAGTGTACAATGTTTTAACTATAGATTTGAGGTTTTCAAACGTCACGTTTAGAACAGAATCGCAGACTACGCTGAAAGCGAGAGCGGTAGCAAACAGAAAAGGTACCGTGAACGTACCATATTTGACGCGGGTCCAAACTTGACGCATTTTGTAATTATTTTTATTATAAATTAATTCTAGTTCAGAATAGCATTCAAAAATTTATTCTTTAAGCTTCATTTACATGTTATTGAAAGATTTCAATCAAAAAAAGTTTATTTTTTATTAATAATAGGCAAAAAATACAAATTATTGGAAAATGCATCCGACAAGTGCGTCATTTTTTTCATTCCTTAGTGAATGTGCTAAATATTGTTAATCTTTTTTCATGCAAATATTGTGCTGTTTTACAGCAATATCATCAACAAGAGTCCGTAATATTCTTTTATTCATAAATTGACGTCGAAATTTTTCTATTTTTAAGGTTTAAGACATATTTTTGTATGAAAATCTTGTGCGTCAAATTAGGCACACAATGTTCCTAATTATTTGCTGTTTTGTTCAGCATGTTTTGTTGAATCGAAAATAGGAAAAGAAATATTTATGGTGATTGCATTCAACAAAACCGTCCTCAGAACAACCCAATGCTTTATGTAATCACATGTAAAGGGTCATCCATAGATTACGTCACGTTTTTGGAAAGAGGAGGAGGTTCAAAGAAACGCCACGATTCATACTAAATATTCGCACTTTTCATAAAATAAATGTGGCCAAGGTTGAGAGTGGTTGAAAATTGAACAATTTATCGCGGTTTATGGACGTCCCCTAATGTTTCAAGGAAGCTTCAATAAATGCGTCAGGAGGAGGTGAGGTGTAGGTTCAATGGTTTGTTTTGTATAATTTATACAATAGGGGGTGTCCATGAGATACGTGTTACAAAAAAATACCATTTTCTAGAAAAAAAACCCGCCCATCCGCCCTACGTCACACTTTTTATATGGAGCCTTCAAAAAAATTATATGATTCGTCACATCTTGCAGAACACCTCCTACACCCTAATAACATGACGTACTTTATGGATGACCCATATATGGTTCTCGAACTATTTCGAGGCCCATACTGCCGTTATTTCTACGCATATTTGTCCCGCGGTCCATAAGGGTGACATAGAACATGGGACAAGTAGGCGTAGTTCACGTGTTATAAGTAACGAAAATTCTCAAACGGACATTTTTGGAACCGGTTGTTTTCGTTCTAGTTTTTGACCAATTTGTCCTTATTTTAGCAACTACCTTTCCCGTTCCAGCGCAACGTAGTTTTCAAACCTTTCCTTTGTCTGATATCGCGACGAAAATATATAAACTAAACAACAATGCTTAACTATGGATTGAACTCAATCGCCGGTTTTATTTTCTACATCAACTAAACGCATAGCAAAAGTACTACCGGATGACGTCATTCAAAACCTTTTCCAAAGCTTTTAACTTTTATGTCCACTCTAAAGCACTTTTTTCAATTAATTGAACTATTGAATACTGAAACTCTTGTATATTTTAAACTTTAGCAATTATTTGTAAGTGCGTCAAATAAGGAACAGAGTGCGTCAAATTAGGCACATTGAAGAATTGATGCGTCAATTAAGGAACCTAATGTGTTCCACAAAAAGTCAATCAAACATGAAGAAAAAAACGTTTAATATTTTTTTACTGATTTTTCCCTAATTCTATAATAGTTGAGCTAGCATGTGTTCAAATTTCAACAAAATCGGAAAGATTTAGACGATTTGACAAGTGTTTGAATTTAGAATTTTCTTAACCGCGTCAAATATGGTACGTCCACGGTAGTATTTTGTGGCTTTAAATGTTGGGTGTGTGTTAACTGTTGTGTGGCTTAGCCACACCACGTGGCTTTTCCTTTGGTCTGGATTTTATCCACAGTAATTGGGACCCTATCCACTGACGGGTGGAATATCGCTTTTTACGATCGAGACGCTTCCCACGACGCTTCTCAAGCACGTGGCCGATCGTACTCATCCTCGGTAATCGTGAGCCTGGCGTGCCGACGCAGCATACGGCGTCGCAGGCGATCCGACGTGAACAGAAGACGACGCCATCGACGGGCACGAGCCGATTCTGGCACGAGATGAGGTTGGTGTAGCCAGCACCTGAGATTCACCTGCACGACGAGCGAACCCCATTATCCGGCGGTCAACAGAAACGCCTAGGATCCCAGCAACGAGAGCAGTTCAACGAACGGCCGCAACGTCATCAGGTACCGATAGTATTAAGCCACAACCACACCCCTAGGGAAAAAGTAATAGTAAGCCAAATTGTGCAAATGCGAGAAGTTGATAATACATGTAGGCCTAAAACACACATTGAACGTTTAGCGGTGTATTGAGTTTTAATAGTAAGGAGAATTTGCCTGTTTAGTCTTGATCGGTCCGAATAGGATTGAGAGAGATTTGATATTTCTACGGTTGAGTATTTTCGTTGGTGCAAGTTCCGATTTAGTACAAATGGTATCAGGGGTTTGAATTTGAGAATCTAATAGGCTAGAGAACCTGCCCTGAGTGCTTCTCTCGGGTTAGTCGGGCACGCAACTACAGTACTGGCATCCTTGTTAAGCGCAAGGTTGGCGCAAAAGTCAGTACCGGAAAAAGGTACTATTAGAAAACACTCTCACTTTACAAGATCATAGACATATTGTATTTGAATGGAAGGGGGAAATCGTCCAACAAACTTATTCAGAAACCCAAGGAAAACTAACTGGGATCAATATCTCCTGCACTTGAATTCGAATTTATTTACAGAAGGTGGAAAGATTGATTCAGTTGAGAAATTGGATTTGCTTTCCCAAAAGGTAAATGATCAGATTAAAAACTCTTTCAACTTAAGTTGTCCTATCAAACAATCATCCTCAAATAGGGACGTTCCGTGGTGGAACTCTAAATTGGAAAATCTACGGAAAACTTCTCGTAAGTTTTATATCCTGCAAATAAAAAATAAAATAATATGTTAATCAGTCCACAGTTCGGGAAGTCTCTCCTCTGTGCCTACGGTATCCAGTATTTATAGCTCAGAAATTCCGTAGGTACGAACAAGTAAAAGGTACCAGAGTCATTAAAAATATCATTTGAGATAGGTAGACATGACAGTCCTTTCCCCTTTAGAAACATTCTATCAACTCTTTAAAAAGCCGCCTTCACGTTACAACAACGAACAATCGAAAATATACCCAACAAATTCCACAGCTGTAACTTCAAAGTATTTATTTTATGACTACAACAAGACATTCAAATCATTGGATTCATACTGCTTTGCTCAACATTACATTTGACAACACTAAAGAACAATTTCGTTCATCTCAATATAGCAATCGCTTCACAAAAGAACAACTATGTTCACAATATACGACAATTTCGTCAGCTCTGAAGAACAATTTAGCACAACTCAAATTGGTAATTTCACCACACTCAAATAAATAAAATTGGAAAACTCGCCACCTCAAAGAGAAACGATAATTTCACACATTTCCATGATCCTCGTCGCCACTTTTATATCCTGCAAATAAAAAATAAAATAATATGTTAATCAGTCCACAGTTCGGGAAGTCTCTCCTCTGTGCCTACGGTAGCCAGTATTTATAGCTTAGAAATTCCGTAGGTACGAACAAGTAAAAGGTACCAGAGTCATTAAAAATATCATTTGAGATAGGTAGACATGACAGTAAGATGTTCAATAAAGCTAAAAGATCAGCAGATTGGACTTCTTATCGGAGAGCACTAAATGAGTACAATAATGAAATAAGAAAATCTAAACGCAGATCTTGGATTCTAACATGTGAAAATATAAGCAACACACCGGAAGTCGCAAGACTTCAAAGGGCTCTTGCAAAAGATCACACGAGCGAACTAGGAAATCTAAAAAAAGTAAGAGGTTGTTTCCAAGATACGACCGCCAAGTTGACGTTGGATAACGTTAGCTTCTTCTAATTCGTGGCTTGAGACCGTCACGAACTTATGAAAGATTTCTAGGGGAAGAGCACCAATTTTCGACCCAACACTGCTTTTCGACCTTTTCATACGATTTTGGCCTACTTTGTATCAAAATCCGAAAATGGTCACAGAATTCTTGTAGGTCAAAATTAGTGCTGATACTGATAAACATCTCATCATTTTCACACTATTTGTTGCATGTCAAATCTGACCTATTATGGACATTGTGTGAGCGGTAACTTTTGCTCTCCAGACAAATATTCCGGTTGAACGTTAGTTCCACGCATGATCCATTAAGATTGGTTGCTTTAGTGCGTTCCGAAGCCAGTTTGAGGTTTAAGTACTTGTCCATGAAGTCCGCTAACTCCATGTTCTCCTCTTTGCTCAAATCGATGTTGAAGTTTCCTGTCACGATGATTGGCATGGTCTCCTTTAGGTATTTGAACAAATACCGCGCCATGAAGAACTTCTTCTGCTTCTTCGTTCTATCCGGGGAAATGTAAAGATAAACCAGTAGTGCCCGACAATTCATTGTAGTGATCTCGGCAGCGTAGATGTCACCATAATCATCTGACAAGCCCAGCTCTACATTATAACTGGTGCAGAGTTTGCGGATCGTGTGCGGCACAGCTGATCCGCAAGTTGCCATTCCAGCATCTGGCTGTGAAATCGCGCAGGACTTCTTGATCAAGACCGATCTGCGATTCCAGAGCTCGGCCATCATGGCCCTGCAGAAAGCGAGCGTGGCCTAACTGGTCGGTTTGTTTGAGGACACCAACCTGTACGCGATCCACGCCAAGCGTGTCACCATCATGCCGAAGTACATCCAGCTGGCTCGTCGTATCCGTGGCGAAAGCGCTTAAATTGCATTGAAGCACAATTTCAAACTACAACCCTTTACAGGACCACAATTGATTAATTAAATAATTTAGTTATCAATTGTAATTTCGAATGATAAGTTTTCAACGGAGATAAATGGCAAACAAAGTTTTATCTAGGTTCCCGTCGCACAGGTCGGGCGGCGGTAGCATTTTTGCAGTCTTCTCTGTGTGTGTATTTCGATTCGACAATTTCTTACCAAATCAAAACGTCAACAAAGCTGTTGCTGATAGGTTTTAGCTCTTTGTTCGCCAAGTTGATACTGATCGCTCTAGCATGCGACGACAGTCATAACTAAATGCGAGGTAATGGATTCTTCATTCAAGTGCCGTTCGCGATTTATCCGACTCATGCACACACTGTCGACGATTGTCAGCGCGCGCACAATGGGAATTTTATTTCTTAACACTGTGATTCTCGCGAAGCATTATTTAGCCGTGATAAATGATTGCATGCAAATTACTGACCAAAATCTGAATCAATCACATCCAGTCACCAGTAATGTCGCTCTTCACGGTGTAAAATTCTCACAACTCTTTCAAAATGAAATGGTCGTCCTGAAAAGGACGGTTGGGGCTAATCACCGTCGATCAAACTGGGTTGTCAATCCATTGTTAGACAGAAACACACCAAAAGATTACCAAAGACGATAAAATCGAAATGCGGTCGGTAATTTTGTGCTTCCTTGTTTTCGTTGGTTTTCTCACTCCTCCGACGGCAATTTTCAAGGTTTCTAGACGCGTTCTCCACGAATTTAATGGTCTAGCTTGATGCCCATGGCCTTGATGAGCGATTTCGCGGAACCCGCAGCATTTAGCTTGGATTGGGAATAAACAAGAGCAGAAGCAGCGGAAGCGACGAATGTGTAAAATTTATTCCGATAGGAGTCCTTCTCCAATTGCTGGTCGACGATTGACTGATGTGCGCGGGGCTCATTGAAGCTTGGTTGGCTTTGACTGAAAACGATAGAATAAAGAGGAGTAAGAAGAAGACCGAAAGGGGCGTTTTCCTTTGCATGACGAAAGTGGCTAAGATATCGAGCAATGATGTCTGTGCTAGGACTACACAAGAAAAATGTGCTTTTCTATGGAAAATAAGACATGCCTTGATATTTATCAATTTTTCAAAAGTTTATTTATGAAAATAAATAGTTTTAATTATAGGAGCCGATTCGTAGAAAGATTTCCAATATTCAATGGTTAGCTATTGATAATCAATAGTTTATTTAGTATGAAGGAAAATTTCTGGTGCCAAAATGATGAAAATTGTTCTATGAGAATTTCTTTTCAGAAGCATTCTAAATATGTCGCAATTTTGTTACATATGTTCTCATAAAATATGGCAAGTCTAAGAAGCTGTTGGAAATGACACTCTATTTTACAATCGTTGTTAAATGTAGAGCACTCACCCCGACGGCACTGCAGCTGCATCCGCGAATACAGTATCAAATTGTCGTGCCATCAATTATTCATGACAAATTAAAGTTTGAAGCTGTGAGATTGATTGAGAAATATAAGATGTAATAAGGTCGGGAATATTATTCTTTTAACTCTTTTCAACACATTTGATGGCCCTGAAAAGCGCCGATTTGCTTATACGACGAACCAGCTAAATGTTTCAAGACGTGGATGGCGCACAAGACCAGCGGGTTGTGGATCACCGGGCATAAGTCGAAATCTGGAAACGATGCTCACTCTTGAAATCTTGTGCGATTTCACCAATCCGACGCTCGATTAGCAGCAGCTCCTTGGATCAGCAACTCAGAGGGCCTGCGGTATTTCGTTCCTAGCGGGCTTACTTCTTGACCACCGAAGCTGAATTTATCACGAGTCGAAATCTGCAAGCGCGGATAAATTTGCGGTGGCAATGACGATGGCTTGAGCGCTTTTCCGAGCGGCAGTAGTTTGCCGCTCGGAGAAGTTCCAAAGCGATCGTCATCGCCGCTGCAAATCAATCTTGCGTCTTCCTCTTCCGACGACACAAATTGAACTGTGAGGCGGGTGCAAAGGCAAAGCGAAAATGACTCGCCCGACCGTGTTCACAGTCCGACCGCAAAAAGAAGAATGAGGGAAGAAGCAGGGTGCGGTGCGCTTTTATAGTGGGAAGCGGAACCGAAAAATGTGCTTGAACGTGATTGGTTAGATAAGAAAGGGGTCAACGTTTTACGATTTTTCAATAGTTTGTTGCTAATAATCAATAGTGTCCTCCATTTGAATCAACGCGTAGATAAATTTCCAATCGATTCATGGATAAATATTGAAAATCTATCGATAAATGACTGAGTTATTAGCGGTCAAAACCTGACCATTTTTCGTTACATGCTCAATTTTTCGTTTTCCTGAATTGTACCCCCATATGTTGCCGTAAGACGTTATCCAACGTCAAAAAGAAGATGGAGCTTTTACAAAAAATCCTAATGAAACGTTAAAATTGATTATGGAAACTCATTTTCCTGGATCGATTTTGTGTGCTGATCCAAAAAACGGTGGATCAGCTGAAGGTGAAAGATGTTTTACACATACACCTCAAAAATCTAATGAAACAGCAAACGCTGGACCAGACCTGGCTGACAAAATCTTTACGAAAGCTAGAGTAGTCAACGCAGTGAGATCTTTTCAGCCTTACAAATCTGCAACCGGACGGGATATTTCCAGCAATCCTTCAAAACGATGAAACTAAGCTGATTCCGCCAATAATTGAAATTTTTAAGGCAAGTCTAAAACTCAACTATATTCCACATGCGTCTTGTCTCCATGTCCGTCTAAGGCAAGTCTAAAACTCAACTATATTCCATCTTGTCTTGTCATCTTTATTCCCAAAATAGGGAAACGAGATAAAACGCACCCTAAATCATACCGACCTATCAGTCTTTCATCAGTTTTACTGAAGACTATGGAGAAAGTGTTGAACGATTTTATCAACTCTAATTACATGAACAAGCATCCACTTTCAGAGTTCCAATTCGCTTACCAGACAGGTAAGTCAACGGTTACGGCACTTCATACAGTGGTATCCAAAGTAGAAAAAGCTTTTTGGCAAAAGAAATAGCACTCTGTTCTTTCTTAGACATTCAAGGTGCTTTCGACAATGCATCCTATTCGTCTACGGCCCGTGCCATGAAGAAAAGGAACATCGATACAAGTATTATTAAATGGATTCACACCATGCTTGTTAAAAGGGAAAGCACTTCAGAGTTGGGAAATTCGTCTACCACAGTGTGGGCAACGAAAGGCTGTCCACAAGGGGGAGTTCTCTCGCCACTTATGTGGTCCTTAGTAGTAGACGATCTTCTAAGAAGCTTAGAGGAAAAAGGTTTCGAGAATGTAGGCTTTGCTGATGATATTGTCGTTATAGTGAGAGGAAAGTTTGACAATATAATTTCAGAGAGGATGCAATGGGCTCTAAATTTTACCCAGTCATGGTGTATACAGGAGGGCCTTAGCATAAACCCATCAAAAATTGTAATTATACCATTTACTAGGAAAAGGAAATTCAATCTGCAAGTGTTTATGCTTGGAGGACTGAAAATTCATTTAAGTAAACAGGTCAAATATTTAGGAGTGGTACTAGATGCCAAACTGAATTGGAATGCGCATATTGAGTATGTGATCGGTAAGGCGACTAGTGCCTTCTGGATATGTTTTAAAACATTTGGAAGAAAATGGGGTTTAAGACCAAAAATGATCATGTGGACTTATACTTCCATAATTCGTCCAAAACTAACATATGCTTCTCTTGTGTGGTGGCCAAAAACGAAAGAGACTACTGCACAAGCAAAGCTAACAAAACTTCAACGACTTGTGTGCATTGCTATAACGGGAGCTATGCACAGCACACCTTCAAAATCGTTGGAAGCAATTCTGAATTTGCTGCCTTTGCACGAATATGTGCAATTAGAAGTGGAGAAGAGTATGCTAAGATTTAAACAATTTAAAAACTTCAAGTCAGGAGACCTTGTAGGTCATCATTTCAATGTGAGCCAATGATGAATATGATTGGAGACTGAAAGAAACCCGAGGTTAATCATGACATTCCCTTCAATGTATGTGATACATCACGTATAGACTGGGAAGTCGGTGGTCCCTCAGTCCGCTCCGCTTCCATAAAATTCTTTACAGATGGCTCAAAAATTGGAACAAAGACGGGAGCAGGAATCTTCGGCCCTGGGGTACAAATCTCAGTGGCAATAGGCCACTACCCAACGGTGTTCCAAGCGGAGATTTTCGCAATCACGAAATGTGCAAATGTTTGTTTGAAAAGGAACTATAAACATGCAAATATCTGTATTTTTACAGACAGTCAAGCGGCACTAAAAGCATTGAGTAGTTATAAATGCTCTTCAAAACTTGTCTGGGAATGCATTCTTTCACTGCGAGAGGTGTGCCAAGAAAACTCCGTAAATTTATACTGGGTTCCGGGACACTGTGGCATTGAAGGCAATGACAGAGCAGACGAGTTGGCAAAACAAGGTGCAAACTTACAATTGATTGGACCTGAGCCTTTCTGTGGTATATCAGATTGTTTCATAAAAATGGAATTAAAATCTTGGGAAGAACAAAGGGTGATGGCCAACTGGTTGGCCACCAAAAAGTGTGCTCAGTCTAAGAGATTTATAATTCCAAGCCCTTATATCAGCAAAAAGCTACTAGAACTCAACAAGAAAGTTCTATGTACATATACTGGCCTAGTAACCGGACACTGCCCGAGCAGATATCATTTGAAAAACATCGGCCAGCTTGAGAATGATATCTGACGTTTCTGTAACATGGAACGAGAAACCTCGGAACATCTGCTCTGCAGTTGTGGTGCTTTGTACAAGCGCAGATTCAAATTCCTAAACAATTGTTCTTAGCAACCTAGAGAAATTTGGACTGCAAATCCTGGAAAGGTTGTTGGTTTCATAAACTCAATTCTTCCTGACTGGGAAAAGACGCGTCTTTGATTGTTCACTCGAAAAATGGTGATCAACTCTGAGATGCGAATAACAAACAGGGGTATACCACAAAAGTTCAACTCAATGGACGCAGTGGTTCTACGCCCCAACAAACAAACAAAAAAAAAATGTGCATCCCTAAAGATGTAAATTACATGATTTTTTGCGAGTTTGAACGATAGAATCGAGCGCACACAAGACTAATAAGAGCAATGATGGACGGTGTGCTGAATAGAGGGAAGATTTTGGGTGTTTTGGTCGTTCGAAAACCTGCCGGGGACTTCGATAGGGTGATGGATTTTTGTGCATGCTGTTCAACATTACTCTAGAAGGTGTCATGCGGAGAGCTGGGCTTAACAACCAAGGTATTATTTTTTTCAAGATCCAATCAATATGTCTGCTTCGCGGATGCTATGGAAATTGTCAGCAGAAGATTTGAAACGGCGACATTTGAATCTTATGGAACACTATTGTCGGCTAACGATAGAAATACGAATCATTGGTGGAAGCTCTAGAAGCCCTACCCACGCCCATGGTGTGACCTATCCCACACCGCTTTTTCTACGCGAAAATATGATCCGTGGTATTAACGGACGAGCAAAAGCAACGAGGTATGTATGTTCTACTAACCCCACGCAAGTGCAGCGCACCATGTGGCTTATGTTATTAGGCTATTCGGCTTCGCGTTTTTTCCCCATTTACTCGGTTGGGATTTTTACGATCGTCAGAGGTTTTGTGCGCTCCAGTGAGAAACGTTTCCTGCTGTTTTTTCCCTCACCAACAATTATGTACTATAAAGCTATACAGTAATGTCTAATACATTCGCAACTATTTTTTCATGTTTCATACGAAATGTTCTACTTTCATGGCTTAGATTTGAATTATTTGTTATAATTAATAATTTTCATAGATCTTCAGGCATAATAAGAAGTTTCACATATGTATTTGAGTTATTTTTTCTTATCACTAGGTAAAAACCAATGAAGGTTTGACTAGAATAATCTTTTTGGCAAATTTTAATTATTAATACAATTGAAAAATAAAAGTATAGCTTTGTGATCTTCTTCATGGCATTATGTCCTCACTGGGACAGAGCCTGCTTCTCAGTTTAGTGTTCAATTTTGCACCTTCACAGTTATTAACTGAGAGCTTTCTTTGTCAAAGTTCCCATTTTCGCATTCGTATATCGTGTCCAGGGAAGTTAAGGAAATTTCCATTACGAAAAGATCCTGGACCGACCAGGGATCATACCCAGACACTTTCAGCATGGCTTTGTAGCCGCAGACTCTAACCACTCGGCCAAGGAAAGCCCCTATAGCTCTATGATATCTTCAGCAATGTTGTAGATTTAGTCGAGTTGAATAAGTATGCTTGAGAAAATTTTTGTGTGGGACTTTCAGATAAATCATTTAGCCAAAAATGCTCAAAACCATGTGTTAAAATTCAAGTTTTATCTGACTTTTTTTTATAAACTTAATTCGAATTGGTTCATAAATAACAGAGATCTCGTCTACCATAGTTTATCATTTAGTATGGAAAACCGAAAAAAAAATGCAAATGTATTGCCCAATACTGTGTGTATTACTTCATGATGTACATCAATTGCCCGGTGCAATGATACCTCGGTGAATTCCGGTCCCGATTTGAATCAAACCGGGGTGGGTTTGAGGTTGTTTTGTTTTCGATTTGTGTGTATGGTGTTAAAAAGTTGCTGTAGCTCCTGTGCTTCCGAAACGGCCAATGACGGCGACGGTGGAATCCATCAAATGCCTCACCCGTGTGGTTTGTTTGTAGCGATCAGAACGGTTGGTCATTGTTTGTTGCCATGAAAGGCTTGATGGGAGTATTAATCAGCGAAAGTGATATCAAACACTGAAACTATCCGAGCGGTATGACTAGAGTTTTGTTCAGTCCCCACTAATGGTTAGAATGTATCGATCGTTTCACTCGGCAATATGTTGAATGAGATTCAAATGTTTATCGTACAAATGTTTTAACAAAATATTGTTGACCACAGACAATCCAAAACCTTCAAAGATACAGAAGATGCAAAGAAAAAAATCTGTTCTCGTATCCGTGAACAGCAGACGTGAACTCATCAACAAGCAAAAATACACCGTGAACTAGATGGTAGTTCATGGTGTAGTTTTGACAGTTCACGTTTTCCAGAATTCTTTTTTGAGCGTGTGGATCAGCCTATAGATGAAAACCAGCCTACAGTCGATAACAAATATAATAAAAACAAAAACATTTAAAGATTAGACATTTCTAGTCTAGTGGCTGGTTACTTGTGCGAGGAAATAAAAATACAATTATACCCAGGTAGAGGTATCAAAAACAAACTTTTCCATCAGCACGGATTTAGATATTTCTTTGATATTCACGAAAAGCTGAAAACATGCAAAGTGCGCTATTATATCTTAGTATTTTATTTAAAAGAAAATGGTTCAGTTATGGTTTGTTTTGCGATTCTTATTTTACCGAACCACTGGTTTGTTACCAGTGGTTCGGTAAAATAAGAATAGCAGTGGTTCGATAAAATAACTAGCAGAAATATAATTTTACTTTAATGCTCTCAATAATTTTCCAAACCTGTACACTTCTTGGTAACCTTGGCTTCGTCAATGATTTTAGATCATTCCACTGCTGTACCTCTGGTCACTACTGGACTCCACAATGACAAAACACCTAAGGTTTCTTAAGTTTCATTGGCACAATTTTTCCATTTCGTACTACATCACTGAGTATTGATAGCATAATAATAAAATTGCAAAACCATCGGCTAATGAATTACTAAAAAATAATATTTCATAGTAATAAATACAATATGACCTACGTCTGAATCGTATCATCATTTTCACATTTTTTTCTTCACATTTGTCTAAAAAGTTGTGTATGGGAAAGTTATAGATATTGTTAAAACCTACAACTTTGGTGAGGGCAGCACATCGATAAGTTTAAAATATTGTATGTTCTGCTTCTACTTCTTCTTCTTGGCATTAACGTCCTCACAGGGACAGAGCCTGTTTCTCAGCTTAGTGTTCAATAAACACCTCCACAGTTATTAACTGAGAGCTTTCTTTGCCAAGGTTGCCATTTTTGCATTCGTGTATCATGTGGCAGGTACGATTATACTCTATGCCCAGGGACGTCAAGGAAATTTCCATTACGAAAAGATCCTGGACCGACCGGGAATCGAACCCAGATACCTTCAGCATGGCTTTGCTTTGTAGCCTCGGACTCTAAGCACTCGGCTAAGGCTTGTATGTAACAGGCGAGTTTCTAGTTTTAAAGTGTATTTTTGAAGTAAATTTTCTAAATTAATAAACAATGACATTCTTACAGTTTTTGCAGCAAAAGTTGCCTAATGTCTGCCCTCTCGGATTGAGCTAAAAGAAAAAAAAGTCGAACCAACTCCTAGAGTTAAATGATGATTTAATAGTTTTTCACTTAAATTTTCTTATAACTTCGAAATCACAAGGATTACAAACTTACAATGATCAGCAAAAATGTATATCACTACTTCCACTACAACTTTTCTGAAGACCACATCCACGTGAAACTGTAAAACAAAAAAGTGAGACCAAAAAACTGATTATTCGTGTCACCCAAAAACTTTCAGAATCAGTTTACTTAGCTCAAATGAAGAGTTAAATCAAAAGTGTCTTCGACAAAGTTGTTCATAAAAATGTTTTCTAAAAGTTCGCAGAAGGTCGTAACCACAAATTTCCTCAAACTAAACAGTTTGAGTCAAAATTTAAACCTAAATAAGGGCCACTCTATTATTATTTTTTATTTGAAGATGCATAACTCAATTATGAACAACTTTTCTCAAAACATCATACGTGCGTACTTACAAATTACGCTTATAGATAGAATATGGTAAATTTGGTTTACCATAATTATATGAACTCACTTGAGCGTAAACCTTGTTGATTTATCGTCAAGAGATTACTGGTTACGTATGTTGATCTGATGACCTAAGCTCAACAGAGCTCAGGGATAAGCCTAGAAAGCAGTTAGGCTTCAAATTTTGTAGAATAGGTTTGTTGGAGTCTGTTCGAGTATAAACCTTATCCATTTGTCCATAACGCGGGTAGATCACATTTTCGAGGGGCGTTACGAGGTAAGATCTACCATGTTGTACTCGTGTTGTGTATGTTGTTGTATGTATCTGCTCGTGTTAATACTGATAAATTATGATCGGAAGAGTATAAGAGAGTAACTAGTAACTAAGTCCACCTATTTGTCCTAGATGATGAGGAGGTCGAAGTGGAAAATCACTCAATCAGCATCTGAGGTATCAATTCATTAGACAAGTTCCGAGTTCAAGTGCTTATCTTTGGATAGGTAAACGATTCCGAATCAGTGGAGTACCAGACCTCCTACATTCTAAAATAAGCTTCTTTTTTCGAGGAATCTAAATGTCTAATGCGATGAAACCTGTTCACAATTGCAAAAAACGACTTTGAACCTTATAAGTAGAAGTAATAATTTGATTCGCTTGCATGGTCAAAATCAGTATCATTCAATCAGCTTAGTGGCTGAACCTGTATTAGGGGCGCGCTTTTGAGAGTTTAATCAGGTCCGTCGCACTCGGGTTCAGATTGGGTACCACTTTCTAGTACTGCATTTGGTCCCTTGGAACTGCAAAAGGTACCCATGTTTGACAGATTGCAGTACACTTTTCACGGCATTCTATATTACCTTATGAGCCATAAAATTTTGGGCAACTGCAAGGGACATGGAGGTCTTTATTTTGTCTTTGGTTTAATGGTGACAAACTGTTTTCTCCATAAGGTATCCAGCTTTTTACGCTGGCTATAAAACTGTGAGGGGTGATTCAATTTTGTCATTAATGAGCCTCTGTACGTGCCATAATTTTTTTTGTTCTCGTGACTTTTACTGTGCGCCATGTGTTGGTGCTGTCTCGCTCTCTCTCACGGGCAACTTGAAAACAGGGCACACAGTAAAAGTCAAATGTTTTATAGCATGCATAGGCTCATTGCCAACACATTTTATAGCATGGTCTTAGTAGGCTTAGTTTTTTATTTGTTGATCGAGCTGTCAATAATTTTCACTGTATTTATTTTGGAGTTCAACTTTATGTATATCGAAAAAAGTAAATTGAAGATTAATCATTTATTTCCAGTAACTGCATTCTTTTTATACAAGACCAAAGGACCTTTAACAAGGGAAAAATGTTACTAACATTAATAAAAAGGAAGTGGAGCTTAATCAAATAAATTACGACATATCTTATTTAACACACCATATTTGGCCCAACTATTCGGAATGAGGTCTAGATAGTTCCAGTCGAGTTATGTTACCGTTTATAAATCATGTGAACTTTTTGGGAAAAGGGTATCAAGCCAATAGTCCAGGGGACGGTGTACTTTAATGTGTTTGTATTTCTAAACAAACATAACGGCCAGTCCTTCCTCATCCAATCGTGCTGATTTTCTCCAATTAGTGAGCATTATGCTAAACTCGAGGCCATTTTGGTCAGAGTTCATCAGAATGAGATGCTTAGAATATGCAAGAAAAAAATGTTCTTCGATGTTCGAAAATTTTTCTAGGTTAGTTCTATGTTGGTTCTAGTTCTATGTTGGTGATGTGCCTCGTTATGCATAACTAACATGGTGTAACATCAGCATAGTATTTCCGTTTGTGGCTTACCATAGAACTTTCCATGGTAGCATGTAGGAAGGTAAGGACGGTTCTTTTTCTGGTTCATGATACGTCTCAGTGAACGCATCAACGTAACATTTAGAACGCAAGAGTTCGAAAAAAGATAGTTTGGAATAATCAAGGCCGCACATAGAGATGTCTTATTTAGTAATAATAATTCATAATTTCATTACAGAAGCACTTGATTCGTTCATCTGTGTAAAACAGATAAACGTTCAATCATCAGCAATCATCAAAAATGAAAAACCAGTTTTTTCGTTCAAATTTAAAGAAATCCTCATGGAAATCTATCATTGCATTACAGATAGCAAGTGCAAAAACTGGTTTTGAAAATTTGTAAAACGATGATGGTTATTTTCCTCTTAAATAAAAAAAAAAATAATCCTCAACAATTTCGGTACCATTTTCGTAGCTCCACCGGCAGCTCATTCACATGCATATTGAGAGCACCTATTGTACAGGCACAATTGAAGTCAATTCCTCTCACATGGTCACGAAACCAGAAATAATAGAACCATTAGGATATAATGATAAAATGGGAAATATTATTGTTTTCTCTAATACACAGCTAACATCAAAATGAAAATATTTGACGTTACCAACATAATAGTAGTTTACGGAACAAGTTACAGAAAGATGATTTTTACAGCACGAGTCGTAAATTTATCCTACGAGGCTTGCCTAGTAGGATAATTATGACGAGTGCTGCGAAAATCGAGTTCTGCAACAAGTTACGTACAACATTTTTTGCAATTTCTGAGAAATTGTTGTGTTATAATTCATTACGCAACTCAAAACAGTTGCGTAATGAGAAAGCGTTGCGTAATGAATCATTACAGCACTGGTTTCAGTTAGGTAATGACTATTCCCGCACTGCATACTTCAGTGCAGGAAAGTAGGCCGTTTCATGACAGATTGGCTTGATGAAAAACAGCCTATTACGATGAGAAATTGCAAAAAATTAATCACAACTCGCAAAGCTTACTAGGGTAACGTATATAACTTGGACATGCATATAATTTGGACAGGCTGGTCGTTCTATGCTCATATGCAATGAGATGAAAAGCAATTTATGTACGTGAAATCATGTATTGTATTATTAATACACTATGCTACTTATTGATGATGGCTATTTTCATAACAATTACAAATTGGCTTCAAAAATATTAAAATTGTAAATTGTATCAACAGAACATCTGTGAAACCCACGAATGCAAGAGGATGTACAATTCAAGAACATACATGAAACCCAATAATAGCGCTCGGAATTGGCACTCATAAAAAGTTTAAAGGGTGCAATATGATAAAATATGTCTTAAATTGAAGCTAAGTTAATCCAAAATCTTACGGTTTTTGTTCAGTTGATATAATCTGATGAACCGCTCTGGAATGTCGCATGCATGCATACTTGCAGGCGTATTTCATGGATCTGATGATATTTACTTGCATTAAATGAAATTATTGATTATCACGAATATACACTTCCAATAAGCGAAAAAAATGCATAAGTCACATGCAAACCCTTAAAACATTATGATATGACCTTTCTTTTGAGAAACTATTGAATAGTTATTGAGATAACGCCCCTGTCCAAATTATATTCACATGAGGGTGTCCAAATTGTATATTTGATGTCCGAAATGTATAACAGACAGGCCGCTAGAAAATGCTATTTTGGCAGCTAATGCTACAGTTTGTAAGCTTTTTCTCCCCAGAAACTCAAATTATAATGAGACATTAAGCATATAAGTATCATAACGTAACAAAATATTAGTATCTAAGGCAGTTAATCGATCGCCGTTTCCAGACATATCCTTAGCCTGTCCAAAATACATAATTTACCCTACGACCCAGCTATAAAAATTATGGTGTACCCAAGAAATGTCAGAGAGGGGTGAATCAAGGTTTATAGCAAGCTAGCGTAAAAAGCTGGATAAATAGCGGTATCTTTTACTAAACAGACTCTATGCAAAATGGTAAAGAATGATAATTGTACAAACAAAAATGTTTACTTCATTGTTTCTCAATAACGGCTCGGTAATTAGTTATTGATTTATGTCCAATCGCAAATTCTTCTACAGTGCTCATTTATTATCTGAACAGGCAATATTGCTTCTTTCGGCACGAAAGATAACACACATAAACCATGGCTACTATGTTTACCTAATTTATTAACGTCAGAAAGGTCACTGATTATCCGTGTACACTTGAATAGGCCTCTGCACTGTTTTGATTTTGTATGGGATTTTGATTTTTACTGGCCTTGTTGTTTACAAATTTTATGAAAGAGTGAAAGGGAGAGATACATTTTTGTGCAGAGCCCTATTCCGGAATTCGAAGGTGTACTTGAACAATTTTAGATATGAGTTGAACGGAACACATTATAGATCATAGTTGTTTGATCTTAAATGAGCATAAATTGCAATGATAAAAATCCCGATGTGCATTGGTTACCTATATTTGTGGGCTCAAGAAGATATACTTTAGTTCAGTGGTTCTCAACCTTTTCAGAGCCTCCTTTGAAGCTTTAAAAACGTCTTGCGGATCCCAAAAGACGGTTTTTAAAATTAACTTTTCTGGAAGTACCGAATCTCTCAAAATGATTTACCTTTCCAATCGTTACGTGATTGACCATCGCCAGAAGCGCCACACTGTGCTGAAGACGAAAAGCGAGGTTTTCTCAACTATGCTGTGTAAAATACAGCTTTAAAGCACGGAATGATTATTATTATTATTTATTATAGAGGTTTTAACTGATGTCATTCGCCTCTGGGCGGAATGATGATAATGTATACTCTTTGTAGGGGAAGTCATAGATTTGATATCTTGGATGTAAAATCCGTCATAAAACACCATTTATCATCGGAAACTCCAAAAAATCAAAGGAAGAACAGCAATGACCACGGAGGGGAGTGTATTATTCTAGATTAGTAGCTTCTTCAAACTTTCCATATCATAAATGATCCGTGATCCTCACGGAAATATGTATCTACTACCACAATTTGGATTTGAATGTGCGGCCGCCGTTGATCGTTCTCCATCCTAAAATAGCAAGCAGTTGAAATGAAATAGAAAAATAACAAATACTTTTCATTTCCATGTTCCGAAAAACAACAACAACAAACAATTTTTGATTTTCAGATTGATTGTATCGGTAGCTTACTTTTATCCAACCATAAACATAACACAGCGGAACATGATTTTGCCTCAAAGACCAAATTATGTGTCTCTGAAGGTTTTTGATCCGCTGAATCCAAATCTGACTTCCTTGCTCCAAATCTGACTGATTTGCTCCAGCATGTCACAATTTTTAGATATACCTCAGGCTAGCTTGTAAGGGATTTATTTCGATAAAGTTGACTTAATCTAAAATGCTCAAAACTTTTGGAAAATTTTTTTTAATTCACAAATTTTTACATAAGTAGACAGAATAAATGTTGATTAACTGATTTTGACATTGATTGCCATGAAATACAATTTGCATGCTCAATGGCTGTCAATTAAATAGCCCCCAAAATGGTAATATTGTTATATAAATCGAGCTATATCTCAAAATTGTGACGTGCTAGAGCAGATCTGAGGTAAGATTCGGATTCAGCGAGCCAAAAACTTTCAGAGACACATAAAATTATCCTTGAGACAAACCATAGGCTAGTTTTTGTTCCGCTGTGTAATTATAGTGTATGCAAGAAATGACAGTTAGGGGTGATTTAATTTTTAATTTTGAAGATCACACTACACAGTAAAAAATAAATAAATCAAATTTACTTGGCACGTAATTGTTTATGATAATCATGTAAAAGGGGTTGTAACTGAACATGCAACTTTAATTAATGTAAACTGTCTCATTGCATTCGAAAATGCTTGCAATCTTGAGTGAAACTGAAATATTTCATGATCTTACATCCAACATTCGCCAATATTGCATGCTATCTTGTATCTTGAAAGTGAAATTGCAAACAAGAATGCTCGGTTTACATGATTCTAAGCTGTATATTCTGTTATATATAATGCACCTAAATCGACGGCTTGTCATGTCATGTGCATTATTTATGATTGAATTTTCAGCTTGAAAATCATGTAAATCGAGCCGTTTTGCATGCAACATTCTTCGAGAGAAGACGTTTCGCGTTCAATATTAAGGATTTTGGTAACAATGTTGATAATAGATGTGTTTATAGGTTTTACTATTGAGCAATACAGGAAAAATGGCTTTGCATGATTGAGGTAAAAATTAAGTTAAGTGTAAATCTAAGACTTTTTTGGTGTGTAGATAGAATTTGAATGGGTGTTCGTTGAGTAATAAGAACTGACTTGCAATCCTTAACTAACAGGATCACATTGAAGATATTTCCCAGTATTTGCACAGTTGACAGAAACAAAATAGGTTTTCTTCAAAATTATTCATCTATTAAGAAGGACGACACTTGCTCACAATAGCTTCGCGGAACACCTGAGAACTATTCACGGCCCCCTATGGGTTCGCGGACCACCGGTTGGGAATCCCTGCCTTAGTTAATCACGGAGGATATAGCTACCAAGATGTTCCCTTGGTTTAGCACAAGTTTCAATGTTCCGAGTATACTAAACATTCATAAAAATTACCAAACTTAAGATGCGTGACCTCAACTTAGCTTAGCTTAGCTTAGACTGACTACACATATCAATGGTTGCTATTCCGTGATTGACCGAAGTCAGTGAAAATGCACAAAGAATCAACTAGAAGTTCGGCTGAGATTGGCCATAATCTTCTTCAGTGTGCATAATTCAGTGCCTCTATTTATACAGGGTCAATAATGGCGCCGGCCACGTCCTTGCAGTCAGGTGGGATTGGGGGAAGGAATGTTAGTGTGTAACCTTTGCTTTTTGGAGACCGTGTTTGCCTCTGCATCTCCACAAAGGTTACTGGGAGGGATGTTTGTTAATGGGGAGGATCGTTGGGTCATAGGATTCACTTTGATAAGCGATTAGACCATGATAAACAATGATTTATGAGATATATACATGCTTATACGTAAATATAATATTTTCATTTGATATGAACAATTTCTATGTAGAGGAAAATTATGCCGACACTTAAGGTGACGAACCATTCAAAGTTTGTTGAACAAATACCTAAATGTAACATTCCTACAGCTGTCAGGACGAAAGCATGTGTTATTATATTTTACTCATTTGAAAAGGAACAAAAAACTCGATTAGTTGGGACATCATAGAACACTCTTATTCTTATGCCGACACTTACAGTGGCGAACCATCCAAAGTTTGTTGAATAAAGTGAACCTTTCGCAAATCTACACTTGTAGTGTCGAACCATTCAAAGTTTTTTTTTAATTACAAAAATAAAGGTATATAAGAGGTGTTCTGAAAAAAAAAATGTTAAACATAAATAAATCAGAGTTTGTGTCGACACTCACAGTGACGAACCATCCATAGTTTGTTGAAAAATCATATTTACATCCCACTTTGTAACGATTGAATGTGCAGTCATACATATTTTATAGATTAGAAATAGTAGCATGTAACGAGCTCACCAATTGATCCGTTATCCTTGACTGAGCAGCCACAATACACTTTCGGCTTCACTCGTTTGCTCGGCTATAAAAAAGCACTCAGGAAAAAAAAATAAGCGCGCGACTCAAAAAGAATAAAAAAAAAACTGTTCGGGCTTTCTTGACGCACTGCCCAGGAGCAAGCGTCAAGGTCGAAGGATCAAACAGAACTAACCGATCGCGGCACTTTTTCAGTTACTCCAACCGAACTCACCGATCACGCCACTTTTTCACTTACTAGACCAACGCGCGACATGTTTGATCCTGCCCTCGTCGCTCGCCCCGGCAAAAGCAAGTGTCAAGGTCGAAAGATCAAACAGAACTCCCAAACTTAAGATGCGTGACCTCAAATGCATAAAATTTCAATTTACGTAAAACGAGGTTACGTAAACATAGGTTTGGGTGTATTTTCATAACATCTGTTAAAAAATACTTTTTTTTAGATCTATTGGAGAAACGTAATCCATTTATTATTTTATTAGTTAATTACACGCCATCTTCTGCCTTAAAAAACTTCCTGGTCACCTTAACGGCACACTTTATGCATCGTAACGTTAGATAAAAATAACAGCCCAAAAATGTATAGTCAGCAAAGTGCAATCAGAAAGGTACACAAATCAAAACCAAATCCAGTCAGCGTTTCTCGTATGTAAATCCACGTGCAAGCAAAAAAAGGGCAACTGATTGCAATCATGACCCTCCCCAACGCTAAACATCCATTACTGGCATAATTTTCCGCGAACGTTGAATTCCCTTGGAGGGCTCCAAAGAACGAAACACTTTGCATATGATTCCGCTTATTCATCGCTTTGCGCCCACCCATCATCGGCAGAACATTTGCGCCATTATCCTGGTGCAAAATCAATCATGACACTTCACTTTCTGGTTTCTCCCCACCCTCCCAACCTTTTTCCACTACTTGCACGGGAGAAGTCAAAGAACTAAATGCCAGCTGGGGATGGGGAACGTAATAACGACTCCTACAACGTGTATGCTCCTTTGTGTGTATGTCCATATTTCCATATTTTAGTTGTTTTTGTCAATCTGAAATGTATGTACATGATATTCATAACCTTATGGTTATATTATGCATGCATAACCTTTTTTGTTCTTCTTTGGAACCCTTTCATGTTCACGTCTTGGAAGAAGACAGGCAAACGGAGCTCCCCAGACCGTTATTATCAGAAATAAATAGCCATCAAAACTTTTAAAACCAATTTGTAAGAATGTAAAAAATCGCTTTCATTTTACTTAACCTGACTCTGATATATAACGCATCAATCATGGAAATAGAAGATGGAAACGATTCTTGTCTAAAATTCTTAATGATTTCATTCAACATTTGTTCCAATATTTCAGCATTGGATATTCTATGTAACTCATTAGTACTATACCAGAAAGGAAGTTTCAGAATCATTATTTTCATTTTTTCGTTCTACTACTATCGCAGTGTGCAGACGTGAAATAA
Organism: Aedes aegypti; assembly: GCF_002204515.2. NCBI lineage: Eukaryota > Metazoa > Arthropoda > Insecta > Diptera > Culicidae > Aedes > Aedes aegypti. The sequence continues at coordinate 321,710,174 of NC_035109.1, read as the reverse complement.
TCAGCCGAATAAACCTCTATCTAAACCTGTGAAATATTAATCAATGCGTAATAAATCATACATCATAAGACGTTGTGAGCAAAATCCAGTTGAATGGTGTACATTACGTCGGAGTACACGCAAAGTGAAGTGAATTATCATCAATTTAATTTCATCGCGATAGTGAAATTACGATTCGCTTTCAACTGAAAGTGCCTACAGAACAAAGCGGCCAAAGCAAGCAAATAAATAATGCGGAAAAGGTTCAAAGTGACGCAAGAGGAAAAAGTTCCCAAAAAACACTGGACTGTATGGTGCGAATTAAACCGGCGCTACAGCAAACTAATCAGCAAACAAAAAAAGAGGTAAGAAATAAAATTAATCCGTCCCAAATGGGTATCAAGAGTGTGCGAAATGGCATGAATGGATCAATTGTGGTTGAATGTGGAACAAAAAATGAAGCCGAAGGGCTATTGGACAAAGTAAGAAATGAACTGGGAGAAAACTATATGGCAGCAATTGAGCAACCAAAAAGACCAAGGTTTAAAATTATTGGTGTTGAAGATGAATTGTGCTTCCTTCAAAGGGCATAAATGCCCACTGGAAGCATTAACGTGTCAGTGTCTTTCATAAATATGATTCTGATGAGCTGAGAAATATTTAAAAAAATCAGAATAACATTGAAAATGATCAATTTTTGAAAATTTTGAAGACGCTGAAGCATCGTAGGGGTGTTTATACGGGATTCACGCTTATTTGTGAATCAGACTCAAGTATTTTTGAGCAAATTTAGCGTAAAGGAAGACTTTACATCGATTTTGATAGTTGCAGAGCCACAGAAAGTGTTGATATATTTCGTTGTTTCAAATGTTGTGGTTACGCTCACAAATCACAAGATTGTAAAAATGGTTTACATTGCGCAAGATGTGCCGGGAATCATGATATAAAAGAGTGTTCGTCTGAACAAGAAAAATGTATAAACTGCGCAGTTTTAAATAAGGACAGGAAAACAAGACTAGATGTTGATCATACTGCATGGAGCTCTGAGTGTCCAATCTACTTGAGAAGGTTAAGACTATCAAAACAGTATATTGATTATAATAAATAGCAATCAAAGGATGTAGCGGATATTATTTTGTTGAATATTGCTGGAATAACTACACATTTTGACGAATTGGAACTTCTTGTAGATTCCAAGAAACCAAAATTGGTTATGCTTACTGAAACACACTTGACAACTGATATAGATATTGCGGCATTTAGCATAAGAAATTACAAAATGTGTTGCTGTTATTCAAATTCGAGACACACTGGTGGAGTTATGATGTATATTCATGACTCTATAAAATTTCATGAAATCAATAATTTGATGAAAGGAATGAATTGGTTCTTAGCAGTTAAGATAGTCAAAGGACTAAAATTAGGAGTATATGGTTTGCTCTATCGTTCCCCAAATGGCAATAAAAATGAATTTTTAGAATATTTGGAACTAAATTGGTTAGAAAATACTCTAGACGATAATCAGATGAACTTGATTGCGGGAGACTTCAATATAAATTGGAAGGACTCAAGTGACAGTGAGAGCCTGCGCAACATTACACAGTGTTTCAATTTAAATCAGAGAGTAGAAGATGCAACAAGACGTACAAGACAGTCCGAAACGATGATAGATTTAGTTTTTTGTAATAATGACGATGTTAAAGTTTCAATTGAAGAAAACAGCAAAATATCTGATCATGAAACATTTCGAATTGATCTTGGTCAGAATGATGGATGTGTTGAAGATGTTTTGACAATAAAATGCTGGAGAAATTATTCTAAAGATGCATTACTAGCATTGTTGAGAAATAAAATGTCTCATGAGAGTGCAAGATTGTTAGATGAAAAAGCTGACGTTTTAGCTACTGTTCTTAAGGAAAGCGTGAACGAACTTGTTAAGGTGAGAAAGATTAAATGTCGATCCCGAAAGAAATGGTATACAATAGAACTAAAAAAACTGAAACATTCAAGAGATGTAGCTTATAAAATAGCAAGCCAAAGTTGGGATGATGTTGAATGTTGAATACACTCAAAAAACAGATAAATTTAAATAGAGGCAATAGTAAACAGCTATGGAAGACGCTTAAAAATTATGGAAAAATAAAGAGAATTCAGCTAATTGTATAAGTTTCAATGGGTCAAGCGTAGAAGATGGTAATGAAATTTGCAATAAATTTAATTCGTACTTTGTTGATAGCGTTCAAGAAATAAATAGCAGCATAGAAAACGTTCCTGATACCTATAATGATCAAAATGAACATTTATCAGATCAATTGAGTGTATTTCGACAGATTTCTCTGGATGATCTCAGAAAAGTAGTATATAGCATAGGTAACTCATCTGGTGTTGAAAACGTGAATCTTCAAGTACTGAAGGACTCGTTTGAGGTAACTGGCGAATTTTTACTAAACATTGTTAACGAAAGTCTCGAAATTGGCAAATGCCCACAAAGTTGGAAACAATCAGTTGTTGTACCAATTCCGAAAATACCTGGAACAACTAAAGCGGAAGAATATAGACCAATTAATATGCTACCGATCTATGAAAAAGTGTTGGAAGTCATCGTAAAAAATCAGTTGTTGGATTATTTGAACAGTCAAAAGATATTAATTGAAGAACAATCTGGGTTTAGACAAAACCACTCTTGCGAATCAGCTCTTAATTTACTTTTGTACAAATGGAAAAGAATGATCGAAGAAAAAAAGTCAATAATTGTGTTGTTTCTGGATCTTAAACGAGCATTCGAAACAATTTCACGCCCTATCATGTTAAACACTTTGCGTAGATATGGAGTTGCAGGAAAAGTCCTAAGTTGATTTGAATCATATTAATCAAGTCGGACACAAATATGCCAATATAACGGATCAAATTCATTGCCCAGAGTAGTTCCTTTAGGAGTACCGCAAGGTAGTGTCCTTGGACCATTATTATTCATTCTGTATATAAATGACATGAAAAAGGCTGTCAAGTATTGTGATATTAACCTGTTTGCAGACGACACTGTTTTATTCATTGGTGAAATCGACGGATTGGAAATAGAAAGAGTAAATGTATTCAAGTATCTAGGTGTTTATATTGACGATAGACTAACCTTCAAAGAACATATTGATAATGTAGTGAAAAAAGTGGCAAGAAAATATGGTATGTTATTACGTCTGAAAAGTCAGCTTACATTTTGGAGTAAATTGTTTTTGTATAAGTCTTTAATTGCGCCTCATATAGATTACTGTTCATCTGTTCTTTTTCTGGCGAGTGATATACATCTGAGGAGACTACAGAAACTTCAAAATAAATTCATGCGATTAATTCTTAACTGTGATAGATATACTCCAATCCAAACAATGTTAGATACACTACAGTGGCAATCTGTTAAGCAGCGTATAATATTTAATGTTCTTTTGCTCATTTACAAATTGACGTAAAATAAGTTACCAGACTACCTCAATGATATTATTGTAAGAGGAAGAAATATACACCAACATAGAACGAGACGAATTGATGATTTGCGTGTTGTACCCTTCACAATGTCTACGAACCAAAAATCGATATATTATAACGGAATACGAATTTATAATCAGCTACCATTGGATATAAAAAACGCAAGATCGATTCAAGAATTTAGAAGAAAATGTTCTGAATGGGTGAAGAATAGTTTTAGTATAAGATGAAGAATGTATGAATTTGTAAACTTGTAAATTATCATAAGATAAATAAATGAACTATTATTATTATTCATTTTCAAAATTTTATTTTGAATACTCTGCAGAGCTTTCTTTCTGATATTAGGTATAACAGCTAGTCCATATTGGTACAGCATACAAATGGCCGGCCCGAAACATTGTTGGAAGATAAAAATCTTGTTCTTAAGACAAAATTTTAATTTTCTGTTAATGAGTGATAAGAACATTTTATGTACCTATTACCTTTAGTTTGTGAGTTATTTTTGAATATCCAAACGTTTTGCAATTTACTACAGATGACACGCAGGCTTCGTCCTTTGGCCTGTGTCATACGCAAACAAAATTTTTTGGATGTTAGGGTATTGAATTGAAAAATAACCTGAAGAGTATTCATCAAATAAATTTCTGCTGCTGGAATTACTTTGCGAATTATTCCATAAGTGATGTTTTGCATTAAATGACGCTTATGAATGATGATTGCAACTACCCCACAGGCCCCATCAAGTCGATCATTACGAAAAACAAAAAAGTTTGGATCTCTTTTGAGTTTGAATCCAGGTTTGAAATAAGTTACGGTATTAACTGCTTGATGGCTATATATTATTGATAACAACAATCTGGTGGACACCGTGAGGCAATAACGTTAAAACCCAACCTGTTCGGTGCCATAGCTCAAGCAAATATGTGCGGTAGCTATGTCCGGCAGGCGGGTAGGCACGACACACAGGTCCTGACTGTGACAACACCGAACCGAACCGAAGGTATTCTCAACCGTAACAAAAAATGAAACCGGATACCGGCCCGACAAAGACGAACTGGGAAGACCTTCTTTCTCTCGGTTAGTCACTCAGTCAGTCAGTCAGGTATCAATGGTCGGGAAAAACTTATTTGCATGCTTTCTTCCTCCTTTATTGCATTTGAAATGCCGGCAAATGGCCCCGGAGACGAGCCAGGAGCCAGTAAGCGATATTCCTTCCTGGTTTGATGAATGGAGAAATATTGAACCTCAGCTGGCACTTTTGCGGAGTTGAAGTAGGTTGTCTTGTCGTGGGGATTTCTTGAGCACCCCCTTAGGGAGGGGGTATTTTCCATATGCAGTGCAATACACATGTGTCCCATCGTATCGGTGATGGCATTTTGAGCCGACGATGACACTGAATATATCTACTGCTCTTCCTGAATGGAACTTGAGCGATGAAAAATGTCATATCTGTCGAGACGACGGATGCTTGAGAGCGGAGAAATACGAACATGACAGGCTTAATGCTTACCCAGATTTCATGGGAAACTGTTCGACGATAAACTACGCCTTGACTCTAAATGCAGACTAGATTGACTTCTCTTTGGCCACAGTGCCACATGCCACTTGCAGCTGAGCCTATCCAGAAATGATTTGGGGATTCCATAAGTAGTCTACTTCTTTCTCCATTGGTTCATCGATTGGTTTTCGGCGAGAAATAAAACCAATCGATGAACCAATGGAGAATCAAGTTCGCGGCGATTGAACCATAGAAACCATAAGTAGTCTACGAGTGTCTTCATGGGCCTTCTTCACGGAATCTCCCTGTTTTTCACTTTTAAGTCTGTCTCACTCATTTGATAGCTGGCGTCACTCAACTGCTCCCAGAATTATCAGATTTTCCTCGACCGTGGTCGAAGCTTCATGTCCCTAGAGATTCACCAGATTTGTAAGCGATTTTGCCTTTCTTGTTCACCTTGTATACTAAAAGGCGTACTACAGAAGAGGGTTTGCGATGTGACCAGACAAATTGATATGATGTCCAGTTTTTAACCTGTTGTTACGATGAGAGGAGTTCTAATAAAATGTCCAGATGAAGTATGAAGACTTATGCTAGGTGAAAACTAAACTTTGAAAAATCACATTGAGTACAATCAAACCAATTTTAATAAATATATCAAATGTCCACTCTTTGAAAAAAAAATCATAACTACCTATGCCTTAAGAACAAACTCTTGACCTTCAAACTCAGGCCCGGATTTGGGGGGGTGCCGAGGGAGCAAATGCCCCGGGCCCCCCGATCAAGGGCCCCCCCCCCGAGGAATGAAAATTAATGAAAATTAAATAGGGTTAAATGATTTATTTTTACATTACCGTAATTTCGGGTGAAATTGATCATTTTTCACTGTTTTCTTGGTATGCTTTCTAAAATTTTATCAATATTATACAACTAAATGCAGGAAAACAAGTACGACGGTGAACCTAATTGGCTCATGCACCGAAATTTTCTAACAAATGCGGTATTAGTACCAAAAATCAGCTCTAAAATTAAAAATCGTGGGATCCCATTTCGGGGTGAAATTGATCACTTGTCAATGTGATTATTGTTAGTTTTGAAATCAACCCTACATACTTAATTTGGGCCTCCTGAATTCAAATATGCTTGCCAAATTCTTAACGAGACAATATTTATGGAAATAATCAATAATTAAATTTCAAGAATACCACAAAGGCCTAAATGAAGGCAATTTCCAAAGGATTTCTGTACGTTGTAGCAGAAAATCAAATTTTACAACAAAACGAGCAAATTGGTAAGATTCGATAGTAAAATCTGTTTTGGAGATATATTTTTAGCATCCTCACAAACTTTCAGGTTTACACCATGTCCAACTCCTTGTTTAGAACTATAAGTTTATGGATGGCTATCAATTTCACACCAAACTTGATTCTGGAAATTTACATTATTTTCATAAAAATAAACATTCTGTGACACAAAAAACTTCACTTTACACAAATATACATTATTTGAGACAAACACCGTTCATTTACTATAGGTTGTATTGAATTTGGTGCACTATTAGTAAGAAATAAAATCGTTTGACACGGTGATCAATTTCACCCTACTGATCAATTACACCCGAATTTACGGTAATGATTTTACATTTCAAATAAAAATTCAATATGATTTCTAACAGAGATATTCTGCCATGAGATTATTTTATTTGATAGTTAGTAGCTAATTTTATACGATGATCATATGAACTATTCCGTTTCACTGAAAATTCTTCTATTCTCTAATGAAATTTAAAACTTTTCTCTGGTTAATATACAGCAAATTGACACAGCTTTTTGGAAAGATTCTGTCAAATTAGCAGTGCCCTATGCTAATTCATACATTCTTGATTGTACCATCAGGATACTGAAACTACTATTCTATCGAACACATCTGAATTATACCAGAAGCACGATATTTGTATATATTACAATTTTAAATTGTTACAGGTTTTTTTTATTTCATATTATTATTTCCATTGCTTTGTTTTAAAATTGAAATTTTTGCTTAGAGCTTCAAATTTACCATAAATTTGACCAATATCTACAGAATTTAAATAATTACAGAATTTATAGCATCATCTGCAATTTGTCGTGCATAGTTCTTCCAAACTTTTGAATATCTGGAACATTAGAATTATGAAGCAAGGAACTTAGTCATGAGCCTTGGGGAAAGCTCATACATAGTTGACCGAGAGTGAGCCTATGTGCTTTCTGAAAGCATTTGCTCCTTGTCCGCAAATACTAGTTGAATATCTTATTAAAGTTAGACAATCGTGTGTTCCTTTGCTGTTAAGAACAACAAATTGAGTATTTCAAAGCATACTGTTCAATGCAATAATATTTTTTTGACAATAAATGCAGGAAATCAAGTATTTCCTATTTATTTAATTGTAAAAGTAGATATATATTTAGGAATAGCATTTTTTTTTCTACAGTTTCATGGCGCTTTGTTTCTACTAAAATCTTCTACTTGTAACACTAAAAAAGACTTAAGTCTTACGTTACATTATTTTCACAATGAATAAATAAAATAAAATAAATAAATCATTAAATTTCTACACAATAAAATAAAATAGGTTAACGATTTGCTTATTGCTTCAATAATGCCTATCAATCAAGTTCATTTATTGGAAATATCTGCGGTAAAATTGAAAAAAATATGAATATAATATTTGCTATTGTTATTCAAGTCTCGATTAATCAGATAGTCTTCATTTCAACTGAAATATTTTTAATTTTGGACTTGATTGAAAACAATTCAGTCAAAAATCAATCTAATCATGGGCTATGTGTGACTTTTCAAGAATTTTATACAGATGGTTTATTTTACATAACATTCAAGAAGTGATATGGATATAGTCAAATTCGAGTAATATTACAATTGTTTTGATTTTCCCGGATTTTTCATTTTCATTGAACTTAACTTTTATATGCTTAGCGTTTTCCGCTCATTTAGTGCCAAGGGCCCCCGTCAAGAGATCTGACCCGGGCCCCCCGAAGCCCAAATCCGGCACTGTTCAAACTATTTTTCAGGCTGGCGATCAAAATCATTCTCTCATGATTTGAAGTGATTTGGATGAAGTTTGGTTATGGGAACCAAATTATTCTGGAAAAAAAACAAACCTTTTGTATTCAGTTAGAGGACTGCTCGCCATAATAATCTATGGAAAAGTGAACAACGTCTTCTCGTGTGCAATCTTCTCAGCTGCAACTTTGCCGAAGACCATTTCTACGTTTAGGTGACAGATTTCTACGTTAGGTGGCAAGAGACGGTTGACTGCTTATTTCTTGAAAAAGTCCAATACACGGAACCGAAACAGTGGGCTTAGCTAAACAAGCCGTTTTAAATTATAAGACTGAGAAAGCCATTAAATTACAACTATACTCCCAGTCGCAACACCATCACTAATTCAGTTATAATGACATGAAAACTTTATCGAACATAGGTTATTATAAAACTGATGCAGGATGTAGTTAAAACAATTAAAAAAAAGAAAAAGATATATACATTGTTGTATAAATACAACTAAATATGTTTCAATTATATTAAAAAATATCAAACCCAGTTAAACGCGTTCGATAAAAGGTATTATGAGAATTAATTATAATACAGTCTAATATACAGTATTGAACAAGCAATTTAAAATTTGGCTTATGTCGCACATATCCATTTTCAATCACTTGCACTTAGTCAATAGTTAAGTGATGATCATAACATTCCGCATTGTACCTTAGCTTAGCTTAGCTTAGACTGACTACACATATCAATGGTTGCTATTCCGTGATTGACCGAGGTCAGTGAAAATGCACAAAGAATCAACTAGAAGATCAGCTGGGATTGGCCATAATCTTCTTCAGTGTGCATAATTCAGTGCCTCTATTTATACATGGTCAATAACGGCGCCGGCCACGTCCTTGCAGTCAGGTGGGATTGGGGGAAGGAATGTTAGTGTGTAACCTTTGCTATTTGGAGACCGTGTTTGCCTCTGCATCTCCACAAAGGTTACTGGGAGGGATGTTTGTTAATGGGGAGGATCGTTGGGTCACAGGATTCACTTTGATAAGCGATTAGACCACGATAAATAATTATTTGTGAGCTATAAATATGCTTATATGTAAATATAATATTTTCATTTGGTGTGAACAATATCTATGTATGGAAAAATTATGCCGACACTTGAGGTGACGAACTTATCAAAGTTTGTTGAATAAAGTGAACCTTTCGCAAGTCTACACTCGTAGTGTCGAAGCATTCAAAGTTTTTTTTAATTACACAAATAAAAGTAAAAGGAAAAAGATGTTTTGAGAAAAAAAAATTGGACGTAAATAATTTTTGAATCAGAGTTTATGTCGACACTCACAGTGACGAACCTTTTATAGTTTGTTGAAAATTAAAGGTGCAATCATACATATTTTATAGATTAGATATAGTAGCATGAAACGAGCTCACCAATTGATCCGTCATCCTTGAGCAGCAACAATCCACTTTCAGCTTCACTCGTTTGCTCGGCTATATAAAAACACACAGAGAAAATAGGCGCGCGACCCGAGAGGGAAAACAACTGACGACTGCTCGGGCTTTCTTGACGCACTGCCCAGGAGCAAGCGTCAACGTCGAAAGATCAAAAAGAACTTATCGAACGCGGCACTTTTTCACTTTACTCGACCGATGCGCGACATGTTTGATCCTGCCCTCATCGCCGGCCCCCGCAGGAGCAAGCGTCAAGGTCGAAGGATCAAACACAACTCTGATCATAACATTCCGCATTGTAAATCAATTACTCTTGTTTTTCTAATGAACAAGATGTCTAATGAACAGAAGTCTAGGATAAAAGGAAAATTTTAAAATAGTGTAATTTTTTTTTGAAAAGAAATAAAGTTTATCAAATTGTATTACAAGTTTGTTAAAAATGAATAAAAAAAAATATTCAAAATAAATGTAACACAGTTGATAAATTTTTGTTATATATATTTTTTGTGTACATAATGACCTTCAACAAAATTGTATCATAATAAGATTTGCATGTCATGTTTTGGTTAAATTTTATTATATTGTAGTTATGCTCCTCTAGTCGGAAAACTTGAACACGCTATCCAGACTCATAAAAAAATGCATATGGAAATATTATACAATCTGAAATATTTACACCCAGATTCTGCGTATTTTCGAGACAAAGTGCATATTGTTATCGAACTCGACACTTGTTATGCAATCATTCTTTTTTTCTTTATTATCGAGATTTTTTTCTCTTTTCACACACTCTCATAAGAGCGGTTCCATTTGAATTTGAATGTCGGTTTACTTTTGTATTTTTTGATTTGGCTGAAATTTGGCATATGCTTTCTTTATACCCAAAAATGCCCATTTTTACCCTAGCGTTACTTTTGAGAAGGGCCTATGAAAAAAAGCCATAACAATTTAAAAAAAAATTAAAACTAAGAAACTATTTGTCTGATCGGTTTGGCGTCTTTCGCTAAGTTTTAGGTTATTGTTCAAACTATCTGGAAAAAATATACACTGTAAACAAAATGTTGTATTTTTTTTATTTCGAAAATAAAGCTCAAAAATCCATTTCCTCAAATTTAGTTTTTTTTTTTGACTTTTTTTATTTTTTTATATTTTAAAGTAGACAAAAAATTGAGTCTTTTGCACAGTGGGTCAAGATGGAGAAAAATGTTATGATTTTTTTTAAAAAAAAGGTTGATTTTTCAATATGGTCTAAATAAACTTTTTGAATGCTTTTCGATTTCATGAAAGTACGTAAAATTTGCAACAAAAAAGGTATATGAGAAAATTTTGCTAATTGCTACCGTTTCCGAGATACAGCGATTTTAAAAACTTTTGGTAGTTTTCGGATGTTTTTCGAGTTGATAAAAAAAGATTTTTTTTTCTGAAAGCATTTATTTCATGTTCTTATACAATGATGGAGCGTCCTATTTTGATACAGGTTTCTTACTTTTTCATAATGTTTACAATTTTTTACTATCATTACAGTTTGAAAATTGCCTAACTTCTATTTTATATACGGAAACTGGAATAAATTAATGGTATTTTTGTGTTCCCTGAATAGTTATTGCTTTCGAATATTGTTCATTACGCTGCTCCTTGATATGTTCATACTCTGTTGTAGTTGCATAAGAAAAGAAAATTTGTGTTAGTTGCTCCTCCTTTCGCTTTTGAGCCCAATCAAATGATTCCTTCACGCAGAAGAATTTCTGTATGTTAAGATTACAATCCTGTCAATTACTTTCACTTACGCACAAATAGTTGTTTCGATATAAAATTAACTTACGCCAACACTATATTAACGTCAAATCAAATACACACACTTCTTTGATTAAGCTATCCACTTGTACTTATAACAATTATAATTTTGATAATTATCACTATTCGGAAACATTCACCTCCCTAGACTTCAAGTCATGCTCACAAATCTACTTACTTCTAACTTGCAAGGAATAGTGTAGGTGCTAAGATGACCACCTCTCACGCAGGAGACCACATATCAAGTTTGTCAACTCGCCCTTTGTTTTCATTTTTGCAATGTTTTTTTAGATCGATAAAGCAGCACCGAATCTTTTCAGATATGTTGATAAAGCAGAACAAAATGCTGAGTAAACATTGCAAAATATTGTAAACTCAATAAAATTCACTTTGAGTCAACTAAAATATAGTTAAATTTTGACGTTTGACGTTTGTAAATTCAATCAAAAATATAGTTGTCAACAACTATATGGTATAGTTATGTTTAAAATTATACTGTCAATTCAACTATATTTTTAGTTATCTCCAAATTAACCTTAAAATATAGTTAAATTGACCGGAAAAATGATTACAAACACTATATTTTGTTCTCCGTGTTGGCATTTTTGATGGGATGTTCACGTTCTTCAGCTAGACTAGCCCTTGTAGCTATGCGTTTTATTGTTCCCCCTATTGCATCGCAAGGCCTTTTGTCATGGGATGTTGTGAAAAATTGCCATACAACATCTATGTCATAGTTTTTCTTAAATTGGCAAAGACTAGATAAGTTCTTTCTATTTTTATATTGTGATGCAGCTCCATCGGACATGAAATAAATTTTATGGTAGGGGGGCACGTTACTCCCCTACTCATGAAGCTTTTGTTTTCGAATGGAAATATTTCGTTATCTTAAATCGATATAAATGCATTTCACGTATTGATTGCTTTATATTCGTTATTTTGTTATTTTTTTACTTTTATCATTTTGTTCCATATTTTCTTGATAATTACATATCAAAATATCACAATGTTGAATGTTGAAGTTGTGTTTCGTTAAAAAAATAAATGAATCATTTTTACAGGGCACATTTTTTATTTCGCCTCATACCATAAAACATTACCAAATCAATATTTTTTTCGAACATTTTAGTCAAAAATTATCTGCTCTTTCAGACAATGAACAAATTTCTAGGCTTATGAGCCTCGATAAACATTCGAAAATGACCAAACATTGAAAATTATATCATAATTTTGTATTAAAATCGCTGTATCTTTAAAACGGTAAAAGTTAGCCTGATTTTCCCGGATACCTTTTTTGTTGTAAATTTTGCGTACTTTCATAAAATCAAGTTGAAAAACATTTAAAAAGTTTATTATGACCATATTCAAAATTCACCTTTTTTAAAAAATCATAACTTTTCTGTCCATGATTTCTTCATCTTGACCCACTGTGCAAAAGACTTCATTTTTTGTCTACTTTAACATATAAAAAAATAAAAAATTCAAAAATACGATTTTTTAGAAAATTGATTTTAAGCTTTATTTTCGAGATATAAAAAATTACAACATTTTTTTTTACAGTGTATATTTTTTTCCAGATAGTCACAACAATAACCTAAAACATTGCGGAAGACACCAAACTGATCGGAAAAACCGTTTCTAAGTTATATATATTTTTTTTAAATTATTAAGGAATTATTTCTTAGGCCCTTCTCAAAAGTAAGGCTAGAGTCAAAATGCATTTTTGGGCATAAATAAAGCATGTTCAAAATTTCATCCAAATCAAAAAATATAAAAATGAAATTCAGATTTCTCGAAGGAGGGAAAGAGAGCGTTTTCTGATTACGTCACCGTGCAATCTTATTTTGTACGCTCTCTGAGAGCAATGCTGTGCGATGCATACACGGAGAACAAAATATAGTGTTTGTAATCATTTTTCCGGTCAATTTAACTATATTTTAAGGTTAATTTGGAGATAACTAAAAATATAGTTGAATTGACAGTATAATTTTAAACATAACTATACCATATAGTTGTTGACAACTATATTTTTGATTGAATTTACAAACGTCAAACGTCAAAATTTAACTATATTTTAGTTGACTCAAAGTGAATTTTATTGAGTTTACAATATTTTGCAATGTTTACTCAGCATTTTGTTCTGCTTTATCAACATATCTGAAAAGATTCGGTGCTGCTTTATCGATCTAAAAAAAACATTGCAAAAATGAAAACAAAGGGCGAGTTGACAAACTTGATATGTGGTCTCCTGCGTGAGAGGTGGTCATCTTAGCACCTACACTATTCCTTGCAAGTTAGAAGTAAGTAGATTTGTGAGCATGACTTGAAGTCTAGGGAGGTGAATGTTTCCGAATAGTGATAATTATCAAAATTATAATTGTTATAAGTACAAGTGGATAGCTCAATCAAATTTGATTTGACGTTAATATAGTGTTGGCGTAAGTTAATTTTATATCGAAACAACTATTTGTGCGTAAGTGAAAGTAATTGACAGGATTGTAATCTTAACATACAGAAATTCTTCTGCGTGTAAGCCACTTTGGTTTCTCTACCTTCTTGAAAGAACAAAGATCAACCACTGTTGAACATACCTTGTTTTTCTTTCTACATAAAATCAAGCGTGTGCTGGAATAAGGGCTTGAAGAATGGCATGATTGATTTCTCCTAATCGATTCTCTCTTCTGTGATTAAAAGTGACAAGACGCAAGTTTGTCAGCACTATTACACATTATTCACAGAAGAGAGGATAACTTAAACGAAGAAAACGATATCTTTGATTGATTGATTTGATTGATAAGTGATTTGATTGATAAGCGTGTTGTTTCATAATACACTAAACAGCTATACAGCTCTGTAAAAAAATCTTCCTCTCTCTGTCGCTCTTCTACAAAATGAAAACAATAACGCCAGTAGAAGTCAAAATAACTTACCAATACGAACAGTTCAATGCCCCTATGGCCATTCCTCATTGATCACATACATCCCAATGTTCTACAGGAGAGGTCCGGTTCATAGCACATGTCTGCTTGTATTAGATGGTGACGACAAGCACACTAAAAATTGGGTTGCGGCTTACTAGACATGACGTCATCTTCGTCAACTTCGTGAACTTTCGGCTCGCCGAAGTTGGCATCGCACAACTACCACTTCAAAATTGAAGTTATCACTAAACTTATTTCATAAAATATTTTGTAGTGTGAACTTCTCCTTCTTACTACTCCATGCAAACACTAATCATGTGGTATGTCTGTTAAAAACTGTACAACATTGAAATATGTGCTATATGCGAACATAGAGCCAATATTGTGCATATTCATTGCCCGTAGGTATGCATCAAGCTAGAAGTATCAATATGTGTAGGGTGCAGAACTACTTGGGCACTTCCATGATTTACTTTGGCATGGGGGGTTTTTCTCGGCCGAATTGTCTGAAACTGCAATAAGAGCGCTTCAGTAAGACGTATATTGTGGCAAAAAAACTGCCGAAATGATTCAAAAGTGTATCCCTATATGCATATGAAGAGCTATTATAATGCCTAAATACATGTCTGATGCTGGTTTGGATTTTTTCATGCTCCTGGTTATTTAGATGATTTTATTAGAGGAAGAATAAAAAAGTGAACGGATTTCGTTACTATATTATATAATCTAAATGCTTTTATCCACAGGAACATTAATCCTTATTCAAGACTAGCACATATTTAAGTAGGATCATAAGAACCCAATACGACATCATCATTAATTGGATTCCTGAAACCTATCCACCTGTTGCTGGAATGCGTCATCTCAGTGGGTTCCCCAGTTTATCAGAAGGGTAATTCGGTGCTTTTTGTTCCACTTAATCTTCCCAGCAGTGCAGTCTATTTTTACCTTGACCTCCTGTACTTCCGCGCCATCGTTGCAGCCCTTGAACTTTACCTCTGCTGCTAGTATATTTCGGGAATCCAGTTTTATTTTTAGAACCAGAATCAGCAGCAGCAGCACAGCAGCAATGTTCCATGTGCCGAAAAGCATGCAGTTCAAACATCAAACTCCAACTTCCGACCGGCTGAGTCTGGCTTTCGTCGAGTTTTCTATGAGTTTTCCATCGTCGATTGAGAGAGTCATTCCCGATGAGAGTCGGGTCGTGTCATGGGCGTTGCCAGGATTTCTATACGAAGGGGAGGGGTGAACGAACCAAATTTAGTTTATATACTTCACATAAAAATTACGCTTTCTTTGTATGAATTAGCGTACTAAGTAAGTTCTAATGATTTCAAACTTTTGCACGATACATAAATTTTATTGAGAGATGAACCCAAACTTTTGCACGATAACTTGAATTATTGATCTAATAATTTGGAACAGCTTTCAGATTTTTCCGCCAAAATTTTGCAATATTCAAAGATTATGAGGGGATGGGAGGGAAATGTTGACGTGTAACTTCTTCTTCTTCTTTGTGGCGTTACGTCCCAACTGGGACAAAGCCTGCTTCTCAGATTAATGTTCTTATGAGCACTTCCACAGTTATTAACTGAGAGCTTTCTTTGCCGATTGACCATTTTTGCATGTGTATATCGTGTGGCAGGTACGAAGATACTCTATGCCCTGGGAATCGAAAAAATTCCTTTACTAAAAGATCCTCGACCAGCGGGATTTGAATCCACGACCCTCAGCAAGGTCATGCTGAATAGCTGCGCGTTTACCGCTACGGCTATCTGGGTCCCTTAACTGGCCCCCTGACGTGTTACTTACTTAGCTTTTATAAAGCATCATCATCATTCAGCGTCCGACAGTCAATCTGAACGGAAGTGTTAGTTGCGCGATTGAAATCGTTTATCAGTTTTTGCGTTGTACACAGTAGTGCCAAGCCATTCCGCGTCCCTGAGATCAGTTTCCCGCGCTTGTCAACCTCATCGGTGTCACGTTGTTGCAACAACCTTTGGCCAGCAACCTGCGGCCCATAGCAGTTGCTGCAAAACCACAGCAGATGGCGCCGTCCGTCTTCAACCAACATGGCTCCCAGTCCATTTATAACCAGCAATCCAGTAATCCGAAATTTTGGAATTGCCAGAACACGCCCCGGTAGAAATCATCAGCGAGTTATGGCTGGCCAAGCTGAAACTCCAGAAGGTGTTTCCCATCAGAAGGGAACCAGGAAGCACCCGGCGAGATCAGCTATACCTGGTGCATATCGAAAAGGGCTCTCCCTTGTGAAAGTCCGGCACCTCTTAGAGATGGTAGTCGTGTGGGAGAAATACCGGCTAAAGAAGAAGGATGACACGCAATGTGTGGCAAGTACCTTGCGCTCGGCCATGGAGCGAAAAACTGCCACTTGCTTTCATGATGCGGCAAGTGTACTGGTGCGCACCAAATCGAGACATGAGCCCCAATGGACGAGAGTGCGGAGCCAAAGTGCGTCAATTGAGGAGCACAGCACGTCGGCAGACACCGAAGCAGACCAAAGGGGGCCAAGTACGAGATCCAGAAGAAGAAACTGCGTGGACGTGAAAGGCGTCCTCCTCTTCCACCGCTCATCGAGGGAAATTTTCTCGCGGCTCTGGTACCAAGTACCAAACCATCGCCAGCAAACTCCCAAGTCGGAATCCGCCGGCCATAAGCCATCCGTCCAGCAACGCTTCGTGACAGCCGCCGCAGCTCCATCCGTGTCAACCATCCCACCTCCCGGCTGGTCCAACCAGAGACGTTCCCCAACCGTCGACCCGTCAAGCTCGTAAGCCTTGACCGGTGCGACCCAATCAAAATCATCGCGGCGTACTGCCCGATACAAACTACCATCAACGACGGAACATTGGCGGCCCTAAAACAAGACCTCATCAAGCTGACTCGGCGGCAGGGGCAGTTCATGCTGGCTGGTGACCTGAACACATGGCACGAAGCACCCGGCGGAACAGAAATGGCCTCATCCTACAACAGGATCTGGAGGAAGCCTACTACGCTATCCTGAGCCCAAATTCGCCCACCCGCCTGAGCCGGTCCGGGGCTCACTTGACCATCGATGTCTTCGTAGCCAACATGGACGGCAATATGTCCCAGCCGATCGTTCATCTGAACCTCAGCTCGGACCACTACTCGGTGGTGGCTGAAGTTGGTTTCCTGATCAACCGGCATCGAGTAACCCCGTGTTGTGTCGACGCCAATATCGGTTACGGGGCTCTCCTGGTGTCCATTGAAGGCGTCGATAGCTGCAGGGCATCGAAGAGGTCATCTCCGTCGACCGAGAGCAGCACATACCAAAATTTGGTCAGGTGAGCAACACCCTTTGTATCAATCGAGTTATTAAAGAACTTATTCGTTTTTGTAACACCTAACATAGGCAGTACCAACACACTGGTCTGCCTACGTTAAACAGCGAAGTTAATCGCATTTCAAAAATTATCAAGGCCAGAATTGTGGACCTTAGAAACGAAGATTTTTCTAACAAGATCCACTCTCTCCCCCAGATTGTGCTAGACCATTCTGGAAGATGACCAAAATTTAAAAAACCAAACCCAGGCCCATTCCACCAGGCCATGGTGTATAAGCTGCACCGATACAATCTTCCCATCTAAGGCGGATCCCTATCGCTGTTCGCTTACAACACCTCAGTCGTCTATAGCGGTAGATACACGGTAGATACTCCAAATAGGCCTGACTGTCTTGTCAGATTACTTGAACTGCTTGAAGATCTGTATCAACTCGGTGAAGACTTTGGGGGATTTGGAGTCGGGGAAGAGGATGACCTGGATCTTCGCCGCGTTAATACATATTGATGGGTAACGGGCGACTCACAGGGTTTGTAGACGGGGAGGGGTTCTCTAGTCTTCTTATTTGCGGGTTTTTCGACGAACAGCTATTCCACGGATGAAGGTACACTCTACCAATAACAACGTGGAATCAGCCACAGCAGCAGATGGGAGTTGTGAATAGCGGCCAGTGGAGTTCTCCCTGGGTTTCTTAGCGGTTTAAATCCTCTACTGAGGGCACAAATTCACTCGCGGTATTCTCTTCGACCGGCGGGAAATAATTTCAAGGGCAAATTCCGGGCGCAAATATCGGGAATTTTCGGGACGGTGAATAACACTTGCGTTCACGTTCACTTTCCTTATACATCTATTGAGCGAGGCAAAAAATTGGTGGCACAATGGGTCGATCTATATGCGTTCTTCTATACAAAGATAGCAGTAGTGAACTCATACGAGCAAAGCAAAAAGTTCGTGTAATTTAGAACTGCGCAGAACTTAGGGGAAATAAATTTAATTCTATTTACGTCATACCATTACCGGCCACCTTTGAAAAACTGTTTTCAAACTTATAAAGAATTCACAATCTAATACTACAAATGATCATATACAAACTAAAATTCAGTTTTCAGCGGCACACTCCAAAGGACATATCTTGGAGACAGCTCTCTTCAGTATTCCGGAGGGTGTACGAAGCGTAACTACACGGGTCACGCCATCAGGTCCAGGGTGGGTTTCGACGACGCGGGCTAAAGGCCAGCGTGCAGGAGCGAGGGACTCATCCTTCAGGATGACGATATCGCCAATGTTGACTTGGTAGCGCCTCGGGTTGAAGCGGTACTGTTGGTTCAACTGCTTTAAGTACTCGTTGCGCCATCTGTACCAAAAATTCTGGGCATATTTCTGGAGCTTTTCGTATTGGTTGAGGCGATTCAGAGGTATGTTCCGCACGTCAGCTTCCGGAAGTGGGCGGATCATATTCCGCACAAGGAAATGTGCTGGAGTGAGAGCACCCAAATCGTTCGGGTCGCTCGATAGCGGCAGTAATGGGCGAGAATTCATGCAGCCTTCGATTTTTATGAGCACTGTCGTCAATTCTTCGAAAGACAGTAGTGATGATCCGAGCTGACGAACGAGGTGAATCTTGGCAACCTTTACAGCGGCCTCCCACAGGCCCCCAAAGTTGGGAGCACGTGGAGGGATCAGGTGCCACTGGATGCCATCTTCGGCGAGACGCTTGCTGATTTGGTCGCTATCGGGTCCGGGCTGGAGCATCTGGTACAGCCTGTGTAGGGCATTCTTTGCCCCAATGAAATTTGTACCATTATCGGAGTACAGTTGCTGGGGTCTGTTCCTTCTCCACATGAATCGATCAAGAGCCATCAAGAAAGCGGCGGTGCTCAAATCACTGACGAGCTCTAGGTGAACTGCCTTTGTACTCAGGCAGATGAAGACACAGATGTAGCACTTTCGAGCAGCAGCTTTGCGATGAACGGGCTTGAGAAAGACAGGACCGCAGTAATCAACTCCGGTACAGAGAAAGGCTTCATTTGCTGTAACTCTGGCAATCGGCAGCTGGCCGATTGGCTGCTGAATTGGCTGAGGGTTCATTCTGCTGCACTCGTAGCAATTCCGGATAGCACTCCGGACAGCTTTCCGGCCGTTCAATGGCCAGAATTCATCGCGGACGACCGAAAGAGTCATTGCGATTCCACCATGGACGTATTTGCGATGATAATGTTGGAGAAGAAGTCGGGTGAAGGGATGAGATCCGGGAATCACGATCTGGTGCTTGACGTCATAGGAAGCGTCCGCTAATTGCAACCGGCCACCAACACGAATCAGTTCTTCAGTGTCCAAGAAAGGGCTTAACAAGCGGAGAGACGATTTGTTCGATACAGTGAATCCTTTCTTCAACCGCTGAAGATCATCAGGAAACGCTTCACCTTGGACGAGTTTCACCAACGCTAATTTTGCCTTTTGGAGCTCCGACACGGAGAGCACTCGGCTAGAATTCCGCTGCTCCTTACAACGGGAATTGTGACAAAATCGGAAGCAGAATCCAATTACGTTGAGGAGAGTCCGGTACGAAGAGAATTTCTCGAACAGTGAAGCAGGGATATGAGTTTGGCTGGCTAGCATCACACCTTTCTTCAGTTCCAGCTCCTCAACAGTGAATTTGTTTTCAGGAAAGTGTTGCGTGGGCCAGGCTGACTTATCCTCGCGCAACCACGTTGGACCGTACTTCCAAAGTTCACTGCTAATTAGTTCTTCGACGGAAACTCCACGAGAAATCATGTCTGCGGGGTTTTCTTTCCCGGAAACATGGTGCCAGTGAGAACCAGAGGTCGTAGCTTGGATTTCAGCGATCCTGTTCGCTACAAACGTTTTCCAAGTTCGCGGCGGGGATTTCATCCACTGAAGGACGATTGTCGAGTCAGACCAGAAAAAATATTCGGAGAATTTCATTTCGATGGAACCAACGATCTTTTCGAATAAGCGAGCGGCAAGGAGCGCCGCGCACAGCTCAAGACGCGGGATGCTGAGTGGCTTCAGAGGGGCCACTTTGGATTTTGAGGCCAGGAGACTCACTTGAACGTGTCCATCGGCGGCCTGAGAGCGTACGTATATGCATGCGCCGTATGCGACTTCAGAAGAATCGGCAAAGCAATGCAACTCCGCGACGTGGAAACCTGGGGCAAATGCAAATCGTTCGATGCGAAAGTTGGCAAGGCCGGGTAGTTGTTTGCAGAATTCTGCCCACTTGCGTTGAAGATCTGGTGTGACTATATCGTCCCAATCCAAGGCAATTAACCAGAGGTGCTGCATTAGAATTTTCGCCTGTACGACGACGGGAGATATTATGCCAAGAGGGTCGTAAAGCTGAGCTATGGCGGAGAGAATGGTGCGTTTGGTCGGAGATCCTTCTTTCAAGATGACGGAAACGTCGAAACGAAATACATCAGCCTCGGGTTCCCATAGTATTCCGAGGGTTTTGATGCTTTCTTCGGGATCGAACTTCAATGCTGATTGCGTCCCGAGTAAATCGGGAGGAAGACCCGCGAGTACTGAAAGCGAATTTGAGCACCACTTGCGGAAACGAAATCCACCCTTCTGTAGAAGGCTGGTCAATTCTTCACGAAGCTGGATGGTTTCCTCGATACTCTTGTCACCAGAAATGAGATCGTCTACATACACGTTCTTCTTGATGGCCGTGCTCGCTTTCGGGAATGGGCTGCCTTCGTCATCTACGAGCTGTAGAAGCGTGCGGGTGGCGAGAAATGAGGAGGGGGCGAGGCCATAGGTTACCGTGCTCAACTCATAGGTCTGGATGGGTTGTGACGTATCAAAACGCCACAGTATTCTCTGAAGTGAGCGATCAGCTGGATTCATCGAGACTTGGCGGTACATCTTCTCAATATCCGCCACCAGCGCTATCGGAAATGTTCGAAAGCGGACAACGAGATTGAGGAGTTCGTCCTGCACCACTGGTCCAACAAGTAGGGAATCGTTGAGCGAGTAACCAGAGCTGGTCTTTGCAGACCCGTCGAACACTACTCTCACCTTCGTGGTGGTGCTCGACTCTTTGATGACAGGGTGGTGTGGAAGATAACAGGCTTTCAAACTGTCATTCTCAGCTTCCTGGACAGGATACATGTGGCCCAGAGTGGCATACTCCCTTTCGATAATCTCAGCTCTAGGCTCTTCAGCCTGCGAATAGCAGACGGTTTCGATGCTCCTACCATTTGATCGTGCTCAGGGTGTTTGGGCATCCGAACGACGTATCGACCGGTCGGGTCGCGAGAAACTGTTTCGCGATAAAAGTTCTCGCAATGCTGCTCATCGACGGAGTAGTTCTGGCCATGAAGTTCCTCGATGCGCCAAAACCGCTCTAGCTGCTCAGATAACGAAGTAACTGTCGCCACATGACAAGTTACGGCGGGTTGCCTGACTGATTCTCCTGGAATTTCGAACTTTCCAGCTACGATCCAGCCGAATACGCTTTCAACAAGCAAGGGACCTTGTTCGGGCAAACGGAATCGTCCATCTCGGAGGAAAGAATAAAAGTGAGCAGCTCCGATAATCATGTCAACTCTTTTAGAAGTGTTGAAGTCGGGATCGGCGAGAGGGAAGTTTTCGGGAATGCTCCATCGGGTGGTGGAGAATGACGCTGCGGGTGTGTCACTGGTGACTTTGCGTAGTACCAGAAACTCCAAGGATTCGCTGAAGTCCGCCAATCGGGAACGTATTTCAGCTCGAACTTCATGCTTTGCGTTCGTAATTGTGCTATCGACGCCTGCAATCGGGACATTGACAACTTTGCGAGGAAGATGGAGTAACTGGCAGAGTCGTTCGCTGATTGCGTTGGGCTGGGATCCTGTATCCAGCAATGCACGGGCGATATGTTCTTGGCCGTAAACGTCAACGACGATGAGCACAACCGTTGTCAAGAGCACGCTGGTGTTGGACGACTTGGCAGTTGAAACAACTTCCGGTATCGGGGTAGCGGCAACAGCGGTTACCACACTGGAAGGTCCAATTTCAGCGCTGGGGGTGGGCTTATCCATTTCAGACGGTCCTGGGTGGATCATCGAATGATGTCGTCTCGAGCAGTGCTTGCAGTTGTACTTCGATCGACAATTGCGAGCAAAGTGGTCAGTGCGGAAACAGTTACTGCAGAGCTTCTTGTCTGTTACCACCTTCATACGCCCTTTCGCGTCCATTCCATTGAACACGGAGCAGTCGAAAAGCGAGTGCCTCTGCTTCTCGCAAGCAGGACAGGTCGGGAAGGACTTCGTTGGGGCTTCCATGGCGGCATTCGAACTCAATCGTGGCGGGTTGTGCTTCTTCTGGGCGGGAATTTGACTGGTTGGCTTGGAAAATGAATGCTGAGGACGGTTGATAGAAATGTTTTCCAGAACACGGGCTCGCTTCTGCAGAAATTCGACCATCATGGTGTAAGTTGGCTGAGCTTCCATCGCGATGAATTCCTCCCAAGCAGTGAGAGAAGCGTCGTCCAACTTGTCCTCCAGTAATTCGATTAAGATGGAGCTAAACTGGTCGACGGGCTCGCCTAGTTGTTCGAGGACCTTGGTATGGCGTTGGAACTCATCCACGATCCGATGCAGGGCGTCAACGTTGTTGTTCGCAATCTTCGGATGTTTCAGCAGTGCTCTAATGTGCTTCTTCCGGAGAATAGCCTTGTTAGAGTAGCGATTGACAAGCGTAGTCCAAGCGACGGAGTAATTTTGCGCCGTAATCGTGATCGACTGAATCAGGGTGGCAGCCTCACCCTTCAAGGCCGCTCGAAGATAGTGGAATTTCTGGACGTGGGAGATCTCCGTCGAGGAATGGATCATCGACACGAACGTATCGTGGAACGTGAGCCAGTTATTGAAGTCTCCGTCGAATTCTGGCAGTGAAATCGTCGGCAGCTTCACATTGGCGAGAGTAGATGGGCCAGCGGGTGCAACAGAGGGTGCCGCAGAGGCAGACGCAACGGGAGCAATCGGAGCTGGCATCTTCGATACTAAACCGGCTTTTACGCGGAAATAAACCTCTTCGACCCTTCCACGTAATTCCAGGTTTTTCTGCACAAACTCCTCGGCATCGTCCATTTCCTCGTACTCTTCTTGGATCGTTTCGTAGGCGCTCCAAACTTTTTCTAGGCGGTCCATGCGATGTACAATTTCATGCTGATGTTGATCGGGAACATATCCTTCAAGAAACTTGTCCAGACGATTGAGTGACTCGATGGCGTGCTTCAGCTTCAGCTCTTTCGCCTTGCGTCGCTTATCATCCGCCATGGTGGCAGTTCACTTCCAACACTGCAGAGCTGAAACGGGCAGAGAGGACACAGGAAGTACCGCAAAGCGGAGGGTTGAGTAATTGGAATGGTACTCGCCTGGTACCTCCAATCTCAGGAGGCCTTGTATTGAATACAATATCGAATGTCTGCAGCAGTCGGTTGTTGAAGTTTTCGGATGAAAACGGTCTGAAGATCCGGATGGCACTGGTACACGAAGATAGGGTTTGGTTCCGATGAACTAAAAACAGTCGAAGAGAGACCCAGAAGTACCGCAACAACGGCAGTAAATTAATTGGAAAGGTACTCACCTGGTACCTCCAATCTCAGGAGGCCTTGAACTAATCAATTTAGTGGCAATCACCCTAGATTGCGATCGAATATCCTCACAGCAACGAAGTTGAGGTTATGTAACAGAGCGAAACGTGGTCCGGGACGGGAACACCAGTATCCTGGTCACGGCACCAAAAAATGATGGGTAACGGGCGACTCACAGGGTTTGTAGACGGGGAGGGGTTCTCTAGCCTTCTTATTTGCGGGTTTTTCGACGAACAGCTATTCCACGGATGAAGGTACACTCTACCAATAACAACGTGGAATCAGCCACAGCAGCAGATGGGAGTTGTGAATAGCGGCCAGTGGAGTTCTCCCTGGGTTTCTTAGCGGTTTAAATCCTCTACTGAGGGCACAAATTCACTCGCGGTATTCTCTTCGACCGGCGGGAAATAATTTCAAGGGCAAATTCCGGGCGCAAATATCGGGAATTTTCGGGACGGTGAATAACACTTGCGTTCACGTTCACTTTCCTTATACATCTATTGAGCGAGGCAAAAAATTGGTGGCACAATGGGTCGATCTATATGCGTTCTTCTATACAAAGATAGCAGTAGTGAACTCATACGAGCAAAGCAAAAAGTTCGTGTAATTTAGAACTGCGCAGAACTTAGGGGAAATAAATTTAATTCTATTTACGTCATACCACATATTTTTCAGCTGGTGAGGTATGCTGTCAAGACATCCAGGCCTCGTTGAAGTTTTGCCGTAAGCGCTCTGATCACTCTTCCGCTGTAGACGATGGAGGTGTCATCTGTGCCTCCTGTGGGTGCGGGCATGTCGGAGGTGAACAGACTGAATAGCAGGAGCCTGAGGATACTGCCCTGGGGAACGCCTGCGATGATGTCGTGCGCATCGGAAGTTGCTTCATTTAGCGAGACCCGGAAGGTCCTCGCTGACAGACAGTTTTGGACTATTTTCACCTGGTAGCTGGGAAGATTGTACTGGTGAAGCTTGAACACCAGGCCATCATGACAGACCTTGTCGAATGCTTTTTCAACATCGAGCAGAGCCATGACAAAGGTTTTGGATACCGACTTGTTCCGTCTGAGGATGTTGGTGACTCGGGGCAGTAGGTGCACGGTTGATCGATCGCGTCGGAAACCAAACTGTTCCTCGAGCAGGATGTTGTTTTGCTCAACAGAAGCAAGAAGTCGGCGATGAACTGCCCTTCCGAAAAGATTTGATAACGCTGATAGAAGGCTGATGGGGCGATAGCTTTTGGAAGCGGAAGGATCATTACCAGGTTTACTGATGGGGATAACTTTAGCTGACTTCCAGGACTATGGGAAGTAGCTAAGCCGGAGACACTGGTTGAAGATCACCGCGACCACCAGTTGATCATAGAACTGGACACTAAAGTGTTTGAGTTTCAAGTTCATGATGCTATCGAAACCTGGGGCCTGCATATTTTTGGAGGACTTTAAATAGGTCGACAGTTCGTCAGTTGTGATCTCCAACTCCTCCAAGAAGTCCTTGGGAATCTAATGGAGGATGTTTGCAAGCTCATTAACAGCAGCTTCATGCGGACTGATGATGTTGCGTCCAAGATAATGTAAGCTGACGAAATGAGGACCTATTTCGGCTGCCTTCTCAGCAATTTACCAGGCCATTGTTATCTAGTGGAACCAACGGTGGAATGGGCCTTGGTTTTGTTTTTAAATTTTTTGTTAGCTTCCAGAACGGCTGAGTACAGTCTAGGAGAGCATGGATCTTATTATAGAAGTTTTGATATCTGAGGTCCAACATTTTATTTTTTCCTGTTCAGATGCGCCACTGAGACCATTACTTTGATTTATTGTGGCATTACCCGTATCCTTAGTGTATAGTGCATGCCGCATTACTCCATTTCCATTGATAGGTGATGAAACATTGATTACTGTATAGTTCGAATGTGATGAAAAGGTCCCGCTATTTACACCCTTCATAGAGACTTATATCTCAGCGAAGGCGCACCCTTAGCAAACATAATCAATTTGATTTCTAAGGAACCAAATAGGTACTACTGATATATGACCATGCAACGGAACTCTAGTCTCATCCTTGTTTCGCTTTTAGTTTAGTCTCAGAAAAAAAGGGCTGTATGCTAGTAGCAAAACCGCATCAAGCTAGAAAATTTGTTTAGTAATCAACATTCACTAGAATCCTTGAATAGGGTCCTAAAGCCCTGTCCCAATTTTAGTGCCAAACGCTTAAGTTTAGGCCAATAACATATGTTTATTCAATTTTCTAATGTTTTCCGTTGGTTTGAGTCCAAAAAACATTTTTTTAGATTTTGTCACACCCCTTGGCTCAAACCCAAATTTTGGGTGTATTTTGTTTTCCGTGTCCCTTCCAAAATGTCAGATAGGAACAACCCCAGTGTTAAAACAAAAACCCCTGTGGTGTTTTTCCCGACTAAGCGAACGTCAAACATGATCTTAAGTGTCAAGGTTCATTTATGGACCGAATTTTTAAATTAAAGTTTAAACATGATATAGCCGTTATTTGAGCGGGAAAAAAAATGCTAAAGTAGTTGCAGTAAGATGCTCTCTCGTGTTATTGAATAAAAACAAGATTTCATTAAACATTTTAGGACCCAATTACCAGAACATATTACCCTAGCCCGACAAACAAGATGAGACTAGGGTTCAAATTGGCAGATCTTACCCCGTAACGCACCACGAAAAGATGATCTAACAGCGTTGCGAGTAGTTTTGTTGGATATTAAACCGATTCAATTATCTAAGAGTAGAGATCAAACATAATAGCTCACTAAAATGTGGCCACTTTATTGTAAATTTGAGGTATCCTACACGGGTAGAAATCAGAATCCAAAAACAAGATTATGACTCATGATATCATGATGCTAGTGTGTTTTCATCTTATGAAAATACACCATGATTTGGACTCATGATATCATGAGTCAGATTGCCATTCCGCAACACACGCGTTAGGTTTTTGTAGCTGATTGCTCGGAATTATGATTCAAACGCCAAAAATGCTGAGTCGCGCATCCGTTTATGATCGACAAAATAAAAAAAAAAGTTAAAAATAGCATACATTGAGATTCAAGCCAAGAACCTTCCGATTGTAAGCCTCGTACTCTACCACTCAACCGCTTCGTCATCTTGAATTAAGCGTGATCGATACGAATGAAATGAAGCAAAGTGCACCGCTTAGTGTTTTCACACTGGATGTTACGCTTATGAGGAATCATGATAATGACTCCAGGAACCATGATTTGTGATCCTGATATTATGACCTAACCAATGTATGAATTTCATGGTTTGTAAATCATGGTGTGGGGATCAGATTTTTATCCAGAAAATTATTATTTGTAGGATTTCAAATGCATGATGCACGGTTATCCATTTCAATCGTTTCCTCAAAAATATTACTCTGACGCAGGTTTACCAGATGGTATACCTTGGGAGGACATGTCCTCCTTTTTCATATAATGTCTTCCCGTCCTCCTTTCAGTTTAAAATATCCTCCTATAAATATTAACTTTGTTTACAATGATTTCGACAGCACTGTTCCCTTAAAAGCTTATACGTCCATCAAATTTGCACTGGGGGTACAAAGCGTTTCATATTTTCATTCGTTCCCGAGCTCCCGATTCGTTTCTCTATTTCAATGTGCTCCAGTCCAAAGGTTCAGTGGAAATAAATCAGGCATCTCTTTCATTCTCTCTATGTCCTCATGTGATTGCAGACATGACGCCAAGTTTGTCATTGCCTTAGAACGCTAGCGAATGAAAGAGACGACTAGTTTCCTTCAACCGCACCTCTAGACTCGTGCACATCACTTCAATTCCCTTCATCGAGCTGTCAAAAAAAAAAAAAAAATCAAAGCAACTACCTACTGAAACATTTTCGGGTGTACGCGTATGCGATCTCTTCGTCATCGGAAATTTGTAGAGAAATAACTGCTGTTTGCCGATATTCAAGTGTTTAGTTTTTGTTATCATCGTTTTTTTTTTTGTTTTGCTACACGAAGGTAAGACAAATTGTATGACCATAAATAGTTTTTACTTGAAGTTTTTTTTTTGAAATCTATAGCAACATGCAATCGATGAAACGAAAATGCAGATTTTCGGAAATTGGCAGGTCGAAATATCCCTGCTTCGTCAATGGATCGGATGATTACTCAGCAAGATGCGCAGTGTGTGAATGCACAGTGGACGTCGGCAATAAAATGTTCAAAATTGACGAAACGCTCAAGATAGTTCCTTTTGTATCGGTAGCTACGGATGCCAGTAATCACAAAGCAGAGAAAATGTATCCGGTTGTTGTGCAGTTCTTGGAATTCGAACAAAACTATTAGTACTAGATTTGTCAACATTGCCAGATGAGACATCCTAGACTGTTGCTCAGTTTTTGGTTATCACTTTGGAGAAACATGATCTTAAATTAAAAGTAGTTGCTTTTATTGGTGACAATGCAAATGTTAATTTTGGAGGAATTAACAGGAAATCAGGTCGTAACATTTTTACTCGCTTAAAGCAGCATTTAAACAATTCAGGATTAGTTGACATAGGCTGCCCTGCTCACGTTGTCCATAATAGCGTACATCATGGTATAGATCAGGGGTGGTAAATGACTGGACAATGCGTACCATTGGTACTTCGCGTACCTGCAGGTATAAAATAGATCCCATCTGTGGTCCTTAGCCTCTTGTCCAGTAACTCCTATCCTCCTATCCGTGGTGCCGCCTGGGGTACGAGTAACCGTAGGGAAGATCGGGTAACCAACCCTGGTGGGACCTTGGTCGTATACTGACAGGGAAGGGGGGCTCCTCTCTTCTGAGGGTGTAGCTTATCAGAGCGTCTGTCCTCCATGTTAGGAGCGGCTGATCATCGTCCTAGTGCCAGCGTGGGACTCTAAACAGTGCTGTGCACGATGATCCTCCGGCGAGACAGGGGGTTGGTGCAGGCCTTACAAGCCAGCCGTAAAAATCATCAGTACAGGAAGCATACAATGTAAATTCGGACCGGAACAATCAGCATAGACCCAGGCATCGAAAACGGACTAACGATTGGAAACTCGGATCATGGAACTGTAAGTCTCTCAATTTCTTGGGAAGTACCCGCATTCTTTCCGAATTATTGAGGGTCCGCAAGTTCGACATCGTAGCGCTGCAGGAGGTTTGCTGGAAAGGGTCGACGGTACATACGTATAGGAATGGTTATACCATCTACCAGAGCTGCGGCAACAGACATGAGCTGGACACAGCTTTTACCGTGATGGGCGAAATGCAGAGGATCGTGATTGGGTGGTGGCCAATCGACAACAGAATGTGCAAGTTGAGGATCAAAGGCCGTTTCATCAATATCAGCATAATCAACGTGCACAGCCCTCACCTAGCAAGTGACGATGACGATGAGGACGCTTTCTACGCGCAGCTGGAACGTGAATACGACGGCTGCCCAAGCCATGATGTCAAAATCGTTATCGGAGATCTCAACGCTCAGGTTGGCCAGGAGGAGGAATTTAGACCGATTATAGGGAAGTTCAGCGCTCACCAGCTTACGAACGAAAACGGCCTTAGACTGATTGATTTCGCCGCCTCCAAAAACATGGCCATACGTAGTACCTACTTCCAGCACAGCCTCCCGTATCGGTACACGCAGAAGAATTTCTGTATGTTAAGATTACAATCCTGTCAATTACTTTCACTTACGCACAAATAGTTGTTTCGATATAAAATTAACTTACGCCAACACTATATTAACGTCAAATCAAATTTGATTGAGCTATCCACTTGTACTTATAACAATTATAATTTTGATAATTATCACTATTCGGAAACATTCACCTCCCTAGACTTCAAGTCATGCTCACAAATCTACTTACTTCTAACTTGCAAGGAATAGTGTAGGTGCTAAGATGACCACCTCTCACGCAGGAGACCACATATCAAGTTTGTCAACTCGCCCTTTGTTTTCATTTTTGCAATGTTTTTTTTAGATCGATAAAGCAGCACCGAATCTTTTCAGATATGTTGATAAAGCAGAACAAAATGCTGAGTAAACATTGCAAAATATTGTAAACTCAATAAAATTCACTTTGAGTCAACTAAAATATAGTTAAATTTTGACGTTTGACGTTTGTGAATTCAATCAAAAATATAGTTGTCAACAACTATATGGTATAGTTATGTTTAAAATTATACTGTCAATTCAACTATATTTTTAGTTATCTCCAAATTAACCTTAAAATATAGTTAAATTGACCGGAAAAATGATTACAAACACTATATTTTGTTCTCCGTGTACACCTGGAGATCACCCCAACAAACTGAATCGCAAATCGACCACGTTTTGATTGATGGAAGACACTTCTCGGACATTATCGACGTCAGAACTTATCGCGGCGCAAACATCGATTTGGACCACTACCTAGTGACGGTTAAAGTGCGCCAACGACTCTCCGTTGTGAACAACATTCGGTACCGACGCCCGGAACGACTCAAGCTACCCGAACTCGCAACTGATTACGCGCAAAGCCTTGAAGCAGCGTTGCCGGAAGAGGGAGAGCTCACCGAAGCTCCTCTTGAGGACTGTTGGAGTAGTCTCAAAGCAGCCATAAACAACGCAGCGGAAGGTGCCATTGGGTTCGTGGAAGCAAATCGACGGAACGGTTGGTTTCGACGAGGAGTGTCAGACGGTTTTGGACGAGTAGAATGCAGCGCGGGCGATGATGCTGCAACAAGGCACCCGTCAAAACGTGGAACGATACAAACAGAAGCAAAGACAGCAAACCTATCTATTCCGGGATTAAAAGCGCCGCCTGGAAGAGTTGGAGTGCGAAGAGATGGAGCAGCTGTATCGTTCTCAAGAAACACGAAAGTTCTACAAGAAACTAAATGCATCCCGCGAAGACTTTGTGCCGCGAGCCGAAATGTGCCGGGATAAGGATGGAGGTATCTTGACGGACGAACGTGAGGTGATTGAAAGGTGGAAGCAGCACTACGATGAACACCTAAACGGCGCAGAGGAGGAAGATCAAGACAGCAGGAGGAATGGCTTCATCAGTACGGCGGATGAGGGAGACGTGCCAACTCCCACAATAGGTGAAGTTAAGGATGCTATCAAACAGCTCAAGAACAACAAAGCAGCTGGAAAGGATGGTATTGGAGCGGAACTTATTAAAATGGGCCCGGACAGGTTGGCCACTTGTCTGCACCGATTGATAGCCAGGATCTGGGATACAGAACAGCTACCAGAGGAGTGGAAGGAGGGAATAATATACCCAATATACAAAAAGGGTGACAAGTTAGAATGTGAGAACTATCGAGCGATCACCATTCTTAATGCAGCCTATAAAGTGCCTTCCCAGATCATCTTCCGCCGTCTTTCGCTACTGGCAAGCAGATTTGTGGGAAGTTAGCAAGCCGGTTTTGTGGATGGGCGATCGACGACAGACCAAATCTTTATGTTGCGGCAGATCCTCCAAAAGTGTCGCGAATATCAAGTCCCTACGCACCACCTATTCATCGATTTCAAAGCGGCCTATGATACCATCGACCGCGAAGAGCTATGGAAGATTATGGACGAGAATGGTTTTCCCGGGAAACTGACTAGACTGATTAAAGCAACGATGGATAGTGTACAGTGCTGTGTGAAGATATCGGGTGCATTATCGGACCCGTTTGAAACACGCAAAGGACTTCGACAAGGCGATGGTCTTTCCTGCCTCCTGTTCAATATTGCGCTAGAAGGTGTTATGAAACGGGCGGGCTTCAACATGCGGGGCACGATCTTCAATAAATCCAGCCAGTTCATTTGTTTCGCTGACGACGTGGGCATTGTCGGAAGAACGTTCCAGGTGGTTGCTGAACAGTATACCAAGCTGAAACGTGAAGCAGATCGGGTTGGATTGAAGGTAAATACGTCGAAGATGAAATATCTGCTGGCTGGAGGAACCGAGCGCGATAGAGCTCGCATAGACAGACGCATGACGATCGACGGGGTGGTGGACGAATTTGTCTACCTCGGATCATTGATAACGTCGGATAACAACTGCAGCAGAGAAATTCGAAGACGTATCATCGCCGGAAGTCGTGCTTACTATGGACTCCACAAGACCTTGCGGTCTGGTAAACTTCACTTCCGTACTAAGTGTACCATGTACAAGACGCTAATAAGACCGGTAGTCCTCTACGGGCATGAGACGTGGACAATGCTCGAAGAGGACCTGCAAGCGCTAGGAGATTTTGAACTACGGCGCAGTTTTGATGATGTTAAGTTGTATGACCAGTTTTGTAATCTGTCACAGTTTGTTAAAAGTCAGGACGAAGCTTTTTTTATCATATGGTTCATAAGTAAAGTAGTGTTTTTTTTTTTTCAAACCATGAATGTTTTTCGGAACTGCTTCGAATTTCGTAATATTTTTTTAGTATTTCAGCATATAATACTCAAAGAATTTTCTCATTGATTAATTCACAATAGCCAAATGAACGCGGAAGGCTTCGTATTATTTCTGTAAAGTGCGAAGCTAAAAATAAAATATCTCACTGTTGTTCGTAGGCACGCTTAGGAGAGTCGAATTGGGTATCTCAGAGAGCCGAAGGAGGTTCAGGGTTGTGAAGGAGAAAATGGGGTCGTGACGGACTTTGGTTTCATGTAGGCCGATTGCGCTGCAGAATCGTTACCCGTTCTGTGGCGTAGCTGGTTAACGCGCCCAGTCTAGCGTATTGGGAGTCGTGGGATCGAAGCCCACCAGAACGATTCTATTATTTTTCACAATCTTATTTTTCAATTTGTCCAAATTGACTTTTGTGTCTGCTAACTTCAAGTATTTTCAAAACACCGTCAGCTGGTTAAGCCGTAATAGACATGACAAGCCTAGTTGAGTAAAGTAAAGTAACTCAGTATAACTAAAGAAATGACATGCATTGATTTCCACCATTACATTCAGAAGAACGATTCCTTACTGAGCGCTATCGGGAAATCCGATAAATATGACTAATTTCTAAGTACATATTGTTAGGAGCTAGTTCATACGAAAACAGCATTTGAAACGCGGAAAAATGAAATTGTTATTGCTGTGTGCGTTTGAAATGCAAATATCAAATGCGGGAACACCAAACGCGGTAAGATTTTTCACAAGAAATGCGATGTCAAAGATAGATTTTTCTTGCTAGGGCGGCGGTGATTTATGTAATCGTTGCTAGGTGTCCTTTGATTATTTTGTGTTACCGCATTTGGAGGACATTTACTCAACACTTGCATCTGAAATGCAAACAGCAATATAAAACTAAAATACACGTTTTGTAGTATGAGTTTTGTACCGAGTTGTGTTTAGCTGAGTAGCGGAACGCGAAGATGCAACATTTTTATGTATTAAGGTTTGCAGATTAGTATGTTGCAGAGCATACAAGCTTGTTGATTGTTTGTTGTATTGGTTTGTTTACATGTGACGCATTTCAAGGGTGTTGGCGATTTTATTAGTAGAAGGAGAGATGGAGTAAGAACGTTAATTTTAGCTCGGTTCGCTTTGGCAACGAGCCATAATCCAATGGTTTTTCACGATACCTACGTTCCAAAATATTGCAAAATAGTTTATTGATGATATCATATATTTTATTGCTGAATGTACCGGTAAATTTTAACTGCATAAAATGATAGAAGGACAATATGGATTGATTAGAATTTCATATTATGGTTTATTATATCATATTGTTTTACATTATATTATATTACATTGTGTTATTTTATATTATTTCATTCTACATTATGTCATACAGTAAAATCTCCGTATCTTTATAGTTTGTGTCTCGATATATTCATAGTAAAATCTTGTAACCGTGGCTACTTAGGAAGTCCTTTTAATCGCTATTGCACTAAATTTGTGCTCTCTCGATGGTCCTGTAAATATCGAAACATAACAAATATAACATACTACAGTTTAATATATAATACTTGAATATCGAACTTATCATCCGATTTTTTTTTTGTTATTAACTGCATTGTCTTCTAGAGTTCGTTAAGCACACTAGCACCAATTGTCTCGTTTAATTTTGTCATATTTATACATTTATTTTAATTACCAGTAGCGGCAAACATTATCTCGTTTTCAATGGAATTATCTACAATCATCCTTTTCCTTGAGTTTATTTTCTTACCTGTCCAAAAATAGGCTTTGTCTATCTATAAGGAAATACAGTTTAACATTCAGGTTTTTCTAGATAGCAGTTGCCACATAACTACCTCGCAAATCAGTCCATTGCGGTGATACACACTATCATGAGTATAATACATTAATCTAGAATATTACCAGTACATAAGCCGTCTTTTTACACCGCACATCAGAACATGTTGTAATTTTTCATTTTCTTTGTTTAGAATTAAATTTCCTAAATTTCTCAATTCCATTTTTATTCATACAGTATGCACCCAATATAACAATCCTCTTTTTCAGACAATCGGTGAAATGCATTTTTAATTTAAAAGTTGAAGTTTAAAGTCTCATCATTTGATTAAGTTTGCTTATAATTTTAACCATTATTTCAACAATTGTATTCCAGATGCTGACCGCCGGAAGTAAGCTGCACTTAAAATTCATATATTTCTAATTAATTTTATTTTCAGGATATATCATCAAGAGAAACACATGACCCTTGAATATTCTATTGTTACATCAAGTATGTAAATAACTCTTCTTTAGGGGTTCTAGGACAAACCTTCAAGTTGCTGCAAAATTTCTCATTTATGGATACTATTATATTTTTGGGCTTTTGGCCCTTCATACAATTCAATTCAATAATAAAAATTGACACCGCTATCCAGTGGAACCGCATGCAGAGCAACAAGATAGATTGGTGGCTATCTACAAACATACATACATACATACATGGTCGTTGTATTTTTTACAGGCTTGTTGGAACAATCTGTTATTATGTATTTAATATTATTCATCCTTATTTCATAGATTCTCGGTCAAACCATCGAGTTATAGCATAATTTCCTATATTTTTTATTTTTTTCAATTATTGTATTAATTTTATTATATAACAATCATTTAATTCAATCATATAACATGGGTGATATTGGGAGGGTGCATCAGGGCATCATTGAAGTTAGAGCTGGACAATGGAGTGGAGTGCCAGCAGGAGTCAAGGGTTGAAGTAATCGTAACATCCTTGTAGATGGGTTCTTGTATCCCAACAGTTGTAATGGATTTGACGCGCCCTTCTTATAACAAACCATCCCGTGGATAACTTGACAGGTATTGCAAATTTCATTATACTCTCCGTTGGATCATATTATTGGAAGGAGATTCTCTATTTCCCGCGGGTTTCGCGTAAGTGTCTCTGCTTACGGGTCCGCCACACCCCATTTTGGCCCTTCATACAATAGTATGTTGAATTCAGTTTGATAATGAAAATTGACTGTACTGTTAAGTGGAACCGCATGCAGAGCAAGACTCAAGCTAGGATGGTGGCTACCTACATACATACCTACATACATACAATATACACGTTTTATATTTGTCCTCCTTTTTGAACAGCTCTGGAACCAAATGTCCTCCTTTTGTAAGATATCATCTGGTAAGCCTACTCTGATGCGATTTTCCTAAAATTCCATGATGTAGTGGCCGCATTATAGCCGATTCCAGGAATTACTTATCCATGACGAAGAAAAAAGCAGCACAACGCCCTTTTCACCCAACCTGACCCATTGATCCACCGGAACAGCTCCGGCCGAATCTATGACAAAAGGTCGAAAGACAAAAAGTCGAAAGGACAAAAGGTCGAAGGACAAAAGGTCGAAAGGACAAAAGGTCGAAGAACAAAAAAGAAGGGACAAAAGGTCGAAAATCTTTTTTCAAAGAAGGAAAAAATTCCCACCATGCAAATCGTTTTCGACCTTTTGTCCTTTCGACCTTTTGTCTTTCGACCTTTTGTCCATAAACCGCTCCGGCCACAGTAACATGCCCCATATCTCTTCGCCACTTTTAGATACTAGATATGTGTACGAATATACTGACAACAAATAATTGAAATCCGTTATACATTCGCTGAGCAGCAAGAGCTTTATATTTTTTTTCACTTAGGCCTATACGGGTTAATCAGGACCAATTGCTTTCAAATCTAGCGTATTTTCCGGGTCGGCATTCGTCAACCACAAGCAAAATTCAAACTTTCTTCCAATCTCAGATATTTTCACTTCACTTTCACTAATTGAACATTGTCACAAAAATCAGAATTTCAGAATCACAAAAATTAAGTATTTTCAGAAAATTCTAGAAATTTGCAGTATGCATGAAAAGACAGAACTCAAATGAATCAACAATTTAGTTTTATGTACGCAACAAAATCAAGAAATTCTGAAAACACTCTCAACAAACTTTTTGTTTTATAAGTTCTAAGTTATAAGTTGTCAAGATGTTAACTATACGTCCATTAAAACTACTCTCTAAATAAGCTACACAATATCTTGCTCTTCTAGGCCGACGTTTGTGTTTTTCATACATCCTGAAAAAATCGATTTTGTGCTGATATCTGCTTCATTTTCTCATACTTCATGATACATAGATAGTCTTAGTCTTGAGGAGTTTCTGTTTGAATAAATCATTCCAGAAGCAGATTTTCCGGCATGTGTTAAAGTTACACCCCTGTTGTTGTCTAGAACAGCTCTATTTTGTGCGAACCGTACTCAATTCTGTGTAAATTCGTTTAAACGTGTGAGACTTTTGGAAACTTGATACCAAAACATGGGGGGTCACCCTTCCCTGTTCCCCTCCAGTAAAAATCTTAACTACGCTAAGAAATACCCACTAAGAATTTTCGCAATTTGTGCAATTATTTCTTAATGATGAACAATTGGGTTATTTAGCCATGAAAAATTAACAGTTTTTTGTAGCTTGACCGATAAAGCACATTTTTCTAAGTACAACAAGACTTCATTGCGCTTCAATATATGATATTATGATGCGGTGATTCAAAAGTGATTTCTACGATTCTATGACATTTCCCGGAAAACCATTTCCCGGAATGCCATTTCCCGGAAATTATTTCCCAGAATGACCCGTTTCCCGGAAACCCATTTCCCGGAATGCCACTTCCCGGAATGCACTAAAAAAAACTTTCGGGGAACCCCAATATTCTTAGCGATTAACGAGCAGCTGTTCAGCAAGACCCCAGCTAAGCATCGCAGGTTCCAATCCCGCCGGTCGAGAATTTTTAGGAATGAAACATTCTTCTACTTTTGACGGCATAGAGTTTGTTTGTCAATTGGCGAAGAATTTTCTCAGTTAATAACTTTGGGAGTGCTAATATGAACATAGAGTCGAGAAGCAGTTGAAACGTCATGCCAGTAAGAAAAAATAGAAGACGATGATATCAATTCAAACACTATCACAGCATAAAGTTCAAGCTAGTGTTTCATTCCGAAGGTGCGGAAGGAGTTGAAGGAAGCGTCACAAGCCATATAAAATTGACAAGAAAGGAGTTCAATATGTAAAAAATGTGCGCGACATAATTTGTGTGTAATCCAGGGTTGCAAAAAGTCATGAAATTCACGCTACCAAGCAGAGTTAATCGCAGTCAGCGAAGCCAGTGAAACCGAAAGCTTAAGGTGCTGTAGGCATAATGCCTAGAATGTAGTAAAACACCCGTTGCTAAAGGCAACCCAAAACTTCTGTAGCAAAATGTTCTATTATCCGGAGCATATTTCCCCCATTTACAGCCTTCGATGACACTAAGCGATGTCATTCAAGCTTACTACTATTACCATTCGCAGCCCTGATATAATCCAATTAATCAATAGAATAACCTTAGTTTGAAAGAAGGGAAATTTTCTGATGTTCAATATTAGCAGTCTTCTCGCCAAAAATTTGGAAGAACGGCAAACTTCTAAAACAAGGGTGATTCTTTATGAAAATGCAATAGCTATAACAGGAATGTATGTTGATGGGTTTATTCATCAGTTTGAACATTATTAATTGTTCAAACAGCAAAACTCGAAAGAACAGCGTACAGTCACCCCACAGTTATGGATAGCACACAGATATGGATCGGAGTTTAGTTAAAACGAGAATATTTCATCAAATACAGGTGCAATTTTGCAGAACACATTTTACCTACGTGAACCATAAATCTGTACAGCATCATAATCAATCGTAATATGCTTAAGTATATTTTTTCCGTCTGTAAGAAATAAAATGTCAATCGTATTCCCAGAAGCGTTGATTCATAACTGTGGGGAATTGAAACCCATACCACAGTTATGAATCAAAGATAAGACGATTCCGAAAGAAACGCCAAAACGTATGCTTTCACTAACACATCATTCGTTTACCTCGCAGATAAATTGCTGTTATAGTATTTTGATCCATAATATGAGTCGATTTGATCCATAATACGGATCCTCCTCTCTCACTAATCCACATCTGTGAGGTGGACATGATTTGGGATTTCTATCGAAATCGACATTTTTTGGTAAATAATCGCGAATTTTGATGTGTATTATCAAAAACAACTATATTCTGCAGTGTTAGGAAGGTAATTTTGATTCGTACAGCGTCACCATGATTTTTAATCATACTTTGTTCTGAAAAACGACCCTTAGTTGATCCATAACATAACCTCGATATAATAAAAAAAACTAAGAATATGTTGGATAAAATCATTAATATATATTTTTTCAAAATATTTATTAATAAAGCTAAAAGCATGTTGTCTGTTGCTAAATTATTAAATTTTTAAATAGTTTTATTAAACATGAAAAACAAGGATGCAATTAAGCATGCAATGAAATGTTACCGCCGTGCGGGGTGACTTTGATCATTCTTTTCGATACATTTCGTGGCTGGAATGAACGTCGAAAAACTAATCTTTGACAATCTAGTGACTATTTATAAAGTATTCTTGGAAATTTTCCCATTCTTTTCGTGGTTCTCACATTACTTTGCTTTAAAAAATGGTATAGAACCGGAAATTACTTATTTTATTTACCATTGAGTAGCTTTCCGGGAAACGGGTTATTCCGGGATATGATTTTCCGGGAAATGGGTCATTCCGGGAAATGTCTTTCCGGAAAATGATGTATCCGGGATACGTCTTTGCGGGAAATGGTATAGAACCGATTTCTACTAATATACTAATAATGATACTAATTTCAAACATGTTTTAAAAATAGTTCCAGGTCACGGAAAATTGAGAAACTTTGGATTCTAGTTCAATTTTAAACGTAGATTCAGATTATGTAATAAACTGGATACCCTTAAACAAGCCAATTTTAATTTATTTAGCACATCAGTTAATTTACTCGTTTTCGTCTGCCAAAGGGGTAAACGCCCCATTCTACTCCCTCTTTGGCTTCGCCCATGGGTCGTGCATTAACGGTGAGTTCCCCCAATGTGCGTGACGTGGTCTCTCCAAATCGTGTTCACGTCATCGGAGCGAGAAGCGCGAAGCGGGACAACACCAAAACAGAGAGCGCGAGAAAATGAGACGATTTCGCAAGCACCATAGGATTGAAATGGTGGGAAAAGCATTTTCCGCCAACGCGGGACCCCCTCTCATATTATCATCTGTTCGCTGTTGGGGTTCGTTTTGTTGGGTGGGTGGTGAAAGTCTTCGTCCTCGTCTTGATCGACGTCGCTGTCGTTGGCGCCGTGGTTGGTTAGTGTTGTTTCGAACACGACGCCGAACACGACGCGTGTAAAAGTGAGCCCCTTCGGGAGGAGACCCTGTTGTGCACTTTTAGGGGTGCAAGGCAGTTGTTCAGCAGCTCTTTTTTTTCCTGGTCGGCCGGTCGGTCGGGAAAGCGTCGGAATCGGGACAGGGTTGCGAAAGACCGAGGCCGAGTCAGTGTTTGGAGGAAAAATCGTTGCAATTGAATGAAGTAACAGTTCGCGTTGGATTGTGTCTTATCGGTGTTGGGAAATCTTTGTGATCCGATTATTTCGGTGTCGATTTGGTTTTTCGTGGAAAACGTTTTGATTTTCGGTTGATTGTGAAGATATTTAATAAATACAAATAATAGATGTTCAATTAGTGCTTAGTGCAAAATAGAAAGTCCTATAAGCTTACCGCTTGCGTAGAGTGCCCTTTCGATAGCTGTTATCTGCAAAAGGTAGTGTAAATGTGATAAGCATACATACAATATTCATAACGTGGAGAACAACGGCAAAATTTGATCGCAGTGCTTGATGAAGAAGCCGCTTCTTGGAAGGATGCCATCCATGCCGGGAAGCAACAATGTGTCGCTGTTAAAAACGATTACACTGCAATCCCAAGAAAAGCCTTTCTGATGTGGGGGAGGTTGGAAGTACGTGCATTTTTAATAAGAAAGCTTGACTCGACGATGAAAGAGCCTTCTTCAGGTGTTCCTCGGTGCGAAAGTGTTGAAAATTGTGCGGCTTGTATCTGTATATACGACCAGAAGTAACGGAGCATGTTATTGCGTATGGTTGTCGTCGTCGTTTCTGCTGCTGTTTCTGCTGCTGGTGGGAAATCCAATTAGGAAGAAAACGATAGTTTACCTGGGAGTTGAGAACAACAACCTGGAAAATTTTCCTGAGGCGTTTGCGTCTTGCCGAGGTTTTGTGCTGCAGAGGGAATTGTGAATACTTTGTGGAAGGGAAATTACGACATCATAGATTTTATGTGAGAGAAGAAATTTGATGATGAACGAAAATTGTGTTACCAGTGAGTGCAGACTGCGTTCCAGTTCTTGTGGATACCTGCTGTGAGCGTGGAAAACTATCAGGTCAGTAAGCGCATTTTGCGTCGGATGTACAATGAATAAAATATGTCACAATGCACGGAACAACATTCATCCTTGTCGAGTTTTTCTTTTTCGTTTCAATGGCATTCAATCTTTAATTAAGCTTCTAGTACCGGAAAGCTTTACGGTTTAAAAGAATTTACAATAAGAATACTTTAAAGAGTTTAATAATACAGTTTTTCCACTGACAAGGTTGAGGATCTATTGACTATTACTTCTGCTACTGAAGCTGATCGTTATGGGTTCAATCCTGGAATCGCTCTTCGTAGCAATTCTCTACCTCAATTCAACACCAATCATTATCTTCTTCTTTCTGGCGTTACGTTCCAACTGTGACAGAGTCGTCTTTTCATCATACTTCCACAATTATTAGCTGAGCGTTTACTTTACCAACTGCCCTTTTTTGCATTTGTATATCGTACACTAGTTACGAAGATACTGTATGCTCTGCGAAGTCTAGAAAATTTAACACCCCGAAAGTTTCTCGACCGATGGGACTAGAACCCACGACCATCAGCTTGGTCTTGTTGAATAACTGTACTGTTGAATACTTAGTGCCGTAGCGTGCGGTTGACCAGGTTAGCACCCGCCAAGGGCACCAGTCTACAGGGGGCGCCAAAATGCGTGAATAAATTGGTAAAATCTTGAAGATGCATGGTAAATGAGGGCTTCTTATTAGTAACAATTTCAAAAGAATTATTGGACATGAAATTGAAATATATAAAACAAATTCTGAATTTTGTTTAACAAAATATGCAATAGGCATTTCAAAAGATATAGGTCATTCCTTGTATATTTTTTTTTAAACTTGAAGCTCATATAAGGCTGATACAAATATTAATTTTCTTTTATGTCCGAGACCACTTGGATGCCACGAGTGGGTGGGGGGTGGAGAATAATACGGAACAAGAAAAAATGCAAAAAAACTTTTTTGAGTTTTTATTTTTAACGATCGTTGAACTTTTTTCAATAGTCCTCTGGATTGTCATTTTACCTGTTTTTACTGCGAAAGCTGACAGTTCTGTCAAAGTGTGAGCCAATCGAGCAGCGAGAGCTTTCAAAGCGTGAGCCAAACGAACATGCGTTATGTTTGTTCTGGACTTTTCTTGAGGAGTAATGTAATCCGCTTGACATTATTTCGGTGAGAGTTGTTTTGCATATAGGGTGTCCCAGAAAGTATGGGCACGACTTTACTATACTGCCATTTCGAAACTAGTGAAGATAAGAATCTGATTTTCACGCATATTAATCTCGCACTTATTAAGAGCAGATTTTGAATTTTGAGTGATTTTTTTCGCTACCTATTTGTATATGGTGTAACATTTCTGGAA
Source organism: Aedes aegypti (assembly GCF_002204515.2). Taxonomy (NCBI): domain Eukaryota; kingdom Metazoa; phylum Arthropoda; class Insecta; order Diptera; family Culicidae; genus Aedes; species Aedes aegypti. The sequence continues at coordinate 321,668,006 of NC_035109.1, read as the reverse complement.
GCTCATCTTATCAGGTTTGCACAAATCGCGTTATATCCGAGCGACTTTGTTGAACAAAATTTGTGCTAGTTCATAAAGTACGTACAATAAAAATCTGAAAAAAGGTATTCATCATTGCTGATACGAATAATGATCAGACTATCATTTATTGTAATGGAAATTATTAACTTAAGTATATGAAATTCGAATAGAAACTAAGAATCCGTTTTCTGCCGCGGTCTGTTTTTAAAAGGGTCAAACAAAGTCCTTGTATGATTTTGTAAATTTATCTTATGTGGAGAAAAAAATTATCGATTTTTAGAATTCTATAATTTTTTCAAGTGTTTTCAAGCAAAGTTGAATAAAATTTTAAACAGAAATTCTTGTGGAACATCTTCGATACAATGTACTTGAACTCACCACATCGAAGGACTTCGATAAAAACTTTTATTATTAGTTAAGTTCCAACAAAACACAAAAGTATGGTCTGTGCTGACTAGATAAGAATTGATTTTTTAATGTCAAAAATTTTAATGTAAAATGATATTTTGTCAAACAAAATTTTCACAGGCATGATTTGAAATGCCCCAAGAAAAAATCCAAATATATAAATATTTTTTTTTTGTTTGGAAAAATATTGTGACATTCTTTATCAAAGTCGTGCCCATACTTTCTGGGACACCCTATAGAGCAAAATATATCATGTATTTATTTTTTTTGAATTTTTGTCTATGTAATATTATTTGTTGATTTGTTCTGATGTTTATTAGTTTGGAAATGTTGCTCAACGATCTATAACGGAACAATATACACTTTTTAGCAATGAGGAAATCATGTTAATGTTACAATATTTTTCTCGACGCTGCACAGTGCGTTGAATGTATGGAGATGCGGGACAAAAATCAAAACTGGAAGATCAAGCCATTTGAGCACCTTTGTATGGAAGGGAAAGTTGTTTCTGGTCGAAAGAGCTACAATTTGCATAAATGACATATAATATATGCATAATCGCAAAACTGTCCTTAGCGCCAATTTCATTATTTTTCCAAAAAAAACTCGCTATTTGTACTTTTATTGCTCATAATAATGCAACAAGTTATTTGCAAATACGTCTCTTCTCACTCGTAGCTAAACAAGTGACTTATACGCATTTATGCAAAAAAAAATCGCTTTTTTTGTTTATTTGTCAGCTTTTAATATAAACTTTGAATAAAATCGTGAAAACTACATTTAAAATATATTATTTCAAGCATAAACGTGCTCTGGTGTTATGTTTGGTTGAGCCAAGACCACATAGCGTTGCAAGATTTTCGGATCATTTACCTTTTCCTACTTGTGCTGGCTAAGGAGTATACCAATAAATAGTCAAAAATCTCGAAAAGTTGCAGTAAGTTGCAGCTGTATCTTTCAGACCTCTTAGAGGACACTCTAAGAAACGGTTGTGCTACTTTTCCCCGAATGTCGGTTCCCCGAATGTCGTTTCCCCGAACGCCAGTTCCCCGAATGCCTGTTCCCCGAATGTCCCGTTTCCCCGAATAACCCACTTCCCCGAACAGTTTTTGGCAATCACAATTGTCATAACTTTTTACATTTCAGGTAAGTGAACGTACTGGTCATCTGATATGCACCCTTCTTTATTTGATTGGCGGTTCTTAGGAATTTTACCGTCCTCAAAATTTTTGGCAACATGTGTATAGTCTAGAAAGACCAAATACCTCCTTCTTTCGATTGCCTATCGTTCTTTCTAGTTCACCATCTTGCTACTAAAAACTATTAGAGCTCCTATTCGAACAGTACCACTTTTCGGGGAACTGGGTCATTCGGGGAAATGGCATTCGGGGAAAAGGGTCATTCGGGGAACTGGCGTTCGGGGAACCGACATTCGGGGAAACGACATTCGGGGAAAAGTAGCACAATCCTAAGAAACATGTCTGTGAGTGATTTAGGGTGGAACTCGGTGGAACTTTTTTTGAATCGATAACACTGCGGAACACGTTTTTGTTTCAAGCACAGTGAATAGATTGTCACCCAACACCCAGCAACTAAGACATTGTCATCTCCTATTCTTGTTGCAACAATGTTATTCCCCAACATCAGTTAATCACCACTTGAGCAGAATATGACAAAGATCGATCACCATGTGCGAAGCGATTTTCTGGGCTTCGCATTACAATTTTCGAAAACTTTATATGTGTTGGTAAACATTGGCACACTATCGAACAGCATGCATAAAACAAATTTGGTTTTGTGTTTAAAATAACTTATTAATCGCGAGTTGAAAAGGTTGCAACAATGTTGTGCCCTGTGATTGTCATGACAATTTTGCTTCTGATTGTATCCCTATCCGCAAAAGTATGGATAAACGGGTTGTGAGCGACTTGCTTTGTTGTTTGTTTTTCGTCTCCTTTGATGACAATTTGATTCACTGTTCAAGCATCAAAATACCACTATTTACTTAGTTAAGAATTGATGAATCCATTATCATTTTCATAAATATCATAGCACGTCTAGTTTTTGAGATATTCACTGTTGAAAATGCAAAATTTTACTATATCATACAACTTGCGTACAAGTTTGCCAGCTTGTATGGCCATTTATTTGCCTAATTTGCCACAGAGATCAAATTTCATGTGTTAAACAACACTTACCATAAGAGTTCATGATAGTGTCGGTGCTCAAAAGTTATTTTTTGCAATTCCGTTGCAAATCAGCCTACTTTTTATCAAGAGAATTGACAACATAACGGCCTACTTTTCCTACCAAAAAAACAGTGCTGAAAAGTGCTACGAGTGATTCAGTATCGAAAAGTAGCACTTTTCAGTATTGTTTTGGGAGTAATCAGAAAGACGTCAGATTGCATCCATACGTCATTTATTCAATTGTTCTCAATGTTGAACCGAATTGAGTCGGATTCGAATTGTAGATTTGGATTTATAATCAGAAGCTAGTTTATTGTGAGGGATTCTGAGTTGAAATAGGATGTACCTATAGGAGCCAGTAGAATGTGTAGATTCACAACATAACAGACGGGAGCTTTATGGGGCGATTTGTCTATTGAAAGTAGGGCAGTAGTTGAATTGGTCCCAAAATGATCAGCACGTTCCTACACGGTTTGTGTAGGAAGATTGGCACATGAGAAATAACTGTACAACACAGAATAATATTTCATGCGGCATCATACCTTGTCCGTTCACGAATTTAAAATCTACGTAGATCAGTTTAATTTCGAGTGATGCGTGAAAATTTGGGACTGTCATGTCTTTGGTCATACTGCTGCATCACAGCCTACCTGATTGAAAAATATCGAGTCGCTGTGGCACATGGTGCCATGTGGATTCTCTTGTGTTCCTTAAAATGATCTAACTCAAACGGCATTTTTCGTAATTGCAAAAAATGTTGTATGCAATGCGTTCCAAAACTCGATTTTTTCAGCACTCGTCGTATTTATCCAACTCGGCAAGCCTCGTCGGATAAATGTACGACTCGTGCTGAAAAAATCATCATTTAGGAACTTGTTGCATAAATAACTATTTTGATGGTTTAGAAAAGTATTGTATTTTGCCATATAAGAGAAACGAAGAATTTTGTATGGAGACTGCAAGCATGTTGGGAAAATCGATTGAATCTAAATTCAATCGTTCAATTTCAACCAAATTATATTTAAGATGGAAGTTCAAGCCCTATTACAAAAAAGTTTGATAAATCATACTTTAAATTTTATGTAAACATCAATAAAACCAGCGTTTTATACACTTTTGGCGACCTGTAGCTAAAAATTGTGACGTGCTGGAGCATTTCTGAGAACAGCATCAGATTCAGCAACCCCAAATCTACACATAATTTGGTTCTTGAGTGTAATCGAAGTTACATGTTAGTATTTCATAAGTTTGATTTCATAGCCAACTTATCATACCGATTTCTCATATTCAAAGCTAAAATTGATATGCTTATCCCATCAAATATACCTTACTAACCTTCAGTCATGTTCTCTTTTAGATTTTGATTGAATACATTGGTTTCAATACTCTCCGTGCTAGTTGAAAGGAATGCTGAAAACATGCGACAAAATTTAGTTTTTTCTGCTACTCCAACAACTGTTACTTTCGACGCTTGTTGTAGTAGTTTTAGTGATTTGTATAGCTAATAAATACTTGTTTCAATAACGGATGATATCTTTAAACACTTGTAGATACTTATTATCGCCGGATAAAATAACTTGAAATTTGATTTTTGTCTATGGAGTAACGCACTGTGCAGCGTAATAAAAATCACATATTTGCATGTCTCAAGGATCAAATTATGTGTCTCTAGTTGATTTGGGTTGCTGAATCTGATGCCTTTCTTAGATTTATTCCAGCAGTGCGCATCGTACCTTCGTGCTGTGCGTACACGAATTCTCTCTGCTCTTGGAAGTTTTCTTAAAAACTACCTAAAGCAATAAAACAGTACTTTTCAGTACTACAAAACAGTACTTTTCAGTACAATTTTTTTCTACTATTGCACTGTGTTTTATTTTCTCGATTTCATGCGCTTTTTGAATAGCGCCCAAACCGTTGATTTTAGCGATATAGTTTGTTCGGAGAAGTTTCTTGGTATATTAAAGCGCATCTTTTGACGAAAAATGTTTTGTGATCCATCCACCTAACAGTGAGATAGAAAAACTATGTTTTTCAAAATCTTTAGATAGACATATGGTGTCTTCGGCAAAGTTGTAGAATTGGCAATTTGAAACAACTTTGTCGAATACACGATTTTTCTATCTCTTATACTTTTTGAGATATATGCCATTGTATGTGAATGGCCCCTAAAAGTCATACTTTTTATCATAACTTTTTTCCAAGATTTTTAACATTTTTTGTGTTTTCTACAAAGTTGTTTGTCTTTTGAAGTAGCAAAGTTATTCATGAATTACTCATTTTTCAAGGGGTAGTTTTGGCCTCAATAACTAGGTTCGGCGCAAAATGGCGCAGACAACTCTTACAAATCATAAAAGAACCATATTTCCTCTTTCGGCATTTGATAAAAACTTTTGTTTATAAGCGTCTTTGCATGGGTTGTTACTATCAAACAAATAAGCCTTAACATTTTTCATGTCTTCTACAAAGTTGTTGAACATCTTGAAACGCGTGTTTTTGCTAAACATCACACCTCTCTATCTCTTTAAATAAAAGAATTATCAGTCGAATTCGTTTTAATAAGCCTTATTTGATTGATAGTAACAACCCATGCAAAGACGCTTATAAACAAAAGTTTTTATCAACTGCCGAAAGGAAAAATATGGTTCTTTCATGATTTGTAAGAGTTGTCTGCGCCATTTTGCGCCGAAGCCAGTTATAGAGGCTTAAACTACCCCTTGAAAAATGAGTAATTCATGAATAACTTTGTTACTTCAAAAGATAGAGCAATAATATGTTCAGCAAAAACACGGGTTTTCCCATGACAAACACAAAAAATTTTAAAAATCTTGGAAAAAAGTTATGATAAAAAGTATAATTTTTAGGGGCCATTCACATACAACGGCATATATCTCAAAAAGTATAAGAGATAGAAAAATCGTGTAGCTTAGCTTAGCTTAGCTTAGACTGACTACACATATCAATGGTTGCTATTCCGTGATTGACCGAAGTCAGTGAAAATGCACAAAGAATCAACTAGAAGTTCGGCTGGGATTGGCCATAATCTTCTTCAGTGTGCATAATTCAGTGCCTCTATTTATACATGGTCAATAACGGCGCCGGCCACGTCCTTGCAGTCAGGTGGGATTGAGGGAAGGAATGTTAGTGTGTAATCTTTGCTATTTGGAGACCGTGTTTGCCTCTGCATCTCCACAAAGGTTACTGGGAGGGATGTTTGTTAATGGGAAGGATCGTTGGGTCACAGGATTCACTTTGATACGCGATTAGACCATGATAAATAATTATTTGTGAGATATAAACATGCTTATATGTAAATATAATACAGTCGACTCTCCACATCTCGATGTTCTACATCTCGATATCTCTCCCTATGTCGATGATTTTTTCGGTCCCTTCATTCTGCATACATTTTCGCTCTCCATATCTCGATATCCTCTTTGTCTCGATATCTCCTTATCTCGATGGGATTTTCGCCCCCAAATTTCTCTCCGTATGTCGATATGCCCATTATCAAAGGTTACTAGACTAGATTTTAGAGATTCAAAACAATTTGCGAAGACGAAATGACGTCTGTTTGTTTTCAATTTTCTTGGCAACGAAGTGATTTTCAATCTAGTATTCGTTAAAAAATGTTCTATGTCTCGATCTCTCCCTATCTCGATGGTCCCTTCGATATCGAGATGTGGAGAGGCGACTGTATTTACATTTGATATGAACAAGGAAAAATATGCCGACACTTGATGTGACGAACGTTTCAAAGATTGTTGAATAAAGTGAACCTTTTGGAAGTCTACACTTGAAGTGTCGAACCATTCAAAGTTTTTTTTTAATTACAAAAATAAAAGTAAAAAGAAGAAAGTGTTTTGAATAAAAAAAATTTAGACATAAATAATTTATGAATCAGAGTTTATGTCGACACTCACAGTGACGAACCATTCATATTTTTTGAAAAACCATATTTACGTCTCACCGTTGTAACGATTAAGGGTGCAATCATACATATTTTATAGATTAGAAACAGTAGCATAAAACGAGCTCACCCATTGATCCGTCATCCTTGAGCAGCAACAATCCTCTTTGAACTTCACTCGTTTAATATACTATATAAAAGCACTCAGAGAAAATAGGCGTGCAACCCGTGAGGGAAAACAACTGACGACTGCTCGGGCTTTCTTGACGCACTGCCCAGGAGCAAGCGTAAACGTCGGAAGATCAAAAAGAACTAATCGAAAGCGGCACTTATTCACTTTACTCGATCGACGCGCGACATGTTTGATCCTGCCCTCATCGCCGGCCCCCGCAAGAGCAAGCGTCAAGGTCGAAGGATCAAACACAATTAACGGATCATGCCACTTTTTCACTCTCACTCGACCGACGCGCGACATGTTTGATCCTGCCCTCATCGCCGGCCCCCGCAGGAGCAAGCGTCAAGGTCGAAGGATCAAACACAACTCTATAAGAGATAGAAAAATCGTGTATTCGACAAAGTTGTTTCAAATTGCCAATTCTACAACTTTGCCGAAGACACCATATGTCTATCTAAATATTTTGAAAAAATAGTTTTAAATCTCACTGCTAGGTGGATTGATCACAAAACATATTTCGTCAAAGGATGCTCTTTGATATACCAAGAAACTTCTCCGAACAAACTATATCGCTAAAATAAAAGGTGGTAATCTTTCTTGGACACCGTCTTGGGAAAAAACCTCTCGAAGGTCACGTCTTCTTCGTCACGTTTATTCACTAAACATGCTATCAACAACAAACAAAAGGAAGGGTGAATCTCTGAATTCACAACTTCCTTTCAAAAAGGTGGGATTTAAAACTGTCACTAAACGTGGCAAGAATGGAAGAAAGGACATTCCTCCGGAATGCGAACTTTCTTCCAAGGGTGAAATGAATAATGTTAATAATTGTATCGAAATGAGCAATCAGTTCGATGCTTTAGACAAATTTTCCGAACACCAAATCGAAGCGTCGGTGCCAAAAGTGGGGTCATGGTACAAAAAATGTCGCATGGATGCTAAATGCATGATTTGTGGAGGTTCTTTTCACGCCAAGGACGTCTGTCCAGTGAAGGAAGATACCACCAAGTTCATATGTTTTAATTGTGGGGCTAATCATAAGTCAAATTTTTGTGATTGTCCTTCACGCAAAAGAGTCGTTGAGGCTCGTGCCAGGCAGATGAAATATAATATTCGTTACGATAACGGTCGTTTCCGGACTGTGCCTGGTAGAGTATCGAGCAATACTCATTTTTCAGTTAATGATCGCTTGATTAGGAATCATACCCTTCAGGAAGATCATAATCATGCTCATTCACAAACTAATTTTAATCCGACGGGTAGCCGTTCGAATCTTTCAATTTCGAATGTAGCTACCCACGAGAGTAGGAAAGTATAGAAATTTGACGTTTTCTATCATGTACCCTCCATTTGATTCCCATGTAATCCGGCTCGCAGCTGACGTGCCTATTATAAACCCACACGGAAATGCTAATTATGGACCCTCTTGTATGGTTTCATTTACAAAACTGTTCAAATATCTGTATTTATGCACCTCAAACCAAATGTTTTGACTGAAACTGCCCCGGTGGATTTGTATGGGAATAGGGTTGCTTTGAGTGTTAATTTTATGTTATTCTGTAGGGGATCTATAATACGCAAAGCGTCCATAACCGGCATCAACTCCTTAACTAAAAAGAACAGCCTCTGATTAAAAGAAGGAAAAACACTGATGAACGTGTTAGCCATTTGAAATAGTAGTAAAAAATACAATTGACAATGTTATTTCGGCTTAACGACATTTGGTCTAACGACCTGCTCCCTATTAAGATGAAGTGACATTCATCTTGAACAGGTGGCCTCAAAATAGCTACCATTAATGCTATTTTGCTTTATTGGTGTGTGTGTAGTTATACACTTCATAGCCTCTTTTAGAGTGGACTCCCTAAGTAACAATGACAAAACCTCTTTTCTCGCTCTCTTTTATTATGACGAGTAATACTGAAGCTTTTTGAATGTTTTTCACCATAGATCGCAAGACAATATCCTTGGCTAACGAATCATACAAAAAGCGCATCGTAATATGTAAATGAGGCTTAGATATTGATGTAAAATAAAGCAAATAAAGCAAGGCTGTCAATGTTAGATAAGTCGTTTAGAGAAGTTCAGCGAGATGTGTTGAAAACTGTGTGCTTATCGTCAAATTGAGGAATAAGGAAGGTATATCGGATATGACTGGTTTAGATAATTGGACAGATTTAGGACACAGCCGTTCGAAGCAATACAATGAATCTGTAGCAATAAACATCATTCAATAATGTAGCAAACTATGAATAGTGTTGTAGGAAAGTTTAAGAATTCCAATATTAACATAGCACAGCATAGCATAGACTGACTGTACATTAGGGTGCGGCTTATTTTTCCAAAGTTCTCAAAACCAAAAATTCATGTGCTCTACTGAATTTAAATCACATTAAAAGAGAAACCTCAAAATTTGAGCCAAAAATATCAACATTTAGAGGTGGCGCAAGCGTCTTGAAGGTGAATTTTCAGGTTATAAAAAATGACCTTCAATGAAGTATACATAACTTTGTTCTTTTTCAATCGATTTTAAATCTTTTAGCATCAATACCTTCGAAATTAAATTGATGAAAACTTTGTAGAACGTCAAATTTGTCTAAAATCAAAACAAGTAATAGTTAAAAGTAATTTATTCCAAATTTGTCCTCATTTTACTAAAAAATTAAACTTTGTTTGATCATAACTTCATGAATACTCAACCGATTCCAAACCTTTTTACATGGTTTTGAAGCTAATTTAATTGTTTTCAAAACTTTCATACATCACATTTCACTTAAAAAAATGTCTTGACCAAGTTATTCAGCAAAAAATGCACAAAAACTTGATTTTTAACGAAAAACGCCAGTTTTTTTTTTATTTTTGCCAGTTCAATATTATGTCTAAAGCTGAAACTTGTATTTCTCATTTTTTAAACCTTTTAGAAGGACTTTGCAACAATTTTTAAATAATTTTGAAACAAAAATATATTTGCATATGTTAAAAATGTATGCACAATTCAACTCGTAATTAAGGCAAGATGCTTAATATATTTAAGTTTTATGGTAAAAACGCAATTTGCAGCGAAAAAACATAAATAATTTAAAGAAATTTGTTTTTTTTTTCATAAAAAAATCATGTTTTTGTTGAATAACTAAGTCAAAACCATTTTTTAGAAAAAAAAATGTCGTATGAAAAGTTTGAAAACAATTAAATTTGCTTCAAAAACATGTTAAAAGATTTGGAATTGATTGAGTATTCAAGAAGTTATGGTCAAACAAAAATATTTTTTTTTAGTAAAATGAGGAAAATTTTGGATTAAAGTATTTTTTACTTAGACTAGTTTTGATTTAAGATAAATTTGATGTTCTACAAAGTTTTAATTAATTTTATTTTAAAGATAATGGTGCTAAAAGTTTTGAAATTGATTGGAAAATAAAAAAGTTATATTTACTTCACTGAAGGTCATTTTTATAACTTGAAAATTCACCTTCAAGACGCTTGCGCCACCTCTAAATGTTAATATTTTTGGCTCAGATTTTGAGGTTTCTCTTTCAATGTGATTTGAATTCAGTAGAGCACACGAATTTTTGGTTTTTTGAACTTTTGAAAAATAAGCCACACCCTACTGTACACGTCAATGGTTGCTACTCTGTGATTGATCCGAACTGGTAAGAATTGCACTTCGATCCAAATAAATATGGTATGGGACTTTCCGCTTACTCTCGTAGTTAGCAGCTCTCATATTATTGATCAATAACGGCACCGGCCAAGTCAGTTTGGTTGTGGAAGGCATGTTAGTGTGTAGTGAATGTTGCTTCTAGAGACCGAGAATACCTCTGCATCTCAAAGGAGAGAGGAAAAGATTCGGGAGTCAGCTTTGGTCGGTGATGTAATCCCTGGATAAGGAGGTAAAATACGGCACTTGCTTAAAACTAGTTTTGAATAATTTATCTGTTCAGTCGAAAGCATACCGCCGTCGCGTTCGAACGTTTTTCTGTATAGCTCTGAACTTATCGAATCGAGTTTCTTTGTTGCGCTCCGAAACAATCAACTATCGTCTAGTGTTCTACGCTGGGGCCGATCCGGTGTCGGAGCATTTTGCATTGTCTCCCGGAAGATAACTTGGGCTGCACACAGGTGCCCATTGTTCTCTGTTGGTTGAAAGGGAATCCACGTGGTGTTGCTAGTCGTAACCTTAAAGCGGTGTTTTTTTGCCTTTTTTGCCTCCCAGACTAAGTGCGACTCGCGTGCAGGTGTTCGATGATCCACTGAGTTGAACACAGTGGTCTCCAATTTGCTAAGACGGACTACAGTGACAGTGTGAGGGTGTTGTTCGAGCGCAGGCCTAAGTGAGTTGTGTGAGAAGCAATCAATTTGGCGTAAGGTGGTGTAAGTTGGTAACCGCCGCTCTGCCAGTATGGACCTGGCAAGCGGCCAAAATTTTCGCCCTGGGGATCCAGGAGGGCCCGGAGGTGGGCACAAGCTCGGTTTAAACTGGCGTCAAGGGTAGTACATGAGACCCACACTCCCAGCGTTTATGGACCGGGATGGTACTGCGGGTTCGCTCCAGTACCTTAGGATGCAGACCACGGCTGGAACGATGCCTCAGGATCCTTTCCTGCTGCGCATATCTGTTGAAAAACACCTCGGAGCACGGATTGAGGGAGCGTTCAAAGAAAAACGGGGAATGTCGTATGTGCTAAAGGTACGTAGTTCAGCCCAGTTTGATAAACTGCTCCGTATGGAAAAACTGTGTGACGGAACCCCGGTATCCATCAGTGAGCATCCCCAATTGAACCAAAGACAGTGTGTTGTCTCTAATCAGAATGTTGCTGGTCTCAGCGACGAATACCTGAAAAGCCAACTTGCTGCACAAGGAGTGAAGGACCTTCGTCGAATACGGCGCCGTCTTCCGGATGGTTCGTTTATGAACACACCGACGATCATTCTAACAATCAGCGGCACGGTCATCCCAGAACACATCGACTTCGGATGAACAAGGTGCAAAACGAGAAACTACTACCCGTCCCCGATGCTGTGCTTTCGTTGCTGGACTTTTGGGCACACCGGTAAACGATGCACTGAACCGAATCGTATCTGCGGCCGATGCTGTAAGGTTCACCCGGAACATCAAGCCCCTGTTTCTACGCAAAACGGAAATGAAGTAAGTACATCGTTTCGTCCAGAAGAACTCCCTAGCGAAAACCAGGACATGAACAGATTTGTTTGCTCCGAACCAGTCTTCTGCAAAAATTGCAAGGCCGAGGACCATTCTGTATCTAGCCGGAAATGCCCTATCTACCTAAAAGAGGTAGAAGTTCAGAAGATAAGGGTTGACTGTAACATCTCTTACCCTCAAGCTCGTCGCGAATTCGAAGCACGTCAAAACGCCAGTACTAGTGCCGTTACCTTCTCCGGAGTTGTCGCTGGTAGTAAGGACGTGGAGATTGGAAGTCTCAAAGCAGCTATCCGACAGATGCAGGCAGACGCAAAAGCTAAAGACATGAGGATGGCGGAAATGAAGACCGCTCTTCGAGGACCAAGCGTTGGCGAACGCCTAGATATGGTTCGTGAACACGGAATTATTGAGCAGCTGATCAAGCAAGTAGCCGACCTAACTGCCACTGTTCAAAAATTGCAGCAGACGATAGAGCTTAAAGACGAAATCATCTCTAAGTTGATGGTCGAGCGAAAGTGCACAACCCTCAACGAATCACCAACGGCCTTCTCGATTGCGGATTCCCATGGAGAAATGCCAGTTTCGCAGGAATCGAATGAAGTTATCCCGGCAACCGCAAACCCAAAATTGAATGCGAAAGTTCAAAAATGGATCGACCAAACCACCTCAGGCAGCAAGAAGAACTGTGTATTGCCGAAAGATACAGGGACCACTGTGACTAAGGCTGACAAACGGCATAAGAAACCAAACAAAAACTCCACTGAGGACAGTATGTCAACCGACGAAAGTATTGCCTCTGTGTTATCGCACCGAATAAACAACACCAACATCTCCATACCTAATAAAAGGAATCACGAAAAGACGGATTCCAGTAATGGTTCCGACAATGCTCTCAACCTGCGGCGGAACACCAAGACCCGTAAGCAGGGAGAGAAAACAAAGAGTAATAGAAAGAAGTAAAACCCCCAACCTGCTCAGTTCCACTAAATTAACGGCTCCCACACAAGTGGTAATACTGATACCAACACTTTCAATCCTTCATATTACATCGAACCAGATACGATAAAGGATAGAACTGAGCAGACGTACGAAGAAATACCAATTATTGAAAATAGTCAAACAGTACAGGCTCCGGATAACGGGGTCACCGACAGTATGGAAGCTATACCACGTTCGAATATATTCACTACCAGTGGGACGCACAAGGGCGTCAAAACCCGTTCCCCACAATCCCCAATTTTGAGATTGGACAGTCAGGGCCCCGTCGGTGCGGAAGCCAAAGCCGTACCGGAACCGACGGACAACATCTGGCGTCCAGTTTCAATTGGAAGAGGGACGCACAAAGGTGTCAAAACCTGTTCCCCTATGGACAGCGCTGGAGTCAAGTCAACAGATTATATACAGGATACCCTGGCCTTTAGGCAAAGGGCGAAGTTCGAGACGCCAAATCCCTCGAAGGACTACGAGGGAGTCAAGCTATCCACAAGAAGATACCCACAACGCAACCGTCGACCCCCAGATAAATTTACAATGGAACGTCCTGTCAGCAAATCTCCACTAAATGGACCATTTCCAGCACTAGGACCTGAGGCCAGCAATGCAGAATTGTACGACATTCTGCACAAAGTGAGATATGGATATTCTGCTGACATCGTCCCTACAACCTCTCACAGCTCAGGCTGGACCTTCGAAGCTTCGCAACGACAATTCCCCAAGAACCTGGATCGATGCCCCGTTGGACCTCGAGGCCCTATCGCTAGCCACGAGACGATAGAAGACAATGGTAAGTCCGACTGCTTGACTGACAACACCGCTTTTTTCCGCACCATCGGCACAGTCCAGCCTTTGGCAGACAACTGTCACAAACCGAACCATTCTAGCCATCCCGAGTCACAAAACCCCAATGAAATATCCCAATGGATCCCAACCATTTCTCCCCCTTTTTGCGCTGTCGGGACATCTCTGCCTTTGGCGGGTGGAACACTACCACCTCCCACTGGTGGAGCTCTATCTCGTTCAGCAACCCCCACGCTCTCACACACTGGCTCTGAAATCCCTCACAACAATCTGAACCGAAATCAAACTACACTCGCGGTTCAATGGAACATGAACGATTATTTCCACAATCTGCCGGACCTCGAGATGATAGTCGATCGGCTCCGTCCTATCACTCTCGCGATACAGGAGATTCACCGTGTAACCGTGGCACGAATGAACAAAACATTGAGGCAACAGTACAAATGGTATGTTAAAACTGGCAACAATATATACCAGTCAACGGCAATTGGAGTATTGGCAGATATTCCTACAGAAGAACTTGAAATCGACACGGATTTGCCCATCATAGGAGTCCGCATTCCGTGGCCCTTTCCGGTTTCAATCATCTCCTTTTACCTCCCAAACGGGCGAATCCCGGATTTGGAAAACTGCTTGAGAGAAATACTCGATCAAGTGCCAAGTCCTGTAATCCTTCTCGGCGACGCAAATGGACATCACATGGCATGGGGCAGCCGCCACAACGATGCCCGCGGGGCTATCATTACTGGACTAGCCGGCCAATACGATCTTACGATTTTAAACGATGGTTCTTCCACATTCTTACGTGGGAACACCGAAAGTTCTATTGATATATCTCTCGTTTCGGCCCGATTAACAAACCGTCTTCTTTGGGCCGTGGAGCAAGATCTCCACAGCAGCGATCATTATCCAATTTCTCTAACATTGGAAGGTACATCAACCCCGCAAACGACACGACGACCCAAATGGATGTTCGAACAAGCGGACTGGCCGGCCTTCCAAAGTGAAATCGATGTCAGATTAGCCTCCTCTCCCCCAGAGTCGCTTGAGGAATTCGCTGATCTATTACGCTCCACCGCATCTCAAACAATTCCGCGAACCAGTCCAAAACCCGGTCGCCGGGCACTCTATTGGTTGAATGAGGACACATGGAGAGCTGTCAAGATGCGCCGGAAAAAATTAAGAAAACTACGGAAACTACAGAAAAAACTTCCAGAGGAGCATCCTGATCGCACCAAGGCGCAGGAGGAATATAGCGCATCCAGAAATGGCTTCCGTCAAACAATACGAAATGCAAAAGAGGCATCTTGGACAGAATTTTTAGACGGGATAAACGAGGAGCAAACGGCATCCGAACTCTGGAGAAGAATAAACTGTCTTCAGGGGAAAAGACGGATGAAAGGCCTGGCCCTAAAGGTAGACGGACTGCTCACGCGAGATCCTGCTAGCACAGCAGATGCCCTGGCGGACCAATTCCAAAAACTTTCATCTTTCCAGCGATACCCTGAAAGCTTCAGAAACTTGCTGCAATCCCCGGAAACCGCAATACGTGATTTTCCAGTGCCTCCTAACAAAGGACAAAGTTTCAATCTTGAGTTCACAATTGATGAATTGGAGTTCGCTCTGAAAAAATCTAAAGGCAAATCAGCGGGGCCAGACGAAATAGGATACCCTATGATCAAGTATCTGCCCCCTAGCGGTAAACTGGCACTACTGAAAGGCATTAATCGTAAATGGCTTTACGGAACTCTTCCGGAGACATGGAACCACAGTCTGGTTATCCCGATTCCAAAGAACTCGGGTCCACCGTCGGATGCAGGTAGTTATCGACCAATCGCACTCACCAGCTGCCTATCCAAGGTAATGGAGCGGATGGTAAATCGGAGATTAATTAGCTTCCTGGAAGACAAACGCTTATTGGACCACCGACAACACGCTTTCCGATCGGGTTTTGGGACAAGTACCTACCTGGCTGCACTAGGGCAAATTTTGGATGATTCATTTCAAAAGGGCGAACATGTCGAAATCGCCTCGTTAGATCTGGCAAAGGCCTATAACAGGGCCTGGAGTCCAGCAATTCTCCAAAAGCTCGCTAATTGGAACATCTCTGGCAATATGTTGGCCTTCGTTAAGAATTTTTTGAATGGGCGTACGTTTCAAGTTCTGATTGGGAATGAACGGTCAAAAATTTCTTATGAAGAAACAGGGGTGCCACAGGGATCTGTCCTTGCTGTTACTTTATTTTTGGTGGCAATGAGCGATGTATTCTTGGCACTTCCTAAAGGGGTCTTCATTCTAGTATACGCCGATGATATCCTTCTCTTAGTAAGCGGTAAGCATCCTAAGAGTACAAGAAGGAAGTTACAGGCAGCAGTCTCAGCTGTGGAAAGATGGGCCAAAAAGTAGGATTCGAAATGGCAGCGGAAAAGTGCGCTCGCATTCATATTTGCAACTCTAACCACCGGCCCCCAGGAACAGTCTCCATAAATAAGACCCCGATACCGATCAAAAATCGAGTAAAAATCCTTGGTGTTACCCTCGATCGGAATCTTTCCTTTCAGGCCCATTTCAAGAACGTAAAGGTGTCCTGCAGAAACCGGGTCAGTTTAATGAGGAGTATATCAACGAAGCGCACTCGAAGTAATCGAACTACGCTGAAGAACGTGATGGACGCCGTAGTATGTAGTCGGCTATTATACGGTATTGAAGTAACCTGCAGGAATTTGGATGAGCTAATCAAGCACCTAGCGCCGATCTACAATAAGTGCATACGTCACGTGTCAGGACTGCTTCCGTCAACTCCTGCTTTGTCAGCATGTGCTGAATTGGGAGTCCTTCCCTTTCGGCATAAAACTATCCTCGCTCTCTGTAACCGTACGATATGGTATCTAGAACACACTAAAAATCAAGGACCGGTTTGCTTCCTAGCAAAGCAAGCAAACCTGGCCCTTGCATCGGTGGCCGACGTGCAGCTTCCACCGGTGGCTGGGCTCCACCGAAGGGGACCACGAAGCTGGACGGCCAAAGCCCCTAAAACTGATGGAACCATACAAACCAGTTTTCGTAAAAAGGCCACACCTGAGAGAGTGAAAGCACACTTCTACCAGAGGATTTCGGAAGCCTATAAGAACCATGAAATTAGATTCACCGACGGTTCGAAGTTAGGAGATCAAGTCGGTTTTGGGGTACTGAGCGACCAAATTGAACTATCCTACAGCTTACCAAATGGCAGCTCAGTTTTTTTCAGCTGAAGCAGCGGCCATTCATCAGGCAATCATATCCCCAAATGACAAGCCACTTCTTATTGTAACGGACTCCGCCAGTGTCCTGGCTGCAATTAAATCACCAACTAATAAACATCCATACATCTAGGACATCCAGGTCGCACTGGATCGGACCAAGAGAGAAGTAGTTTTTATGTGGGTCCCGGGCCATTCCGGAATCGCTGGGAACGAAAAGGCAGATGCACTGGCGGGGACTGGTCGAAATAGACCACGTCTAACAAGAAAAATTCCCGGAGACGACATCAAGACATGGACTAAAAACAGGGTCTGGAATGCTTGGTCCCAAGAGTGGCGACAGGAACGAACGCTATTTTGTCGTAAGGTCAAAAATACAATCAATCCATGGAAAGACCTACCTAACAGAAGAGAGCAGGTTGTTCTATCAAGACTGAGGACTGGGCACAGCAGAATATCTCACGACATGAGTGGAGAAACAGCCGATTTCCGTCGACATTGCGAATCGTGCGGAGAACGATGTACTATCGAGCATGTCATAAGCAACTGTCCATCTCTCGAGGATTTAAGAAGGATACACGACATCACCAACGTGGTCAGAGCGCTTCAAAATGATCCGTCATTTGAGAGACAGCTGATAAATTTCTTGAAGGATGCAAGAATGTACAATTGTGTTTAAGTTGGAATTCCACAATAGCAGACTAGCAGTTAATTGCTCAATTCTACGGCTAAGTGGTGTTCAGCCAATACCTCGATCGAACACACGAATCCTCTATACTAACAACTCCCCTTTCCTTTAACAAGCACCGTACAAAACAACACAATTATTGTAACTATCACACTATCATAAGACACTTTGACAATTGGTGTATTTTGTAAAGCCCTTATTTTCACACTAGTTTTCACAATAAGTATCTACACTTAAGCGATGCTCTGTAATAACAAAAAAAATATCTGTGGAACTTTGTAATCTGGTGGTACCCTTAAGGTAGCTCCAGAATTTGTATTTTTTTCATATGGTGATGAACCAGCCACGGGCTGAAAATCTCCCTAATAAAGCTAATAATAATAATAATTTATCTGTAAAAATATAATGGTAGATATTGGAAGAAGATTAAAAAAGTACGTCGTCATTCATAATGTCGAACTATTCAAAGGTTATTTATATGAAACAGCAATGAGGGCTCACGTCGACACTTGTAGCGATGAACCATCCATGGTTTATTTGAAATAACATTAACGAAACGTTGCCAAAATAGAAAAAAAAGATTTATTATAAGCATGAAACGAGCTCACCAGTTAACAATCCATCCTTGACTGAACACGAATATTTTTTAGCATTCATACAACGCGAACAGAACACGATTTGTCTTGATTCCCTCACACTCCCGAGAATGCAACGGAATCGAAAGACCATACACTACTCTGTAGGGAAACTTCAAAAACTCCAATATTTGAGATAATGTCCTACTTATGTGCCACCGGTGGAGCATTTGCTTTCACATGTTACTTAATCATCAACGTACATATATCTTCTAGAGTTATTTAAAAGATTACTTAAAGTTATCTTGCATTGATTTTTCATGAATTCTCGTTGGAAAATTTTGGAAGATGAGACTTCCGTACGGATTCTGGTGTAATTTTCGTAGGTTCCAGAAACTCATCCAAAGATTTGCACAGGAAAAATCCAGAAAGAATTAAATGGGTTTTTTTTGGTAAAATTCAGCCAGAATTCTTGTAGAATTCCTTAAACAGAAAGCACCCAAATGATTCATAAATGTTAATTATTCATTAATTCATTATTTATTCATTAATATTATTCTTAATTTTACTGTAGTGGGTTTTTACTCTTTGCGAGTGTTTCATCTACTTTGCATATCGAATATTTTTATTGCATTAATTAGGTCTGTCTATTCTTAAATAAACCTTTTTCTTCTTAAAGAACTTCGTTTTGAATTTAATGCCATTTGAGTCGGCTTGAATATTTTTTTATCTCATACATCAACCGGTCGATGGGGTAAAGTAAATTTACTACACGATTATTAATTCTGCTCTATTCGCTGTTTACTTTCCAGGACCAAATGACTCATTACAACGAAGAACAGCGTACAAAAACAGACAATTAAACTTCGAATCGTTTTCCACTTGGCAAGTGCTCTTGAAACCAATTTTCTGCTCGAAAGTTCCCATCTCATCTCAAGACGAGGACAAGAAAATCAGCGAGGACAAAAGCTACAAAAAGAATATTCCGCCTGACAAGACAACACTGAGACAAGTTGATTCTAGCGGAACCGAAGAAAAATCTGCGACAATTTTTTTTTTCTTTCTCTCGTCGTCTCAATTGAAATTAAAATCTTTCCACCAACGAGACAACGTCGGAAACAGCTGGGAAAAATCGATTGATTGGCACACTGCTTAGGAAAATCATTTCCCTTCGCTAGAAATTGTGACCAACGGCAGACAACGGGAAGAAAACTGCTGAGTGAATTTCTGTGTAACAATCGTTATTTTTTGTCCTGAGTTTTTGTTGTCCTCGTTCAACCATCAACCATCACAGAAAAGGGATCCACAACAGGACCAGAAGAAGGCACACCAGCTGATCAGCACACTCAAAAGGTGAAGAGAATCCGCCGGAAGAAAGGTGTGGGAAAAAAGTCGTCGGAAGTCGCTGTGATAAGCTTGAAGTTTCTGTGAAAGGAAAAGTGATAAAAATGGCACCGCAGTCGTTTTCTCTCGTCTTCGCTCCTAAATATTATGGGTTTGAATGGCCTTTTGCTTCTTGAGCTGGGTGTCGTCACCGATAGCAGTCCGTAGGCCACGCGACTTGTTTGTAAATCTTGCCGTAGTACATAGTAGTTTGTCACTTCCTAGAAGAGCAGGTCGAAGGGGAAGGCGCGTTTGTTGAGTCGGAAAACCGGAAGAAAGAGTTTCGGGGGTGGTTTGTAACAGGAAGGAAACTTGTGAAGAAGCGAATCAATATTGGGGACTGTTTGCTGTGCGGATTGAGCACTTCGCGGGAAGGATACTTCCGGGAAAGGTGAGTAAATGTTGTTTCAATTGATTTGAGAGTGTGGAAATATTTTCATAAAGAATTATTGTAATTGGGATCCTTAACTTGATGGTTCAGGTAGCGGGGGACGGTGGGGTTGATCTTTGGGAATTGGAAGACGATTTTCACTTTTAAAGTGTGTTCAGTGCGCATCGTACCCTCGTGCTGTGCGTACACAAATTTTTTCTGCTCTCGAAGGTTCTTAAGGTGGAGATGAATCGAAGCCAAACTTCAAATTTTCAAAAGCACAAATATGGAGAACCATACATCCGTTTTAGCTGAAAACTTAATCGATTGGCCACTAGCTGATGGTGACCAATCGATTAAGTTTTCAGCTCAAACGGGCGTTTGGTTCTCCAGATTTGTGCTCTTGAAAATTTGAGGTTTGGCTTCGATTTATCTTCACCTTAAAACTACCTAAAGCAATTAAAACATTACTTTTCTGTGCTACTTTTTTCTACCTATTCTACCTTTTTCGATCTTGTTTCGACCTGTGCTTTCGATTTTTCGTTGGACACGTTGGCAAAAGCTAAGGCCCCAAGCACAATGTGAACGGCAACGCGGTACAACGGCAAAACGGCATGCCCATCTTGATCTACACTTTACTTATCATTCCAGTGTTGACTAAATGCTTTTCAACGTTGACTTGACAAGTAGAGTGTAGCTCAATATGGGCTTGCCGTTTTGCCGTTGTACCGTGCTGCCGCTCACATTGTGCCTGGGGCTTAACGGTGCTAACCCTTCTTGGACACCGTCTAAAGAAAAAAAAAAACACTTAGAAGGTCTCTTCTTCTTTCGTTTATTCGTGATTGCACGAACAAATGGAGGAGTGAAATTCTGAATTCACAACTTCCTTCCAAATAAGTTGATTCTGGAACTGTCTCGGGGTAGGAGTTAACTACAGTGGGATTCCGTTTTTGGCATGCTCCGTTTTTGGCACCCTTCGATTTTGGCAACATTTTTAAAAACCATCGAAATTTGTTATTGTTTGTAAATATTATTGTACCTGTTGCTTTTGTCATTTGAATAGTAAGTCAGCTTCTCACTTACTACATTCCAGAGCTCCATTTTTGTCGATATTCCCCCAAATCACATCAACTACTAAGTGACCAGTCCACTTGTGTCTGCCATTGGCTATGTCGCTGTGCTTCAGATTTGGAACAGCTTGCTTAAATAAAGCACAATCACTGACAAAAGAGCAACAAAAAGTCTTTGACTCATACATAGTTCCAATCACAAATTTCGTCTCCCCTTTTTAGTTCACTGTTCTTATTATTAAGGAATTGTAAACATTGTGTATATATATATATATATATATATATAAAAACACACCTCAGTAATAGAAACAAATAAAGCAAAATGTCGTGTATCATATTTTTATGGAATTTCATAAAATAAATTGCGTTATTCTAGTGAATTGCAGAAGCGCCAAAATAAAATCCAGAAAACGTGTGCATATTTTACTATAAGGTACCGTAGGGCAAGTGGGTAATGGAATTCGCATAGTTAAGATTCATCAAATTCTAGAGACTTTAAATTGAAACAAATGAGGTTGTGTATATTTTTTGTTTGACTCCCACCAAATATAAGCAGTATGCTGAAATTGATTTTTCTGTAAAATTGAAGAAAAAAATACAGAAAAAGTTTTTGAAAAATGCCTCCTTACTTTTCACTTGCCCCACAAGTTGGATTTATGAAAAGTTTATCGTTTTGAATAATAAATCCAAAAACCAACAGTTATATTTACGATTTCTATCCCAATGAACAATGACATACGTAACATGCAAACAAAGAACATTTTATTCTTGTCACTTGAATTTTCTTTTCTTTAGTTATGTTTGCTGAAATGATTCGACAACATTATAACTTTCTAATGTTAATTTTTACATTATGGTACAGCAATTGCATTTCTGCTCTGTAGAATTTCCACCGCTCGTTATTTGTTTTTAAGAAAGCCGGATATGACATCGAATAACTTTTCGGGAGAAATCAAATGGACTCATTATTTTGGGTTTTACTATTTAGTACTATTTAGTATTTAGTACTATTTAGAACTACGTTCCCTCTTTGTTAGAGATTCTGTAAGACGTTAGATTTTTTAAGATACGATCCTACATTCTATACAAGATTTTAATCAAGGATACGGGTCTCATAAAATAAAAATTATGTTCCTTACGAACAGAGTCAATGAGTACTTGTTTTTTTTTTTTTTAATTTTGAATCGTGGTTTACGGCTAACCAGCCGAGTGGAAGTTTAACAACTACCGAAAGCAAAACATTACATCTAGTTTGCAATTGGATTAAATGGACAAATTGATGTGAAGTTTTGCGAAAAAGTTACACGTCTTCTCAGTGCGAATCGAATTCACGACACCCTGATCTCTAGTTAGGGCGCGTTACCACTACGCCATGAGAGAACTCATGAACTTAGAAGTTAACCTGAATCCGATTTCAGCTCAATAATCACGTGGTTCTTTTTCGCAAAGTGCACCTCTTTCGGAAGAATCAGAATCCCATCCAAACACAACGCTTTATATATATGAGCAATTCCACCGAACATGATGAATTTTTTTTTAATTTAATTTTTGTATTTTTTGAATCGCCTGAAAATTTGCATATAGATTCTTTATGACCAAAAATGCCATTTTGCACCTTCAGACCGCCATTTTGAACCTCGCCTTATTTTTGAGAAGGGCGTATCGGAAAATGCATAGCAAATCTTTAAAACACTGTAACTCGAAAACGGTTTGTTCGATCGATTTAAGATCTTCTACAAAGTTGTAGGTATTGATTAAGACTATATGGAGAAAAATATGCACGGTAAAAAAATTTACAGATTATTTTTTATTTCAAAAACAAAATTTTAAAATCGATTTTCTCCAGAAACGCAGTTTCGATTTTTTTTTATTTTTGGATGTGTTTTAGGGGACAACTTATGTGATTTATTGCACAATGTTTCGAAATGGAAGAATTTTGGGCAAAAAAGTTATGATTTTTTAAAAAATTACAGATTTTGAAAAAAAAAATCGAAATAGAGGAAAACAATAATTTTTTATGTGATTATTTGAAAGTACAGAAAAATTTCAATCGAAAAGTACTTAAGTAAATTTTTTCTAGGTTGCATCAATTTCGAGATATACTCATATTTATATAAAATTTTCAAATAAAAAAAGTAAAATAGGCCCTTTTCAAACATATTTCGTGTTTCTCCATTCCAGAAATATTTTATTTTGATTGAGTGAATCGTAGCTGAATTGTTTATTGTTTGATCAAAACCTATATACTAAAGTATTTAAAAAAGTATGCACGGTAAAAAATATGAACGAAATTTTCAAATGAAAATTTGAAGTTCATTTTTCTTAAAAACCGCAAAATTGATGTTTTTAATTTTTGGATATGTTTTGCAGCATATTGTTTGTAATTTCTTGCGCAATGCCTCAAAACGAAAAATTTTTGGATAAAAAATAAATTATTTAAAAAAATAAATAAAACAAATTTATGTAAAACGATATTTTTGGTGCGTTTTTTTGAGTACAGAAAAATAACTTTATATTTTTAAATATGAAAAATTTCTATCGAAAAATATTCAAGTAAAATTTAGCTGAGATGCATCACTTCCGAGATATACACGGTAAATCTAAACGTGGCATTAAAAATGTGATTCTATCACAACGGTGTACCTTTGGTCCCCAGGGCTAAGCCCGGCGAATGGGTAAAGCCCTCTCATCGCGGCTAGATCGTACAACCATGGAGAAAAAGTTTGTTTTTTTTTTGTTTTTTTTTTATATACATACTTCTATTTTTTTTCTTAATTATATCAACTACTTTCTTGTTATCGTCACAGCTCGAAAATTGTCTAACTTAAATTTGTGTTTCAGAGATAGGGATAAACGAGTGATATTTCTGAGTGCATTGAACTGTTTTTGCACTTGAAAATAGTTGGTTAAGTTCCTGGGCAATAATATCATATTCCTCAGTAGTTGAATAACAAAAGAAGATTTGTGTAAGCTGCTCTTCTTTTCGATTTTGAGCCCAATCATATAGTTCCTTGGCATTTTTTTATCGGATGTTCATGTTCTTTGGCAAGACTGGCTCTGGTAGCCATACGTTTTAGTGTCCCTCCTATGGCATTTTTTTCAATGATGATTGCTACAGTGATAAAACTTGACAACATAGCGCATTATTTTTGTACCCATGAAGTACGTTTAAAAAAAGCATCGTTTTTCTTTTATTCATTTACCATGTCCAAATGTATGGGAAAAATGTGTTTGTTCATCATACCTACTAACACAGGCAAAAGTGATGAAAACCCTTGTGGAGCCTGTTAAGTAGAATGCCTGTAAATATACAAAAATGAGTAGTACTGTTCCTTTTAATTCTACTATTGTATCCTTCGACAGATACGCGTATTTCAACCTCAACTGTAAAGCCGTCTTCAGTGTTGTGTACTTGACTTGACTTGGTTTGTGTTGTTAAAATCAAAATAAAATTTTCCGGAATGGAGAAACACGAAATATGTTTGAAAAGGGCCTATTTTTCTTTTTTTATTTGAAAATTTTATATAAGTATGAGTATATCTCGAAATTGCTGCAACCTAGAAAAAAATTACTTAAGTACTCTTCCAATGCATTTTCTGTACTATCAAATAATCACATATTGTTTCCTTTATTCCGATTTTTTTTTAAAAATTTGTAATATTTTATAAAATTATAACTTTTTTGTCCATAATTCTTCCATTATGAAACATTGTGCAATAAATCACATAAGTTGTCCCCTAAAACATGTCCAAAAATAATAAAAATCGCAGATGCATTTTCATAGAAAATCGATTTTATTTTTTTTTATTAAAAAATCTGTCATTATTTTTTACCGAGCATATTTTTTTCCAAATAGTCCTTAACAATACCTACAATAACCGCAAAATATATCCAAAAATTAAAAACATCAATGTTGCGGTTTTTAAGAACTATTAGCTTCAAATTTTCATTTGAAAATATCGTTTATATTTTTTACCGTGCACTCTTTTTTCAATACTTAAGCATAAATGTTTTGATCAAACGATAAACGATTAAGCTACGATTCGCTCAATCAAAAATTTTTTTTTCTGGAATGGAGAAACACGAAATATATTTGAAAAGGGCCTATTTTTCTATTTTTATTTGAAAATTTTATATAAATATGAGTATATCTCGAAATTGATGCACCCTAGAAAAAAATTACTTGAGTACTTTTCAATTGAATTTTTTCTGTACTTTCAAATAAACACATAAAAACTATTGTTTTCCTCTATTTCGATTTTTTTTTCAAAATTTGTAATTTAAAAAAAAAATCATAACTTTTTTGTCCATAATTCTTCCATTTTTAAACATTGTGCATTAAATCACATAAGTTGTCCCCTAAAACATATCCAAAAATAAAAAAAAAATCAAAACTGCGTTTCTGGAGAAAATCGATTTTAAAATTTTGTTTTTGAAATAAAAAATAATCTGTAAATTTTTTTACCGTGCATATTTTTCTCCATATAGTCCTAATCAATACCTACAACTTTTTAGAAGATCTCAAGTCGATCGGACAAACCGTTTTCGAGTTACAGTTTTTTTAAAGATTTGCCATGCATTTTCCGATACGCCCTTCTCAAAAATAAGGCGAGGTTCAAAATGGCGGTCTGAAAGTGCAAAATGGCATTTTTGGTCATAAAGAATCTGTATGCAAATTTTCAGGCGATTCGAAAACGGCGTGGAACCGCTCATATATATCCAATGCCTAGTCCGAGAGCGCATTATTTTTTTAGGTGTTGAAATAGCACACTACACCAGCCAGCAACTGCGCTGGCTGAGGTTTCTATTGTGTGGGCTTCCAATGGGTCACGACGTTCTCAAACGACCGGTTACGGAACATGAGTCCGTTACGGAACATGACTTGGATATACAGTGGGATTCCGTTTTTGGCATGCTCCGTTTTTGGCATGCTCTAGTTTTGGCACCCCCCGATTTTGGCAACAAAATGGATCCGTTTTTGGCAACATTTTTAGAATACCATTAAAATTTGTATACTATTGTAAATATTATCATATCTGTTGCTTTAGACATTTTAATAGCAGGTCAACTACCTATGGATTACATTCCAGAGCTTCATATTCGTGGATATTCCCCCAAATCTCCAACTACTAAGAGCTCCAGTACGCGCTTATTAACTTCGAGATGGTAATTGGTAATGCATTCTCAATGACGTTTCATGAGGCCATTAATCTCCACCAGTATCTCAATTAGAGATCAATCTCTTTTTTAAGGCATTCATAATGAGTGACCAGCCCACTTGAGTCTGCCAGAAGGTGATAAACTAAAAAAAATCAAGATTTTGAACAGCTTGTTTGAACTAAGCACAAGATCTTTCTGCGTCAACTATTCAGAGCTACGTTCTCTCTTTGTTCAAGATTCTTTAAGACGATAGATTTATTAATATACGATCCAGAATTTTATACAAGATTTTTAATCAAGGATATGGGTCTCAACATAATTAAAACTTTTCTAACGTGCTGGGTCTATGAGTTGTCTAACTGTACCCTGGAGAATGCTTAGGGGATTCTTGGTTCTTAGAGGACTTCTCAAAAATTTTACCGGGATCTTGAGAACATTTGCAGATTCCTAACGGACACTGAGGGTTCCTTGGGGGTCCTGAGAATGTGTAATTGGCCATTGGGGATTATGTCCAAAATCAGATGATTCCTAATAAACTCTTAAGATTTCAAGAGTACCCTGTAAATTCATAGCGAGGCATATTTTGAGTATTCCTGGCGAAATCTTGGGGATTTTTAAAAGATTTCCAAATGAATGTGAGGAGTGATAGGGGTAGCCTAAGAATAATAAACTTTTGAAAATTTTCATCGGTGGCTTGAGAGTTTTCAGCAATGTCGCAAGATGTTAATTCCTATCAATATCCTTAGCGAGATCCAGCGAATTCTAGGCGAGATCCTACGGATTCCAAGAAAGATGCTTCAGATTTCTAGCGTTTTTCTGTAGATTCCTTACGAGCACCTGGAGATTTCTATCAGGCTCTTGAGGTTTCATTGCAGGATCCTGTAGATTTCCGTTGATTTAATAAGGTAGGTGTACAACATGATTGTGCTACTTTTCTCCTAATGTCATTTCCCCGAAAGACCCGTTTCCCCTAAAAGTGATGCAGTTCACAGATGTACAAGAATAGTTTTTAGTGACAGGGTGCTGAACTAGACAGACCAATAACAATTAAAACAAGGAGATATTTGGTCGTTCTAGACTAAACACATATTGCCAAAAATGCTGAGGACAGTAAAACTCGAAATAATCGCCAAAAAGGGTGTATATCCGATGACCGGTTCGTCCACCACATTAAAATGCAACAATTAGTGACAATTATGAATACTAAAAACTTATCTGGGAACTGGGCTATTCGGGAAAAAGTAGCACAACGTAAAACACATATAAAGCTCAATTAAAACTCATTTCAACTGAAATTTATAAGAAGCTTGTTTGTGTATTCTACAAAGTTACGAGTCGTGGATCATGAGATGTAGTTGTTTATGTTTACTTTTTTTGACTGCAATCAATCATTCATTATGAAATGCTTTACTTTATCAGAAACATAAATTAAAGGAGCAAATTTTAACCTGCTGAATTATGGTCAAATTTTATGCTGAATCCTAGAAGTTAAAACTGATTTTTCATGTTCAATAAATTAAAAAAAAAATATCATGCCGTTTTGTAATACCCAGCGCTTTTGTTTTGTAATAAAGTCTTTGTAAGAATACAGTTATTTTTTTTTTTCTTTTCAAGAAAATACCCAGTTTTTGAATAAAGATCACTTATGCAATTATTGATTAACATGGCCCACTCATACAGAAAATTGCTTCGAAGTGAACCGTTCCGAAGTCTCGATGCCATATGGGCCATAAGGATGATGTAATAGTAATGTTTTCAAAACCAATCGTTGAAACATAAAATTTAAAATATGGGTTCCGATTTTGGCACGGTTCCGTTTTTGGCAACTGAAAATTTCGACTTTGTTGCCAAAAACGGAATCCCACTGTATATAGAAAGCGTTGTGTTTGGATGGGCATCAATAATCAATTGGGCATTATGTCCAAAATCTGAAGATTCCTAACAAACTCATAAGATTTCTAAAGCGTCCTGTAAATTCCTAGCGGGATAATGTGGATTTTTAGTGGTATTTTGAGCACATCTGAAATTTTTTTTGGGATTTTGAAAAGGTTTCCAGAGGAATTTTTGAAGCTTGAGAATTATAAACTTTTGAAAATTTTAATCGGAGACTTGAGAATTTTCAGCAATATCGCAGTGAAATCCTAAGCGAGACCTTGAACATTCTAGGCGGGATCCTGCGGATTCCTAGCAAGGTGCTTCAGAGTCCAAGCATGTTCCTGTAGATTTTTTACGATCACCCAAAGTTTTCCATCAGGCTCTTGAGGTTCATAGCAGGATTCTGTAAACTTGGTATTTCATAAAGTAGTGTTATAACATATATCAAGCGCACTTATTTCAAATAAACATGATTAGAAGCTTGTTTGTGTATTCTACAAAATTACAAGTAGGTATTTATGGAATTTTGTCAAATTTTACGCTAGAGCCTAAAAGTTTAACTGATTTTCAATGTTCATTAAATAAAAAAATTCAAGCAGTTTTGTCATACCCAACGCTTTTGTTTTGTAAGGGCCTCTTTGTAAGGATATAGAAATAGAATTAATTTTTTTTTTTGAATTCTTACACAGTATTAAGAAAAAATTTCCAGTTCATGAATGAACGCCATTTATGCGATTATTGATTTCACATGACCTACACATACAAAAAGTGTGCACAAAGCTTCTAAGAAAATCATTGAAGACATTTACGTGATAAAATTATGTAAAACGTTTGTCACTATTAACATTACGGGGCTATAGACTCATGCCATAGTCAATCTTAACGGAAATCTGCTTCAAAGTGAACCGTTCCGAAATCTCGACGCCATATGATCCATAAGCATGATGTTATTACATTCACATGATGTTTTCAAAACCAATAGTTAGAAAATTAAAATAAAAAATGGTTTCCGATTTTGGCACGGTTCCGTTTTTAGCAAATGAAAATTTCGACTTTGTTGCAAAAAAAAATTTTTTGCAATTTCTCATCGTAATAGGCTGATTTTCATCACGCCAATCTGTCATAAAACGGCCTACTTTTCTGGACTGAAGTATGCAGTGCGGGAACAGTCATTACGCAACTGAAACCAGTGCTGTAATGATTCATTACACAACGCTTTCTCATTACGCAACTGTTTAGAGTTGCGTAATGAATCATTACAGAACAAATTTTCAGAAATTGTGAAATGATGGTGATTGCCTTCCGATATTATTACTGATACTCTCAAGTGGTCTTCTACGAAATAGCAAAAAAAAATGTTATACGTAATTCGTTGCAGAACTCGATTTTTACAGCACTCGTCGTAATTAGCCTACTCGGCAAGCCTCGTAGGATAAATTTACGACTCATGCTGTAAAAACCATCATTTTGCAACTTGTTCCGTACACTACTATTTACATCAGACTTACCTGAGTTACCTCAAGGATGTTCAAATTCTTTGTTAGTAGATGATACAGGCCTATCTACCAAAAGACGAAACCTGTATGCAGGGCCGGATTTACAAATGTGGGGGCCCGGGAGCCATAATTTTATGGGGGTCCTTTTCCCAGAAAAAAAAAAAAAAAAACATTTTGATATTTTAGCATAGACTAGATTTTTGTAATGTTTTTATAAGGTTTTCATTACCAGAGTCAAACTATTTTATAACGTTAACAAATACTTCAAATCCCCTATGAACGTACACCAATTTGAAATTTAAATTAATGTAGGTAATTTTTTTGTTATCTACATAAATAAAAATGGAATGGTTTTTGTATGTCACGAAATGGCTTACGAACGAATCAACGCATTTTAATGATTCTTTCTCCGTTTTGTTCGTCAAGGGTTCCGACGTGTTTGTGTGTATACAAATCTTAGGATATTCACCGAAAAAGTTGGAAAAACGAGAGTGCACGGAACTGTCATTTTGTATGGGACGATCCATAGCGTTTTTCAACAGCCTACTTGATGGCAAGACGAAGTTTGCTAGTTTTAAATATTTCTTAGTAGATTTTATATGTTTACAGATTAAATTCAATGTATTTTGTCAATGCCAATCAATGTTAATGTTAACAAAAAAATCGTTTGATGATTCTCTTCTCATAGGTTTCTTAATTCAAACTTTGCTTATTGTATCATGTTTAATATTCAAGCTGTTGGACAAACAGAATTATTTAGCAGTTTTGAGTTGAAAAAATGGCTGTAGGGCTGGTAGCAGGTCTGTATCTAGAGACTTCTCAACAAACATTTCCACGGAATAAGAGTTGAACCAACCACTATTATTACCACTATAAACTATTATTCAGCTACTAATGTTTGTTGGATAGGTTTCTATTTTAACGAAAGTCTCTGAAAAGACTCTATTTTGAATGGAAGATCTCTAAGATCTCTATTTTATTCAAAATGATCTCTAGAGTATCTTTTTCCCTCATAAGGATTGCAGTGAATCCTAATGCAAAATTCTACGGGCTCCAGAGAAAAAAAAATCAACGACTTCAATGCAGCCTTTCAGCACATTCTTTAAGAATTTCCTCTCACATGTCATGTCATGGAAAAACTTCAAGAAATCTTCAAGTAATTTTTCCAGAGATTTCATCTAAAATACTTTCAGGAATTCTTCCAGCGATTTTGCAAAGGATGCTTAAGACATTCTCGAAGAAAATCTTGAGCACTCCAACGATTCATCTCCAGTAATTTCCTCAGGGATTACCCCGATTTTTTTTTTCCAAAGACTATACTAGGAGTTTTGAAGCTATTTGAATTTTTTCACTAATCCTTCAACCGAATTCTAAAGTTTTTACTAAGGAAATCGATGGAAGAATCACCTGATACAATCATGGATGACTTAGTAGGCCTTCCTTGAAAAATATCTAAAGAAATCTATGGAGAAATTCCTGGGTAATTTCTATTGATATCCTTATTAAAATCCAGGTTACATTCTTTAGATATCCAAAACCAAATTCTTGAAAAAATTCATTACATAAATTCTTGGGGAGTTCCACAGGAAATAATAACTAAACCTTCGGAATTATCTCTGAATCTTTGAAAAATTACTTAAATTTTCACGAAATTCCTAAAAAGAATAACGAAAAACTACATACAGTAATACGAGCAGTAACACTGTTGTTATGGCGTAATAAAGAATGACAAAAGGTTAAATTTTGTTTTTCTGTTTCTGTGTAGTTTTTGATTCCGCTCCTAAATGCTTACCTTTGACAGATACGCGTATTTCGACTACCACTTGCAGTCTTCTTCAGTGTCAGTTACTGGTATCCACTGTGGATACGAGTAACTGACACTGAAGAAGACTGCAAGTGGTAGTCGAAATACGCGTATCTGTCAAAGATATGCATTTAGGAGCGGAATTAAAAGGTACACGGTACTCCATCTACTTTTATGTTCTCTATTGAGATTCTGCTCAGAGGATTCGAATATATTAATAAGAGTATTTTTTCAAGCTAGAGTTCTCTAAAGTTTCTATATTCAAGGAACTTAAACGCTACCAGGTCTGCAATGTGATCTATAGAGTAATTATCAAAATAAATAATTAATTAATTAAGTCCTATTATTTGATATGCGGATATATAGATGAATATTTTGTATTAATAATTTTACATATTAGAGTTTATTTCCAAAAATTTCGCCCATTATTCAAAAAAAATAATTTTTCAAATCATATGATGCGTTTCCGAAAAGTATGTACTTTTGCATTGATTCTAATTATTCGTGAAAGTATAGTTAAACATATTTTTATTGAGATTTGTGGGGGCCCCTCGGCCCCCCGTAAATGCGAACCTGCCTGTATGTCATCTGTAGTATTAAAAATTTTGGATGTTTTTCTTCAAAATTAAAATGGTACTAAGTAATAAAAAATAAACAAACAAGCGAAATAAAATAAAGCCGTCAATTATTTGTCCATCAATTCAAATTTGTTTATCAATAATCTAATTGGTCACCGTTTCCTTTAAAAATAACACGAAGTTTCTACGTCCAACGTCAACTCCTTTAACTTTTTTCTAAATTGATTTCAATTTGTAATGTGATATACAACGTTATGGTCACCACTCAGCTCCGGTCACTGGATGGTTTAACAACAAACATCGCTTCTTTCTGGCTTTCTGTAAAGGAAAAAGGTGGACATTTTCCACTCTACTCTAGGTTGTGTCGTTCGAAGCAGAAAATCCATCCACCACGACGCTAGGCAAGAAATAAATCGTCGATCGACCTCGGCTGTGTGATGTGTAAACAAGTTTCTCCCTCTCCGGCCATTGGGTTTGGCTGTTGTTCACGAAAAGTCACGAGGGCGTGGTGGTCACTGGGCAGTGGTGGCGAATGAACACGATTATTTTAATTAGTGGGTTCCCTACTCTCCGGATATCCCTTCGGGGAGGGTTTGTCCTTGGCTAGTTAGAAACGAGCTTGTCCCGTTCAACAGATCGATCTCGTCTTAGGTCAGAGCGTCAGAACCAAGACGGGAATACAAGAGCCATGTAGAAACTGCAGCGTAAGGCGTTCGATTTATTTCCTTGCCGTCAGGTTGTAAAATATTGTTAATTTCGATTCCTTAACGTCTTTCTGGGAATTTATGGGATCTGGTACGTTTTAGATGTTGTTTATTGCCCTTCAACTGACCATTTCTGGTGGCTAATTGATCTTCAACTCTAAATCTTGCAATGTGACATCGAAGTCAAATAAATAACAGTTATAAGTTGGTAATCAAATTGATATTTATTGAAGAAATAGTTATTGCAGGATGAACACATTCCTTACATGATACTAAACAACGCTGTTAAAAGAAGTTTTACTGCCATATATGGATTTTGAAACTGCATTTTCGCTCCGTGCAACACAAAAGTATATTTTTTATAGGTTTATCAATCTAAGAATAAACTTGACAATAAAAACATCAAATATTTTGCTTGAAAATCTGCCAAATGATTTTTTACATAACATAACGTCCCTACTGGGACAAAGTCTGCATTGCAGATGAATAAGATTTCACAGAATTTTCATGTTTTAAGTAAATTCATGTGAACCCAAATTTTTGCACGATGACTTGAATGATTGTTTCATTGACTTTGAATAGTTTTCAGATATTTAAACCAAATATTTTGTGGGTGCTCTTCAAAGAATATAAGATTACGAGTCTAATGACACATTGATTTGAAATGTTGGTTGATCCAATGCTGAGGAAATAAGGCATGTTTTTTCTATATGTTTCATAAAAACACAAATGCTTTGTGCTTTAAATATGGTGAATGATTCAGTATGGTAGTCCAGCCAAAACCCAATTCTCGTATCAGCTAAAAGAATGTCATCATCCTATAAACATGACCAAATTTGCACTTCCAAGTAGTAACACTTTCTATCTTCTACCAACCAACCAACCAACGTAAGTTGTTGAAAGAAGTGCTAAACACGGAAGCATTAATGTTTTCATTATCACCAGACGACGGAATGACGAGCGAGAAGTATCATCATCATCGTCGTACGATGGCGACTTCGTCTGGTGACAGATGGTACTTTCTACTTAGTTGTTGGGTATGGCTTCGACAACATCTCATACGTGCCTGCCTGCAAGTGTTTCGAGAGCTTTCCGCCAGGACGGTAACAATGTGACGGAAAGGCAAGGTTGACGGATTTTTTTTACATTTATGAGCAAAGTTTCGTGATGCTGTGATGCGATAGGGCCATCATCGTGCTCATGCTTACATAATTACATCACAGATAAACACACGTAGTACCCTTGTTTTAATCCATCGTTTAATTCATCATCATCATCTGCTGAGTATTATACACGATCTGTAGAAGACGCTAGAATGAAAAGTCTAACACGAAGAAATACGTGAGCCCCTAGATATAAGGTTTTATACATATCGAATTTAAAATGATCATTTGATGAGTGGTCAATGGATATTTCGTCAGTATTACGTCTATTTGTCTGTGGTTACCTGTGAACCGCTGAAAAAATGAAACAGGTGGCATCTTGTACAAGGATCGTAGAGCCAGTCAAATGAGACCCTTACTGCCAAGTGCTATAAGAGTAAGAGGGGGCATCCGTAATTATTTAGTGCGGATAATTAGTAAATAGAATTAGTTGTTGCAACCCGGATGGAGGACTAACGTTTGCAGCAGAATTTTCTGGTTTCACTTCCTAGCTATACATTTTTGTTGGTAGACCCAAAAAGCCGTAGCGGTAGACGAGCAGGTAGGTAGGTAAGGTAGACTTTGAGGGTCGTGGGTTCGAATCCTGCAGGTTGAGGCTCTTCTCAAAGGAAGTTTTCTGGACTAACCAGCGTACAAAGTATATTTGTATCTGCCACACGATATTCCCATGCAAAAATGATCAACTAGCAAATAAAGCTCTCATTTAATAACTGTGGAAGTGCTCATAAGAGCACTAAGCTGAGAAGCAGGCTCTGTTCCAGTTGGGACATAAGAAAGAAGATTAATTTTCCATTAGAGAATTTTAAACACTTATATGGGAATCTAATTTTGAAAACATTTCCGATA
Organism: Aedes aegypti; assembly: GCF_002204515.2. Lineage (NCBI taxonomy): Eukaryota > Metazoa > Arthropoda > Insecta > Diptera > Culicidae > Aedes > Aedes aegypti. The sequence continues at coordinate 321,633,400 of NC_035109.1, read as the reverse complement.
CAAAATGATTAAACATTTGAAGGCTTTGAATTCGAAACATTAAATTTCCTACCTTTTCTAAGAATTTTCGAAATAAGTTCACCAAGATATCAACTAGGTCCGAGCTCTAAAGACAGCAAAGAAAAAAAAAGTTCACCAAGATAGATTCTCAACAGTTCGTCTCAAACAACCCCCCGATTGTATCGCAAAACGGCCGCGGTAAGGTCAACCGAAGTATATCGTTCACATAAATCCTAGCCACATTAACAGCGCTCAAATGTAGACCAAATAGTCGGTTAAATGTGGCATTCCAACCAAGATATCAGATATCAGCGAACCCCGCCGCAGGTAGTAATGTAATCCTCGAATTTGACTTCTAACCCCACAATTCCGACAAAATACTCGCATACCGAGCCTATCAGATAAGCTCTTCTACCATGGGCGTAGCCATGATTTTCGATAGGGCGGGGGCGAATGACCTCAAAGACATTTTCATCAATTGTCATGAAATGACAAGTTATGACATTTTTTATATCGTTTGTTTGAAACAGGGCAGACAATTGTCAGATTCGTCACCACCTGGTGACGAAATTAAAAAACCTCTTCATCCAGTATAATAACTCTGGCAGGTCGTCGTCTCGTCATCGACGAAAGAATGCACGACTAACTCCAATCCAAAATCGTCAACGAGCAAACTTTTCTTCATTCCGTTTGCTACCCTTACTCACAAGAAGCAGGCGTTTACTGTATATTCGCTTGCTACGCATCAAACAACGAATGCCATCACATAATTGCTTGCATTGGCAACTGAACCCGCTCTCTCAATTGCTCTGTTGGTGAGCGCGTGGAATTGACGAATCAGCGATCGTTTGTTCGATTCCAGACGTGTTTTGTTTTGACGTAGGACTACGTCTTTGTTTTCTATATTGCGGTGCACTTTAAATGTACGGAAAATGAGGCATGTAACGAATTTAGGGGAGATTTTGAACGTTAATAACTCAGTTGTTTATGAACCAATTATTACGATTTTAGTATCATTCGATCAGAAATGTATCTACGCATCGTAAGTAATTTATCCGATAAGTGAATTTTGTTGTTTAACTATTGAAAATTTGATAAATGTTGACCCCTTTCTTATCCAACCAATCACGTTCGAGCATTTTTCGACGGTATCGCTTCCCACTATAAAAGCAAGCGGGTCCCTGCTTCTTCCCTCAGTCTTGTTTTTGCGGTCGGACTGTGAACACGATCGGGCGAGTCATTCTCGCTTTGCTTTTGAACCCGCGTCACAGTCCAATTTGTGTCGTCGGAAGAGGAAGACGCAACATTGATTTGCGACGGCGATGACGATGGCTTGGGCGCATCTCCGAGCGGCGAACTACTGCCGCTCGGAGAAGCGTCCAAGCCATCGTCATCGCCGTCGCAAATGAATTTTGTGTCTTCCTCTTTCGACGACACAAATTGGACTGTTTATCCGCGCTCCCACATTTCGACTCGTGATCGGTGGTCAAGAAGCAAGCCCGTTAGGAACCAGAAGCCCTCAGAGTTGCTGATCCGAGGAGATGCTGCTAATCGAGCGTCGGACTGGTGAAATCGATCAATATTTCAAGAGTGAGCATCGTTTCCGGATTTCGACTTGTGCCAGGGAATCCACAACCCGTTGCTGTTGTGCGCCATCCACGTCACGAACCATTCAGCTGGTTCGTCGTATAAGCAAATTCCCCGTTTGACCATGGCAATCAACTGATAACATCCCGTAGTGCTATTTATCTGTGACCGTATCGAGGCTAAGAAAGCCATCGGCCCTTGTCAGGGCCATCAAATTTGTGGAAAAGAGTTGAAGGAATAATATTTCCGACCTTATTACATCTTATATTCCTCAATTAATCTCGCAGCTTTGTACAAAATTTAATTTGTCATGAATAATTGATGGCACGACAATTTGAGACTATTCGTGGACGCTGCTGCAGTGCCGTCAGGGTGAGTGCTCAACATTTTACAACAATTGTAAACTAGAGTGGAATTTCCGACAGTGTCTTTGATTTGCCATATTTTATGAGAATACTTCGATTACGAAAATCATCACATGTAACAAAATTGCGACATGTTTAGAATGCTTTTGAAAAGTAATTCCCATTGAACAATTTTCATAATTTTGGCACCCATGGATCAGAAATTCACCTTCATACTAAAGAAAACTATTGATTATTAATAGCGAACTATTGAATATTTAGTAATTGTCAACTCTTTCATTCATGTTCGACTAATTCCTCACGCATTATCATTTTCCGCAATTTTCAAGTAATTCTAAGTCCAACTCATTATTGGCACATATGCATTTCCCAGATTGGTCGATTAGAAAGAGAAGAGCACGAATGGGAGGAGCATAATCTGCTAATCTAAGGGTATATAGCATGCTTCCTTCGTTGGATTCGACTTCTGAGCTGGCAAGAGCTCCTCCGATCCTGTGCAGCGACGTCCGCACCTGCTGACCTTCAAGCTAGCGATCCAGCGTCTGGTGATCGGTGGTCAAGAAGCAAGCCCGTTAGGAGCTAAATTCCAGAAGCTGATCCGAAGAGAAAAGAGCAGCGAATCAAGCGTCGGACTTATGAAATTGCTCAAGATTTCAAGAGTGAGAATCGTTTCCAGATTTCGCCTTGTGTCCGGTGATCCACTACCCGTTGCTGTTGTGCGCCATCCACGGACCATGGCAATCAACTGATCAATCCCGCAGTACTATTTATCTGTGACCGCATCGAGGCTAAGAAAGCCATCGGCCATCAAATTCGTGGAAAAGAGTTGAAAGAATAATATTTCCGACCTTGTTACATCTTATATTCCTCAATCAATCTCACAGTTTCGTACAAAATTTAATTTGTCATGAATAATTGATGGCACGACAATTTGAAACTATTCTTGGATGCCTTACTGTGCCGTCGAGGAGAGTGCTCAACATTTCACAACGAATGTAAACTAGAGTGGCATTTCCAACAGTGTCTTTGATTTGCCATATTTCATGGGAGCATTTTGATTATGAAAATTATCACATGTAACAAATTTGCGACATATTTAGAATGGTTTTCAAGAGAAATTCTGATTGAACAATTTTCATAATTTGGGCACCCATTAATCCGAAATTCACCTTCATACTAAAGAAAACTAGTAAATGTCAAGCATTCCAACTATTCATTTTTGATCAATTTCTCCCGAAATATCATTTTTCGCAATTTTCAAGTAATTCTAAGTCCAACACATTATTGGCACAAACCCATTTTCCAGATTGGTCGACTAGAAGAGAAGAGCACAAATGGGAGGAGCATCATCTGCTAATCTAAGGGTTTAAAGCATACTTCTTTCGCTCCTCCGAAACTGCTTAGCGAGGAGCACCTCGTAGCCAGAAGCCTGCTGAGCTGTTGATCAGCATCTGGTTTATGAGATTTCGGCTCGTGATAAACTCATCTGTGGTGCAGTCAAGAATCAAGCCCGTTAGGCATCATTACTAATATTATTAAACAAATCGAGCGTCCGGCTTGTGGTATCGCTCAAGATTTCAAACTTAAGCTACGTTTTCAGATTTCGACTTCAGCCGTGTGATCTAAAACCTGTTGCTGATGTGTGCCATCCACACCACGAAACATTCCACTGGTTCGTCTTATAAGCAGAGAACTTATACAAATTTCTACACTTGCGTTGGGGATTCTTCGTTTAACCATGGCAATCAACTGATAACATCCTGTAGTGCGATTCATCTAAGACCAAACCATAAGATCAACAAAGCGATGACTGAAGCTTTCATTATAATCCTCGAATAATTTCCTATAGATACATTGCTATTAAATATTCTTTAATTAGAATTACTTAGATTTTGCTGCAGCGTACTAATCAAACCTCAATCACTACTGTTCTTTCCAATGCTACCATATATTTCATAGGAGGTTACTAATATAATTTCAAAATGATCATACAACCTGAAGTGAAATTTCACATTTTCATAGATAAATATGACAAATTCATCGGATAAAGATAATGTATATTTGGGACATGATTAAACGTACACTTGGTTGCAAATCGTTATATGCATAAATATTTACGAAAATTTCGAGCACTGAAAACAATATGAAGTCAAAACGAGCAACAAGAATGACATCAAATTCAGTTAAATTAACAATCATGGTCCTACGTCACCAGTTCGTACAACCCCATAGGGATGTACCCTTATAGTTTTTTGTCGAAGACACGACTAATATTTTTAGTCGGCTCATTGCTCCTAAACGAAATTCATTCATAACGAAGGAATCGTATTTGTTCGTCATGACGCCGAGCGTATGTGACTGGATCTCTGTGGCAAATGGTAACCCGTGCTGGTTGGGTGACGATGACGATGCTTCTTTTAGTTTCGTTGCCGACATTTTTCCATTTGACGGCGACGATTGATTGGGATTTGAAGCTGTCCAGTAGGGTGCGGCTTATTTTTCAAAAGTTCTCAAAACCAAAAATTCGTGTGCTCTACTGAATTCAAATCACATTAAAAGAGAAACTTCAAAATCTGAGCCAAAAATATTAACATTTAGAAGTGGCGCAAGTGTCTTGAAGTTGAATTTTCAGGTTACAAAAAATGACCTTCAGTGAAGTACACATAACTTTGTTATTTTTCAACCGATTTTAAAACTTTTAGCATCAATACCATCAAAATTTAATTTATGAAAACTTTGTTGAACACCAAATTTGTCTAAAATCAAACCAAGTTTTAGTTAAAAGTAATTTATTCCAAATTTTTCCTCATTTTACTAAAAATTTCAACATTGTTTGACCATAACTTCATGATTACTCAACCAATTCCAAATCTTTTTACATGCTTTTGAAGCTAATTTAATTGTTTTCAAACCTTTCATATATCAAATTTCACTAAAAAAATGTCTTGACCAAGTTATTCAGCAAAAACTGCACAAAAACATTACTTTTTAACGAAAAATGCCAGTTTTGTCAAATCTTTGGCAGTTAAATATTGTCTCTTAAGCTGAAACTGATTTTTCTCATTTGTTAAACCTTTGGGAAGGACTTTGCAACAATTTTCAAATAATTTTGAAACAAAATTATGTTTGCATATGTTAAAAAATATATGTACTATTCAACTCGTTATTGAGGCAAGATGCTTTACATATTTAAGTTTTATAGAAAAAATGCTATTTACGGCTAAAAAAACTTAAATAATCCCAAGAAATTTGATTTTTTCATTGAAAAATCACGTTTTTGGGTAGTTTTTGTTGAATACCTAAGTCAAAAATATTTTTTAGAAAAAAATGTTGTATGTACAGTTTGAAAACAAATAAATTTGCTTCAAAATTATGTAAAAAGATTTGGAATCTATTGAGTTTTAATGAAGTAATGGTCAAACAAAAATGATTTTTTTAGCAAAATGAGGAAAAATGTGGATACAAGTATTTTTAACTAAGACAAGTTTTGATTTTAGACAAATTTAAAGTTCTACAAATTTTTTATGAATTTAATTTGAAAGAAAATGGTGCTAAAAGTTTTGAAATCCATTGAAAAATAACGAAGTTATGTGTACTTCAATGCAGGTCATTTTTTATAACTTGAAAATTCACCTTCAACACGCTTGCGCCACCTCTAAATGTTAATATTTTTGGCTCAGATTTTGAGGTTTCTCTTTTAATGTGATTTAAATTCAGTAGAGCACACAAGTTTTTGGTTTTGAGAACTTTTGAAAAATAAGCCGCATCTTACTGTCCAGGAATTGAATCGAACGGTATTTGAAGGATTTCTCCAGATCATTCTCCAGAAAGCATTCGTCTACAAATTATACTATAGACGGCTTCGAGAATTTCTAATATTTTTAAAAATATTTCTTTTTGATTTCTTTCAGAAAGTAGACTCGGAATTGAGGGAGTTAGAAGCAGGGAGTGTACACTCCCGTACCAAAGTTTGGTTTCATCTCTAAAAACATACAAAATTGTTTTGTTCGTATCTCTGGTATTACACATCTAAATAATCTCTTTTTGGCGCATTCGAAGAGCAATGAGTTAATCTTACGTTTTCCAAAAAACGCACTGAAAAACATGACTTATTTTTTTTGCAATGGATCGACCAAAATTTTCAATCTACCTACAGCAATCTAATAACAGTAATCTCCTATTCTTTAAAGTGGAAATTAAAGCCAAACCTCAAATTTTCAAGAGCACAAAACTTAAAAACCAAATAATCAATCAAGCTGAAAACTTAATTGATTGGTCGCCACCAGCGAGTGACCAATTCATTGAGTTTTCAGCTTGATTGATTACCTGGTATTCTAGATATGAGTGCTTAAAATTTTGAGAGTTTGGCTCCGTTTAATCTTCGCCTTAAAGAGCACTAGCAAAATTTTGGCAGAAAAATTTCAAAACTTTTAATTATTTATAAAATAGTAATGTAAGTCATCGTGCAAAAGTTTGGGTTCACTAGATTTTACCAATTGTGTGCGCCCCATTGTTTACGTTTAAATATACCACTAACAATTGACATTGGTTGAAAACGGCTGAGATCAAATTTATCAAAAACTTGTCTTGAGATATCGTCAGAATATTGCTTCAGACAATAATCTTGCTAATTCGGTTGAGATTCTGCCTTTAGTCCAAGAATTCCTCATCGGATTTTTTTTTCTGATGTTTTTTTTAGAATATGCTCAATCAAATGCATCCAAGAATTAATCTAAGCATTAATCAAGAACAAAACATGGAAACACATTTTTGATTTCATTTTTTTTTCTGGGTTTTAACCATTATGGTCATTCGCTCAACTTGATTTTATTAGGGACCTCTTTAAAATTCAAACAAATTTTTCTCAAAAGCTCTTCCTAAGCATACCATATTCTATCAGCTGTTCATGCAAAGTTATGAAATTTTTCAAGAACCTCTTAAACATTTTGCCTAGGGTTTGTTCTAGGATTACTGCTGAATTCCTTACAATAATTTCTAACAACCAAAATGTAATGGACTTCAAGTAGAAATGCATTCATATATAAATTGCTGATTAAAGTTTGTGTGAGATTCAGTAAAAATCATACAGACTTTTCTTTAGAAATCGCTGGATCATTTTCAAAAATCTTCATTAATTGTCGGAAAAATGTTGGTATAAATCCTGGAAGAAATCCAGACAAAATGTTTAAAAGGAACTGTTTTTTGGAGAAACTCTTCATAAAAAGCTCCTCAAAAATGGCATAGGGCTATTTTCTGAAATCCCTTTAATAATTTATCGTGCAACTTTGTAAGGATTCTTTTTGTTACCTACAGGAATAGCTCAGATGGAATCGTCGAGAATTCTTATATGGAATGCTTTGAGTATTTTCTGAAAGAGATCTCAAAAAAAAATTGGGAAAAATTTCTAGAGAAATATTTTAAAGTCCTGAAAGAATTCCTGCTGTAATTCTTTGGGGAAGGGATACTTGAAGAAGTCCACGTATTTTGACATCAAATATGGGCTTTATCGTGTACTAAGGGCCCATTCACAAATTTCATAACGCTGAAGGGGGTGGGTGAGTATCCTTGAGATGTTACAGCTCAAACAAAATTTGAAAAATGTTCATACAAACTGTGTTACGAGGGGGTGGGTGGGTATCGAAAATGGCCATTTTTGGCGTTATGAAATTTGTGAATAAACCCTAAATCGACTTGACGTCTTCAATGTCGTGTACTAGACATGTGACACGTGTTCCACTATACAGCTCTATGTTTTATTATTTTAAGAATACATACTTTAAAATCATCGAAGGAACTTTAAGGAGACAATAAATCCAATCAATCACCTGAATCATAAATTATTTAAACGTGTATTTGCAAGAAACATATTTCTATGTTTCCATCGGCCAAAGAGGGAGGGTCAACGGCTCCCCCTGTCTTCCTCTAGCTACGCCGATGTCTCCAATCGCTGCTTCCGGCGGTCGGTCTTTATTGATGATGACGAGGACGACAACGATGACGAAGGCAACCGCGTCAACTGCCTAAAGGGGGCTATCCACGAGTGCGTTCCATTCTGGTGGCATTCCATGACCGACCGGCGCGCTTTGTATCGATTTGTTGCTGTCGCTGATGTATACAGCTTTGCCTAATCATCTAGGTAGGCCAAACATTTTCTGCGCCTACTTGGATGAGGGGGTGGAATGGATATTGGTTCTTTGGTAAAGTCTGTTTCGTAACATCTAGCTAGATGAACAGGTGGAGATTTCTTGGAACATTGGAAATTTAGTTGAATATGGGATTCGCTATTATCATTTTTCTGAAAAAGAAACTCTCAAATATGTATTTTTTGAGAATATGATTTTTGCATGATTCTTAACCCTGCACAAACTCGTAGAACTCCTTGCTAGCCTCCGTTTTGAGGGTTCTTCAGGGTGAATTTGGCATTTATAATTTTATTTGTACAATGCCCACCGGAGAAGCACGATTTTGGCTCTACTGCTTTCAGGCAAATGAATGTATTTATTGGATGGATCATAATAGTACCTTGTTAAAGTAGTACTCAGTCAGCGTGCTAGCTGCCTCTTCAATAAATTGGGTGTCAACCTACTTTTTAGGAGTGCCGTGGAAATTTTTTTTCTTCGTTGCTGTGATATTTAAATAATGTAAATGTCTTTGAAAGCGTTTCCTCTCAGGACCTATGAATAATTGAAAAATACTTATGGCTAAACCTGATACCGTTATCTTATATAGTTATTACATGACATCTGTATTGGAAACTATAAAAATTAGTTGAATTGGCGAGAGATTTATAACAAATAGTAGGGAAAAAGTTGATCAAAAAGAAAATTTGGGTCATTTTTACCCGATCTGATCCACCGGAATAACTCCAAATCGGTGACCTTTACCCAAAATTTTAATGGCTATTAAAAACTATCGTTTCCACTACTCGTTACATAAGGCACACTGCACAAATCTATGCAGCCATGAAACAATAGTTGAAGCAAAAAGTAGACCTAATTGTTCCGATACTTTCCTGTTCGTTTCACGACATGCAGATTCAGATTCTATCGTGAACCACTTTGCTCAGCTCGATCTGTTAAAATATCCCAAATACTTCCTTTATTAATAAACAAAACTTTCCCGGGCCACAAAAAGCGATAAATGGTATTTTAATTCTGGCCATTCCTGAACCGAAAATTTCGATCCGAGCCAATCGGTGCAAACAGAGACACAGGTACACTGCTTTCTGGGCTTCTTCCGATCGGGCAGCATAATTATTTGCAGGAAAAGTTTTCCAATCGAGAGCCTCCTATAGCGGATGGCAAATTAATTTCAGTTTTGAAACTTTTCTCTTCTCCTCGTCACCCCAGGAGTGTGACGTTGTCTAGTCTCGTCCGACACCACCACCGACCGATACTGTGAAATTGAAAAATACCCTGCGGCTCCACCAGTTAGCCGCCCGCATGGCCAGACTCCCCATATTGAATCTGATTAAAGTTTTGATGTCGATTCGGTGCGGTCTTGCACGAAGCGGAAGAAGATTAGCGCCATCCATCGTACCGTACCGTTTTGTTTCAGTCTATTTAAAACGCGATTTTTACGAGCGATTCTGCACATTACGTACCCAGGAGTGGTAGCGACTGTGTTTTTTTTGTTTTTAACTTTTAAGTCCTCTTGTCTAAAAAAGATATAAAACACAAAGCAAAAAAAAATCCCTGGCGAATTGTAATAATTATATTATCGCAATTTATCATCAACTTGGTGCGTTAGTAAATTTCCATGTTTGCATTGTCGATGTATTCACAAGCATCATGATTGTAAAAAAAAATGCGAATTTGTTTTTTTTTTTCGGATTTATACTTACATCAATTTTCAATTTCATTCAAATAATCTGTGCAACATTGTAGATTACAAATTGACTGGGGCTGATTTTTTGTTCATTTCATGATTTTGTTCAAGGTATTTAGAAGGGAGGTAATCCAATGTGTCAGATATCCCATTCTGCCATTTTGAAATGCCAAGTGACAGTTGGTAAGTTTGTTTTGGTTGTTTGGATATCAGGTGTATGTCGTGACGAAGTAGTATATATTGTTTCTTTTACACCAATATCTTTGTCGAATATGCAGCAAAGTATCTTCCTTTACTGTGTAATGTACTGATAGTAGAATGACTAAGAACTTACGAGTTAAAGTTACAAGAATACAACCGTCACCGTCAGACGGCAACACCGTGGCACATCCTCTCTTTCATCGGTGGACCGTCGGTGGAGGGTGGCTCTCACCCGCAGAAATATTCGAAATTTCCACATGTACATGCGTTACATGCAATTGTAAACTAAATATTTGGTAATCAACTTTTCTGCGACTCAAAACACCGGGATTCCGTGGAATACTTCATCAACGACGAAAGTTTGATTCGCGACAAAACAGCTCATCAATGCTGAAGACAATTTTCACTTGGTTTCTGTCATAGCAACCTGGTTTTTACGCTAAATCATCCGATCAAACTCTACACGTTTAAAAAATAGGCTTTGTGATATCAATAGTCCTGTTTTTCTTTAATTTGCACTAATGTTTAATTTTAAGAAACAGCTCTTGAATTCAACGTTGCATGTTTCGATTTAAAATTCAAATAAGGTATAGATTCAAATTTTTAGTCTTCGACCCTAACTCGCTTCTATTAGAAGGGAATGAATTAATCTCAATCACTTTTTACAACGAACTGTCAATGATTGCTTTCATACAAGAGCCATGAAGTTTAAAATCAACGACATTTCACTGCAGACTGGCCCTAACACAAAAAAGTTGTAATACGCAACGAGGCACCCCTTAGATGTGTGCCTTAGGATAAGAAAAAAGCTCTTTCAAAATTTCAACTCAATCAAATGCTCCACCAGCTGGCGCATTCAATTCAAAGTTTGTATGGAATAAATATTCGTTTTAAACATACTGAGTAGTGTTTGATCCTTCGACCTTGACGCTTGCTCCAGCGGGGGCGGGCGATGAGGGCAGGATCAAACATGTCGCGCTCGGACGAGTATAGTGGAAAAGTGCAGCGTTCGATTAGTTCTTTTTGATCCTTTAACCTTGACGCTTGCTCCTGGGCAGTGCGTCAAGAAAGCCCGAGAAGTTGTCAGTTGTTTTCCCTCTCAGGTTGCGCGCCTGTTTTCTCAGTCAAGGGTGACGGATCAATTGGTGAGCTTGTTTCATGCTACTATTTCTAATCTATAAAACATTTCTTGGTAGACTTTTTTATGGCACTGAGTTGAATTTTTAGCTGTTGTCAAACGAAAACTAACTACTGAGAGCTATATGACATTTAACCCAAATTTGAGTCAAAGAAGGCCAAGTAAGGTTAATTTGTAGCTCCGTGTAGTGCAACAGATATGGAAGTTGGTCCATAGTTTTAGAACTTGTCAAATCATGGTGATTGGTGGCTTGAAGTCAAGAAATCAATCGAAATTGCTGATTTTTTATTATGTAGATAAATCGCATGTTTGTTCGATTAAGTTGGTGTATAGGGGAGCTAGGGGCAAAAAGGACACCTTAAGATATATCGGTTAAAATCATGACTGATTAGCACAAATATTGAAGATTATTCCAGTGGCAAACGCACCTTTTGCTTTAAATGATGTTTTCGATTGTTTTAAAAAATGTAAGACATAAATGTTGGTTTGAGATTTGTGAAAATGTCTCTTCTTATGAGGTTTTTTAACGAGGCACGGGCCACTCGTATGGGGCAAGAATACCACCAGAGTAAAATGCAACAAATATTACACAGAAAAAAAATCCGTTCTCGTATCTGTGCACAGCAGTCGTGAACCGTCAACAAGCAAAAATACACCGTGAACTAGATCATGTATATATGAACGCGTTGCCTAGTTCCGAGAACATTCATGTAAACATGATGGTAGTTCATGGTATATTTTTGACAGTTCACGTTTTCCAGAACTCTTTTTTGAGCGTGTATGTTTAAAATCTCTTTTTTTTTAGGATAAATATATTTTTCACGGAGAAGTGTTTGAAAAAATAAGTTTTACAATATCGCTTGGAATACTTGGAAAGGACGCTATTCCGTCCAGGATGATAAGGCCCTACGTTGTGATTTGACCGATGATTCCGGGCAACGAAGAGAAACACCATGAACTGACTACTGTACTGTTTTCTTGCCCATCCTCCGAGACGCAGTGCTCCTGCTCGGCGAGGGATACTAGAAATACACACTACATACACAGTTCGAACGAAACGTGTAAATTTCTGAGACATATAATGCACATAACTGGAGCGTGGAATATCATGGATATTTACATGATATGTCAAGTAAACTTCGATTATATGTCATGCAATGCAGCAGGATCCTGAGTGGTTACATGACATATAACACATTTTTACATAATTTCAGGCATAAATTTATATGACGTCATGTTTACATTGCCTAAATGAAGTTTACAAGACGAGTAATCTTCATTATTTTTACCAGTGTAGATTCAATTTGCGCTTCTCTTTTATAGGGAAGCAGTACGGGAAGAAAGAAAAAAGCTAAGCACACGGTAACTTGTAACCAATCCCAGCTCTGGGCCTTTTGCTACACAAGAAACGATCAATCGAATGGCAGTAGGCTGATGCTGGGTTGAGCGCTATTGCCCTGCTATGGGAGAAGCCTACCGCGGTGCTAGATCGAACAGACACTTTATTTTGTTCAATTACTTCCACTAACATTTAAAATAAAAAAAATGCATCCAGTGGATTCTGAAAGTTTGTATCTTGCCATATAACATATGTAGCGGAATTTGGGGCAAAAATACCACCTTAAGCAAATTGTTCACTAATTTTATCCTCATGATGTTAATTTCGCATCTTTTCATAAGCACTGTGCCATTAAAAAGAAAATAACTTCGAAAGGTATTAATTTTAGAGCTTCTCAAATATCATCCAAAATAACCTATTTTTCAAAATTATGAGGCAAGACAATGAATGAACATCGCATGTAATTCTACCTATAATAAAATTTTCTTTATTTCCTCTTAATATGATTCTACCCCATTACCCCGAATGCCATTAACCCGAACGCCATTACCCCGAATTCCAAATCCCCGAACGACCCATTACCCCGAATGACATTACCCCGAATTCCAATATTATGGGGAAATGTCATCAATATCATCATGTCAAGATAATTGTAAATTCGGGGAAATGACATTCGGGGTGATGGAATTCGGAGTAATGGTACATTCGGGATAATAAAATTCGGGGAGATGGCATTCGGGGTAATGGGGTAGAATCTCTATAACAAGGTTCATCACATGCGGAACTCTCTACCTGAGAGAGACTTGCGAAGATGAAAAATATCAACGTCATATGCAGCCCAGATTCCCCTCTCACGAAACGTCAAATGCAGCCCACCGTTTTTATGGCTGAAAAAGTGAAAAGTATTGTGTTCAAAGTAAATTGTTATTGAAAACCTCAGTCAGCGGAGCAGTTTTTTCCAAAGTTTCTGATAAATCTAAGCAGAAGATTAATTATTTCTAATGTCTGCTACGTTTGCTGGCATGAAATTTCACTCAAATGGCTATTTATGATTCGATGTGATGCAAACTCAAACATTTTTTGCTGAGAGGTTCATGTGAGGGTTTGAACGGCTTGCGCATAATTGGTATAAACACAAAGTGGAATAAGAAAAAAAACTCAGCAATCACAGAAAAAGAAGACCGTCTTCGTCTCAGCTCTCTACTAGTCAATTTGAATAACTAAAACAGTTATTTTTGTCTCTATTTAATACGATATGTTACGGGGGACATGTACAGTGCCGTAGCGTGCGGTTGGCCAGGTTGGCACCCTACAAGGGCGCCAGGCCTAAGGGGGCGCACAAAATGCGTGTTTCATCTAGGACATTTTTTGGAGCTACAAATTTAGTAATAGCGTGCTGGAGTAAAGGTATCTAGAAAAAAACAATCATAGAAATAAACAGGAGAGGATTAATGTTGCGTCACAGACAAAGTTGCGTTATTCGTCCTATATAATTTATCACAATCACTCTACTCCCTTTGCAATTTCTCAGCTGTCGTTCAATGGATAAAAGTGAAATACTGTAGTTAACGAGTTTATATTATGTTCCAGCCATCAATGAAAAATCAGCTTCATTCCATTGGAAACCGCTAAGCAATTGTGGTGGGAAGAAAGTGGTTGGCAGCGTCTAACTGAAGACCTGACTGTAGCTCTATTCATAAACATGGTAGATTTAAACTATTCCTGGAACGATCTTAGAATAAATTTTTGGAAGCATCTCAAAAGGTGTCAGGCTTTGGAAAATTTAACGATTATTGACACACGAGCCATAATCTCTTGCATCCTAATCCGCCTGCATTTATACAACACGCATGACATTTATCGTTCGTTGAAGATAACGAGCCATGAACGAAAACAAGACAGACACACACCACCCCCTGTTTGGCGCCGATCACTGTGTGTGTCAACACTTGTAACATTCGCGGACCCACTCTCATTCTGATCAAGAAACAGAGGCGAATATTTTTTATTTTCTGTGCTATGTTTGCAACCAAAGGGGTGTTCAATGGTCTAATAGATTATAATTAGGTTCTTAAAGGCAGCATTACCAGAAAATATAAAAAATATTAACAAATTTATGCAAAACATAAATCATCCGAATGGCTCGATACTGTTGCAGACTGTGAGAGTTACTGCTCTTGAACGCTCTCGTGTCACGTTCCAAACGAGAGAGTGAATGTTTACATTCATAGGGCTCTTCGATTGCGATGTGCCACAAACTGTTATGGCCCGCGAACTGTTACAACAAAAGTCCAAATACTGGAAGGTAATGAATGATTTGTCAGTAGAAAATTCCTGAGATACGGACTTATCAATAAAAATTCATTCAATAATATCGGATTCTCACACGACTCGGCAAATAATTAAAGATTTAAATAACCGGTAATATCCCATATCATAAAGAATACTCGCGCAACGTATCAAAAGTACCTATCTAACATTGAGAGGCTCTCTTTGTTTACTTTCTCTTGAATCAAAAACTGAGTCACATCAACCTCCTATGTTGCGTTTTTTGTATGGAACGCTAGACAAGGAAATTACCTTTCGATCTATAGTGAAAAACTTCCCAAAAGCTTTAGTATTCCACTGTTATAATCGAAAGAGAGGAGAGAAAGTAACCACAAGCGTTATACCATTGCCATAATTTGGTCTAAAGTCAACATTTTTTGCATTAATATGTAGCATTATTTTAATATAGCATTATGCTAAGCGTTTAGAGTGAATATACAGTTATGCTGTCATACAAGATTACATAACCTCATTTTTTTATTTATTTATTTTAACTCATGAATTTTGAAAGAGGGAAAAGCCCCTTTGAGTGATATTCAAGTGAAATCTTTCTCAAAAAGGCACAAAACCTCTTTATCTTTTCGAATAACGTTATAATATAATATATATATATATATATATATATATATATATATATATATATATATATATATATATATATATATATATATATGTATATATATATTAAGTAAAGGCTCTCCCGGAATCGATCCATAGCGGAGCCGAAGTCTTCCATGTTCAAAAAGTATGAATGTTCACAAGCACGTATCCAAAGAGCCAATCGATTAGATGGGATGAATGCCAAGTTTGTTGTCTCTGAAAGTAAAACCAGAAAAAAAAACAAACGAGCAGTATCATGCACGATAAGAAATTTCATTTAAAAATTTGTATAGAATTTTCATGATAGGGAATGAATGATTTCCCAGAATGTCTCGAACTGACACAGGAATATCAAGACCCAAACTAATTATATTTTCTAGTAATTTTTCTCTAGGTGCATCAAAACGACAACATTCAAAAACAATATGATCTATGTCTTCATATGACTTATTACATTCACAAATATTTGAATCTGTGATATTCATGCGGTACAAATGACTACTACAAATATAATGATTAGACATTAATCTGGAAAAAGAACAAATAAAATTACGTCCAACAGGAAGATTTCGGAACCAGGGAAATACTTTAACTTTCGGATTAATGGAATAACAATATCGACCTTGGTTACTTGTATTCCAAGAAATTTGCCAATCATTTATTGAATGTTTTTTTCAAATTAGTAAAATATTCCGAATAGTTAATACCGCGTTTATATATTGGTCCACGAAAAACACCCAGTTTTGCCAATAAATCAGCCTGTTCATTACCATAAATATTGCAATGAGCTGGAATCCAAACAAATTTAATAACAAATCCTCTAGAGTATAAATCATATAATAATCCTTTTATTGATAAAACTATATGATGGGTTTTGATGTTAAAGCTAATGAAATTTTAAGCTTGAATACAGCTCAGGCTATCTGAACACACCACAAATATATTAGGTGTATAATTTTTTATCAAACTGTATGTAAAATATAAAGCTGTTAAGGTGAAGATAAATCGAAGCCAGAGTTGAAATTTTCAAGAGCACGGATCTAGAGAACCAAACATCTGTTTGAGCTGAAAACCTAATCGACTGGTCACTACCAGCTAGTGACCAATCGATTAAGTTTTCAGCTTGAACGGATGTTTGGTTCTCTAGATCCGTGCTCTTGAAAATTTGAACTTTGGCTTCGATTTATCTTCACCTTAATTCAGCTGTGAAAATGGAACAAGGAGATTCTAATTTATAAAAATGAGCCAATTGAAAGTTATATACATCAAACCCAGCCACATTTTCAATTAACGATCCATCGGTGAAAAAAATCTGATCATTATCTACCCCAATAAATTTACGTTTAAATAACAATGGGGCATAACGGGGATAAGCATGGCAAGGAATTTGTTTTAGTTCTTCAAGTAAAGATAAATCAACAATTGGTTGAAAAGAATGAACATCCATGCTATATTCATGAAAATGTACAGATACATTTGGAATAATATTTTCTGCAGAACAATAAATAAATGAATTCAATATTCTGTTAGTAGGATTAATTTCAAACAAAGATTTTAATGTATCAATTATAGGATGTTCATTTGAAAAACAATTTATCAAAAATTTGCAATTTAATTCCTGAAAGCGATACTTGAGGGGCATAATACCAGCAAGAATTTCAATAGATTTAGTATGGGTGGAATTCATCAAATTTAGACAAATTCTCAAACAACGATATTGTATTTTTTTCTAGTTTAGAGAAATGAATTTGAGCAGCGCTACCAAAAGCAAAACAACCATATTCCATTACTGAACGAATAGTTGTTTTGTAAAGAGTGATCATGTCATTAGGATGTGAACCCCACCATGTTCCAGTTATCAATCGAAGAAAATTTATCCTTTTTGAGCAAATTTTTTGGATATATATTATATGATTATTCCACTCTAATTTCGAATCAAACCATATACCAAGATATTTATAATCAATAACTTGTTCGATTTGTTGATTATTAAGATACAAATCAATATTTATTGGAGAATGTTTCCGTGAAAATAATATGAATTTTGTTTTTTGAACTGAAAAGTTGAAACCATTGTTATGAGCCCATGTATAAATATTATCCAAACAAATTTGCATAAAATGACGAATTACATCTCTACTACGACCAGAAATAGATATTACCTTGTCATCCGCAAACTGTATGAAATAACATCCATTTGGAATAATGGAAATGATGTCTCTGGTGAATAAATTGTATAAAAATGGACTTAAACAAGAATCCTGTGGTAAACCAAAGTAACTATAACGGACCAATCTGGAAGATCCATTATGAAAAAAATGCATTATTTTGAAGGAAAACAAATTGCACAAGAAATTTGAAATAATGATTGGAATTTTACAATCATTCATTTTTTTTAAAAGCAAATCAATTAGAACGGAGTCATACGCACCAGAAACATCAAGAAAAGTACTAACAACATCTTGTTTTTTATTGAACGACAGTTCAATATGTGAAGCTAGAAGATAACCTCATTAAACGCACTCGAATCTGTAATAAATAAGTAAGACGATCGAGCACGTTCGCACTCGCTCATTACGTTTTGTGGGATATGGAAGAATAATGAAATGACTTTCTTTCATCTCGAACCCCCATTTCATGATCTAAGGATATATGTATTCATTCAAAATTGTTATATTTTATCTATGAGACTCTTTTGTTCATAAGGAGCGAGAGGAAATGTCGATCAATTTGATGTTTCATTTGGTGAGAAAAGGAAATCAATCGCCGAAGAGAATTCTTGCTATTCGTAATAACTGTGGCTTCGTTTATAAGGAACTTTTTCCTACCTTATTACATCAGCAGCTTTAGCACAGGACACCAACGCGCCAGGCATCCAGCACACCATCATCCTAGTTGTGGGTTCGAATCCTGATTCCAACAAAAAAAATCATTAAGCTGGTAAAGAAAACCATTGAAAGGTAGACAATGGATTCATTGTTTTGTTTATTTTTAACGCAAGCCCTAAACGTACATTATTTTAAGCCAGGCCTGCCCAACGTACGGCCCGCGAATAGCTTGAAGATATTTCTTATATCTGACCCCTTCATTGCTCTAGAAGGTCTAGAACTAGATATTTGAACATTTCAAGGATTATTTGAGAAGGCTGATTGTATTGAATATTGTATTTAGTAGATTCTCTACATTTTTTATCTATGAAAATTTGCTTGATTTCTTAAATGTTGGAAAATGTTCCATTTAAAAAATACTAAATTCATGAGGATTAAATATGCACGAAGAATGTCGCCAATAACATTCTTCACTATTATATGGACAAAACTGAATGTTCGAACATAAGATGTCGGCAAAAATATTAAGGCCGATCGCTATCTTATTGAATCATAAGTTTGATTTTTAAAAACACTTGAGCATCAATTTTATACATGAGAAGGATTATATCCAATATTAGGCAGATCCAGAGGCAGGTTAACAGCTTTTAAAATAGAATACAGGATGCTCAGATAAATTTCACGGACAACATAGGCAGGATTCTCACAAAAAGCAATTTTGTAGTAGGATTTTACAGAATGATAGCAATGACCATTAGTGTGGGACAACATTTAGATTCTCGCTCCAGTCCACTTTTTGAATTGCATTTAGGTCCCATACCAACTGTGCAAAATTTCAGCTTGGCAAAATCTGACGAAAATTTCTGATAGAATTCTGATGATGATTTTTATAAAATGCTGAGCAACATTCTTACAGAGTTGTGAAGGATTTCTAAAAGAATCCTGTGCTGGATTCAGGCGTAATCATAAGCGCAATTTTCACAGAATTATCTAACTTACCATAGAAGTAAATAGTATTGATATATCCCCAAAAGATTTTTTTGTAAATTTCATTTCACCCAACTTTTTTTTATTTTTGCATTAAAAAAAAACTTTGGCCCGCCGCACAATATTGTTTCTGAGGTTTGGTCCGCGGTTCAAAAAGGTTGGGCAGGTCTGTTTTTAGCTAATATACATCATGAACCCTAAATATACAAACATAAATGCTTTAGTAGGGCTTGTGCATTAAAACTGCTTTACCAAGTATTGCATTAATTTGGGTGTTGCAGGGCCCTTTCCCACTTTAATTATGCTTTATAAAGCTCTTGAAGGTTATGTCACTTTAAAACAAAATTGATAGCATACTATAGAGCAAACATAAAGTATTCATAGATAGCTTCATGGTTACTTGGGTAATGACCATGCAACTCTAAATCGTATTTCACAACACTTCGCGACACGCAACACGATTAATCCCGCTCACGTCTCCCGCCTCTACAGGAGCAAGTTACATGACCAAAGAATGAAATACTACTCTAAATAAGATATCACATAGATTTGGCTGAAAAACCACTAAAATATCACTGTTTTTCTTTGTGGTAAATGAGATATGTAAAAACTTCTACAAAGGTGCATGGAATGAGTAAGATTGAAAACCACTGTTCTAGAAAAACAATGGTAGAGGAATTAATCGAAAATATCTATAAATAAAGTTGCGGCATTCTTTAGTCGAATGGTTAGAGTTTGCGGCTATAAATCAAAACCAAGCTGGAGGTGTCAGGCCGGTCGGTCCAGGATCTTTTCGTAATGGAAATTTCCTTACCCAGACAACCAGAAATCGCATGAAAGTTCACGTTAAAACTCGTTTATTCATACTAATTACATCAAACCCGCAAAACACCGTGGATAAACTCGTCAGATTAATGAGTTTCCTCGCATAAAACAGTTTCTTCTGAGTTCATTTGTACATTTTGTTTCGTCCCGTACACTCGTACAAAGTAAGTCGCATCAATCCGTAGCAGCTGTCAAATCAACATTTGTTTCATAAGTTAAGTCGCACAAGATCACAGGTTAGTTCGGTAGGATATTTATACACTCGCATTGTATGTTATTATCCATCACATAATATATGCACGCATATCGCCTCCACTTTTGTACGTAGAAGGCCTTTTCGCGACATCTTATAAGTGAAATGTTGCACATACAAAGCCTCCAGGTGATTTCGTTATACGTACATTTTGGTTGTCTGGGTAACTTCCCTGGGCATAGAGTATAATCGTACTTATCACACGATATACGAATGCGAAATCACAACTTTGGCAACGAAAAATCTCAGTTAATAACTGTGGAAGTACTCATAAGAACACTCAGCTGAGAAGCAGGCTCTGTCCCAGTGAGGACGTAATGCCAAGAAGAAGAAGGAGAGATATCTGAATGTAGAGAAGAGTGAAAAATGTATAGTTTTCTTAATATTTGTATCGAACATCCAATTCAAAAATCAAATTAAACTAACGCATTTGATTTGTGGGATGGGAAACGCGCTTAGTTACGATGACGATTTCCTTCGAAAGAAAAGTAAAGCCGTTGGTCTCGCGATGAACTAACCCAGTGCTAAAAATCTCGTTAATAAGGATACAAAACGCGCTGAATTTTGTACATAGGGGCCCGTTTCTAAGATTCGACGAAGCCCAAATCCGGTATTGCCGATGAAATAACCTGGAAAAATCAACGTAGGAACTTTTGTACGGTTTCTTGGAAAAATCTTCAAAAACTTTTGAATGGACCTTTCAACAGCATTATAGACACTGATGTTGGAATCTTTAGAAGATCTGGGATATCTTCAATTTTTTTTTCTTAGACTAACCTCTTGTAGGAGTTACTGGAGGTAGTAGCGCTGGAGTGTTCAAAGGTTTCCCGGATCAAATTCTGGAGAAATTCCTCTTCATTGGAAAGTCGCCCTAAGAATTTTTGTCAGAACTGATGAAGGAAACTTCAAAATAATTCCTGAAGCTTTTCCTCGTGAAATCCGACAAAATAATCTGGAAATATCGATGGAATAGTCGCGTAATATTCTTTGAAAATTCCCTTGAAGCCTCTAGAATCTTGCACCAAGCAGGATTTACTGCAAGCAGAAAATTACTTAAGAAATCATTTTGGTTGAAATAGAGACTCTAAAGTCTAAAGCTTCCGTTAAAATAGAGATTTTATAGGGACTTGCATTAAAATAGTGACCAAGTCTCTAAAAAGAGACCTGCTTCCAACCCTGCGTACCTACTGGCGTCCGTCGGAGTGCGGCGATCGACGAACAAAACGTGGTCCAGCTGGGTGTCAACTGGTACACTGCTAATGCGAACCAGCTGTTCCAACTGCTTGCTGCTCGGTTCGTTCCCCATGCCGCCGACGATGGTAGCGAAAGCGTTGAAAGCGTTGGTGGAGACGCCTGGTGGTGAGTAATTTCCACGCTAATTGTTCAAATCTGCTTCAGTAAAAAGGCAGTCTGTTAACTACAACCACCGGTTGATGCAGCAGAATGACGCAATACTGTGGGTAGACGTTTTAGAGGTTTTGTTTGCTTTAAATTAATGATGATGCTGATGATGATGTTGGCGATAATTATCGCGTTTCGTATGAGCTTAAATTATTGATAGAGAAAGGTATTAAGCGTACCATTGAAGTGTCAACATATTGGTTTGTTTGGTAAAAAGCCTAGGTAACCTTGTCTGGAGTTGACATACAAAATTAATCGATGGTTGTATACTATAATCATTTAATCTGATAAGTGAAAACACGATTGATTGGAAAGACAAATTTAATGATACAAAAGACATTATTGATGATATGTTCAGGATTGGCTACAATCAATGAAAAAAAAAACTATGAGAAAAAAGCCAAGTGGGTACAACATTTTGATCGTAGTTACGTCTCTCTGGGAATAGAAATCTGACCAAAAAATGAAACTTCTACGCTATGATTATTGACTATAAACATTGTGATGAAAAACATTAACGTTTTGAAATACAATTTTCACCCATTTTTGTAATTACAAGCAAGTGAGCTCTAAAAAGTCTGGTCCGCCAAACAATTTTCTTTCTGGAATTTGTCACGCGGCTCGAAAAGGTTTTGTTGGCCTGGTCTATGCGATTATAAAACTCCCATTAGAAGAAAAATATTTCACTTTTTGTTAGTGCCTTGGTTACGCTGAAGTTCTAATGCAGATATCAATGTCGTAGAATAGTGTAGACTATCTTTTAAACGTTTTGACATTTTAAAATCAGTCAGTTGTATTAGTTATTTCCTCCAACTAGACATGCAAGGAATTTGTCAGATGCCTGTTAAAAACGCATAAAATTCGTCGAACGAATAATATGTGTCCAATCGAAGAGGTCATTCCTCTCAGCCAATCTATTCACTTCCGCCAGATTTGAGCCGGCATTTGGTATTGCATGATTAATATCCTCGACGTGACTACCATGCCGTGACATCCGTGATGGCCACATCGCCACTCCGATCCATCTTATTAATATATTTATCAGTGGTGGCACAAATGTCAACAGATTCGGACAGCAGTCGAAAATTCGTTCCTTGTCGGATGTGGGTCGTTTCGAGTGGAGTTCCATAATTTTCCATTCATACGTGGATAGCAGCTAATTGCAACCTAATTGACATATCGTCGAACAAAAGATCAGGCTAATGAACAGCTCCAATGATAGCATGTTACCGGCGGCTTCTCTCGTCGCTTCCGCCCTCGTAGATGAGCGTGTTTGCACACGTGGTTTGTGCGGTTTCTGCTTGATTAGAAGATTATCGGTATGGTAAACTCTATAATGCCTACGTTGTGTTCAGTGCCTTTCAGGTAGATGAGGACACCAAAGAGGAGTAACAGGAATGTTGTTTATGCTGCCGGATGGAAAATTGTTTTAAAAGGCGAAGGTATCTTTGGACACACACAAATATGTCCAATACAATATGTCTCGTCAAGTATCGAGTTCAGCAATTGTTTCCGGTTATCCAAAAGGTGCTTTAAGTGAAGACATTAGAATCTACAGACGTAACCAGTGGGATTTTAATAAGGTTCATACTCATACAAACTCAAACAAGCATAATCTGTAAAGTTTGGAGGATTCCCTGAATGAATCTCTGTAGAAATTCGTGTAGGAATCCTTATAGATAGAGATTACCTGGGTGAATTGCTGAATCAATGAAAGGCTTCTGGGTTAGTTGACGAAGGGATCATTGATGGACTTCCTGGGTAAATTTCTGAAGGAATCCATGAAGTGATCCCTGGAAGAATCACTGTTAAGAATATGCGGGAGAAATCGCTGGAGAAACCTCTGCAGAGATATTTCTGGAAAAACCCCTGAATAATCCTTAGAGGAATTCATGGAGAAACATCTTAAGGAACCCATAGAGAGATGTTCCAAGATAAATCTAGGTAGAAATGTCCCTAATGTAATTAATGGAGTATTTTTAATGATATTCCTGGAAGATGATTCCATGCTTATTCTTTGGAGGAATTTCTAGAGGAACTCTTAAATAAATCCCCGGAGGAATTTTCAGAAAGCCAGAATGAATTTCTGAAGAAATTTCTGAGGGAATCCATGAAAGATTATCTTTAAATTCCTTGGAGAAATTAACGTAGCGGATTTCCAGGTGGAAAGTCTGGAATTCCTCGAGGAATCTCTCAAAAAAATCTTGAAGTATTCTCTTGTAGAATCCCAGGAGGAATTTCCTTGTGGAATGCCTGGAGCGATCGTTGAAGGAATCCAAAGAGCCCTGAGGAGTACTACCTGAGGATATCCCTGCAAGTATCTTTGGAGGAATCCATGAAGGAATTTCTGATGAAATATCTGGAGTAATTCTCGAAGAGATTGTTCTAGTGTAACCTCTGGAGAAAGCTTTCTCCAAGACTCTCTGCAAGGATCCGTATGGAGATATTCCAAAATAAGTCCTTGAAGAAGTCTCCGGTGGAATTTCTGAAAATCAGGATATATCGCTTCTAGAATTCCTGGAGGAATATCATTGAGGACTCCTGGAACAATCCTTGGAAACATTTCTGGAGGAATCGCAGTAAACGAACTTCTGGCAGAATTTTTGAAGGAATTGCTTTCTGGAGCCCAATGGGGGCTGGTCTCAAAAATCATAGTAATCAAAAGTTCTTCCCGAAAGAATCCCTGGAGACAACACTGTAAAGATTACTGTAGATTATCTCGGAAGGATTTCTAGTAAATTCTCTTGAGAAATCTTCGAAAGATTCCGTTATAAATCTCATGAAGAGTCTCTGGAGAAATTTCTTGAGACATGTCGAGAGGAATACTTAAAGTAATTACTGAAGGAACTTTTCCTGGAGCCGTAAAAAGTCCCAAAATTGCGTTTGCGGACAAATGTTCTCATTTGTCAGTGACAAAACCTTTTATTTATAGGTATAAAACATGAATAATGGCTTATTCAATGATGCCATTTCGCTATGTTACCAAATTTTCCTAATTTGACCAAACAAAAATTATTACGGGTACACTGAAACCTCGATTTACGAAGTCATTTTTATGGAAAGTCAATTACACGTTTCTTTTTTACGAAGTTCGTTCATTGAGTCAATACGATGAAATGTAAAATTTAGTTTTGAAATGTCTAACGACGAGCTTGTAGAAGCGGCGAAACGACTAAAATCGGAGAAAGCCCCTGGTCCCGATTGAATACTGAACGTAGCGTGGAAAGATGCCATCCTGGCAAACATGTTCAGGGAGGTGTAGCAGAAGTGCCATGACAAAGGTAACTTTCCAGGAATATGGAAGATCCAGAAACAGGTACTGCTGCCAAAGCCAGGCAAGCCACTGGGAGATCCAGCCTCGTTCAGACTCATTTGGCTTCTGGAAACGCTCGGAAAACTCCTGGAAAGAATCATTTTCAACAGGCTGACGATGGATGAGCAAACGGCAGAAAACAGAGCTACTGCTAGTCAGCAAGTCGGTAGGCAGTACGAGGCGTCTGCTAGCTAACGTTTCATTATCGATACTTAGGTATGGAGTTCTTGCTTGGGGCAAGGCACTAGAAACAAAACGGAGCCACGAAAAGCTAAACAGAGCGTTTTGATGGCAGTGCGAGTCGCGAGTGCGTATAAAACGATATCGTCAGATGCTGTATGAGTTATAGCCGGTATGATCCCCATTCGCATCACTTTGGTGGAGGATATCGAGTGCTACCAACGAAGAGATTTCAGAAACGTAGGGAAGATCGCCAGAGACGGATCTATGGCGAGGTGGCAGCACGAGTGGGACTGCGCGGAGAAAGGAAGATGGAGCTACCGGCTCATCCTAAACCTGTCGACGTGGATGAATAGGAAGCATGAAGAGGTGAACTTCTATCTATTAGGTCATGGATGATTCAGAAAGTAACTCCATAGATTCGGGCACGAAGAGTCGCCACACTGCCCAAGATACGCGGAAGTGCGGAACGAAATGCTCGGAAGCAGCGACGGAGATTTAAACCTCGACAACATCGTGCAGAAAATGTGTCAACACGCAAGTACGTGGCACGCGGTGAACAGAGCGATAACGCATATCATATCGATGCAACAGAAATGGCGAGAAGACCAGAGGGTGTCGGGCCGCGATCGGTGATGGGTAGTCAGGGCACCTGTGAACCGGAAGCCTTCCTCCACCGGAACCGCAGAACTGAGTCCGGCACCATACCGACCACCATCGAGTCGGAGTAGGCTTGATCCTCCGCCGAGGGCTAACTAAGTAGATCGCGAAACAGCACCGCCAAACGGTCGTTTCCCTCCACCGGCATCGCAGGACCAACCTCGGCATCTGCCCGGATAGCATCGGTTCGGGAAATCTTCCACTGTCGGGGAAATCTTCATCAGATAGGATAGATCCACCGTCGAGGACTATTCCGAGTAGTCCGTAGCGAGTTACCGGATTGAGTCGTCGGAGCGCTAGTGAGCCGGAAGCCATCCTCCATCCGGAATTGCTGGGGCGACTTCGGCACTATACTGGCCAACAACAGAATGAGAACATCGCCAAAGGTTACCGGTTTCGGGAGATATTCCTCCATCGGAATAGGCTAGCTTCACCGTCGCGAACTACGCCGAGTAGTATCGATCACAACGAATCGCCGGCTTCGGGTCGTCGGGGCGCTTGTGTACCGGAAGTTCTCCCCTCAACCGGATTTGCAAGATCAACCTCGGCATCCAATCGGTCCGCCCGGAGAGCTTTTCGAGCAGCGCGGTTAAGTCCAGAGAACCAACAAGCATAGGAGCATCTATCATTAAAAGTCTCACATGGCCCAGGCGTGCGGCCGTCCCTAAAATGTAAGTGACAGAGCAGAGACAAATTGTAGCTGGAGCGAATAGAGCCAGAGCACTATAGGCGATCAGGTGGCCAATAATCGAAAAAATGATTGTTCTGATAGGTTTTTCTTGTACACCATTCCATAGTAAACACTTCTTTTAAGATATTCCTGGAATATAAGGGCGGGATCTTGTATAGTTTAATTGATACAGTATGTCAAAGTTAGAGTTTTTAGGAAAAAATCAGTGAAAACACAAGGTACACATTGAATACAATATACTGCATAATCGTAATATTTTATACAGATCTTTACACACTGTCCGAAAGCTTATTCAAAAAGCTCTCTTAGAAAAATAAACTGAAATAAAAATTCGTACCTTAGGTCGGAAAAATGCGGGGAGTGCACTGAAAAAAATATATTTTATTTTTTATCGATATTTTACGCATTCCATATTTTTTTGTCCCAAGTTGTCCCAGGCTAAAATTTGTTTCCAAGGGAACTTTTAGGTGTAAATAAAGGATCGTAAAGAATTTAGCTGCTTATCCAATATTTTTAACTATTTTCCATTAAAAACAGCTAACAAATAATTCAGAGGATGACTGAATATAGCTAAATCATTCAAATCATCATTTCTATGTAAGTTATAATATTTTTAATGGTTTGCACAACGTTAATCGCATAAATGGCTTATACACATCATTAGTGACAAACTTATTATTTCGCTATAGGCCCTATTTAAAAGTTAGTCTCGAAAACTGGTTTTTGAAAACAAAACATAAAATATGTATCACAAAACTCATGAATACGACATGAGATGAAAAAAATATTTTTGGCCGCCAGTCTGTATGGAAACCGGCCATAGTGCAGAGGTGACGAGAAGCGTAGAGGCATCAACAAGCCCAAAGTCCCCTGAAGTAATACCATGAGGTAGTTCCGGGGGGACATCGGACATGTAGTTCAAGCCAAATTAAGATGGCGTGGAACAGAGTCGTATTCCCCTTTCTTCTCAGTACAATACTCGAGACGTGCATCCGTAATAGACCGTTAAGTGAGAACCACAGAGCACATAACATAAGTGGAACTCGAGCTCAAAAAGTGGCACCCACTTTAATATTTGCATGCTGGTATAAGGGCATCGGAATAGGCCTATTCAAATGACGTCTCAAATCAGGTGATCGGGAAGCACTTTGACATTTCTGCTATGAAAATGACAGGCCCGTGTTAGCACCGGTCCTCCACCGATGTCAACAAATGCATAGACGGATCTGTCACATGAAAAGGCCTATGTCAAAAGTGTTATACCACCAATACATCAATCGACATTGCACATTGGGCCAGACCGCAAAATTAGATGAAAAAAAATTGATTATGAAGATGATTTTTTAGAACAAAACTGTCTTCGGCAAAAATGTTACATATGATGAGGACTACATTTTGACATTCAGTGACATTAGGGTGGTCGTAATACTCTAATTAGGGTGGACGTAACACTCTAATTATTTTCATCGTACAGCAGAATAGCGCCCAATTTTAATATTTGGTAGTTGGCCGACGGGCCACTTGTGGCGCTCGCCTCACTTTTGTTCGAGTTTGACGTTTGCTCACTACCGCCACCTAGTTCACGGTTGGCCAAATGAAGTATTTTTAGCATTGGGCGTAAATATTCACGTGACTATATTTTGAATTGATAATTATTCTAGCTGTTACGTCTGTTTGTCTGTGTTTGAACTGTTTTATAAAGTTGTTCTCTGTTAAATTTTGAACAACTTTGACCAAGACGCCAACCTTGTAAGTCTACTATGGCCCTTGCTATGGTGCTTTCAATGTTGCAGGGTGAACACGCGGATTTTGTATGGCGTGGTGGTTGAAATATTTCACTGATATATGTCATCCAATTTCCAGGAAGTGGAAGTCAATTGCAACTCAAATTTATTGAGTTTGAACCTATTTTATACCCTGGGAGTAGTAATGACTTTCTAGCTCGATGTCAGATAAACCAGCTTAAATTAATTTGTATGCTAAATTATTTATATGAATAGGATTTATTCGTGTTGTTCGGCATATGCGGCAGAATAATCACAGTGATTGACAATGGAAACAAAATATTATTCAATACTTTTAAGAAAAACTTACAATGAAAGGAGATATATTAATATTTTTATCGCCAATTCAGCCTGATTTTTGCCTATTAGTTGCATTTCAAGTCAGCCTAAGCCGCAAGTGTTCGGAATATGAATCTAAACATTAAGTATAATATGCTAAAAAATATTCAGTTTAAAAGTTTTCAACCAAATTATGTTTAGAACTTTACAGTAATGTTCAACACGCAGAGAATTGACAGCTATTCATGAGCATGAGCATGAGCATAGATGACCGTACAATTCGCAGTTGCTACTCCATGATTGACCAGAGCAATCGAAGTTGCACAGGGATTTAGTGAATGGGGCTTGGGATTAGCTTACCATTCTTCAATGTGCACAAATCGAGAGCTCAAACTTTAGAAGTCAATAATGGCGCCGGCCACGCACGCAGAGAATTGACAGCTATTCAAAATAATAAATATTTTTGTTGTTTTCAATAAGTGTTTTCGATTTGTTGTAATAAAAAAAAATGTTGAAACAACAATGAATTTTATCAGAACAATCTAGCTTTTCACTCTAGCTATAAAACAGCGGGGGGTGATTTGACTTTGACATTTCTTGGCTATCAATTTTATAGTTTAGTCTTAGTAGGCGATAATTGAAGATTGTTGATTGAAATGTCGATGGTTTTCACTGGATTTGTTTTGCTGCTGCGGTTTTTCTGTGCATATTGCAATGCCTACTCCATTTCACACAAAAATTTATTGAATGAAAATGGTCATAACTCATAAACGAATGAATATAATCACTTAATTATTTCACCAAAATACGCGTTTCAACTAGTTCTAAATCTTTGTAGAGGATGTAATTTTGATAGAATTTAAAATAAAAAAGATATGGGCAAAATATCAATTTTTCATGGACTACCCTATCCTGCATCATTGAAAACTCCATAGGAAGCTTTCAGTAGGGAGGCTACAGTAGACTTACAAAATTAGCGTCTTGGGCAAAGTTGTTCAAAATCACACAAAGATCAACTTTATAGAAGTGTTAAATTGCAAAGCATAAAAGTTGCAAAAATATTTCCGTATTTTGTTGGACCACCCAAATGTCACTTAATGTCAAAATGTAGTCCTCATCATATGTAACATTTTTGCCTAAGTGTTCTAAAAAATCATCTTCATAATCAAAATATTTTTTTTTTTCATCTAATTTTGCGGTCTGGCCCAATGTGGCATTGTATTGAAATGAACCAAAGATAACATATATCCAGAGTGGCAACGTAGGAAATGGAAATAACTAATTATGGTACAACTTTAGAATGAGATTTACACCACTCGTATTCGAGATAATTTAGTCAATGTATTAGATATCCATGTTGTTATGCTAGAATTATATTCTTTAGGTGAATGAATGGAAGGATTTTCGAAAGCAAAAGCTTTTTCACGTTACAAAACAGGAAGTTTTTTGATAGGAAATAATATTTTCGAAACGATCACATTCTGTGGTTATGAAACATGAGTATTAAATAATATGGCAGAAAAAATTACATTTTATGAAAAAATAAATATATTTTATCTTCAGCCCTTGCTTTCCAACGTTGTCGACCGTTCCCCGATCTTAATGTCTGTAATCTTCGCAGCAACTGGTCTACTGATCGAATCATATGTTTTTTGTATACTCTTGTTAATGACAGTTCGATGTCTTCTATACTATATATACCACTTGCCAGCAGCTGAAAGTGGGTACAACTTTTCAACTCGCTTTCTCTTCGGAGTTCCACATATGTTATGTGCACAGAGCCTAAACCCCATTAGCATAGTTTTTGCACGGATTTTTTTTGCACGGCCATACAAAAAAGTTTTCATACTTTTTTTCCGCCATTTTTTGCATGAAACGGCAAGAAATGGTGTCACTTTTTTCGCACGGTTTTTGAAATTTGAACTGAAAACTTGTTTTGCACGGTACGCATCCCCCATGCAAAAACAGAATCGAGTGCAATAAAAATAAATTACTCACGAGAAGACTCAAAAGGTAATCTATTTTGTTCGAACTTAACTCCTTCGTTTTACGAACTGATTCAGTTTACTAACCCCCGATCGTGGCCGTGCGATTAGTGTTACCGAGCATTTAGCCGCATCAAGTCAAGGAGTGCAGATTCGATTCCCGCTTCAGACCGGAAAACTTTTCGTCAATGTATTGTATATGTTTTCTCCAAAGGGCAAATCATCCACTGGAAGCATTAACGTGTCGGCGTTAACACAAAATTATGATGTTACACTGATGTTCTGAGCTGAGAAGCAGGCTCTGCCCCGGTTAAGACGTAAAACCGGAAACAAGAAGAAGAATTTTATGTTTGGTATTTGGCATGGTGTCTATGTGTATCTGGATGGAAAATCATGAATTTTGAGCTGTCGCATGATAGGACTAAATAATGATCTGAAAATATCCACATCACACCCTACCGGAACCGGTTCCGGAATTTTCTGACCAAATCCGGCCAAATCTAATTGTTGATACCCGTGATGGTTTTGTAAATCGGAATAAAAAATCATAAAATTTGAACCGTCGTACCTATGGGAATTAATTTCTGAAACAGGTTCCAGGTGCCCTGTGTCCAGGGCCATACTTACAAAAAATGACCGTTGTACATTAGTGAATCGAGAAAACCTTCAATAAACACGGCACCGATTAGTCAAATTCCGAATCCTTGAAAAGTTTACAGTTATTCAAAAGCAAAACTCTGATAAATATTAATGTGACATAATTAATGGGTAGTGCATGCAGCTTTCCATGTTGTACCTGTCAAAATGTTTGCTCTCAATTCCAGTGCATACAATTCAATTAAACAACTCAAAAAATGAAAGTTCATGCCTTCCCCCCTCCCACATAAGCTTGTTCAATCAATGAAAAATGTTTCTGAACATTAATAATCGTTTTCACGATACACCAGAATCACGCGATCTGTGCGCTGTTGGTAAGTAGAAACACTAGCTATGATGACATGATTTAGCTATTCCACCCACGCTAGTGAGCACTGTTGTACAACACTGCGCTCATCGAATTACAATTAACCTTCAATTATCGTTCATTATCGCGGCTGAGTATCCATTCTGCGGTTGTTTTCCACCTCGAGTTAGGAGACTGCTTTCCACATCTACTACGAAAAAAAACGGGCACGTGAAAAAAAATCTCGTTCACGAACAGTCCCGTCGATAAAAATCTCAATAAGGAAAAATCATTCGCTTGAATGGGTTTTTATGATAATTAAATTTGCTTCAATTGAGCACACTGTTCAGATTGGGTCCCGACGAATGATTAAAAAATGGAACGAGTTCAATTTAATTTCTGTGTCTCTACCCACCCGGCTTCAATCTTTCTCCGGGAAAATCCTTTAAAAGAACCATCAACCCCTAATAGAGACAGTCGTAACTGAAGAGGAGCGTCATCATTGCCTTAAGCCTTTAACGAGATAGTTATGACGACGATAGAGATATAATGCATGCTTGGCGTGTCAGTTTTGAACGGTGGAATTCGAGGGCTCACACGTGTCAGAGAGAATCGCTATTCGCTGATGCCGAGAGACTAGGTATAGCCCTGGGAGGGAGAAACCAATACAAAATTTCTCTACGTCACAGTGAGCCGAGATTTTGCTGTCACGAACTGTCACTGTGAGCCCGGATCTTAAACAATGGACAAACATGATAAAAGCGCCTAATTAGCCAAAGCATATTTTTGCATTTCATCAAAAGTAGCAAAAATTGAATTAGAATCAATTCATGCACATTCAAAAGTAACATCACGAGAGCATCGTTTATTCTTATTTAATATAACGTATTGGAATGAGGCTCTTTTTACTGTTTTCAATAAAACTGTGGCCCATTTTCAATGTTTGTCCAGAAAGATCAAAGGTGCACGACAAATGAAAACTAGCGATTTTCACCAAGGCTGCCTTGATTGTCGGTGACAAACTGGAGTTATCTTGCAGTTTGGAAACATTTTGTTTCAAATTTCGTGTGTAGCATCGGTGCCTCCCTCCCAGGTATAGGCTACGCAGGTGCAAGGATGTTGGAAAATAGTCAGGCGTTTCGAAATAAATTGTCTGCGGATTTATCGAATTGAAACCGCACTAAATATTTGGCAGATACGCTAAGGCCCTTCATTTCAGTTTTGTATGGAATTTCGGGGAGGGATATCTAATAGCTTAGCTTAGCTTAGCTTAGACTGACTACACATATCGATGGTTGCTATTCCGTAATTGACCGAAGTCAGTGAAAATGCACAAAGAATCAACTAGAAGTTTGGCTGGGATTGGCCATAATCTTCTTCAATGTGCATAATTCAGTGCCTCTATTTATACAGGGTCAATAACGGCGCCGGCCACGTCCTTGCAGTCAGGTGGGATTGGGGGAAGGAATGTTAGTGTGTAACCTTTGCTATTTGGAGACCGTGTTTGCCTCTGCATCTCCACAAAGGTTACTGGGAGGGATGTTTGTTAATGGGAAGGATCGTTGGGTCACAGGTTTCACTTTGATAAGCGATTAGACCATGATAAATAATGATTTGTGAGGTATATACATGCTTATTTGTAAATATAATATTTTCATTTGATATGAACAATTTCCATGTAGTGGAAAATTATGCCGACACTTGAGGTGACGAACCATTCAAAGTTTGTTGAACAAATACCTAAATGTAACATTCCTACAGCTGTCAGGACGAAAGCATGTGTTATTATATTTTACTTATTGGAAAAGAAACAAAAAACTTGATTGGTTGGAACATCATAGAACACTCTTATTCTTATGCCGACACTTACAGTGGCGAACCATCCAAAGTTTGTTGAATAAAGTGAACTTTTCGCAAGTCTACACTTGTAGTGTCGAACCATTCAAAGTTTTTTTTTAATTACAAAAATAAAAGTAAAAAGGGGTGTTCTGAAAATAAAAAAAAAAGTGAAACATAAATAATTCATGAATCAGAGTTTGTGTCGACACTCACAGTGACGAACAATTCATAGTTTGTTGAAAATTCATATTTACGTCCCACAATTGTAACTATTAAATGTGCAGTCATACATATTTTATAGATTAGAAATAGTAGCATGAAACGAGCTCACCAATTGATCCTTTATCCTTCACTGTGCAGCCACAATCCACTCTCAGCCTCACTCGTTCGCTCGGCTATATAAAAGCACTCAGAAAAAAAAAAGGCGCGCGACCCGATAAGGAAAAAAAACTTAACTTTCTTGACGCACTGCCCAGCAGCATGCGTCAAGGTCAAAGGATCAAAAAGAACTCGGAATTTCGGGGAGGGATATCTAATAGACTAAAAATTAACTTGTGTGAAGCAGCCTGTGTAAAGCTGTGTTAGCTTAATGTCAAATTGCCATAGAGTTCTAGCAAAGACAAATTAAAGACCTCCATGTCCCAAAATTTCTTGGCTCATAAGGTAATCTAGAATGCCGTGAAAAGTGTACTGAGATCTGTCAAACTGGCGTACGTTTTGCACTACCGAGGGACTAAATGCAGTACTACACAGTTCGAACGAAACGTGTAAATTTCTGAGACATATAATGCACATAATTGGAGCGTGGAATTTCATGGATATTTACATGATATGTCATGTAAACTTCAATTATATGTCATGTAATCCAGCAGGATCCTGATTGGTTACATGACATATAACACATTTTTACATGATTTCGGTATTAAACTTACATGACGTCATGTTTACATGACATAAATGAAGTTTACATGACGTGTAATCTTCATTATTTTTAACAGTGTAGAAGTGGTACCCAATCTGAGCCCGAGTGGGACGGACCTGGTTCTAGGACAGTCACGAATTCCGCGGGTATTTAACTAGCCTTTCAATCTACAACTGTAGCCAATGATCCTCGAATGATGAAGTCGAAGTTCCATAAAACGTGTCATAACAGTTAGTTTTGACATGGACGTTTTTCTGACTTGCTACTTTCGTTTTAAATTTTGCATCACCTCTCTAATATCAAACTTACAATCTTAGCGTTAGCGTTAGCGTAATTACGGTATACTTCGTAGATTGGATACTAGCAATATTGTGCATTCAGATTAACTTTAGACCGAAGCTCATAAGAGAAATGAAATATCACCGAAAGTTCGCCGAAGTTCGGCGTCGGCATTCTACCAAAGTGCTACGCCAACAAAGGCAATCCTCACACTTAGACGACATCAATTTATTAAGGAGTAACATCAATCCATCAATATATTGATTTCGTCTAATATCCGCTATTAGGGAAGGGTGGATATAAAAAATGACCATTTTTAGCGTTATGAAATTTGCGAATGAACCCTCACACTAATTTTCGAAGGTTTATAAATTACGTCCCGCATTGGAGGCAACATATCTGGTCTAAATTACGTAAAAGCTGAGAAAGTTGCTATGCAGTTTTAAGGCACGATCATTTTTAATTTGGGACTCACTAGTTCAATTGAAAATCAAGTTATAAACAATTCGGATTCAGATATGGACATTTAACCACTCATCAACTTTTACGTGTAACAAATTCGATTCGTTCCAACAATTCTGAACCTGCTGTCAAGGAAACAAAAATTGTTGAAATTCTTTTCACAACGAAATATCAAGATACTTTACCGTGACAATCGACCACATTCACATTGAATTTCAAAGGTATTATCACAACCTGTCCCATCCAATACGTGTAATCGCTATGTAACACTTACAATCTGATTAGCGTGGAATGTTACTCTGGGGAATCGTAAAACCTCACTACCTACATATGTTCCTGAGCAGAGCCAATGTGCAACAGCTGTGTGGTGTTAAAACCTCCTTTCTCCAAGTGTATGCTGAACTCAAGCTTATATTTTATTCAGCACCTCGAGCATAACTAACCATAGCGCAAATCTTGTAATCGAAACGATAAAAATACGTCATACCAAGATGCTCGGTGTGAATGCTATTCCACTAGATTAAACCGATCGTATATCATTCAAGCAAACCACTATCTATAGCGATTCATGAAACAAAATGAAATATCCGTCTCGTACGAGGTTGCTATTTTTGGCAGTGCGCGATTGATGGTGGGATTGATAAAACGATACAGGATTCCAGTTTACCTCGAATGTGACAGGCAGAAACCGGGACCAGACGGCAGTGACGTTCCAAATACGATTCCGTTGTTGGATATGTTTTATTGATTTCGAGATAACCTCATTTCGTCACAAATTTACGTGTGCCATTCGCATGCAAATTAATGGTGTAATTAATTTCAATAAATCCTTATCACACTGTCAGGCAAATATAATACCGGTTATTCGATGGCAACCAGCATGTAATCATCGATCCACTGCATCACGCGGTTCAGCGAATTCAGGCTACGACAACAAACGTTACATAATTACCTGTGTCTGATCAACTACTTTCGGGATTGGCTCGAATGGGCCCTCACATTTGCGAGATTTCAGCTGCTGTCGAGTTTTCCAATGGAAATGATGATTGTCTGTGCGATACCACAACCTACAAAGGGTATTTTTCAGTTCATGCTTGGAGAGCTGTGCTTGTAATTACGTGGCGTGTGAATAGGGAAAGGATATTACAAACTCAATCAGCTGATAATGTTTGTAGGGTAACTGGGTGTAATACGCCCCAACGGAGCAATACGCCCCTCTACATTTTCACGAGATACAGTCACCCCACAGTTATGGATCAACTAAGGGTCATTTTTCAGAACAAAATATGATTAAAAAACATTGTGACGCTTTACAAAACAAAATTACCTCCCTAACACTGCAGCATATAGTTGTTTTTAAGAATACACCTCAAAGTTTACGGTTATTTACGAAAAAGTGTCGATTTCGATAGAAATTCCAAACGATGTCCACCCCACAGATGTGGATCAGTGGGAGAGGAGGATTCCTATTATGGATCAAATCGACTCATATTATGGATCAAAGCATTATAACAGCAAATTACCTGCCAGGTAAACGAATGGTGTGCTAGTGAAAGCATACGTTTCGGCGTTTATTTCGGAATCGTCTTATCTTTGATTCAGAACTGTGGTATGGTTTTCAATGCCCCACAGTTATGAATCAACGCTTCTGAGAATACGGTTGACATTTTATTTCCTACGGACGGTAAAAATATGCCACAGCATATTATAATTGATTGCAATGCTGTACAGATTTATGGTTCACGTAGGTAAAATGTGTTCTGCATAATTGCTACTCTATTTTATGAGATACCGTAAAACGGGGTAACTTTGATAGTTTTTTTTCGAAGAAAACTTGAATATTTATGTATGCTGTTTCAAAGAATAATAATTTATATTTTTAAAACAAGTACTGGCATCCTAGCTATCGATTGCAGTTGATAGATTTCCAAAAGATTTATTATGAATGGATATATAATTTTTCATATAATCGAAAGTTGGTTTTCTGTTTTGGGGTAACTTTGATAATGGAGTATGAATCGAACAAAATTGAATGAATAACGAACATTTGTAGGGCATTGCATACCTCTAGGCGTTTAACGTTATATGGAAATTTCTGACTTAGATTACAAAAGTGGTCCCAGTTTGTGAAAATGCTATTCGCTAAGAGATTTGAGACCGTATTCAAGTTCTATGATAACTAGGCTGTCAAAGGTAAGTGACCAACTATTTAAAACTACATCAAATAGTGATCGTAGAACAGATTGTTTGTAAGCGTTTCGAAAATGCTAAAATTGTGTCAATTTTTAATATTCGTATAAAAAGCCTCAAATGCACTTGATTCCAATGAAAATAGCTTTAACATGAAGTGTCATACTACCACTCTTTACTTTTGCATTTGTTTTGCTTAACTGATTAACAGAAACTTCGTTTTTTCGTTTAATATGTTGTGGGTCTCGCACTATCAAAGTTACCCGCATTATCAAAGTTACCCCGTTTTACGGTACCCCAGTTTTAATCCAACTCTGATCCATATCTGTGTGCTATCCATAACTGTGTGGTGACTGTATCTTAAATATTCGCGGAAAAATGATGATGCGCATATATGTTCTTTGAGAAGTATAAACAATCAATAGAAATTCTAAAAATATCGAAAATAAGGTTTTTGGTTTAAAATTTTGCTTCTGATAAGCAAACCACAGGGTGAATGGAACCCATTCGTTGCTATTGTACTTATAACGAAAACTTTTACCGGAAGACGAATGCTAATGGACCCCTTCAAGCTTTGCAGGTGGTGGAATTCTCCATGGGAATATTTCTACAACGCTGTGAACCTTTTTTCTATGTAAGGGGCATATTGCCCGGGTTGTTTTGAAACGTAAACATTGGAATCGTTTAGAAAAAAAAACATCTTGTTCATTTTTTTGAACCAACATGGAAAGAGAAAGTTGCGTGCAGAGCATGACCAACTAAATAAGCAACACATTGACATAAAAAACTTTAAAAGTGATGCATTTGCGTTAAGTTACCAGCGGTTTTGAATGTGTAAGGATTCTATTAGCGTGCATTAGTGTAGAAGGCACGGAATTATAGGGTAATACTGGATTGAGATGGAAAAAAAAAATCAATTCAAATTCCAAGCAATTTATAGTATGTCAATAATTGAACAAAAACCAGCCCTACCATTCTCTCGTCGTGTATATCAAAACCCGAATACAATTATGGGGATCCTATGATAGATTTCAGAGATAATCATGAAAATGTGGGATTTTTGACGGAAATGCAAAATGGGATGATAAGGAATTTAGAATTTCGTAGGTAAAACCATATTTTGCCAACAACAAAACATAATCTTTTTGATCAATAACTTTGATGTTTTCATTCAATTTTATAGGTTATGTTCAATCTTAATCAGATAATTCATCAATATTATGGAGCTTGGAACTCCTGCAAACGCAA
The DNA here is from genome assembly GCF_002204515.2 of Aedes aegypti. Lineage (NCBI taxonomy): Eukaryota > Metazoa > Arthropoda > Insecta > Diptera > Culicidae > Aedes > Aedes aegypti. The sequence continues at coordinate 321,594,946 of NC_035109.1, read as the reverse complement.
ACCGTTTTATTTCAACTGCTAAATCTTTCATAGTTATTAATCCTATTTGGGAGCTATCTATACATCGTAAAATTGTCCTGAAATGATTTTTATAATTATGTGCAACAGGATCATTAACTATATACACTACCCGCCATAAGTATGGAATCGCATCATTTAGTATTACATCACCTTAGTTGAATATTGCAGCACCCCGAAAAGTTTAGCATCACCCGTTAACTATTACACTAAGAGATGGTACACAAATTAGTCACGCTAAATTTCGACTTTTTCGACCCCCCCCCCCCTTTGTCACGTTTTTTGTATGAGTCCTACGAAAATTTTGTAAGGCTTGCCACGCTTGGCTTGAAACCCCTCCCCCCCTTGGAGCGTGACGTAATTTGTGCATGACCCCTAATGACGCAATATCTTGGAAACCTTACTTACTAGAAAGCTTCGGTCTTCAGCAAAGTTGTTCAGAAGCTTTACGGCGTTCATCAGCTGAAATTTTGAATGCGCCATTTTGCCGCTACGTGGCGCTATTGAGCATGTACTTTGGTCATATTCTAGCAGGCTCTAGCTCATGAACCTGATCACCTAAAACGTCCGTGTCTTCAGCAAAGTTTTTCAGAAGCCTAAAACCAATGTGAGGCAGCAATGATTGGTTAGCAATTTTGTGGCTACGTGGCGCTAGTGTGCATGTATGACTCAACTTTAAGGCTATTGTTCGCGTAGAAACGTTTGCCTTATGGAATTTAGTAATTTCTGAACGTTTTTCAGAATTTGTTCTTTCCACAACTTTTTGTTCTGAGAAGATTTCTTCAAACATGTACGTTTTTTAGAAACATTGCTTGTTTTTTTTTTTTTAGAAACGCGATCTTTCGGTCTGTCTGATCGTGCTTTACTTTTGTGCTCTCCGCTTAGCTTGTGGCACTGGATTGCACGAACTTCGGTAGATTGATTAACACAAACTGTATTTGCAATGTTACGCGTGGAGAATCCTTTCAAGTGTAAAGCAACGATGGTACAACGGTTTTTAAATGAAATCTCAACCTTTCAACCCATAGTGTTTTATTTAATTCAATTCAACACCAAATGGAATCAAACAAAACCTCGTGTGATTTACCCGGCACTAGAGATGAAACTAATTTGACACAACTTTGTACGTACTGTTGTCTTGATTGATGCGCGCTGCATGAACTTCACTGTTTTCACTCACACTATCAGAACCCCGATTGTTTAGTGAATGTGTGTTTGTGTCCTATATATTATGCCATACGGTTTGAAGATCAAATCCAGTGCTGGGAATGGTAATAGTAGTAGGCTTGAATTTCGAGAAAATCACGTGGCTCTTCCCAGTACAGTAGTTCAAAAATATGAATCTCATCAAGTACCCTATTTTGGGTGCATGAATTTTCCAAATCACAAGTGTCATTAAAGGCTCCAAATGCGAGAAATGCAGCGGAAAGCGGCTTTTTGCCTACAGCAGCGATGGGCGTGAGTTTCACTGGTTTCGCTGACTTTGATTTGCTTTGCTTGGCTACTGTAGAGTGAATTTCAAGATTTTTCCCAACCCTGATCAAATCCATGGATGTAGACAACAGGGTTTTTTGCTACTGAATAAAATCAAAAGATTAAAAAGTTCAGCTGTCCTTTGTTAATGTAGCAGCAAAATTCATCCTTGAAAATTGCAACTCTTTAAATGTTATAAGACATAAATATTTTGGGTGGTGAGGATCACGGGTAAAACATATTTAGATATTCTAAATACAGACTGGTAAAATGGTAACGTCTGTGGCTACAAAGCAAAGCCATGCTGAAAAACATAAGCAAAAATAGCTCTTACCAAAGTCAATAAATATGGAAGTCCTCAAAAAACACTAAACTGAGAAGCAGGGTCATCATAATGAGGACGTTAATACCACGAAGAAGAATAATACACACTAGGTGTGGCAAAAAATGAATCAAATGTTGCACGTTCTGAATTCCATACTTTTAACTACAACGTTGTTAAAAATACTTCCCAGATCATCAAGGTAATCGAAATTGCCTAATTTAACATGTATATAAGCACCGCGTAATTGCAAAAGTGAGATGCTTCTAATTCCTCTCACGTTTTTTTACCACTTTGCTGAGGACTTTCTTGGTGATCTTGATCATGCAATATTGTTAACTCAAAAAAAAATTAGGGAGTCTGTAGTCTTGAGGTTACGCTTTCGCTTCATAAGCGGAAGGTCATGGGTTCGATTCCCAGCCCCTCCACAAAAAACCCGTCCAGCCACCAGAAGACGCCTCACGGAGGACCGTGCTTTGGGGAGCACATCCATCCTCCGTCAGTATCAGATGGTGACTGAGACAAACTGACCCTCTTCGCAGGCAGCTAGCCTCACTATTAACAGAGCTCTCTCCTACCTGCTCGGTGTGAGAGTAAAAGAGTAGGAGAGAGTGAAACTAGATGTAAATATAGATAAGTTGAAAATAGATCTGTATCGATAAAGAAGCTACAGATCAACTGAGTCCGACACAGTAGTGGCCACAAGCACGGAGTGCCTATATATAAAAAAAAAATTAGAATTACGAATCAAACATTGCTGCGTTCAGTTGCTCTTAGTCTTTTATACAACTAAATCATAAATACAGAAATATTTCTAACCAATCAGTGCTGCCTCAGTTTGTTTTAATCTTCTGAACAACTTTGCTAAAGACACGAACATTCTAAGTCGTCAGGTTCATGAGCTAGAGCTTGCTAAAATATGTCCAAATTACATGCACACTAGTGCCATGTAGTGGCAAAATGGCGCATTCAAAATTTCAGCTGATGAACGCCGTAAGGCTTCTGAACAACTTTGCTGAAGATCGCAGCTTTCTAGAAAGTAAGGTTTCCAAGATATTGCGTCATTAGTGTAATAGTTAACGGGTGATGCTTAACTTTTGGGGGTGCTGCAATATTCAACTGAGGTGTTGCAATACTAGATGATGCGATTCCATTCTTATGGCGGTTAGTGTATTTGCAATTTACGATTTCTAGAAGCTATGCAAAGGAACTTCGTGAATAGCCTATCATATAAGGATCATTTCAAAAGTTTTTTTTGTTTGAATAGGAGAAATGGCCAATATACCCTGTAAATAAAACACTACACTTTACGTATTTGCATACAACACACACTGGCATGGTCGGAAAAACACTGAAGAAAAGTGTTTCAGTTTGGAGCGGAAATCTAACGCACACTCTATAGCACAATGCGCTTTGTTCCCAATGAGGCCGCGAAGTTCCTCAAAAAGAGCTCAGAAATGACATGTTTACCATTTCATAGGATTACCACTTAAAGAATCAATGGCTTCAAAATCATTTCGAAATAAATGAATTAATCCTATTTACTGAGAGTTTACCAGTGTGATCAAACGAGTTTTGAAAATAGTATGAAGGAAAATCCCATATTTTCCTTTCAGTTTTACCGATTGTCGAGAATAGACATTTCTGGTAACGTTTACTCACTAACAAAATAGACCCCTTAAATTTTACAATTTAGTTTTTCTTCACGGAACAAGCCAAAAGTACATTGGAATATTTTACGGCATATATTGAATGAGTTTCGTAACTTGCAAAAAGTAGAAAAGTCAATCCCTTAACACCCCATTTATTTTCAAAAAAAGACTTTTTCCATGAAAGTTGTTATAAGTCGAAATCTAGATAAAATTTTCAAATTTTTTGTCTGCATTGCTGTTTTAATGAAATATACTTATCTTCTAATTTACTCATATATTTTTTTAACATTGTTTCATAGTTTTGTAATTAAATGTATTTAGCCTTTAATTTCGAACGAAAATGGTTTGAAAAGTTTTCAATATCTAGACTTCATAATACTTTATTTTAATAGATATCCCCTATCACATTATGCAGCTCACAATCCTCCGGACAAATCAAGCATTTCAGATGACTGATATATCGACTTTCGACGTTTGTGTAATTTGTCAAACTTGATGAAGAAGTTCAATCCCTCAAAACCCAACGTGCTCCTAGCACCCCATTTTACGGTATGTTTTTGTTATGCTAATTTTAAATATTTCTCTGGGCTATGGTATATTGGCACGCTTCGTAGTGGTATTATATTCGAGTGCCCTTCAAAATTGAACAAATATGACTGGTTTATTTATTTATTCGAAAATGTCAGTTAATGAGGGGTAAGCTGATACGACAACTTTTGGGCTGATAGCTCCCAAGTGTATAGAAAAGTAACTCATGCCTGACAAATGAGACCGAGAAGAAGCTGAACAGGAACCACGTTTTAATAAGGATTTCTTACTCTAAACCGACCAGACAGCTCTCAAAGCATCTTTCTAAAAGAACATTAGGCATTTAATAATTTTCTTCAGAAATTTCATCAAAAAGCAATTCAGGTAGGGTAACCGTCCTATTATGGAGGACTTAAGCACGGTGTTGAAATTTAAATCGTATTTCAGTGTCCAAAACCTAAATATTATAGTATATTGCAATGTGAAGTGTTAAAACTATCCTTTATCTGGAGTACAGTTAAGTAAAAAAGTAAATTTTCGAATCAAACGTACATTTTTTTAACATAAATCTGAAGCGCTTCCTATGTCCTGTTATTGCGGTATTTCGTCCTATTATTACGGTAGTGCCGTCCTATTATTGCGGTATACCAAAAACCATAGATTTTATTATATTCAGTATACATTCAATGCCACACAATGTTCTAGCATTGAAATTATGCTCCCTCCATGTTAATGACACTGCACGGTACTTTCAGTTTGTGTGACTTTGGACATATCTATAAAGAAAACTAATTCAAACTAACTTTATGTCACGATTCGAAAACAAATCAATAGAATCGAATGATTTTCTGCCGGTTTCGTCTCCTCTTCCGTCGTAGCTGGACAATGTAAAGGTGAAGATGAATCGAAGCCACCTTAACGTAAAAAGACAAGGTTCTTCCAACTGAGACCACTAGTCGCTGTATAAGGAATGATATTTTTGACTTAAGTATAATCACAATGTCGGTGCTTTTAAAAATTTGTTTCACTAGTTTTCATTAATCCAATGCAATTTTTAAAGATTTCTTTCTTGCGATCATTTCGTATATTAGTTTTTCAACGCATTTTTGGCATGTGTTCCGATTTTCAATCAGTTTACGTGATTTTTCGGTAAAACATACACAATGTTTACGATATATTTGTAAATAAGAGCATATACAGGGTAAACATAAAAAGAAATCTTTTGTTTGACTAAATAAATGTATGAATGACAAAAAATTATGTCACAAAATAGTATCCTAATAATATAATTGATGTTTCCAGCAATAACATTTAAAACGAATATTGAAACATCGAATTTTTGAATGTGATTTACAGATACCGCGATAATAGGCAAAAAGCTATTTTCATTGTCCTATTATTGCGGTATATGCTTTTTCTCAAAAATATATAACTTTTATTCAAAATTCAATTTCTATCATGTAACCACATCCATACTGAACTGATATACCAGCTGCATATAATTGTTTTGGTTCTGAACTTAAAAATTCACGCTTACGAAAACCCGTCCGTAGATAGAGGGACTGGTTAAAAATATAGGCTTTTCTTGATGCATCATTTAAAACTGTTCTTCCAACGATCAAAATCGTTTTATTTTCAAAGCATCTATCTGGTACAGCTTGGGATTACTATGAGCTTTCATCATCATCTATAATATCCATAGAAAATAGAGTTTTCGATTTATAATGAGGGTTTAATTCTTATACCGCAATAATAGGGAATACCGCAATAATGGGCAAATTACCCTATTTGCTTAAATTTTGCTTGAGCTGTTAATTCGAAAATTTCTTCAGAATTTTGTTTCCAATGATACCCTCAGAAAGTTTCCCAAAGGAGTCCTCATAGAAGTGTTACAATATTTTTCTAGGAATAAATGTAACAAGATAAAAATATCACTGATGACATACATAATAATTCTTATAAAGGAAATTTTTTTGAAAGCTCGTCGGATCTTCTCTGAATTCTTGAGAAAGTCTTGGGTTCTTGGGTGAGTCTTCATAGAAAATATTGAAATAGTATTTAAAAATTAACCTATTAACCTACGGGAAACTCCTGGGAAATCTCAAGTGCAACTCTTAGAGGAACTACAGGAATAATTGTGGTTTTAACACTGAACAAATTTTCAAATTAAAAAATCAAGTAGAATTTATCTCAAAAATATTTCGAAATATCATTGAGAGAATTCCTTATTAATGAATAAGTTTATTAGGAATCCCTGCTTGAATTTATTGTTAACTTCCTGGAAGAATTCCTTATAGATTTTCTGGAATGATTCCTGGACAAACTTATGGAGCAATTTCTGGGATAATATTCGTTCTAATTCTTGAAGGATTGGTTCTGAAAACCACACAGAAGAATTTCTTTATGTTGAGATTACTATTACTCTTACTTTTACAAATAGTTGTTTCGAAGTAAAATTAACTTACGCCAAGTCAAATCAAATATTCACACTTCATTGATTCAGCTACTTATATCAATTATAATCTTCATAATGGCCACAAATAGAAGAATGCATGGTGACGTCACGAAAAAAATTTCTTTACTGTCCCTCTTTCATCACGCTCAATTGACTGCCCTGCTCTTTGACATTCACTGCTGGCATTGTCAGGGGACTAACACGGCTGTCATCCTGCATACATTTCGGCGCTTCCTCTCATCATTTTGGTACTTCGCGTTTTGGTCGTTTTGGTATCCACTTTCTGGTCGGTTTGCCCTAAAGTTGCTCCTGATTTTCGAGTATACGAATCATACGCCGCTAGCGCTAGATTCTGGCCATTAAGGCGAAGAAGGCCGTCATTGAAATTTGTACTGGGTATCGATGATTGTAGCTAATTTGTCTAACGAATGCGAATTGAAGAAAATAACTTGGTTTTGCACTGACATAGCCAGTGCTGGAAAAGTTCGCATCACGAAGCAGCTCACGAGTGTATACCAACGCATAACAAACATCACAGCTTCACGAACTAGCTAGGTGTGAGTAAGTCCGCACCCGTCTGCTCGGGAGAGCATGTCAAAAGAAGTAGCAACAAGCTCGGGAACGTTTACTTGCGAGTAACCGAGCAAGCTGTGATTTATTATGGTTTTGGCAGACAAATTAATTGTATAGCCATCAAATCGACAGTAAACTACTAGTTTGAAGTCAAAAACACTTGGAAATAATAAATTTTGGAGGGGAAGCAGCTTTATTCCTAAAAGCACAATATGACTCTGAACAGCTCCGAACACGATCACGAATCACTTTAGCTTCGGCTACTCGGGAGCACGACAAATGCGAGTAAACCAGCGATCTGACGCTCGGAAGCGTATGGTTTTGTTTTTGTTTCAGTTCAGCAGAAATGTTCGCCACTTTCCATCACTGGACATAGTTGGAAAAGTATTAACATACACTGAAAATAATCCACACGTTCGATCCTAATTCTTTTCAACGTGGATCTGTCGTGTCGAATTGCAAGGTGAAATGACGTGTAAAACTTGTGATTCTGTAAAGGATTGACTTCGGTTCGATAGCAAAGTCTTTTACACATGATTTGAACGTGTTTGACAATGGCGATATCCATCACTTGTAGAACTAGTTTGCCTATCTTGACAAGGACTCACATTTGCCATCCAAGCGCGACGTGCTTAATGACATGTTATTTTTGGAGAAACCGGGTGCCTGAAATCAGAAAATTAAGCAATCGCTAATAAATCGTACTGCGAAGTTTTCGATAATTTGTAAATTAACGTGTTTTACATTTGAATTTGGATTGCCGATAGCGACTGGTTTTACACCATCGTTTGATGTGTTTTACAATTAGTGAAATTTCACGTGTGAAACACATTGATCCAGCTTGTAGAATGTTTTCAGTGTACTTTATGCATGAAAGCGCAAGTAGTGATACATTTATTAATATTACTTATGGTGACTGAGTTTTATCATTTCAAATTGCAAGCTGCAAAATCAACATGGTTGTCAAAACGAATGACGGGCCATTCACATTAAATCGTCGTATAAGGCAATCCATGAGACAGTTGCGATCAGCTGGATTTTCATTAACAATGAGATTTTGACATTTCGCGGTCAGAGTGACCGTTCGATTACAAAAAAAAAGTTAAGCTCTGATAACACATGTTTTGTTTACCCTTCCGTTTCGGTTGCATGCACACTTTTAGCTGTTAGTCCTATCGCGGGAATTCCTCATGGATAGCCTTAAGCCCCAAACACAATGTGAACGGCAGCACGGTACAACGGCAGAACGGCAAGCCCATCTTGATCTACACTCTACTTGTCATATCCATGTTGAATCTGATTGAATCGACGTTGATCAAAATATTGAACTGTCATTCAAGTCGGTGTTGCCGTTTTGCCGTTCTTGCCGTAATGCCGTTGTATTGTGTTTGACCCTTTATTCGATGACGATTTTCATTTGTTGTTTAATGTTTACGCATCAGCGAGGCATTATTGATGTCTCCTAACCATAACGTTAACGTTAACGGACATTTTAGGTAGATAACAATACAAACATTATTTCTTATTCATCTGGCTTGTAACGCAGGTACGTTTAGTAGTATTTTCTAGAAGAAAATTTAATGGGGTATGGATCAGGTTGTTCCTGTTCAATGTTTGCAATCTTTCGAACCATAAAAATCCGTCGGAATGTTAGGCTTCGTGGCGTGAGCTGAAATGTGCAGGGATAAAGATGGGAACATTTTTTTGAACGGACGCGAGGTGATCGAAAGATGGAAGCAGCACTGCGACAAACACTTGAATGGCGCTAAAAGCACAGGCACGGAGGTTCAAGGCAACGGAAGAAATGACTACGTCGGAATGTTGGACAATAGCAACCAACCAGCTCCCACTTTGAGGGAAGTTAAGGATGCCGTTCAACAGCTCAGTAATTATAAGGCAGCTGGGAAGGATAGTATCCGAGCGGAACTCATTAAAATGGGCTCGGAGAAGTTGGTCACTTGTTTGCATTGGCTGATAGTCATCATCTAAGAGCTACCGGAGGAGTGGAGGCAAGGGATTTTATGCCCTATCTACAAAAAGGGCGACAAGCTAGAATGTGAGAACTATCGAGCGATCACTATTCTTAGTGCCGCCTACAAAGTATTATCCCTAATAAATAAAGCGCTCTCGGCTAGGCATTGCATTGCAGGCTGTTCATTTAAGAAAGTGGACACGTGTTTTTTACAGTAAACTGTTTATTTTCGAACAAATTCATGAGTTTACCTAAAATACATGGAAATCAACGTAATTTCGATCAAATTCACATAAATTTGAACATTTATTGAGCATTGCTGGAGAATGCTCTTACTTTTCTTTTGATGCCTCCCATAAAATTCTGCACAACTTTTTTCAGAATATTTCGAACTGCTTTTTGAACTGCTGACCACATTTTCTTGAAAAAATCGATGGAGCTTGCTTCTCTTCCATCCTTCTTAAGATGCCGTTTGATTATTGCCCAATATGTTTCAATGAGGCGTAGTTCTAAGCAATTTGATGGATTCTATCATTTTTTTACAAATTCGACTTATTCCTTCTTGAGCATCTCCAAAGTAGCTGAAGCATAGTGAGCCGATGCTAGGTCTGGCAAAAACAATGGAGGCATGGTATGCTTTCAGTAGATGGGCAGAAGCCATTTTTTAATGCATTCAGTTCTGTAATTTTCGCCGTTGATTGAACTTGTCGTGAAATATGTAGTACTTTCATACCGCAGGAGCAAATTGCTTGCCATACCAAATCATTTTTCCCAAATTTTTCTGTTGGGATGTATCGTACGTCGTCAGGAATATCTGTTTTGGCCACAGCGTTGAAAAAAATCAATTTGGACACTTCGCGATTTAAGCCAAATCTCGGAACGGCAGTTTTTCTGTACACCATTTGTGCAGAAAAAAATTGAGAGTTGCCATGTCAATTCGACCCATCGTTTAGAATTTATAATTTTTTTATGTCAACTTTTGTCTGCTGTCAAAATAAACACTTGAGATCACACTGAAAAAAAATTTTATTTGTTTTTTATGGAATTTTTACACCAAAATGCTAATATTTAGGTGTCCACTTTCTTAAATGAACAGTCCTTACAATAGAAAGCGTTGTGTTTGGATGAGCATCTAATTCTTTCGAAAAAGATGCGCTTTGCGAAAGAGGACCATGTGATTATTAAGCTGGAATCAAATTCAGGTTAACTTCTGCGTCCATGAGTCCTCTCGTGGTCTAGGGATAATGCGCCCTATTTAGTGAACAGGGAGTCGTGAGTTCAATTCTCACCGAGAATAGGTGTAACTTTTTCGCGAATTTCACATCCAATTGTGAAGTATATGTAATGTTTAGTTTTACGCCTTCGGTCCACATCATCTGTGAATGTATTCTCTGCGTCATTCACGTGCTCATCGTAGTGCTGCTTCCATCTTTTGATCCTCTTTCGTCCATACATCGAGATGATCACGTCCATACTGCCCATAACTGCATATTTGTCACATTCGACATTTTTGACCATTTCGAGTTAATACCGGGGAGAGTCTTCAAATGACAAATACTTTCGATCAACTTACTCAAATCTGTGAGATTGTTTTAGAAAATTTGAAACAAGCACCAAGTTCTTTTGTCACATTGGCAATTGTAATCGCATAACAGTCACATTGAGATTATGCATGAGCTAATGCAGTAGCAACGAAATTTTTATCAGAATTATTTACTGACTATTAACCCAATATGCGATATGAGTTGTACAAAATGTTAGCCTCAAATAAGCACTTCTGAATTCTTAGTGATTTTTTGAAATTTCAGTTTCCTCTCATACTGCAATAAAATGCAAACTTGGTATCCCATTTACTCAATGCCTACTTTTGTCGAATGTTACAAATATGCAGCTATGGGCAGCATATCCATAGACGGTCCCATGAATGAATACTTGAAAAAAATCTTGGGAAATCCCTAAGGAACTTTATAGGAAGGCTCTTAGAAAAGCTCTAAGCCAAATTTTCTAAAAACGTTGAAATGTTTATGGAGCAATTTTCAAAAATAAGCCTGGAAAAGTTTCAGGGACTTTGATTAGGTTTCAGATTTTCGAATATATTGTTTTTTTTTTTTTTGAGGAGTTCCTTAGGAACCCTTAGAAGATTCCTTGAAGACATCGGGTTTCTGTTGCATTTTTATACATCATAGTCATCATTCTGGATAAAGTACCTTGGTGTCAATCAAGTGCAAACATAATCTATCATTCATGATCCTGACAGCAGCCGCGTCTTGTGTAACAATTCCGTGATGCACAACCAAACAAAATCAACAGTGTCTCATGTAGTTAATTATGCCATCGAAAACCATCCAAGAAGTCAATCAACTGAAAGTTGAAAATTCGTTTTTTTCGTTTCGCTACTCCTGTGCGGTTGTTGATTTATCGCGTTAGGTCTTAGCCGAGGAAGCGAAAAGTAGGTGGAGTCGAGTAAACAGCAGTATTTTCCCACGAAAAGTATCTACACTTCAAGTGCGTATGATGGAGCAAAGCGGATAAGACTAAGTGGAAAAGCCTACACAAAGAGGCTCATCTAATGTCATTATATGGCGCCCTAATTCAGTAAGCATCCACTTTTAGTGCTTTTCCCCCCGTGTGCTCGTGGGATTCACTCAGGAAAAGGATAATTTATTGCACGTAATTAGAAGTGTCACAGCTGGAAATATATATCTTCATCTTCACCGTTATGGTTGGAAAGTTCTCAGTTTCTTTCACTTAGCGGAACGACTCCCTCTACCTTTCTACGACCTCACAAGCCTCACCAGTTGTTAAATTTTGAAAATCGCTCCTGAAAACCGTAGGGCCACCGTTGAATTTCATTTGCAACAAAATTACAGTTATTTTTGCCACGGGATCCTCTGACCTGTTGAATATTGCACACGTAAATGGGATATGAGTACAGGTTTATGACGCCCAAAAAAGGTATGGAATTACATCGACCTACACGCGGCAGACCTTTCTTTAGCCGTAAGCGACAGACACCACAAGAAACGACGTTGAAGGGCAGGGTCGAATATGGCCAAAGTATGTATGTGGCTTTAGGACATTTCGTCGAATGACATTTGGTCGAATGACGTTTGGTCGAATGACATTTAGTCGAAAGTAAATTTGGTCGAAAGGACATTTGGTCGAATGGACATTTGATCGAATGGCTTTGAAAAATGTATTTTGGTCGAATGATGTTTAGTTGAACGGAATCATTTGGTAAAAGTGATTATTGTTTCCTAAGTTTTGCAAAGTTGATAATATAACGTATTCTTTTGAATTACCTGAATCATAAACTGTTGTTGAATTAATAATGGGACATTTTATGTAGTCTTATTTTTAAATTTAATACACCTTTTTATTTGTAATTTTAAGTTATGCCAAAATCTAGGATTTAAATGATTATTCAAATGTACTTTTCATTAGTTTTTTTTTGTACATTGACTGAAATATTTAGCTCTAGTGAATTTATTATTCTTTTAAAATATCATCATTCTTTGAAAAACTACTCAACAAGGTATGTTATTACAAAACGATGTGAACATAATGTTTTATTTATTTATTATTCTTTTGAAATATCATCAATCTTCGTAATGAAGATCAGCTTATCTGATGGAAGCATTCGTAGAGAGTGCTCGGTATCTTTTTTTGAATTCCGGGTCTTGCAGCTCACGGACGTGGGTAAGAATTTTGAATGCGGAAATCAGAACTCTTCTTATGGCCAATTGGCTTATTGTGACTTCCAGCTTCATAACATTCCTCAAGCAAATATATGGCTTTGCCGACAGTGTTGGTGAACAACAGAGTTTGCAGTAGAAGCTTTTGATTATTAAAAATGAAAACTGTGCTAATCCTATTTATCGGGTAAATGAAGACGAGTTGACTGAGGTGAAAAAAGTTGTCTTGTTTCCATTTGAGATCAGTTTATCTCGAATATTATGCCTGAACAAAAAATCAGCATGAAACATAAAACACGCAAGAGGTAGATTTATACCTTAGAAGAGCGTCCAACAAATTGAATATCAAAGTTTTGCTAATCGCATAAAGATTGTTGGTAACATGACTGATACTTTTTCAATTATTCAATCACTCTTGCATTAGCGACAAAATGCTATATATTATTTAGACTCGAGCACTATTTTTACCACGACATGTCGGTTTGACCAAATATCATTTTCTATCTGATTGAACTAAACCTTTTCGACCAAATGTCCATTCGACGAAATGTCTGTTCGACCAAATGTACTTTCGACCAATCGTCATTCGACTAAATGTCATTCGACCAAATGTCTTTCGACCAAATGTCATAGATTCTATGTATGTGTGTACAAGTTTAATTAAATGCCCCTTGACCATCGCCGTCGCTTTTCATTCGAAGCGCGGATCCTACATAGTTAAGGAAAATTGAATTTTAAAATTTTAACTAGGTTCACCTTGGCCGCCACGCTCGACCATTTGTTTACTTAGTCGGTACGGCCTTGCGCCTGCGATGGGTTGTTTATTTTTGTAGAAAAATTAACAGGTGATAAGATTCTAAAAAGTAAGTTTAAAAAGTTTACATTTTACTTTGCTTTAGCTTTATTTTAGCTTTATTTTAGCTTTGCTTTAGCTTTGCTTTCGCTTTGCTTTAGCTTTGCTTTAGTTTTGCTTTAGCTTTGCTCTAGCTTTGCTTTAGCTTTGCTTTAGCTTTGCTTTAGCTTTGCTTCAGCTTTGCTTTAGCTTTGCTTTAGCTTTGCTTTAGCTTTGCTTTAGCTTTGCTTTAGCTTTGCTTTAGCTTTGCTTTAGCTTTGCTTTAGCTTTGCTTTAGCTTTGCTTTAGCTTTGCTTTAGCTTTGCTTTAGCTTTGCTTTAGCTTTGCTTTAGCTTTGCTTTAGCTTTGCTTTAGCTTTGCTTTAGCTTTGCTTTAGCTTTGCTTTAGCTTTGCTTTAGCTTTGCTTTAGCTTTGCTTTAGCTTTGCTTTAGCTTTGCTTTAGCTTTGCTTTAGCTTTGCTTTAGCTTTGCTTTAGCTTTGCTTTAGCTTTGCTTTAGCTTTGCTTTAGCTTTGCTTTAGCTTTGCTTTAGCTTTGCTTTAGCTTTGCTTTAGCTTTGCTTTAGCTTTGCTTTAGCTTTGCTTTAGCTTTGCTTTAGCTTTGCTTTAGCTTTGCTTTAGCTTTGCTTTAGCTTTGCTTTAGCTTTGCTTTAGCTTTGCTTTAGCTTTGCTTTAGCTTTGCTTTAGCTTTGCTTTAGCTTTGCTTTAGCTTTGCTTTAGCTTTGCTTTAGCTTTGCTTTAGCTTTGCTTTAGCTTTGCTTTAGCTTTGCTTTAGCTTTGCTTTAGCTTTGCTTTAGCTTTGCTTTAGCTTTGCTTTAGCTTTGCTTTAGCTTTGCTTTAGCTTTGCTTTAGCTTTGCTTTAGCTTTGCTTTAGCTTTGCTTTAGCTTTGCTTTAGCTTTGCTTTAGCTTTGCTTTAGCTTTGCTTTAGCTTTGCTTTAGCTTTGCTTTAGCTTTGCTTTAGCTTTGCTTTAGCTTTGCTTTAGCTTTGCTTTAGCTTTGCTTTAGCTTTGCTTTAGCTTTGCTTTAGCTTTGCTTTAGCTTTGCTTTAGCTTTGCTTTAGCTTTGCTTTAGCTTTGCTTTAGCTTTGCTTTAGCTTTGCTTTAGCTTTGCTTTAGCTTTGCTTTAGCTTTGCTTTAGCTTTGCTTTAGCTTTGCTTTAGCTTTGCTTTAGCTTTGCTTTAGCTTTGCTTTAGCTTTGCTTTAGCTTTGCTTGCTTTAGCTTTGCTTTAGCTTTGCTTTAGCTTTGCTTTAGCTTTGCTTTAGCTTTGCTTTAGCTTTGCTTTAGCTTTGCTTTAGCTTTGCTTTAGCTTTGCTTTAGCTTTGCTTTAGCTTTGCTCTAAAGTGATCAACTTCACCCCTGAACTACCTGAAAAGAACTCCGATAAGAATTTTCGGAGATTTCCATAGAGTGATGCCTAGGAATTTTCTAGGCGAATTGTTGGAAGAGTCACTGTCATAAGAATTCTATTCAGAAAAATTCTGAAAGGAATACTTTAAAAAAATGCCAAATAGTATTTCTTAGGACACTTCTGCTTAGAAAAATTATTGGAGGTATTCTTGGTAAAATATAAGATAATTTAACATTATACGTACTTTCTGTGTGATTTTATTACAGAATGATTTTAAAATTCATGACAGAACTTATGAATAAGATTATTATTTTACGTTTTTCTGGCCCAAGCCTTAAAAGTATGATTTATTACCTTATAAAATAAATTAGTGAAATTTTTCAAAAAACTTATTAAAAAGCCCCGATTTGACATTCCGAAGGTATCTCTTTGAAATTTTAAGAATTTTTGAAAATAATATTGAAATGATAACAAAATAATAGTTTTCACTGTATTTGATGGACAAGGAATATGCCTGAAAAAAACGTTAAAAAATAAGTGCTTCAAATGAATATTCGCAAAAATTATAGGATTTACGGAATACTTTCCTTGTGTTTTGGTAGAAAATTTGCATCAGAGTTCTTATATAAATTTTTGGTAGAGTCATTAGATGCAATCTTTGTGATTTTTTTGAAGACATTTAATAAAAATTTTCCAAGAAATGGAACATTTCCTTCAAAAATGTATGTAGGAGTTCCTGATGAATCATCAGGAATAAGCAATAAGGACTATCTGAAGAAATTTTTAAAACAGGGAACAATTACAGGCGTGAATCTTGAAGGAAAAATTTGTTAAATATCAAAAATTTTGAATTGGAAATTATATATTAATGAAAATATTTAAGAGGATACTACTTTCGACAAAAAATAAAATTAAAATTACATGTCAAATCGGTCAGTTACAGAACCCGACAGAACCCGATTTAGGTTAAGTTTTGCACACGTTTTCGCTATGGTAGAATTAATGTTTTCCATAGATAAATCGATCATTTTGATTCCAGAACAATTTCTGAAAATGGTTTATGAATTTATGTATGTAATTTATTTGAAAACTTCTAGCTCTGAAACGGTTGACTTCGGAGGAAAATGATCTATGGAAGTGAACCATTGAAGCAACATAATAGAAATATACACTGAAAAATGTTATTCTTCCATATAAAAATATTAAAAAATAAAAGTTAAATCATGGTAACAGATACTGTAAAAAAAATCTTCTGAAAGCCTGTATCGTTGATATCACTAGCGCCGCCACACAACGCAATGTACTGCGTCAATCAGTGGTGAATAGAAGTATCTTGAAATGTTTCACATTCACCACTGACATCGTCACGGGAACTTATTGATAACAGCGCCACCACGATGTTACTACTTGTGTTGGCATTTAAAATGACCGTTAATCCTGCACAGTTTTGTAATCGGACTTGAACGTCTGTTATCTGTGGTCAAATTTTTTCATGTTTTTTTTTTGTTCAAGCTATGTTAAAATAGAATCTTGGTGGAGACTTCTCTAATAAAAAGTTTTTCTAAGAACAACGTTCGGTCGATTTTCAAAATTTTGGTTTTTGGTAAAATAAATAATTTTTCAACAACATCTTGAAATTTTTATGAACCTTAATGATTATCATTCTCACTTATCTACAAGTGGTCATTTTCGAGTTATTTGAAGTTTAATGCAAACGTTAATAAACTAATTACAGTCGCCTCTCCACATCTCGATATCGAAGGGACCATCGAGATAGGGAGAGATCGAGATAGGGAGAGATCGAGATGAGGAGGATATCGAGATGTGGAGAGAGAAATTGTATGTAGAATGAATGGAGCTAAGAAATCATCGACATAGGAGAGATATCGATATATAGAACATCGAGATATGGAGAGTCGACTGTAATTAAATGTGTTATTTTCTATTTTTCTTTAGTAATTCGCGATTCTCCCTCTTGGGGATATCCGCAGGCACTCAATTTCCGAATCTAAGCTAAATGACATTACGTCGTTTGAACTGTTGAAGTTAGTTAAGAAATAATTTCTTCTTCTTGGCATTACGTCCTTACTGGGACAGACCCTGCTTCTCAGCTTAGTGTTCTTATGAGCACACTTCCACAGTTATTAACTGAGAGCTTTCTTTGCCAAAATTTCCATTTTCGCATGCGTATATCGTGTGACAAGTACGATGATACTCTATTCCCAGTGAAGTTATAAAATTTTCCATTACGAAAAGATTCTGGACCGACCGGGAATCGAACCCATACACCAGCCGCGGTCTCTAACCACTCGGCTAAGGAATGCCTCAGGGGTTTGTTGGACTTCAAATACTGAATCAAAAAAAGGCAAACAAGTCATGTTCAACAAGTTCCCCATCATGATTCAACATATGTCGAAACCGCAGTGGAAGGTGTGTATTTTGTGGAGCCATAAGTTGTTTCACCTACAAAAAATGAACTGCCTACAAGTACCAGTGGTTGGTATGGAGCGAAACTTTTGCGTTTCCCGCTTGTGTTAATCCCATCTTTCTGCCGCAAACTTCGCTACCATTATTTCTATTGTTATGTTTGGTCCGCAAAGCACAGAATACAAAAAGAAAAGCTTGGGATTATTTACCCATCCAGTTTCAACAACGACGACATGTGTATGACTGACTGTGAATAAAATGTCGAACGAGGAAGAAAAAAGTTCTTTTGTTTGATATTCATCACGTTCTGTTTGGCAGGCAGGGTGTGTATATTTGCTAGCTTGATCAGTCAGTCGGGGGTGAATATTATATGTTGTGTGTGTTTTCAGTCTTTCTAGTTGGTTGAGCTCCACACATATTTTGCTTTTGGTACACCGAACAGAGAGGCACAGATGAATGGACGTAGCACTGTGGAAATTTCCATATCCTAGTACTTTTACAGTTATATCATTCACATGCTATCTTCCACTAATAGTCTATCATACTTAAACTATTCGTTCATAGCAATAACTAGAACCAGAGACGGACAAGAAATCGTTTCCCTATGCTTCAATTGTCCTATAATTGTAGCCCACCTTTTCTAACGCCTGATACATAAGCAGTCTGATAACCAAAAAGCAAGCCTCTCTGCAATAAATTACCTTACTCCTATATCTCCCCGCATGAACGGGCGTATATACAGGGGTATATCCGATCTACTGTGGCCAACATCAATTCATCTCCCTTTCTCTCATTATTCTGCATTCTACGGTAGCAGGCGCCATTGTCGCCTATAAATAGAAGATCACCAGAACTTACACTTAGGGTGTCTGTGTCCCAAGCATTCATCTGGTTGGTTCCTTGTGTAAATGCAGCTGATCGGGCGATACTGGAGTAGCAATCACAGGTGGCCAGTCAAGCTCAAGCTCAAACTCCTGCCAAAAAAAAAAAAAAACAAAACAGATGCCTCTAAGATTTTTTTTGGCGAATTCTTCATGACATTACGACTAGTATTACTGCATGTTTTTTTTTCATTATTTTCTCCAGGAATTAATTCAAGTAGGTATTTGCCTAAAGTTTGCTTAAGTTAATTTGTACTGTTTTTTTTTAATATATACAGTACTGGACAGAATAAAGTACGCATTGGCCGTTTTTCCATACAAAATGGTCAAGTTTGGAGATCTGAATCTCAGCTTCTAGTGGTCCAATTGATCTGAAATTTTCACCACAGCCTAGATATAACATAGATTTTACTCAATTGGAATATCACTGTATTTGAAACACAATCTTTTGAATTTTTTAAAATCTCTCAATTTGCGAAAAATTGCATAATTTTATTTTGAAAATATTTTGAAAACAATCAGTTTTACCGAAAAATTATGTTCTGCAAACTTGTGTGTCTCATCAAATTGCAAATTTTTCCAGAAGGACATATTGCTCTAAACATTTGCATTTAAAAATTATTTCTATTTAAAAATTTTGTCATTTTTATAAAAAAATGAGATTTGCGATAACATAAAAGTTTGTTAATGAAAAACTATGAATTTCTAGCCTAGCAAATTTGAGGTTACTTTCAAGCTGCGGTAAAAATTTCAGGTCAATCGGACATCAAGAAACCGAGATATAAGCCTCCAAACTTGACTATTTTGCATGGGAAAACGGCCAATGCGTAGGGGGAGGTCCCCCAGTGCCGGACAGCACCCAATACCGGACAAAGTCGAAACATTGAGAAATCATGGTCCAATCAAGATGGTGTACTAGTAGAAAAGAAAGCTAATATGTAGACTAATGTTTGCGTAGAATAACCCATCCTTGAAATATGCATGCCTTTTTAAAAAAGTAGAAAAGTTTGTAAATCTTTAAAAAATTGACTAATCCACTTAATTTTGAGCTTATTTAGTAAATATTTTGAATATGAAAAAAATACTTTGGATGCCGTAATCATGATCGAACATAATCCTAATTTGATAGTATGCATGTATTTTGTACCATAATTGAACTCAATATGGACAAATTACAGTTTTGGTTAAGCACCTCCTTCCCTCAGTTTCGGACAACTTGATTTGTTATATGATATCTTTGTAATTATTGCATCAGTGTCTCAGAATACTTTCATTTTTCATGGGTTCCGTCGATCATGGTATCAAACATGCAATAAAATTAAGAAGAATGAACATTCTGAACAATATCGTAAAATGTGCTATTTTTCATCAATTATGAAAGAAGTTTTTAATAGGCACCCTGCAAACTAAGAAAAACTCAAATTATTCTTGTAAATGTTGCAAATGCATTGAATTGGTAATTATAAACTATTCCTATAGTGTACACATTCAATGATGTTCAAATTTACAGAATTCGAGGCATTTGCAGATCGTGTCCGGTATTGGGTGCCACCTTTCGAGATCGATCAATTTGGTACTAAAATTCATCATTAAAATGCAGTGTCAAAATTCATATATATATTTTCAAATAAATTTTTCTACACTATATAAATGATAATATTTATCATAAATGGGTAATACGAGCCCATAAAATCCATATTTTTCGAATTACGAATTTAGTGGCATAAGTGTCCGGTACTGGGGGATCTCCCCCTACTTTATTCTGTCCAGTACTGTATATATAATATATTTGAGACTAAATATGATTATTTTTCGGATTTTTTCCTTCAGATCCGAAACATTGCTAATCAGCATTTTGGATTATTACCTTACATAACCAGAAGGATGCTCTTAAAAGAAACATGCCTGCTGCTAGGGTGCTGGCCATTCTTGAGGCCAACTCTTTCCCTGCATTGAGACAACAGATGGATCGCAATATTCATAGTTTATGAATGCCTCTTGCCACCCTTTGGTGTGGCATATTTGATAAGTGTCCTTTGGCTTGCTATTCATCTAACATTTAGAGTTCAATTCCCAATAAAAAAGGTATTGACAAAAAAACATGATAAACATAAACACAAGGTGGAACCCCACAAATGTTTTTAATTATTGATTAATTTTTTTTCTATCTTTATCAACGAGATTTTTAGCCCTGGGCTAGTTCATCTCGGGACCAACGGCTTTACTTCCCTTCCGAAGGAAGTCGTCACTGAAATTTTTAGTGACTATGTCGGGGATGGGAATTGATTAATTTTTTGAAGGTCGATAAAGCAGAGGATGCCCGCTATTTTGGTATCGAAATTTTGATAACATTTATCGAATATTCTTTATGCATAGTTATTTTTTATGAATTTATGACGATCGCTTTCGATTTGTTATATAAGCGTCTCGGTATAAAAAAATGTGAAGAAATTTAAAGATATGGTTGAACGGTTTATGGTTGTCAGAATTAGCCGAAATTCAATAACACAGTAGAATTAATGGATCTGATAGATGGGCAGAATTATTCAAAAGTTTCAATACAGTATTTTAAGAATATTTTTTCAGAAATTTATAGAAGACCATAATAGCTTCCAAATGGTGGAGCGAAAAATCTGTAGAGCTGTTGATAAAGTAGCACTTAGTTTTTGGATTAGTTAACCGTCCCTTTTTTATTTTTGGTGTTTCCGACTATGTTATAAAAAAACATTTAAAGTGTAGGTGTTTAGGATTTACTAATGGTGGTCTGAAGGATACGGAATTTTGTCGCACAGGAGTGTAATTGAACCGAATATTAGGCGAATAATATTTCAACGTATTTGTTGAGAACGTTTATGGTCTCAAAATAGTAACCTCAGTATCATGGAATTCTGTCACACAGAGGAGTTAGTAGATCAGATTATTAAAGGAAATTGTGAACACATTTTAACTTATAACATGTCAGGACGAACCTACAATTTTCAAAACGCTCGTTTGTAGCAATTATCGAACCGATTATTTCAGCTTTTATTGAAGGGAAATAGTTGTATCAGCTTTAAGCATTGGCGCAATTCGCATAAAACCTACCACGTTTTTGTGAGATGCAGATATATAATTTATTTGTTTTTTTTTTGCACAAAGCTGATCAAACCAAAAACCTCATTCACTGGAAAAACCGCAATATCCATAAACAATTATCAATTCTTGAAAATCATCTTAGACAGCTGTAGTTGTTTGCAAACTAATCAGTTTTCGTAATTCTATAAGGTGAACTAGAACTCCCTTCGGAAGATGATCGATTACTCGTGCAGTGGACAATTGGTATGGAATGACCCATATACTGTAAGGTGAGACAGGGCAACATGAACACCCTAAGGATAGGATGTTTGCTGAATGTGACCTTATTTTAAATTTCATGTAACGTTTTATACAACATGTTCTCCATCATCAAAGAACATAGCAGGTTCAAAAAAAAAAAAAAAAATTCCTATGAATTAAATGACTAAACAAAAAGATGTTTTTCAGTCGGCCTAAATATGATGTGGGGCAAGTTAAGTACCGCTACTGGGCAAAAGGGCACTGTTTTTAAAATTATTTCCTTTATATACTCTAAAACTCTCCAAAAAGCTTGAAATGATGGTTGATAATAAAAAATACGGTCAAAATATTGTTAGACGACAAAAGTCTTATTTTGCTCCGATCATTTGTTATAAGAAAAGTCTATGTTTTCAGTTTTTTTCAGTTTTCAGTTATTATTTCTAATAACATTCATCAAGCATAGTAGTTGGATGAACCTCATTTTTTTTAATCCATTCCATCAGTCTCAAAATTGAGGGATGCTCATCTTGCCCCGTCCTCCCTTACGTCACAACCAGAGGCGCGCACTTCGTGTTCCTTCGTGTATGACGTTTCATACTAGCGCCTTCTGCAGGCCTTGTTGCACATAATAACAATTGGTGTTACGACTGTTTGCCTATGAGCGAGGTACAACATTGTGAAACGAGAAGGGACGGGAGGCTTTTATGTAGTGTGAAAGTCGTCACATTGCTTTCGGTTCAGTTTGATCCAAATATAGACTTCCGATTCCGTTTTGGCGACAGATGGAGTCCGCCTCCTTCCCTATTAGTTATTGTCATGGGGGTGCCCCTGCAGGGTTGACTAACTTTCATGACAATGACTAGTTGGCACAATTCTGCACTCCCCAGTTGTGTTGTGTATGGTCGAATGCCTTACTAAATGGGTGGGAAACGGGGGGAGAATTGTGCCGTTGACCGTTAGACCCTATCATTTTGGGCCGGAGGCTTTTTGAAATCTTGGAAGTTCCTGTTTTTCTTCAGGATGTTGTCGAGGCATAAAAAAGAATGAAAATTTAGCTCTTCCCAGACAGCCAGTGGAACCGGGATTGATGAACTTCGCTGTTTAGACTACACGGTTTAATGCGCGGTTAATCCTATTATGCTGTGGTGAACGTAGATTCCGGAAAAAAAAATATGGATAGTGATGGACATTAAATGATAAACTATGGTTAGAGTTGGTCTTTGTGGTTGTAACGGCAATGAAGTATGAAATACAGGGTGTCTGTAAATTATCGGTAAAAACAAAACAAGGTAGTAATCTTTTCCATATTATGGGCCTTATTTTATAAGTCGAGTCGATCAAAAACGACTCGACTGGAGTCACTGTCGACCAAATATTTCGCTCGACTCGGCTCCGTCACTCGAGTTTATCGACAGTTGTCACTTTATGTGACTAGATTACTATGGGAGTCGACGGGTGACATCTGAAATATGCATGCTAGCTTTGATCGACAATGACTAAAGATGAGTCACATGAAACCGCTCGATTTACAAAATAGACCCCTATATTAATTCACGAGCGATGTTTTGCATTAAAGTCACAAATGACAAACATTTTGACTTATTGCGAGTTATTTTTTGCAAGTCAGTATGAAGCAAATTAATTTGCTGCCCAGTGTATAGAAAAGGCAAATAGGCAACTATGAAAGTATATTTACCAAGCTGTGTTTCAACAGAAACACCCCAAGTTTCAAAAACTTTGGTTTCAATTCACGAAAACAAGTTGATGTTTTATACGCTTATGAATAATGATAGCAACTCCACCACATGCTCCATCCAGGCGATCATCACGATAAACAAAAAAAAGTTTGGTTTGGGTTTGAGTTTGGATCCAGGTTCTTTTTTTTTGCTCATCAGAGATTTCATAAAGCTTTTTCCCGATGAAATTTATGCGAGAGGATGGTTACTATTTTCACGAGTATCAGCGAGAAATTGGAACCCTGAATGAGGTATTATTACCTACTATCATCGAAGTGTGAAGAACACGGTTAGGCTTCCGAAAATCCCAGGCTTTTGTGTTGAAGCTTCCGAAATTAGGCTTCCTAAATGGGTGCCCATTTAATGGACGATCGAATCCATTACACGTATGATGCCATTGTGGCACTAAGGGCTCTTTTGGCACGGGTTTTCCGCAACGTCAGCATAACTACGGTAGTGGTCTTGGTGGATGGATGGGGAAGCAAGATTCCCATGGAGATGTGTGCTGCACACTGGTCAAAAAAAAAATAAAGTTTGGCCAAAACTAGTTTTATCGTTTTAATAATGTGTATCCTAAAAATTCACCTTCAAGTTGCTTGCGCCACACATTGGTCCAGTTTTGAAAAAAATCATGGCATAACTTGCGCATTCTCAATATTTCACTATTCTTAGCCATTACATGTGTTTTGGAGCATGATTTAGGGTTACACGGTGCTCCCCTGACCGTTCTTATCAGAAAAAAAATCTCCATCAAATCTGAGCTCACCAGTCGTTTTCTATAGCTAAGCTTCATGTCTGGGCAAAATTTCAAAAAAATCGTAGGGCCCGTTTTGAAGTTACGCCCTTTTGATTGTATAAGTCCACAAATTCAAAGGAAATCTGAGGTATTTCAACGGATTTTCATTGGCCGTGATTATCAGAAGAAATAAACCATTAAGATTTGGTTCAAAGTAAGTGTTTTTAGTTATTTGTAACCTCTGGGCAAAGTTTTGAATAAGAAGATCGTCGAAATTTTGAGTTACGCCCTCTTCAATAAGTGATCACCAATTTCAAATAGATTAATTAAGCATTCTAATACCGGTAAGCATGTTCAAATGTTTTCAATGACACATTGCAATTACATGGCTTCAAAGTCTTTCACAATTGTCTGATTTTTCAAAGGCTCAAGCGATATAAGACATTACGGAGCCAATTTTATCATGTAACCAAATTAGTTCTTATTCAACTATATTCTGTATAGTTTGATGGAGCAATGAAATCAGATTATTTAACATGCAATTCAAAGAATACTTTCAGACTTGAGTTTTCGGTTATGAGTAGCAGGGTATGGAATAAAATGAAATTAACGATCTAGAAGGCAACGATACAAAATGGAAAAAAATAATGCAAAGTATTTAATTTCCGTTATTATAATGCAATTTATTGAAATATTGAGTTTGTCTTCACTAATTATAGCAGCGGGTGAGTCTTTACTTCACAGGCAAAGTTAGCGATGGAAAACATGAAAGTTTACAGATAAATCATCATTTTGTGTAGGATTCAAACTCTGTTATGGTTTAGCAGGTGTGTATGGATTAGCAGGTTACCTACACAGCCTCAGAACAATTAAATATTTTCCGGTAACAAAAACTGCAGGTTAAGTTTTCTTTTAATTATAACCCCAAATATCATGAACCTGAAGAGCATAACCTCGAGTTCCAGTTTCTAGAATGGCTTTACTTCGAATTCCATTATCACGGGGCAATGTCATTCAAAGTAAATATAAATTCGGGATAACAGCATTGGTGCGTTTATGGTGATGACTCTTGTGTTAATGACATTCGGGGAAATGAAACTCGTGATTATGGGGTGGAATATTTTCAAGAGAGGTTTGATTTGAGTATTGACTTTTATGGAAGACATGTGAAATTAAGCTCTGCAAGTGCTATGATATTAAAATAAATAAATCCAAGCAATACTGGATGTTTCTTCTTTTCTTAAATGTATTTCAAGTATTGATACTTACTCTTCACGAGTTGGCTTCAGAATGGGTTGATTCATTTATACAATTCTTTCACTATTGTATTCCAGGATCCAGGGCACACAAAAGAATTGATAGTGGTCTAGAGAGCCACAGTTTGGCCAATAGTGCATTACTCAGCAATTGAGGTTTAAGTTCTAGGGCAGTACAAAGTTAGCCAGAATAGCCGAGAGCAGCTAATTTGGTTATAACAAATAACTAATAATAACAAAGACTAATAATAACAATATGAACTTGGCTCCGTAATGCCTTATATCGCTTGAGCCTATGAAAAATTGGTTCATTGTGAAAGATTTTGACGGCATGTGAGTGCAATGTGTCATTGAAAACATTTGAACATGCTTACCGGTATTAGAATGCCTAATTATTCTATTTGAAATTGGTGATTTTAATACTTAAGCGAAGTATGCACTTCAACAGAAAAGTAATTGCCTATCTCGATGCGTGGAGAATTTCTTGCAAGAAATGGTCAAGAAAAGCATTTTTCTTTGATCGCAGTACGCAATTGTAAAGAAATGTCATTTCAAATGGAGCTCACTGTAGAAAATTTCTTGACCATTTCTTCCGCAGAAATTTTTACTTTTCTTGAGCGGAACAGCATACTTAGCTTTACACTTCAAAAAGGGCGTAACTCAAAATTTCGACGATCTTCTTATTCAAAACTTTGCCCAGAGGTTACAAATGACTAAAAACACTTACTTTGAACCAGATTTTGATGGTTTATTTCTTCTGATAATCACGGCCAATGAAAATCCGTTGAAATACCCTGTACCCCCGCTAATTTGAATGGTACCTCATGCAAACCATCGGAATTCATTTTTAACTTGAACATCTAGTCACCCTAGAATCGTGTTTCTCTTTCGCTGTTTTGTTTTGATTTTGTGTTCCGTTTCACAGCGTTTCATTTCACTTTACTCCGTTTCATGAGCTAAATGACGTTTAAACCATTTTTAATCTGAACGACGTGCAAATTAGCGGGGTACAAATTAAAAAGTGTTCTGATTAAATGTGGTCAAACCAACGGGGGTACCCGGTATCTCAGATTTCCCTCTGAATTTGTGGACTTATACAATCAAAAGGGCGTAACTTCAAAACGGGCCCTACGATTTTTTTGAAATTTTGCCCAGCCATGCAGCTTAGCTATAGAAAACGACTGGTGAGTACAGATTTGATGGAGATTTTTTTCTGATAAGAACGGTCAGGGGAGCACCGTGGGTTGAAGACTCTATTTTGGGCATAGTCACAATTTTTGGGTTGTCATAGGGCAAAATTCTAACAACAATGCTGCTTTTCATACGTTTTTTGGCTCTCAACTTTTTCAAACAACTATCGTTTAGGCATCTCTTGGCAAGAAGAATTTTCTTCAATCGATTCCTTAGTCTTGAACGCGCGTTTGAGCAAGATACCTCCGCGGAGAGTGGCGGGGAGCGATTTGTACGGTATAAAGACGCTCTTCTTTAAATATTTGAAGACCTCCAACAATGAGTATTAATTTAATAAGGTTAACGGCACTTGAATATAAATTTGCATACGAAGATGTTGAATCTATATGAGAATGAGTTGTCGACCAGAAAAAAAAATATGTTTTTTCACGGGTTTTGGTGAAATTTGATAAGTTGAGTTTTGGAGGTTTTAGGTTTTTCGACATGTGCACCCATTTAACGTCTGAATATGCAGTAATACATGTTTATTTTTAACTTCTCGTACATATTCTAAACTATCTGATGTAGTAGATGAATGTTTGACTTTGTTTTTAAACTAAAAACTAAGTATGGAAATGGGGTTTTAGCCAGCTCTTTAAAAATCTGGACCAATGTGCGCCACATCAAATTTTAAATTTTTTGGGCCCAAATTTTGAGGTTTCTCTTATTATGTGATTTGAATTCAGAAGTGCACAAGAATTTTGGGTCTTGAGAACTTTGTTTTTCAAGGTAATGACAATATCTTAAAAAAACATTTTTAATAGTTTTGGCCGCCTCTTCATATGGAGACCGACCATTGTGCGCTGGCCGATAGGAGTGTTCACTCTGTATGGACACGTGTTAGATTTTTGTTGCTGACAGTTCTTTGGAGCAGTCAGTGATACCTACGTATAGGGACAGCCCCACTAGCGTATGATTCTTTTGTGCTATTACACATTTTTTGGTGCTCATACGACTGGCCTGAAAAAAAAATCAGGACGAGGTGGCAAGCTGATAAAAGTGGCAAGCCCCGAGGGTAAACGTACCGTCATGACAGCTGGCTCTGGATAACAGGGCTGATGATGAGACGGTGTGGGGGCGGCTATTAAACCATTTTGTGGGCGTTGTATGATATATGGGGTCGGCGAATCATGGCAAGATATGATCTATTTATACGTGGCGCAATGTGCGAACCGTAGGATTGGAGTTTTGTTGTCTGAGCCTCGAGGGACTGCTCGAAAATGCAGACACACCTGATGATTTGCTACATTTGTACCAACCTGTGCTGAAAAGGTATAGTTCTACCCAGCGCAGATTGGAATTCGTGGTTGAATTCCTTTTTTCTTTTTGCTTCTACGTAGCAAGTGGAACCTGGCTTTCTCCATAAATTTAAATGTTGTTCAAACATGTCTACAGTTGTTAGACGAGAAATTTTATATTTTTTAATCGGAGATGTAAATCTTATGCTGTGTTCACTAGGTTGAGAGAAAGTCCCAAGTTAGATTATTTGATCCTGTGTAATATCTGTTGAATAAAATGGAATGCATTGTGACTACCAGATAAATTGAATAAGAGAACGATGCACAGATTCAAATTGTTCTCTATGTAGGTAATCCTCTAGATCATGGGATCCCATACTTTTTGGATGCGCTACCCACCTAACCATCAATCGTAATATTTGCGACCCATCAAAGAAAAACAGCAAGAAATAAGTGTGCATGATATAATAACACCGTGGTTTTAAAGTTTTAGTGTTTTATTCATTTCGTTCCTTAAAATTAGAAAAATATTGAAACGCAAAATGAAGTAGCTCTTACACTCTTATGTAACATTTTTTTAAGTTCGAAGAAAGTTGTTAAACGTGCTATCTTCTCTTCAGGAATACTCTCTAATTGCCAATAATTGAATAATCGATATTGCTGGCAAGGCTCAATCTAAAAAGATTTAGTCAAAGTTTTCAAAATTTCATGATTATGACCGAAGCATTATGATTTCTGAAATAACTTTGAAGATATGAACTGAAATCAAATTATGTATTTGTTTTAAAATTCAGAGTACCGTAAAATGGAGTGAAGTTGATCACTTTTGAGCGATTCTGTTGTATAAATCCTAGTAAAATGCATGTATTACCATCCATATATTATTTTAAACCTCTGGTTGGGCGCTTATCGAATTATACAAACGAAATTTTGATTGAATATTACCATAATTAACAGAAATATTTTACAGAAATAAAAAAATGAGTTTTTTTTATTCCGGGGTTAAGTTACCAACGACTGTGATAGATTTCCTAAAATAAAGGCATGTGCTATTTACTCAATTTGGGGTCACTGAATCTGAATTAGGTCTCAAAAATCTTACTACTTATTGATAAAACGGACAATTTTTGATTTGAATGGTTTGAATTACAGAATACCCCACAGTAAACACCTAACGGTATGCAATTTTCTTTGAAGTTAGCTCACAAAAAGAAAATTTTGTTTCTCTGAAAATGATTTTTTTTATTCAAAACTGGGTTCACAGAACATATTTGGAATATATAAAACTTTTTTTCACAACACAGGGTAGCAAAGCTCAAAGCTTTGAGTCAACCCTTCTCCAGTAGAGTAGAGAATGCAGGACGCTTCGATGCTTACTGACTTTAAAATGGTTTGCTCAATTTTCACCACCTATAAAATTTAAATCTTGTCGCTTCCTTGCGACGCATATCCACCTATTCATTTTCAATCACTTGTATAAAAAAAATAAATTATAGACTCTCATTACCTTCGAGTCACATGACCGCTATGGCCATACCAAAAATAATTTAAAAACAATCACGGTCGATATCCCTAATCAACATCGGTATATTATTGGAACAGTTGATCCAGAAGACATCGAAATAAAAATGTATAAAAACATTGTTCAGCAATAAATGAGCATTAAGAAGGGGTCACACTTTAGCCAAATATTCGAAAAATGGATAAAATATCCGAAATCCGTGTTGAGCTCCGAATGCATTTCAAAGTTCAATCAAATATTTAAAAAAATATCAGGTACAATCATAACTGATGCTTTATCTATACTCATTAGATAGCTGTTTAGAAAATATCCATAGTCAGCCTCCAGAAATATAGGATTGTTTTGAGAAACAAGTTTGCTGTTCCACATAAGAAGAGTATAAATGTCTATGACAGAAGTAGTTAAAAAGGTTCACCGCAAGGTATACCGCTGACGATGGAAAGATATCGAGTTGATAAAAAATGATAAACTTAAAAAAAAAACTCTAAGTTTAATAATTGTGGAAGTGCACATTGAACACTAAACTGAGAAGAAGGCGCTGTCCTAGTGCGGACGAAATGCCAAGAAGAAGGAGAAGAAGACACTCGAATCCAAAGATCCACACTGAAATACCAATACCAAGATTCACACTGTCACCATACGAACCACATCACAGTCCCAGAATCCACTCTGAAATCATAAGATCTACATAAAAATTCCGATATTTGTACTGGAATAAAAGGATCCACACTGAAATATCAAAATCCACACTAGTATCCCTAAATCCACATTGAAATTCTGCGATACCTTCTGTCTTAGTATTGTATGGGATACATGCTTTTGTATTTGATGTCAGAGACCTTATTAGAGTTTTCTTACGGTTTTAAGTAAAACAGCCTTTCACTTTGGATGCAAGTAATCAACTAGCTCGACTGAACGTCGAGAGCGGGGGTCTACCCCGTTTGGCATAATGCCGTATGGCATAATGCCGTTTGGCATACAGTCGTTTGGCATAATAGCTGTTTGGCATAATGCCATTTGGCATAACGGTCGTTTGGCATAATCGCCATTTGACATAATAGCCGTTTGGCATAATTGTGAAAAACATTGAATTTGATCAAATTCCTTCCATTAAGGCCCAAGTAAAAATGGTGCAAAAGTCAAAACTGAAAAAGCAGTTTTCTCTTTTTAAATAGATAAATCGAAGAAAATAAAAACACACAGCTCTTTTTTTGCCAAATAAAAAGGCTGTGTGTTTCTATTTTCATCAATTTGTTGTTTATAAAGGAGAAAACTGCTTTTTCTGTTCTGACTTTTGTGCCATTTTCTCTTGCGCCTTAAGCAATATGAACTGCTCACGATCGTACATTCCGTTGTCAGTTAGTGATAGGACATACTTCTAATCATCATTTTTCAAGGAAACCAATATCCAATAAAGCTCTTTTGGAATTGCATCATACATGACTTCCGGGGTCATTAAGTCCGGGATATTATGGCGCATTTTTAAGGTGAAGATGAATCGAAGCCAAACCTCAAATTTTCAAGAGCACGGATCTGAAGAACCGAACATCCGTTCAGGCTGAAAACTTAATCGATTGATCACTAGCTGGTGGTGACCAATTAATTAAGTTTTCAGCTCAAATGAGTGTTCGGTTCTCTAGATCCGTGCTCTTGAAAATTTGAAGTTTGGCTTTGATTCATCTTCACCTTAACAAAAATATATCCAACGCCTAAGCTATTCCATGTCATTTGAAAAAAAAGGAACATGAAATTTGATGACGCATCTTATGGAACGGCATATTACTGTACCACTGCAGTATCTTCCTTTTTCAAATTATGCCAAACGACCATTATGCCAAATGACTATTATGCCAAACGACTGTTATGCCAAACGACTATTATGCCAAACGACTTTATGCCAAACGACTGTATGCCAAACGGCATTATGCCAAATGGCATTATGCCAAACGGGGTAGACCCCTCTGTCCCAGTGGTGACGTAATGCCAAGAAGAAGTAGTAGTAGCAGTTCTCTTTCAAGAGACTTGGTCATTATTTTATTGCAATTTTCTAAAAGGTATCTGTTTTTAATTGAAGATCTCTAAAATGTCTCTTCTAACAAAAATGGTCTATGAACTCACTTTTTCTAAATTTCAAATTTATAGAGAGAGAGTCCAGAAAACCTTCAGTTACTTTCCCGACTATTCCTCAGGTCCAGATAAAAAAGAGTTCTTTGCAAAGGTCCAAGCCTGTTAGTTCGTTTTTGCGTGCCATCGGAGTGATTTTCTATCACAGTTTTTGCGTGTCGATGCCGAGATTGTAACTTTTGTCGAGGAACTGGTGAGCTCGTTTCATGCTTGTGATAACACAAATTTGTATCATGGCAATATCACACTTATTTAATTGTATTGAACAAAATACTAAGTGGCCTAAATCTGAATGGTTTTTCATTTCTAAATTTTCTGTTTGACATTTCTCTTAATAGTTGTATATAGGAATGTTGTAAATCTAGTTAAAATCTACAATTTTGCCGAAACCCAAATGCCGATAATTTTCAAATCTTGGCAAATTACAAGTTTTTAAGGGTTTTTTTGAAGTGATTTTTCTCAATTTTTAAAAATTAATTTCTCAACAGTTTTTGCCTAATGCCTTTCGAATGACGCTAAAAGAAAAATTGTATCGAACCGACTTCATTCAACGAATTATTTACGGAGCACTTTGCTTCAATACTTGAACAAGCCGATGTGGGCGACAATGAATTACAATCAGCTGCTAGGGACGTACCCTTAGATTTTCTAATTCTAGACTCGTTCACACTGCCCATAACTGCATATTTGTAACATTCGACAAAAGTAGGCATTGAGTACATGGGGTCTGGGTCATTTGGCATAAACCCATTTGCAAGGTGTCCATCCATCCGGGAAAAGCGGGAATTACAAATGACCGGGAGAAATACGGGAAATACCCGGGAAATTCTAGGACACACCAAGAAAAAGCACTATAAATTTTTGCCTGAATGCTAGAGAAATAGTTAACGGTTTCTGGTATAGTTTTTAGCCAAATAATCGTTGGTTTCAAGAGAGAGACAACAATTATTGAGATCCTTGAAAAGTGTTTAGAAGAGTAGTTAGGGATTACTGGCAAGTGTCTTGATGAGATGTCTTTTGAATTTCTATGGCATGTTTTTGATGATATCTTTTCAATAATCCTAAATGGAATCGAGGCGATAACTGATCAGTTACTTGAAAGATTTTTGGAAAAACACTGACAAAAAATCTAGTGCTTTGCAAATAAGATTTTTAGTAGTTTTGTAAAAGAGTTTCGACGATTTTTTCTTGATATTTTGAGCAGATTACTAGCGATTGGAGTAAAACTGAGATTGAAGATTTTCAGAAATTGAGTGGTTTCCCAATGAAATTCTGGACACATTCATTTAGAATGCATTTTGGTGGATTCCTGAAGAAGTTTAGTTTGGGTTACTAACATGACTGATCCGTGATCTATAACCAAGTCCTAGTTTGATCCTTGACAAAATTTTATATGAGTTTATGTAGATTTACAGTGAATTCTTCCTGTCATTCTAAGCATTTTCCTTGTGAAACCTTCAATAAATTCATGGAGAGCTTTTTGATAGATGAATAAATGGCAAGGTCATCTAAGTATTCTTGGAAAGATTTTGTTTATTTCTTGATAACATTCTTGGAAAAATATTTGATTCCTGGTGAGATGCTTATTTGTTATGTCATTATTTTTTGCAAGCAATCAGTCAAATGTTTTTTTTTTTGTGAGGTGCCTATCGCTTACATACACTGTATAATTCCAATTTCTTATGAATTTATATTGGCTGCACGCAATTATCCGTATTTTGTCCATTTCGATTGAAAATAAGTACCTACCTTATTTCTACCATTGCAATTATTTTCTGCGAATTCAAAAGTGAAATGCAATTTTCAATAAAAAAAATTGAATTAATACATTTAAAGAGAATCTCTTACTTAAGGTTACTCTTATTACCTAAGCAAACTTCAAGTTTTGAAACTACATGAAGGTTTGCGTAAAACATCTTTATTGCTGGTCTGTTAGACTTTTAATAACTCTATAATAGATGTTTGTCCAAAACCATTTCAAAATTTAAACGGTTTCTATCCAACTGTATTTTGAAATTCTTCATTTTATTATACTTAGATAGTACCTAAATACAGTCCTAAAAATTTTATGACAACACAAAAAAGTGGCAAATGTTTCAATTAGTTCTGTATTATTTAATATTTGACATTTAAAAGCAAACAGCTGGAGAACCTACAAAATCCTTCTAAACATTAAAGATTAGATTCAAACAATCCTCTTCTCTGTTGAATTCAATATTTACGGTACTGCAATAGTGTTGCTAATATAATCCAACCTTTCACAACTTATAGCATAAACATAAAATGGTGTTCTGATGTTAGGGTCCATTCACATATTTCATAACGCTGAAGGCGGTGGGTGGGTGTCTTCAAGATGTTACAGGTCATACAAAATTCGGAAAATATTCTTACAAAATGCG
This sequence comes from Aedes aegypti, assembly GCF_002204515.2. NCBI lineage: Eukaryota > Metazoa > Arthropoda > Insecta > Diptera > Culicidae > Aedes > Aedes aegypti. The sequence continues at coordinate 321,561,195 of NC_035109.1, read as the reverse complement.
TTATGAGGGGGTGGGTGGGTGTTTAAAAATTTGTGAATAAATCCTTATTGAACTACATAGAGTTTTGAAAACTTGTTATTTGGAAAAAAAAACTTGTTAAGGTACCGTGGGGCAAGTGGGTAATGGAATTCGCATAGTTGAGATTCTTCCAATTCTAGGGACTTTAAATTGAAACAAATGAGGTTGTGTATATTTTTTAGCTTGACTCCCACCATATATCAGCAGCATGCTGAAATTGATTTTTATGAAAAATGAAAGAAAAAAATACAGAAAAAGTTTTTTTTTAAAATGTTTTTCAGCCCCAATTGGGGCAAGTGTAAATTTTACCGTTTTGAACAATAAATTCAAAAACGAACAGTTAAATTCACGATTATTATTAGCTATAACACTTGTTAAGGCTTCCCAATGAACAATAACATAAGTAACATGTAAACAAAGAAAATGTTATTCTTTTCACTTCATTTTTCTTCTGTTCAGTTATGCTAGTTGAAATGATTCGACAACATTATAACTGCAACATTTCCAATGTTAGGTCTTACATTATAGGACAGCAATTGCATTTCTGCTCTGTAGAATTTCCACCGCTCGTTATTTGTTTTTGAGAAAGTCGGATAACTCTTCGGGAGAAATCAAACGGAATCCTTCAATAACGTATTTGGGGTCTTTTTCATGTGGATAGACCTATACCCCATTTTTATGTTTTGAACTAGGTTTACATAGACATTCCACGAGATTTCCGTGTGTTCTCTAATATTGCAACTTTTCAGTCAACGTCTTCCTTTTAATTGGCTGCCCGAAGTAGACATATTGATATTGTAATGTTTGGCAACATCTTTTAGAGAACTTCCATGATTTCTAATAGCTTTTAACGCTTGATTATAGTGTTTCTTGAATTATCAGCACGCTATGTTTTTCTATGATAATTGCGAATCATGTGTACTTATGGGTACTTAAAGAGAAAACACAAATTCAATCTCTAATGATAAACTTTTCACTTGCCCCATCTGATAAGAAAATTGACGGTGTTTAAATTTAGTTATTTTTAGGTCTTCCGCAACTTTTTTCCACTGAAAATATTGAAATAAGATTGTACGCCGCCAACTTGTTACGGAGTAACAGTTGACAGGTTAACAATTTTTCACTATATTATGCAATAATGGCTGAAAAATCTCAGAAATCTCTTGCCTATCGTAATGTTCTCAATGACCTCAAAGGTTTACGCATGAGTTTAAAACGTTAATTCACATTTTCAGTAAAATATACCAATTGTTTTCACTTACCCCATTTACCCACTTGCCCCGCGGCACCTTATTTGAAAATATGTTTTTGAAAGCCATAGTATATTTTTTCCTTCAAGTCAAATTAAATATTAAAACTTTCTGTTGAACATATTAAAAAATATGAAGTCACAGAACCATGATGTCATCCGGTTCTAAACTTTCGGGCATCCGGGAAAAATCCGGGAATTGGAACACTGATTTAGAATGGACATCCTGCATTTGGCATAAGGTCATTTGGCATAACGCCATTTGGCATAAAGGACCTCTGGCATAACCGCCATTTGGTATAACGGTCATTTGGCATAATTTTGAACTATGTGAAAATAAAGGGTCATTTGGCATAACGAACATTTGGCATAATATCAAACCATCTGACCCTTACTTGTCATTTGGTATAATAATTCAGATACTCCTTTTTTCACATAGCACTGTTGTAATATTACGCAAAAGAATAGGCCTTGTTAAAAAAGAAGGGCAAATTCCTATATAAAAAAAATAGCGCATCACATCGCTATAACAATAACCCTCGAAAGAACACCTTATGTTTGAAAGAAGGGTAAATCTCTAGATAAATATCATGATTAAACAGGATAACAGAAGATGAACTAGGGTGTCAATCAGTGACGCGATATTTCTTAATTTGAAATTGAAAATTGAAAACAAAGTCTTGACTTTGGAAAACAGAAGAAAAAATGCAGCAACATTGCTGCTACAATTATCTTTTCAATAACATCTCGTGTTCAAACGAACCCGATCAACCAGTGCACACTGGTCCAGGAAGCTAAGTTAGGCGGACATGAGGTTTTCGTCTCGATTTATTGATTTTAGAACCATAGTTGCTTCTGAGAATATGTTCAGAACTTTCAGTACTACAAAGTGTACGCATCAACTTTTTTTACCGTGATCGCAAGAGTGACGTATACGCCAACTATTTTATTTTAACGAATCGTGAGTTGGTATGTTCAGCATAGTTGTTGCAAATGATCAGAGTTGCTCAATATCAGTCAGCGTATGACTGATTTACTAAAATTATCAAGATCTGTTGTGAGCTATCAATATTACTTTGATTTGGCAACCAACAGCAGTGATGCGACATCGCTCTCTAGAGCGTAATCTATTCAGAATGAGTGATCACGTGGCAATTCTCCAAGCTAATCATGTTTTTCAGTGACCAACACATAGTTTCAATTCATCTGCAGCATTATCAAAAATATCGTATTGAGAGTTGGCATTTTATTTGCTTAATTTAAAATAAAAGTTAACCCATCAGTGATCATCATAGTCTATCGCTATCAATGCATTGGTGACATGATGTTGATGTGATATAGAATGATCCAAATTGTATCGCAGTCGGCCTGTACAAATCAGCAAATTTTAAGCGTTGATAGTGACAGCGAGCAGCTCTGCAAATGATCATAGAAAAAACTTTGCTGAACAAACTTTTTCTCGGTTTTGCTTAAAAGCCGAGATAATTGAGTATTTGTAATAAAAAATCGTTTATCGCTCTTAAAGCAAAGTATGCACTTCAACAGAAAAGTAATCGCCTATCTCGATGCATGGATAATTTCTTGCAATAAATGCTCAAGAAAAGCATTTTTCTTTAATCGCAGTACGCAGTTGAAAAGAAATGCCAATTCAAATGGAGCTCACTGTAGGAAATTTCTTGACCATTTCTTGGGCAGAAATTTTTACTTTTCTTGAGCGAAACAGCATACTTAGCTTAAGTGTTTTAATTTTTTAGTTTTATTAGCCTACTATGTTCAACAAAGTTTTTATACTTATCATTTGCTACATCTTTGCTGAACATAACTATGGTATATTTCTTATGGTTTTCATGTTATTTGAGATTTTCATCTTAAAATTTAATATTTTGTATGCCTTGTTTCTCAATCATGAGCACCTGAAAAAATAAATCTTTCCACCTAATGATTTTTGTATTCGAGCACCTCTAATCAAAATTAAGAGAAGATGACATTTTTCCATCTTGTTTAACCTTCCAGTCGTCGCACGGTTTGCCACCGTCAGAACCACCGCGCTGCTATTGTGAACGAAAAGCGAAGTTTTTTCAGCAGTGTTGTACAAAATACAACAGCGCGACGACTGAAGTGTTAAAATCGTTTTTACTAATAGACGATATGAGATAAATCCATATTTATTGAATACTAGTGGTCCCGGCAAACTTCGTCTTGCCATCAAGTAGGCTGATGAAAACCGGTACGAATCATCCCATAAAATGACAGTTCCGTTCACTGTCGTTTTTCCGGCTTTCCCGGTGAATGTCCTGGAACTTTTATACACACAAACACGTTGGAACCCTTGACAAACAAAATGGAGAAAGAATCATCCAAATCCGCTAACCCGTTCGTAAGCCATTTCGTGACATACAAACACCATTCCATTTTTATTTATATATAGATTCACACATGCTCAACTCACAAAAGTCATGGCTATCTGAGCACATCAAATCAAAGCTAAAACGTGTATTTATATATAAAGAAAAACTACATCGTTTTTCAGTTGTTTTCGATTAACTTGCAAGCTTCTGAAAGTAATTCATCATATTTTCCTCTACCGGTATTTCGTATATTGCGAGATCATCGGGTAGGAATTCAACAAAAGTCTATAAAATACATCTACAAAGTTTACAGTCCGATTGAATTCGGTGGCATAATTTAACCGGAATCTTCTGATGGATTTACCGCATACCGGACATACCGCATTTATTGTGCTTCTTCGGCGGCTTGCCGAAGAAGAGTATAAATAAATTATTATAAAACAGATTCAGCTGTTACTAAATAAAACAAAATGCTAAAATCTTTAATTTAAGTATGTGCAGAAAATATATTGAAATTATGCCAAATGACCCCCATCTTTCACTTAGTTAAAAATTATGCCAAATGTCCGTTATGCCAAATGACTGTTATGCCAAATGTCCTTTATGCCAAATGGCGTTATGCCAAATGGCCCGCTCCTGAGTAAATGGCATACCAAGTGTGCATTTTATGGCAGTATGGGAGGAAACTAAAATTTCTAAAAATTACCAGGAACTCAAAAGTGCTTATTTGAGGCTGAAATTTTGTACAACTCATATCGCATACTAGGTGAATTTTCAGAAGATAATTCTGATAGAAATTTCATTGCTATGACATTACGAGGGTCATTTATAATCTTAATGTGACTGTTATGCGGTTATAATTACCAATGTGCCAAAACAACTTGGTATTTTTTTCGAATTTTCTAGAACAATCTCACAGATTTCAGTAAGTTGATCGAAAGTATTTACCATTTGATGACTCTCCATGGTATTAACTCCATTTTGTCAAAAATTTCGAATGTGACTGTTCTGCAGTTATGGGCAGCACAGTAACTGAGGATGATGTTATATCAGCATCGCAGAAGTTGAAGCATTCGTTCTCACCTGGTCCAGATGGGCATACCAGTTGTGGTATGTCGTCGTTGCGCAGCTGCCTTAGCTAAGCTTCTTGTCGTCATTTTTAATCTCTCCTTTGATCAAGGAAAATTTCCTGCGCTGTGGAGACAATATTTCATGCTCTCGGTTTTCAAAGTTGGAGATCGTCGATACATCAAAAACTACAGAGGTATAACGAGGATCTCAGCAGCATCCAAGTTGTTTGAAATCTTGCTAAGGCAAGCTGGCAACAGCACGGATTCATTCCCGGTAGATCGATTGTCATCAATTTGTTGGCCTTTACTACTACCTGCGTCACGGCGATTGAACAGAATACTCAAGCTGATGTTGTCTATACTGGTGAACTAGCCAGACAAGGACAGTAAACTATTCAAACAAGGACAGTAAATCGCGCAGCTATCCATGCGCATCACCCCGTTAACTCCAATTCTTTCCCAAGTGTAGGATCTTAGTAGTCCATGATGTTAGTAGCTTGACAAGAGACTCTAGTAAATAAATCATTATAAGTTACATCACCAAACAAACCAGTCTCGTCTCTACACCAAGAACCTGGCGTTTCCTCTCGACAACCGCCCTTGAAAAGACGCCGTGATGACGGTTCGGTTTCCAACAAACCTCTAAGTCAATTAATTCACTTTGAATTCTGTCGCAAAATTCTAGAGGGTGCAGACAACCTTGAAGGACTCTTTCGCGACATATCCTCAGATTGTCCAAAAAATCTTCTAAGAGAATCTACTTTTAAGTTTCTCTATCGAGATTCTGCTCAGAGGATTCAAACATTAATCAGAAAAATCTTTTAAGGTTTAAGGCTGGTTTGCTACTGACAAGAAAAGGAATCGCCTATCTCGATGCGTGGAAAATTTCTTCCAAGAAATGGTCAAGAAAATCACATTTTTCTGATCGCAGTACGCAGTTGAGAAGAAATGTCACTTCAAAGGGGGCTCTTTGTAGGAAATTTCTTGACCCATTCAGTCAAAGAATTTCTTTACTTTTCTTGAGCGAAACAGCATACTTAGCTTTATCGAGGAAAAGCTTCAAGAACTCTGCTAGTGATTTTTCCACAGTTTTCTTTGGAATACTTTTAGTAACTCCTGCATGTATCTCTCCAGAATTTGCTCCAAGAAATGCATGAGCACTCCAATACTACTTTAGGTAATTTCCACGGGGTTCAAAATCTGTTCCACTTAGAATTGGCAACTTCTTTTAAATTATAGTGGTGCCTCTAGTTGCCATAGAGCAAACTTATTACAGGCTTTTGTTCCGGAATAGTTTTATTCATGATATAAATTTCATAGAGATTTTGCAAAAGTTGTCGAAGATGGAACGCGTAAGATGTGAGAAAATTTTTCACAATTACGTAGAAAACCTAACATAGTCGGGAGAAATGATTGCAAAAATTCTTTAGATTTCAAACTCCGTATCAATAAGATGATGCAATTTACAGAACTGCTGTTGCTTACAAATTAGCATTTGTGCTAAAGGTCCATTTCACATAAGGACGTTTAGCATAACAGACGCTTCGCATAAACCATACAAGAGCAATTAACAGAAGGCATATAACTCTCATTATGCGGAATTTCTATTATGCCAAACGTCCTTATGCGAAAAGTCATTATGTGAAATATCCCACCCTCGTTTTCATTCGGACAACTGAGCATCTATGTTGTAGCTACACTACAAGTCCCCTTCGTAGAAAATAGAACATCAAACGCATGTAAAGATCCGCATCAAAATTTAAAATTAATGTCGAATACCAAAAAAAGGAAAATCTGTGATTCAGCTTTAACTGCACAGACGACATCTTAACTAATGAAGGCATCCGAGTGTTTCATTTATAAAGGTCGATACAGATACAGATAGGTACATCGTTTGATTATTTGATATAATAACTTTCCTCAAATGCATGTTGAAGTATTCATTTAAATTTAAAATTTAGTTTTATGTAGGCATTTATTTAAATTCTACAACATAAGATCAATTGAAGCTACCCCAAAAATTTACAAGAGTATAAATCTTGATACAGTGTTTTGAGCTGAAAATGTGTTAAATTGGCCGGGTCTACCCCGTATGGCATAATGCCATTTGGCATAATGCCGTTTGGCATACAGTCGTTTGGCATAAAGCCGTTTGGCATAATAGTCGTTTGGCATAACAGTTGTTTGGCATAATAGTCGTTTGGCATAATGGTCGTTTGGCATAATTTGAAAAAGAAAATTCTGCAATGGTATACTGCCCATAAACGCATGTCAGTCCCATGTTTGCTGGATTTCCTATTCACATGGGACAATTATGCGTTTATGGGCAGTATAGTAATATCCAGGGCCATAAGATGCGTCATAAAACATTATGTTCCTTCTTTTTTCAAATAACATGACATAACTCAGGCGTTGGACACTATTTGTTAAAAAAATGCGCTATAATATCTCGTACATAATGGCCCCGGAAGTCATGTATGATGCAATTATAAAAGAGTTTCATTATATGTTGGTTTCCTTTTAAAAATGAAGATTTTATGTATGTCCTATTAATAACTGACAGCAGAATGTGCGATCACGAGCAGTTTATCAAAACCTCCTTTGCCTAATGGAACGAATTTGATTAAATGCAATGCTATTTACAATTATGCCAAACGGCTATTATGCCAAATGGCGATTATGCCAAACGACCGTTATGCCAAATGGCATTATGCCAAACAGCTATTATGCCAAACGACTGTATGCCAAACGACTGTATGCCAAACGGCATTATGCCATATGGCATTATGCCAAACGGGGTAGACCCGAGAGCGGTATTTATTCAGAGTTTGTATATAATAAATATGTGTTCATAGCACACCACTTCATTCTCATGTGTTTGTATCATAAATAGATAAAGGGGTTCTACTTGTATCTGGTCATTTCATGGACTCCACAATTCTCACCCCAATAAAAGATTCCGAATGCATTTTAATGCACTCAGTTATTTTGATTGCTCACAATATTTCAGATCTAGCAATTCATTTATTATTCAACTCGAATGCGTTTTACGCTTATATCGATTATAGAATTCAAGTAGTTCTTGTCTTATTCTTGTCTAATAGCCGTTTGGACCTTCGTACCACTGGAGATATTACACCTTCGTTTCCGGCCCCTTCTTTCTCGACTTCCAGACCACGACGCTTTCGTGTCGCAACGCCATCTTCTCCATATCCAGGAAAATCTTCCTCATTGGAAATCGAACGGGCACGCTTGTAATTCTTCCTGCATGGAGTCGTCAGGTTTAGCGGTGTTGGCTTCGCTACTGTCTTAGGAATCCTTAAGGTGCAAGAAAAAATGGCACAAAAGTCAGAACTGAACAAGCAGTTTTCTCTTTTTAAAACAACAAATTGAGGAAAATAAAAACACACAGCCTTTTTATTTGGCAAATGAAAGAGCTGTGTGTTTTTATTTTCTTTGATTGGTCTATTTAAAAAGAGAAAACTGCTTTTTCAGTTTTGACTTTTGCACCATTTTTACTTGGGCCTTAATTGTCCTCTGTGGGCCTTTGCCACCACGTTTCCAATTAAGATCTGAAAAACAGTCGGAGAACATGGTCTTACAAATTTAGCCTCTATCCACCTAGTTAAATCCTTTGAATTGTTATATTTATACCATATCGTTTCCCCTGTTTTTAGCTTGAATATAGGATCTACGGTAGCCATGGATCTAGTTCGATTACTCGTCGTCTTTGGATTAACACCAACTTCACTATAGTTAGCATCGTTATTGATTTTTGGTACATTTGCTTTCTTAGGATTTATCAAATCTGTTATAGTTTTAGGTGTATAGTTGAACACTTTTTCCGAAGGGAAACTTCCCTCTTTTGTCAAACAGCTATTTCTGTAGTTAAAAAGATATATATTTATTTGGTCTTCCATTTGTAGGTTCATTACTTCTTTGTCTAACAGGAACTTTAAAAGTACTTCTTTTACTAGTTTTACGGACCTTTCTGCTTGTTCATTGCTTGCCGGATGATATGGTAGGCTTTTCATAACTTTAATTCCCTGTTTCTCCAAAAAGGAAACAAATGCATGAGAATTGAATGGAGGCCCTCCATCAGTAACTACTACGTCTGGTAGACCAAAGCGGACAAACAGAGCAACAAACTTACGAATCACTCTCTCAGCGTCTGTACCGTATTTCATCCAGTCCAACTCTATCCACTTTGAAAAACTATCAACAATTAAGTAGATGAAAAAACCGAATTTAGTACTGTATCATTTAATTCCACTAGAGTTTGTATCCTTTGATAGATACGCGTATTTCGACCTCAACTGTAAGGCCGTCTTCAGTGTCGTGTACTAGACTCGACTAAGTCTTCTTTTTCTTTTTGGCATTACGTTCTCACTGGGACAGAGCATGCCTCTCAGCTTGGTGTTCTTATGTGCACTTCAACAGTTATTAACTGAGAGCTTTCTTTGACAAAGTTGCCATTTTCGCATTCGTATATCGTGTGGCAGGTACGATTATACTCTATGCCCAGGGAGGTCAAGGAAATTTCCATTACGAAAAGATCCTGGACCGACCAGGAATCGAACCCAGACACCTACAGTATGGCTTTGCTTTGTAGCCGCGGACTCTAACCACTCGGCTAAGGAAGGCCCCGTGGATTGCGTTACTACATTGTGAACCCTAGGCTTCTAATTTATATATTGATCTTGAGATTCCAGTGTGATTTGTTGTTTTTCAGTTTGGATCCTGGGACTGTACTGCGGATCGTAATTAGTCAGCGTGAATCTTGCAGTGTGGATATTGGGATTCCAGTGTGAACCCTGGTGTTCCAGTTTGAATCCTGGGATTATAACGTGTATTGTGGATTTCCAGTGTGGAACCTGAGATTTTAGTAATGATATTGAGATTCCAGTGTACACCTTGGCATTCCAGTGTGGATATTGCGATTTCAGTGTGGATTGGAGCATGGATCCTTGGTTTCCATGAAATCTGGGATTCCACTGCGGATGCTAGGATTGCGGTGTGAATTCCCAGACTCCAGTGTAGATCCTGGGATTTCAGTATGGGTACTAGATTTCCGGTGTGGGTCCTAGAATTTCAGTGTGGATGTTGGGTTACCAATTGAGTCTCCAGAGTGGATTCTTGGATTCACTGTATGGATCGGATTCGACAGTATGGATTTTGAGATTCCAAAGAGTATTCGACTCGACTTTTTTGCGCTTTTTCGGTTACACAGCAGTATTTTTCCACCTTACAATGTTTTCTATTGTAACTAATGAATATGTTAAGTAGTGGTTGCTGTTACTTACTTGTAACAATGTGTGCTGCTTGGGTCTGGTATGCTAGTGTGGATTCTGTTATTCCAGTGAGGATTCTGGCATTCCAGTGCGAATGGAAATCCAAGGAGTCCTGTTAGAATCCCGGGCTTTCAGTGAAAATTTTAAGGGAATCCTGTGAGATTTATGTTGAAATACTGTGCAAATGTTGAGGAAATACTACGTAAAAAGTAAGCAAATTGTGTAAAAAACATTGGGATTCCAAATCTCGTTAATAAAGATAATAATAATAACATTGGGATTCTTGTGAATGTCATGTGGGAATCTTCCGGAAATTCTGAGAGGACCCGGCGTGAGTTCGAAGTGTATCCTGTGAGAGATATGTGCCAAACAATTTGAATTCCTAGGAGAATCCTGTGAAAATCATGAGCGGGTGAATCATGTAAGAATCTAATAAGAGTCATGAGAGAATTCTCTGACAACCTTGTGTGAAATACTACAGGAATAGTCATATGGGAATCCCGTGATGATTCTATGGGCATCCTGGGGAAATTCCAATGAAAATTCTGGGGTTATCTGAGGAATATACTTAAATTCCTATTGAATTTGGTTTTCATTAATTTCAAATCTATCTATAAATAACTTGTCACTTTTTAATACGTCATAGCGCCTTCAAACATTTGCGAAAAAATAAGTCTTCTTATTTTTTCACTATTTTGCGATCGTATAACCCACTGTGTTCTGTAAAAGAAATTGACCGTAGATTTCCATATATATGACGGTTTTTCCATACTAAACTGGCTCTTAAACAAAAAAGTTGTAAAACTCAACGGGGCACCCCCTAGATATGAGCCTTAGGGTAAGAAAAACGCTCTCTCAAAATTTCAACTCAATTGGTTGCTTCACCAGCTGGCGCATTCGATTTGAAGTTTGTATGGGATATTCATTTCAAATATATTGAGCATTGACCCAATGTCACTGTTTCGTTCCGTATACTAATTGTTCGCGTTCAAATAAGCCCAGAATGACAAATACACTAGTTGATACCCAAATGAACATAATTGCAGAAGGTTGTAACTGGATTTAATCTCATTTTCATTACTCTTTCAGTTGTTGAAAGTTAGGCTTAGATCAGCACTCCCGTACAGTCACTTATATGCATGCGACATGTGCCTCAGCTCGCCCAGCGTCATAGGTGGCTATGATGCGATTAGTGGCTACCTCCAAGCTATGTTGAAGAAATACAAGCAGTGTTGCATGATATACTTCAGATAGTTAAAACACCAACTTTATTAATTTTGATCATGGTACAATCTTCTACAATATTCTTCGCTATTACATCAAGTAGTGTTTTTGACATTCTGGGTTCAATTGAACGCGATCATCAATTTTCCTGAACCAAACAGTACATGATGGGCTGTTGCTCATAAGTTTGAGCTGAAAATCCCATATTAACTTCAATTCAAATGCGCCAGCTCATGGAACGACCAAATGAGCTGAATTTTTCAGAAAGGCTTTGTCTAACCCCAAGAAATAATCCTGGGGGGTGCCCCGTGGAATCATACAACTTTATTTTTCTCCCATACTGAGCTGGGCTAGTCTATTGCATACTCTTACCATATTGCGATACTCCAGAAAGAATCAGGTGATCAGGTACTAAGAATGTAAAATAATTCGTACGTTAATAGGCTACTAACGGTTTCAGACGGTTTATTTTGGTTACTATTCCATGATTGATCGGAACTGGTAAAAACTGCACTTTCAAATGAATATTCTCGAAGTGTACTTTTTGCCAGATTTTGATCAATGACGGAGTCATTACAGTCAGTTGAGATGGGGAGGGTGTAATGTGTAATGATTGTTGCTTCTAGAAATCGAGAATACCCCTGCATCTCCACAATCACCACGAAGGAGGTGTTTATTAGTGAGATCTGGGAATCACCTTTGGTTGGTGGTGCCACAGGATGCGATCCATGGATAAGGAGAAAGAATACGGCTTTTACTTACATTGAAAAAGAACTTCGCCATTCATAATGTCTAACTATTCAAAGGTTAGGGGCTGTCCATTAATTATGTAAGGGTTTATGGGGGGAGGGTGGTTTTGAAATTTCTTACGCGCCATACAATTTATTTTTAATTTTCATACAAAAAACCTTATCATGGGGAGAGGGGGGTTGAAAAACCCCGAAAATTGTCTTACGTAATTGATGAATCACCCCTTAGTTTTAGTAATGATAAAAAATATACGTGTGAATCAAAATTATATAAAACTGGAACAATGGTTTGTGATGATGATGATGATGATATAGGCTGCCATCTATTGTAGCAAGGTATCCACCAGTAGCAATGGCCTATTCTAACAAAACAATTTGTTCAAGATTGTATAACTATTCGTATTCAATCATACTCCTGTCTGAAGGGCCCAAAAAGGAATGGCGGACCCGTAAGCAGAGACACTTACGTGAAACCCGCAAGGAAAAAGAATCTCCTTCCAAAAGTAAGTTCACACGAACAGTCGTACAATCAAGCCCTTGCTTGTCAGAAAGACCCAAAAGATGGGAAGAAGAAATGTTAGTGATAGGAAGTTGACAGTTTCACTCTTCCTATCCATCTCGCTTCAATCGGATGCCCTGATGGTCCCACCCAACCCAAAATGCATATAACATTGGAAATATAATCAAATAACACAATTCATCATGAAAAGATCTCACCGTTTTTTTTTATCCTTGTAGTATTTTGAAGCTGGTCGTCGCAACGATGTCGTCGAACTATTTCACCATTAGCTATAAAGTATCATTTATGCGAAACTGTTCAAAAACCGAGAAAAAAAACAACTTCTACTCCTCCGATAAAGCGATACGAAAATCAAATCCACTTGTTGGGCTTCTCAAACTGCACTGCCCGAAAACCGAAAAAAAACTTCCTTCCAACGAACCGAAAGCCAAAATAAAACACTTCTGCTATGCGGAAACTGTACCCGCTTGCCGGGCTGCTCCAAATGAAGATCGAACGGTAGAGTTGCCAAAATCGAACGGGCACTGTATTAAATTTGCAACACTCCAATTGAAGACCACTGTACATGCCCAGTTTTCTAATCGTACCGTCATCTTGCTCATACCCGCTTCTCTTTCCCGCTTCCGAACGATCACTTTAATCGCTTTAATCAGTTGGTGTGGGTAAGACTCGCAAGCAAAAATTCTCCACACATTCACCTCTCTCACCACACCACGTCCACCCGTCCTACCTTTCACTACCACTACTACTAAGACCGCGTTCACTCATACACTAATCGCTTCCCCCGCGCATGCTGTCGCCAATCATTTTTTTTTCACATCAATTCCACTTTTTTAAATTCTAAATTTTTAACTTTTAATCCATTTTCCAACTGAAATTTAACTTGCACTCGCGACTTTGCTCTTTTCTACGTTCGGATTTGTATTTTTCGTCGATTTTACTTTGATATTTCCACATTTTTTCATTATTTGAGTACCACGTTAAAAATGCACAACCTTCCCTCAGCCAGTGCTCTTTTAGTCCTAAAACTGGAACAATGGTTTGTAGTGACAAACAATCCATAGTTTGTTTGAAAGTTACATAACGATAGCGTTTCTATGATATAAATGTGTGTTATCAAAAGCATGAAACAAGCTCATTAGTGTTCATCCTCGACTGAAAACGAACAAAGTAATGTCCCGATTTTGTCAGCCCCATGCTGCATTTGGGGTTGACAAAATCGGGGAAGAGCTAAAATCGGGATTTTTTTTTTCGACAGGTTAAAAGTTTTATATTAACTTGAGAGATTAGTTTTATGATTTTGTTAATATAAACATTGTTTTTTTTTACTTCCGATTTCTACGTACCGTAGTCCAAGGTAACATTGATCAGTTTCTTGGATAATTAGTTCAAATTAGTTCAAATTGTAAAATTTCGGTCTTAAGATGATTGTATAGACTTGGTCAAGGTCATAATTGACTTTATGCACCCAATATTACCAGTATAACCGTGTTTACTTTGATGAAATCAAATAATAAATTTTAGGCTGACAAAATCGAGCAAAAAAGGATGCTAAAATCAGGGGTAGACAAAATCGGGGGCTGACATAATCGGGTCATTACTGTATCTTCTCACACTCGCACAACGCGAACCGGACACGATTGATCTTGATTCCGTCTCTCGCCCCATGGAAGCATCCAATATAATCAAATAACCACACTACTTTCAAGGCTTGTCCCGGGATTAAGAATAAAAAAAAAGTTAAAAATTGAGTTTCAACGAGTTTATTCAACAAAAAGTTTGCAAGTTGCAAATTATTCCAATCCATCTGAACATTAAAAAAAAGAAACAATTGCAATAATCGTAAATCATCGGAGAAATCAAGCCATTTTAACAGCAATGTTGCGCCTATGGTCCTCCATCTCTTTGGTGAACGTAATGGCCAGGACTTTCCGGTAGATGTCTATCATGTCCATGTAGTTCTCCCCAGGGTATGTGTACATGTACCGGTTAGCAAACTGCTGCAGCATGGTCAACTTGGCCGCATCGTCCGCGTCACCATCCTCGAGCAGCTGGTTCAATGCCATCAGATGTTTGAGCGGGACCGGTGGGAGTTTCTTGCCGGCTGCCTTCTTGCGGCGCGCCTTGGCCGCGTCACACGAGTCACAAATGCAATCGAAGTGGTACATGGTGAGCGTTTGGCGCCGTTCGTTATCGGTGTTCTTGATGGCCAGGGGTCCGTAGGAGATTTGAATCTGCTCGTCCGCTGCTATGGGTCGGAGGGCGATGAGCTTGAGCTGGTCAAAATGGACGGCCGCAAGCGTGTTCGGGTCGCAGGAATGGTTACAGACGGAAGCAATCGAGAAGAGCTGGTTGGTGAAGTTCTGTCGGGGTCCAATGATTAGGAACCCGATGATACGCGTGTAGTCCAGGAAGGACCGAAGCATGAAGTCTTTCTGGGGTTTGGTGACGACGAGGGAGCGCACAAGTGGATGCTTCATGTAGACTGAGTAGTAAACGGCCGCGTAGAACCGGAATGAATCCTCGTACAGGAAATTGTTAGTCGGAAGCTTTACTTTGTGGAAGATTTTGAATTCCTCCAACGGGTCGTAGTTCGAGTAATCCAAGGTCAACGGATCTGCTCCATCTCTGCCATTCGCTTCACAGAATTTCATCATATCTTCCAGATTATCCTTGAAAAGGGTCAACCCATAGAAGAAAGCTCGGGGACCCATTAAAATTCGACTGCTTCCGTAGGATATGTGATGCAGCTTCTCACTTATGCCACACTCGAATCTGTGACTGTACTTCAAGTCCTCTTCCAGACACTTCTCGCTGCAGTACATGATCGAAACACAGTTCGGACATGGAATCAAGCTGTGGAAGTTAGCGATCGAGCAGCGATTGCAATTCTGGTACTTGAGCTCTGGACTAATCGCTGCCATCCAGGCTTTTTCATGCAGGATCACGTCACCTGCTTTGAATGGGCGCTCCGCCACCAGAGACCTCCCGTAGATGGGCAATTCCTTCTGGACAATGCCGGCAGCCATAAAGGGGCGCTTAGGATGGGATTCGACTTTCATTGCGAGCGAAGGACATCGCATTGCCAACTTGGAATGGCCGGTGGCAATCTTCTCCTTGCTGTTATGCTCCCTCGTGAGCAACTTGGGCATCAAGCGTTCCGGATAATTGTGTTTCTTAGCGAGAGCAATGTTGGCCAAACTGAGCTCGTACTCCCCCATGTCGAAGTAGATTGCCGATCTAGAAAGAGAATCAATTTAGTTTAGCTCACCCATATCAAAGCAAATACCTTCAATAAGCGTAGCCAGGGATTCCATTAGGCAATAACTTGACTGCCCATACTCGCATAACAGTCCCATTTGAATTTTTGTCACTTTTGAGTTTTCTTCATGATTCATGTTTATTATTAGTGTACTTCATGGTATCATGCATAAAATTGTATCTTTGTATGGACAAAATGCGAAAAAAATACCAAATCATGTGCGTCCCATATTGAAAGTACCTGCATAACAGCCCCACTAGTAGATTACGACGAAATTCAAGTAAACCTATGCCTATTATGATTTCTGTAATCTTGCATCCATAAGAAAAAGAAATGCTACAAATTACAGTGTTTTGAACCTCTCCACTCCATAACAAATGTTGTTTTTCATTTTTGTCTAGAATGCTTCTGGTGCGATTTGCGATAGAAACATATCTAATCCTTATGAGAGTCTAAATTAAAAATAAGATAAATAGCTTCCCCCAACTTTCGTCTTCTGATCAATTACCTATCAACGAAATTTCCGGAGGGTTCATCTTTCTAACGACATGGAGGGGAGGCTTTTTGGGCCGACATGGGAATTAGCATATCACCACTGGTATCGTCGACTGGTTATGCAGTGCAATATCTAATGCTGAGAATTAAGAATGTCCAATGAAAAGCCAACATTATGGATCTAAGAAATGTCCAACTGTTTTGTCGAAATCAGGCTAATCAAAACTTACCCGCCTGAGTACCTGTGTTTCATATTCACCAACGTGCTTAGGGGCAGTGCAGGTGATTCAAAAATACTTTTCCTATGGGGCCCAGATAGCCGTAGCGGTAAACGCGCAGCTATTCGACATGACCAAGCTGAGGGTCGTGGGTTTGAATCCCACCGGTCGAGGTCTTTTCGGATTGGAAATTTTCTCGAATTTCCAGGGCATAGCGTATCTTCGTACCTGCCACACGATATACGCATGCAAAAATGGTCATTGGCATAGTAAGCTCTCAGTTGATAACTGTGGAAGTGCTCATAAGAACACTAAGCTGAGAAACAGGCTCTGTCCCATTGGGGACGTAACGCCAGAAAGAAGAATGGGGCCGGCCGGAACGCTTTTATCAAACCCAGAAATGTCTTGAGGACTGTTTCTATCACCACCGTATTGTTTCATATTAGCATAGCATAGCATAGACTGACTGTACTGCCCATAAACACATGTCAGTCTCATGTTTGCTTGGATTCCTATTCACATGGGACAATTATGTGTTTATGGGCAGTGTACATGTCAATGGTTGCTACTCCGTGATTGATCGGAACTGGTAAGAATTGCACTACGATCCAAATGAATAAGGGATGGGAGTTTCCGCTTACTCTCGAAGTGCAATTTTAGCAGATCTAATATTATTGATCAATAACGGCGCCGGCCAAGTCCTTACAGTCAGTTGGGATGGGGAAGGAATGTTAGGGTGTAATGATTGTTGCTTCTAGAGACCGAGAATACCTCTGCATCTCCACAATCACCACGAGAGGGGTGTTTATTAGTGAGGGAGGAAAAGATCTGGGAGTCACCTCTGGTCGATGATGCGATCCATGGACAAGGGGGAAATATACGGCTTATATTTAATGCTAGTTTTGTATTTTTGTCTCCTGAAGTTTTTAGTAGACGATTTAAAAAATACGTCAACATCTATAATGTCGAACAATTCAAAAGATGTTTTTATTAATGACGAAAACTGAAAATTACATGTATATATTTTAAATTATATGAAACAGGAATAATGCCGACACTTGTAGTGACGAACCATACATAGTTTGTTTGAAAATGACATATGAGTATTACTGTGCATTTTGTCTCGATATGGTAGAAGTCTTAGGAAATACGTCAACATTCACAATGTCGAACAATTCAAAAGATAATTTTTAATAATGTCAAAAAGAGAAAAATATATGTAAATTGAAATTGTATAAGAAAAAAGCATAATGCCGACACTTATAGTGACGAACCATACAAAGTTTGATTTAATATTACATAAAAGTTACGCTTTCAAGAAAAAATGTGTTATCAGAAGCATGAAACGAACTCACCAGTTGGTAATCCATTCTCGACTGAACACAAAACTGACACTAACAGCAAAACTTCTTGGCGTACCGAAAACAAACCGTCTTGCATGGGCCTTCTCAAATACCTACCCAGCAAGACGCTCCAAATCAGGACAAAAAAAAATCTCCGGCGACGAAAACACGCGCGAAATTGTGAGTAAAATCTATCGGACGACGCAAAACCGAACCACCGAACTGTCCTGCTTGGGCCTCACAAAGCACTACCCAGCAAGACGCTCCAAATCAAGGAAAAAAAAATTCTCCGGCGACGAAAACGCGCGAAATCAAAACTGTCCTGCTTGGGCCTCACGAAGCACTCCTCTATCACCACCGTATTGTTTCATATTGTATAATAAGTATTTTTTTTGTTTTTTGTATGGTATTCAGTTGGAGCTGCCTGACAGCTTAACTTGTCAAGGCTGAACCCTCGGTCTGTAGGGTTACCAGACGTACTCTTTTTAGAGTACATGTACTCTTTTTTG
This sequence comes from Aedes aegypti, assembly GCF_002204515.2. Lineage (NCBI taxonomy): Eukaryota > Metazoa > Arthropoda > Insecta > Diptera > Culicidae > Aedes > Aedes aegypti. The sequence goes on along the minus strand of NC_035109.1, from coordinate 321,542,899 downwards.
CCTTTAAAATTTCTGTACTATTCTTTTTTGGTAAAAGGGGTCCAGTGTACTCTTTTCCAAATATTGATCGACAATTGGCTTGTTTAAGGGTATCCTGTTTTTTACATATTCTGATTCTACGTTAAAAACTGAGCCAGAATCCAAAGTTTCATAATTTTCCGTGTCCTGGAACTATTTTTAAAACACGTTTGAATTTAGTATGGAAATCGCGTTTGAATCACCCCTCGTCAAATTTTACTCCGGGATGAGCTGTCATTATGTAAATGGAAATGTCATTGAGTCGACGGAATTAAATCTATTTTAATCATTTAATATATCAAAATTAAGATATTAAAGCGCAATAAAATCGTGTTTCACTTGAAAAACTGTGCTCTTTCGATCAAGCTACAAAAAACTGCGAATTTTTCATCACTAAACAACCCAATTGCCGAACAAATTATTAACTTGTCAAAGAAACCAGATAAACCTCCACAGATTTTCGATAAATACTGGCTAAACCGAGTTGGTAAGAAAAGCTTAAAAATTAGTAGAAAGAATTGATGCTCAAATTTATCTCACAAATACAGAAATAAGTGACCTAATGATAATACTATTAATAAACAATTAATATACTATTGATTTCAAGTTAAACATTTGAGTGCATTTGAAGGCCCAAGCAAGCTAGATCGGTTTTTGCGTCGCCGGTGAGACGTCTATTTTTCTGCCACGCGTTTCGTTTGCTGGGCAGTGCATTTTAAGGCCCAAGCAAGCTAGTTCGGTTTTCGCGTCGCCATGTGCATATCAAGTATGCTGATAAAGTTGCTTATGGTTGCTTAGTCAGGGATGAAGGATCAATTTGGTGAGCTCGTTTCATGCTTTCATTTTTAATGTATATTTTATTGTGAAACACTTTTTAATCATGACAACGATAGAAAAGTCACTTTTATGTATATTTTTTTAACAAAACATGAATGTTTTTTCACAATAAGTGTCGGCAAAGACTATTGTAATTGTTTAAAAAGTATTCAAATACACATACCTTACCTTTTATCCAAAATTTTTCATTACACAAATCGTTTTGAATGGTTCGACACTGAAAGTGTAGACTTACTTGAGGAACACGTTGTCTGTAGTGACTAATAGGTGACTGTTTGAACTATGGCTGCATGGATCGCATCACTTACCAAGGTGAATCCTGATTATGTAGCTTTTGAACCCTTCCCACTAACAAATTCCTCCCTGTGACAACCATGGAGATGCAGAGGTGATCTCGGTCTCTAGTAACAATGGAAGTCACACTAATAATCCCACCTTTCCCCGATGACCGTAAGGACGTGGCCGGCGCCGTTATTGACTTTATAATGCTTGGAGTTCTCGAAAGTGTACATTGAAGATGGAAAGCTATTCCCAAGCTACATCTGTTGGTTCCTTGTGGAACTTCGATTATTCTGGTCAATCACGGAGTAGCAACTACGAATTGTACGGTCATCAATGCTTATGCTTATGCTATGCTTATTGATTTCAAGTTAAACATTTTTCAAGTGATTTTGAATTTGAAATCGAAGCCGATTTGTAACAGTTTAGTTTAAGCACATTTTTAGAAAATGTAGTTTTCGCGAGACATTCAACGAAAAATAAAACCGTGGAAATAGTAGGGCTTAATTCTGAGCTATAGTCTCGAAAACATGAAAACCAATCAAGCTCGAAAGCAAATCTATCTTTCATAACGTTTTAACGAGTCCTTAGTAAAACTTTAATTAAAGACTTATGCCTGAGCTCCTACTAAACACATTAAAAAGCAAACGTTATTTGAAAGACAAAATTATTACATAAACTCGAACAACTTCTTGTATTATATACGTTTTATTATAAATGATAACAAAATGATTCACTCATAGTCAATATTTAATAATAGTAAGCAAGCATATTATAAAATCGGAGAATTGGGTCCTAAAATTTTTAATGAAATCTTGTTTTTATTTAATAACACGAAAAAGCATGTTATTGTAACTACTTTAGCAATTTTTCCCGCTCAAATAATGGCTATAACATGTTTAAACTTTAATTTAAAAATTTGATTCATAAATGAACCTTGACACTTTTGATCATGTTTGACGTTTGCTTAGTCGACAAAAACACCACAGGGGTTTTAGTTCGACCACTGGGGTTGTTCCTATCTGACATTTCGTAAGGGACACGGAAAACAAAATACACCCAAAATTTGAGTTTAAGCCAAAGGATGTGACAAAATCTAAAAAAATGTTTTTTGGGCTTAAACCAACGGAAAACATTAGAAAATTGAGTAAACATGTGTTTTTGGCCTAAACTTAAGCGTTTGGCACTAAAATTGGGATAGGGCTTTAGGACCCTATTGAAAAACCTTCTTGTGAAATCTATAATGAAATATTAAGAATAGTGTGATTCATATATAGGGAATGTGGCAGTGATTAGGATTATGAATTGTTTGCATTAGTTAAGAGAAGATAAGTCGTCATTTCCATTCTTTTCTTTTCGAAATTTATATATTGGTTGTCATTAGGTTTAATGAAACCAACGACCTAACAATTTAAAAAAATCGCCGTACATGAATATAAGGACAATCTAAAATTGCATTTTTAATTTTTGAGGGTAGGCGAAGTGTACTCTTTTGTACTCTTTTACTAAGTTGAAAAAATGTACTCTTTCCGGTGAGAGCAAATATGGTAACCCTATCGGTCTGGCTTTTGCCAAGTTTCCCCTCTACCAGGACCAATACTCAGACGGACTAGGCAATGGCACATGCACACTGCTTTTTTATTAGTATTGTGACGTGATAGTTTTTGAAAAGTACCCATATTCCCTTGCTTCTGAGAAAAGGAAGCATTGTGAAAATCAGCAGCTCCATCAGAATTTGTTTGAAATAGTAGTGTAGTAGTGTCATTACTAATACTGTCTAGTCGAAATGGTTTCGAATAATTTGTCATTCAAGTGCTATTCTGATTACTCCTGTCTTTTACGTAAAATTAGAGTATTAAATGTCAATTGTCGTCAAGTCTGAACAAAATTAGGCTGTTTAGTAGTAGTTCTAGTTAATTTCGTTTTTGTTGTTAAAAGAAGCTGAGATCGAACATAAGGGTACACTTGCTAGTTTCGAAAAATTGTTGAGCAGACAAGGAAAGCGACTTTTTTCTTTAAGGATATATGAACGTAATGACCAGTAAATACTTTTAACAACAAAAACGAAATTAACTAGAACTACTTGCAAATTTTGCGAAAATGAAGCTGGAATTAGATTATTTATACCGCTGTTACAAAAGAGGTATTTCTTATTATGGCAATGTAATAACCATATTAAAATAAGATTGTCGCCTTATTTCTACTCAGTGAATTTATTAGTCATTTTCCTAAGAGTTCCTAAGTATTCCCTACGTCGTATATTAGTGCGTCTATGCCATATGAATTATAACGCGGCTTTAAGCAAAAAAATGCCAAAATGTGATACCACCACTACAGGTTACGCCTTTGGTTTCCATCATATGGAATAATGGATTATGCCCTCCCATCGCGGCAAGGTCGCATAACCAAGGGGAGAGTCATTGTACATTGTTAGAATAATTCAATGTTATCTGTCAAATCGTACACTTCAGGTTAATTATCAGAACCAGTGAATCAAATTGTCATCATGATAGACGAAAAACAAACAACAAAGCAAGTACGCTCACAACCGTTTGTCGCAACTGTTGCGGATAAGGACACAATTAAAAGCAAAATTGTCATGACAATCACAGAGTACAACATTGTTGCAACTTCTTGAACTCGCGATTAATCAGTTATTTTAACGTGAAGATGCATCGAAGCCAAACCTCGAATTTTCAAGAGCACAAATCTAGAGAACCAGACAACCGTTTGTGTTGATAATGCTACTCACTGGTCACTCGCTGGTGGTGACCAATCGATTCGATTTTCAGCACGAACGGTTGTCAGGTTCTCTAGATTTTTGCTCTTGAAAATTCGAGGATTGGCTTCGATACATATTCACCTTAAACTCAAAACCAAACTTGTTTAATGGATGCTGTTTGATATTGTGTCAAGGTTTACCAACACGGAGAAAGTTCTCGAAAATTGCAATACGATGCCCATAAAATCGCTGCGCACGTGGTGATCGATCTTTGTCATATTCTGTTCAAGTGATGACAAACTCATGTTGTGGAATAAAATTGTTGCAACAAGAATATGAGGTGACAATGTCTTTGTTGCTGCGTGTTGGGTGACAATTGATTCACTGATCAGAACTCCAGGTTTGAAGTACTTCCTGTAAGAGCTGGTGTTCCTCAAGGCATCATTTTGGGTCCACTATTATACAATATTTTCACATCTGACTTACCTGAGTTACCTCAGGGATGTCAAAAATCCTTGTTTGCGGATGACACAGGCCTCTGCGCCAAAGGACGAAGCCTGCGTGTCATCTGTAAAAAAAATTGAAAAAAAGTTTGGATATTTTTTCTTCATACTTGCAAAAATGGAAGATTTCTCCTAATGCTTCCAAAACTCAACTAATAATATTCCCACATAAACCCAAAGCTCTTTATTTGAAACCTTCAAGTAGACAAGCAGGCTCTGTCCCATTGAGGACTTAACGCCAGAAAGTAGAAGAAGAAGTAGACATGTTGTCACGATGAGAGAGGTTCCTATAAATTGGTCAGATGAAGTTAGGGGCTGCCCATTAATTACGTAAGGGTTTATGATTTCTTACGCACCTTGCAATTTATTTTTGATTTTCATACAAAAAATCTTACCATGGAGGGAGGGAGGGTTGAAAATTGCCTTACGTAATTAATGAACCATCCCTTAAGTATCTAGGGCTCATGCTAGATAAGAATTTAACTTTCAAAAATCACATTGAGGGCATTCAAGCCAAATGCAACAAATATGTAAAATGTCTCTATCCCCTTATTCTGCTAATATCTGCTAATATCAACGCACCCCCTAGCCATGGCCAATCTGCGTTGTTTACACAAACATCCCTATAAACCCCACGCTGGGAAATACGTTTACCGAAAAAGGCGTTATGAGGTTCTGCACTGCATTCTTGTATTGGATTTACTTTAATGGCATTGTTGTTAGCAATTCACAAAAAAGTGAAAGAGAAAGAAAACATGATTTGTGCAGACAGAGCCCCATAGGCCATGTTATACCAGTTAGCACGCCCGACGCCCACCGATGAGGTAGGCTCGAACCATCGTCCCGCCCTTCTACCTATTTTTGAGATAGGTAGTTTTGTCAGGGTGTAAATAGTTTTTAAGTCTGAACCAAATTTGACTGTTATATTGGATACTTCTCTCATTTAGCTGGAGGTTGCTGCAATCCTTCGTTGGTCCGTTGGTTCCGACGATCGTTCCCGTATCCGCGTTTCCTCGGCCATTACGCTGTTTACATTGCATTGTTGTTCATGGTAGTGGCGGGTTAAATATGAAAACAAGGATAGGGAGAGAAGAAATGTTAGTGATTGTAACATGCTTTATTGCAGTATTGGCCTACACTGAAGTCATACAAAATTCGCTCTTTGGATTCCCACGATAACAATCCCTGAAACTGATTATGAACCACATAAAATTTATCCGATAGAGCAAAAATCTTAATGTTTCAATTTAGGACAATCCAGCTTTATTGCATGTCAGAAGTTCTTGATGATATTCTCACAACGGCCATTCAGAATGGTTCGACGAATGTAGATAAAAGATCATTATGATAAAAATAACGTGACGACATGTTAGTTAGCTCAAAAAGATTATTGTATTTGCAACTGATAATTTAAATAGTTAAGCTAAGGGTCGGTTATTGTATATAATTTTATAGATATGGAGAAGTATAGCACGAACGCGAAGTAATGACCTTCCACTCCATCTTCAAGTGCTCCCCACAAGCCCAACACTTCATTCTGGCACTTTAGAACGTCCATGTTGTAACTTGTTCACACAAGAAATCTGCCTCTGTTCTGCCGAGTTGGCAGAACGCGCCCCGTACCCCATTCTGAACAAAGGACAGGATTCAACTAATATCATGGAACCTTAACTACAAATACAAAAGCTACTTCTATGTTATTTCCACTACTACGCTCACGATAGTTATGTTATGATCGTTAGAATAAAAACGGTAGAGGTTACTACTACATAACAGAAATACTACCCAAAGAACGCTAATGTCGCCAGTGTTGGTGTGGATGCAAGGTAGTGCAAAAATGTTTAGAGAATTAAATAAGTTATAAATTTCAGCATTCTGTTCAAACATATTATATTATTTTATAAAAGACAGTAAAGAATGAAACATTTCAGTAACAACAGCGCCATTAGTTTTCTAATTATTATTCATATATCAGTAATACTTCTCTAATTCCGCTACAACCTTACTAGATAACGCAATATTGTAAAATGCCGTAAATCAGCACATTTTGGAATATTTCTCAAACATTGGAAATTATTGTTTATGATGTTTTTAATTGCAATTATGAATATACAAAAAACAAATAGCGGTATGGGCATCGGATTTAGGCGATGCGCTGAATTAGGGCAACCCACAGTATTGGTCTTATACCAAGGTAAGTATTACTACGTTGTTAGTAAACCTAATATAAAAGTCTATTTTCAATGTGTGAGACGCAGAGACCACCCGCACCCACTCTTGCGCCTCGTGGACTATTGAAAACGACTTGTGTTTATTGAACTAATACTACTATTAGAAATAGTGCTACTGATGAAGGTGATCGTTGGTTTCCCAGTCTTGTTAGTGATTTGAGTGTTAGTAGAGACTGGTAGTAGGCCCTGCCGGTCCCTCCAGCATTACGCGTAGTTATCTGGTGTTAGATCATGCGACAGTAACTAAACTCATGCTGAAGGTGTGATAAATCAAGTGTAAAATATATTTAAGCATTGCAACACATGTCATTATTGTTGAAACTTGCTACACTACAACAGTGGAACACCCGCCAGCCGAACCGGACATACTACGGTACTTTCACGTGATTAGAAGAAGACACCATGAATACAGAATAAAACTATAACTATCTTTATTGTGGTTAATAATTACACGGAACACTTTACTTCGACCTGATAGCCTCACTACTAAAAAACAACAAAACGATCAGCGCGCCAATTCGGTTGACACCAAGGGGCAGCACACTCACATTCAAATCACTAGACTACAAGGGGTCGGACACTACCTTTCTCCCAACAATTATATAACTTAAACTACTAGATTAACTTACATTTTATAAATTATAATTACGATTAATTTTCGCGATCAATAAACATTAGAGTAATTTCACAATATCAACAATATGTAATGCCAACTTGATTAATCACCGTCAATCCCATCACCCAAGGGCAGGGATGTAAAATGTCTCTATCCCCTTATTAATAAATAATCAAAACTTTGTCTTAAGAACAAGCTTTTTATATTGAAACAAATTTTCAGGCCAGCTATGTTGTATGCTGTACCAATATGAACTAGCTGTTGTAATTCCAGGGCTTTCTTCCTGCAGGGAATTCAAAATAAAATTTTGAAAATGATTCTGAAGCTGAAAATTAAAAACGTGTTTTTTTCTCTTATAAGCAGGTGAAATAAACTCACCTGTACAAAATCTGAACTGCTACGGCAAATGAAATGTAATATGTTGTTAACAAAATGGTAATAAAATCTATTTTTTACCAAATTAGGATGATAGTGTAGTCTCACACAGAACACCTAGATATAAGATATTAATATAATGTTTGGAATAATACTAATAAAGAAATTAAAAAAAATCGTTTAGATCTATTCAGCTGCTTAGTACCAAGATACTCACTTGGTTAGCAATGGCTTTTAGGGAAAGATCATAAATTAGACGAGAAATAAATTCAATGATTAGAACGATACTAAAGGAATAAAAAAATGATCTGTAAAAAATAACTTTAATAGCTTTAGGTTAGGTCACTACTTGAATTGTGGGATCGATTTCAAACAAATTTTCTTATTAAATTTTAAAAATTGATTATTTTTCACATTTTATAGTAAATAACTATGTGTTGAAAGTCACCCCGTTTAAGGGTAATAAGAATACAGTTATGAACTTCTTGTTGAATGTTTGGAGATATTCTTAGAAAACATACTTCCTTAAGTCACTCATGGTAATCACCAGAAGCTTCCGTAGGGTGAATCCAAAGAATTGCTCAGAAGAAATATCTAGAGTCATCTCTTAAAGGATTATATTGAGATCAACAGCACATTTGCTATTTTTTAAAGTATTTTGCATGATCCCATCCCCCTGGCTACGCCCATGATCCCTTCTCAACTCACCGATTAGCGTAACCGATTCCCAAATCCTCCGAATCGGGCCCATCCGCCCAGCAAATGCTCTCGTTGTACTTTTCCAGCGCTTCGAGGTAATCTTTGGCCAGGAAGTGCCGATTTCCTGCTTGGCGAACATCGGCCGCCCTTTTGTTGCTCTTGATCAAATCGGGAGCGACCGTTTCATCGATGAAGGGACCATTTTTCAGCACATAGTTCCGATAGGCGACCACATCGGACTTGGCCAAATGCGGAGCCAGGCGGAGGAACTCGGTCGTGTACAGGGACATGGGCTTCTGATTGATACGAAGGGCATGGGCCAAATTTGAGGGCGATTGGCTCTGCTGGGCGGCCATATAGGCGTAGAGTAACTCGGTTAGCGCATCCATCCTTCTGCAGCAGTTCCGCGGGTTAAACCGGTTCTGGAAGATGAGGATGTTCCGTTTAGATTTGTGCGATGCGCCAACGGCCGATACTTACCAAACAATTCGACGGGATGGACTTGATTCGCTCAAATACGTCCACTTTCACTTCACAATCTGTATTTGATAACGGAAATATGATCCGGACACAAATGCACCATAAGCATATAAATCTACCGGATAACGTCTACGACTCTGGATGCGATGAAACGAATGAAACGTGCACACGGTGCTGGATTTACACAAACCAACCGTTTGTTATGAAGGGGAACGGAGAGAAGGCTCATCTTTTCGAACGACAACAATAACTGAGGGGTGTTCATTTAGTTGTGAGCACGACTTGCCAAAATAATCGGTAATAAATGTAAATGCCAATCACGCATTTAAGAATTAAGAGAAAATTATATCAAAATTAAATTATATTAAACCATTAATACAAATAATTAATATATTTAGAAAAATAAATATCAATTGGGAACACATTTGAAACTGTATCAGTCAACATTATAATAAATTTTTGATGTATATTATTTTATAAAGGCACCCCTATCAGAGTGCAAATCGAAATCTGTCCCATCTATCGCTGTTTCTAGCAACGGTTCACAAATTTGCGCGCGCAAGAAACGAACGCATGAGAGCGAAAACGAACACGCATGCAGGCGAGAGAGTGGCATTAGGGTAGCCAATATAGCGCTAGCCGAGAAACATTTTATTTAGTTTCTCGCACTTTTATGTCGAATTCGTTTTTCAACCCAGGTTGGAACTGGCGCAACCCGTTCTGAATCACAGTTTCAACCCCAACCCGATTCAGGTTCGACCGAACTACAATTTGCTTGACGTTTGTTTGTTTATGTTTTGATCACCGACCCAGTTCCTAAAAACGAACACGACATTAGAGTGAGGTGGGGCAATGCAAGTTGCCATTTTTGAATTCGTATATCGTGAGGCAGGTACGATGATACTCTACGCCCAGGGAAGTCAAGGAAATTTCCATTACGAAAAGATCGTGGACCGACTAGGATTTGAACACAGACACCTTCAGCATGGCTTTGCTTGGTAGCCGCGGACTTTAACCACTCGGCAAAGGAAGGCCGCTTAAAATCTACAAGTTATCTGTGAAATTAGTGAAATTTGCCTGATTGTGCGATAAAAGTGGCCAAATTTCACATGTTCACGATCTTACTCAGCTGAGAAGCAGGCTCTGTCCAAGTGAGGACGTAATGTCAAGAAGAAGAAGAAGAAGAAGAAGAAGAAGAAGAAGAAGAAGAAGCAGAAGAAGGTACGGTGAAAGCACATTGAATTTATTATATCTTGCGTTGCGGTCCAACTTCTCGATGGGCTGTATTCGAGAATAATGTTACTGGAGAGCGATTCTCGCTGAAACCAGGTCGCCATCGGCACCCATCGTTAGAATTACACTTTTATGTCATTGATCGCTAGTATATGCTAAAACTAAAGGGTGGTCCTTTCGGTTTTCTCAAATTAGTGGACCCCTCGTACGCCAGCTTAACACTTTGCGAGAAAGCTTATTCGGCTTATCTTGGAGTTCAGAAATAGCATTTATTCTTTCATTTATTTGGTCTAGAACCGTTGATTATTGAACAATCAATTGACAGCTGAGATCAGATTAGAATGAAAGAATCTGATTGTTTTTTCAACGATGGCCTCATAATTCATGGTAAAACAAATCATTTAACTGCTTAAAACCAAGATGGCGTCGAATTTCAAGATGGCTGCTAGATTTGTCAGTCTCAAAATGATGCTACTGCACAGTTCGAACGAAACGTGTAAATTTCTGAGACATATAATGCACATAATTGGAGCGTGGCAAATCATGGATATTTACATGTTATGTCATGTAAACTTCAATTATATGTCCTCAAATAACCATGGAGCATTATATTATTGCATATATAATGCAGCTGCATTGTCGTAAGCCTACCATTAAAGTAGTTGAAAAGTAGAAAAGGGCCCTTTTACAGTTGCACTAATGCAAAAACGACGATTAAGCAATGAAGCAATTTATAAAGTAACATTAGTGCAGCAGTGCAATTTATAAAATGATATTAGTGCATTGATATATTTGTAATGTAGAGTTAATGCTTTATTGCTTGACAACTCTTGAAATATGTCGAATAAAAGCAATGTTACATCAATGTTGTTGATATGCAGTAGAATACGTGCAATGTTGTAATGCTTGTGGTTACTTGGGTCATGTAATCCAGCAGGATCCTCTGTGATTACGTGACATATAACACATATTAACATGATTTCAGACTTAAATTTACATGTTTACATCGCATAAATGAAGTTTACATAACGTGTAATCTTCATTATTTTTAACTGTGTGAGTTTTGGCATTACGTCTACTTTGGGACGAAGCTAGCTTCTCAGCTGTTCCATTTCGCTAATTTTTCACTGGGTGGCATTTAAAACGATACTCTTTGGCTAAGAAAATCAAGGAAAAAAACATAAAATTTCCTCTATAAATAAATACAGTGGGATTCCGTTTTTGGCAACAAAGTCGAAATTTCCGATTGCCAAAAACGGAACCGTGCCAAAATCTGAATCCATCTTTTTCATTTTATTTTTCAACTATGTATTGAGCTTGAGCTTGAGCTTGATTGGCCGCCCGTGGATGCACTCCAGTATCGCCAGATCAGCTGCACTTACACAAGCAACCAACCGAATGACTGCTTGGGACTAACAGGCATCCTCAGTGTATAAGTGCTGGTGATCTTCTCTATTTTTAGGCAACAATGGTACCTGCCACGTCAGAATGCAGACCAATGAGGGGAAGGGGGAGGAATTGATGATGCATTGAACTGGCTCCCACGTAGACCGTATATTCCACTGCATCCACGCCAGTTCATGCAGGAGTGTATGGATTGGGGGAAAGGCATGGCAGAAAGGTTTGCTTTTGTGGTTAGCAGACTGCCTATGTATCAGGCGTAAGAAAGGCGTGCGCGTGGAAGTAGGAAGCGTTAGGGAAACGGTTTCTTGTCCGTCTCTGGTTCTAGCGTTTTGCTATGAACGAATAGTTTTGAGTGTGATATAAATATTTAGAATGAAAGATAGAAGCAAGTGAGAGATATACAACTACAAAGTACGAGGAAAGGGACCGGCTTGGGATTGAACCCATGACCTTCTGCATATGAAGCAGAAGCGGTAGCCATTAGACCACCAACCCCGTCTTTATTTTACAACTATGTATTGATTTTGTAAACATAATTAAAATTTTATTACATGTTCGTTATGGAACCATATGGCTTCGAGTAATGTGGCGAAAGCTTGTTATATCAGAGCCCTTCTGCAAGGCAATATAGATTGTTCTACATTATTTACTCTGCATGCTTGATATAAACATACGCAGCAGATGTCTTCGAACACACTCGTTCTTAAGCACTCCTACTGCGATGACGAACTCAACATGAACCAATACGCAGTATTTCCCGTCTGTTCAACAAGTGTTATTTTGTGTTTGATTTTAATGTGTCACGGGAAGCTATTAAGCGTAGTTTTAAACGTGTATTTTGTTACAGTTATACCTCGATATAACGTAAACTCCTTATAACGTAACTTGATATAATGTAATTTTTACCTCGATATAATGTAACTTTTTTTGGCTCCCATTTATTATTCCAATTTTTATTGTAAACATGATTCATGAACTACAAAAAAAATTCTTTAACATTCAAACACCAACCAATACTAAATCAAAGCAATGCAAGCGTTTACTATCACTGAATACAGTCATATATCGATATTGAGTGAGCCGTAAGCATAATTAAGCAAATATTTTGTCATTGCTGTACATTTGTATTCATCATTCTTCTTTATTTTTGTTGCATTTATGCTCCTACTGGAACCGAGCCTGCTACTCACTACTCTCACAGACCTGCTACTATTTCACCTATAACAGACTCATCTTAAACTCTGCTGATATTCATGTATAAAACTTAAATCATATTCTTTAAATAATTCCGGCAGGCATCTCCTAGAAATTCCACTTGTTAACCCTCCTGATATTCATGTTTAAAAACTTCTAAGATTTTCTTCAGAAATGATGCCAGGGATTTGCCAGACATTCGTTCATAAACCTGAAAAGCAATTTTTTTTGGATTTTCTCCATCAATTTTATTATATTGTTTTGCAAAACTTTCTCGAAGTATTTATGCAAGAACCTATCTATGTACTACTTAGATTTTTTCAAGAATTCTCTGTGGAACGAAATCCTTCATTGATTCCACCAGGAGTTTTTTTAAAAGTTCTCAATGATTCGTTTTCTTTAAGTTTTTCAAGTAATTCTTGAAGTAATCATCTAGAGAGTTTTTGTGGATTTTTTTTATAACACAAAAATACAGGTATACCTCGATTTAGTGGACCCTCGATTATATGGACCCTCGATTTTATGTACTTCGATTTTATGTACATTTTACCTCGATTTTATGGACATTAAATTTTCATGTTTTGTTTTATGTCGTTTTACCATTTCTAAGCATGCGTTTTGTAAACTAAAAAGTTTCTAGGGTGTTTCCATTTAGTGCGCTATGCTTATAGAGTGGTGGGGTCCAGCCTGTCAAAAAAAAATCCATAAACGTACAACAAAGCCTTTACAAAATGAGAGGAGTTTTAAAACATGACGGCTGCGGTGAGACTTCTTTAGTCCTTTTTGTACATTCAAGGACTTTCTATTCAAATTTTGTTCCAACCAGCGAATACTCTCTGCGTAATGTAAATAAAGGGTTATTTTTGATATGTTGCGATTTATATAAACGAACTCCATTTTCCACAATTTCGAATTTCTCATTCGTCGAATTTATAGCATTTACAGATTTTCCATGCGCTTTTCCAGAGTTTTCTAGAAGAATTCCTTTAAAAGTTATTTAATTAGATTCACCAAGGATTGCTTAGCAGATTATTTTGATTATCGTTTATCATTTATCAGGATTTGTTTAGACAAATCCATTGAAATTATTATGGTATTTTTTTTTATTACTGGAAGTACCTCTTGGAGCTCTACCATTAGTCTTTTTGCGGATTCTTCCAGAGGACAGAACATTATTTCCAATGATTCGTGAACAAATTAGTCCAGATGAATGTTTCAATTAAATTTTCCAGGTGCCTTCGAGAGTTTTCCCTGAAACAACTTCGAAATTCGTCAATCAACATCCTCAAACTTTTTTAAAGATATTTTCAAAGTAATTTATCTTGAAAACTTAAACAAAACTTTATTCAAAATATTTGTTCTCAGATACGTGCATTACAAGACGTATACTGACGAAACTGGTCACACAGGAACATAATGAGAAACTACGAAACGGCATTCTACAAATCTTCTTCATTGAAAGCTTGTTAAAATATTAATTCTTTCCCATTCTTGTTCCATAAGAAAATATTATGAATTTCATAAAAGCTTATTATTATAAGAGCATATTATTTCATTGTTTTTTTCCATAAGAATGATTTGAATGCTTTGTGCATTTTATGAGTTATCCAATTATTTTGATAATTTTGACGAAAATGTTCTAAATCAACTGGCCATACGTATACCATGTGTCATCGCAGCAATCACCCGATTCTCCATGAGATGATTTTTTTCTAGCAATTCACCAAGAGCTGTATGTAAAATTTGAAAATCAGATCTGTTTTCATAGACGATTATCTCGCAGATATATCTTGAATTGGTGAATTTGGTCGCTATAAAAAAAAAAAAAAACAGTTATAAAAATAACGATTATCGTTTTACAAATAATCTAAAACATTTATTTTGCAATTCCTTTGCATATCAATCAACTTTTTATAAAGCAAATAGGCAACATAATAGCCTGCTTTTCCTATCAACTGAAAGACATCTTTTCGATGCTGAAAAGTAGCACTTTCCAGAACTGTTTTGGTAGGCGTCAACTAAATATCTTAGTCTCTTCATACCATTGCAACAGATTCTACTTCTGCGATTCAACTCAGCGAGCCTCGTTGGATAAATGTAACTCGTGCTGAAAAAATCATCATTTTTCATCTTCTTGCATGAATAACTATTTCATTTCAAATCGAGGCAATGATCACCAAAATCTGTCATTACACTGCGTTTGCTATCTGACATGCAGTGAAATGATATTGGTAGAGTTTTCTTTGAAATTGATCAAAATACTGGGTTTTTGTTTTAGTGATTCTTGAGTCTTAAGTAGATTTTCATTTTGTGTGCTTCGTGGCCGTGCGGTTAGTGCCACCAAGCATTTAGCCATATCGATCTATGGAGTAGTGGTTCCTTCAAAGCATGTCAATGAAGCAGGTGCCCATTTTTGTGAGGATGCAGAGAATAACCTAGCATAGCCTTAAAATTCTGAATCATCAAAGTTACGTAGCAAGGCCCCCTCCTGTTTGAAATGCTGAAAACATGGTCTATGTTGTTTATGAATGATCATCTACGATTCTTTAGGAAAATATCATGGAATTTTTTTGGATTCCTGCAGCAAATTGCCCACTTAGCTCAAAACCTTAAATTTCCTTCCGAAGTCATTCATACATACACTTTTATAACGAGGGGAGTACCTCCAGACCATATCCTTTAGTTTTTTCTTTATTTATTTTTCTTTTCTTTATTTGAGCCAATGCACAATGGTCGGGCTCCATATAAAGGAGCGGCCAAAACTACCAAAACACTTTTTTGAGATTTTTATGATTTTTATAATTTTAAAATATATCTCATGTATTATATTATTATGATTCTTAATTGAAATTTGACTAAAATTTAAATTTCTTTGACTTTTATGACGTCAAACTGACTGAAGTCAAAAAATTGAAAAATGTTACAATAAAATCAAGTACAAAATTCATATTTAAGGAATGCAATATTTTCCCAAAGTTACACACTACCTGAAAGCTTATGGTTCAACACTTCTATCGAGCATGAGGATGGAAAAAAATATTTGGTTGAAGTTTTTATACTGTTCAATATTACACGTTGGTAATTTTGATGATTTTGAACATAAAAAAACAACTCTTGTCGCGTCATGTCGCCGCCATTTCGAATATTGCACTTTAAAATGCATCCTTAGATCTTACAAAAAACGTTTAAATTTTTTGCAGAAATTTGCTGATTTGCAAGTTAGAGCTATTTGAATAATTCAATATTTCCATACATTTTGACGATTTTCTTCATACAAAGTTGATATAAAATATATTTAACCACTCTTCATACATATTTTGATCGAACTCGTTAAAATACAAACAAAATTTGTGCTTTCAGCCAAATTTGATTGCATTTCTAATAAAAAAAAACTTTTTGAAAAAAGTTATGTAATATGTGAATAACCCCTTCTGACACGATAAAAACGCCAAATAACATATTCAGATTACATATTTCATCGATTAAGGCGATAAAACTAGTTTTGGCCAAACTTCGTTTTTTTCCGACCATTGTGCAATGCTCAAAATATTTGTTATCCCTAACCTCGGTCAAACCGCGATTATCTAGGGTTCCCTTAAGCAAACTTTTCGATGTAAGGAATTATACGAAATTATAATATTTTAAATCATTGGGACATTCATTCAAAAATTCTGTCAAAAAAATTACAAAAGGATTTGTTTAAAGAGTTTTTGAAGTTCTATAATTGCATGCTAGAAACATTCATATAGGGGAATTCGGGGCATAATTGACACATCAAGCAAATGTTTTTTTTAAGACCGTACAAAAACATTTTTGTTTCAATTTACTCCCGGCTAGTTTTCAAGTTTGATATTTGGACGACGTGCTACATTCATTCATGGTAATAAAAATCATATAATATGCCAGAGAAATGAGAATGAAAATTAGGTCCAAAACAAGGCTGACAAAAAGGTATCGGAAATGGAACACTTGAATGAAATTGAATAATTCCAAAATATTTCATGTCTGTCTGTTGTTCCGATGTGTAAAAAGGCTCTTCCTCTATCATAAGAGCTAAAAAGAACTTAAAAAGCGTTTTTTGCTCAAAAGTTAGATTATTCTACCGCCTTATTTAAATGCCAATTTGAAGCTGAGAAAAACTTAAACTCAAATTTCAATGAACAATTTAAACAAAACATAAACTTTTTTACCGTCGAACATTTCAAATGCAATACAGATTTCATGCAATGTATGAGTTTTTGATAAAGTATGCATTTTCTCAGAGATTGAGGAGGTGTTCATTTCACCCCGGGTGTTCATTGTGCCCCCTATTCCCCTACTGCTCAACTTATTTTTTTCTAACATATCTGAAAGATCTCATTAAGGAATTTCTTTTAGAGTTTCTCTGAGTGTTCGAAGATTCATCCAAAGATTTTTATTGAATACCTTTATTTTTAGAATTACTTAAATAGAGACGTAAAAATAAACAAAATAAAATAAAGGGAAAATATAAAAAAAATACCCAGAAAAAATATCGAAAACATATGTAGGAAAATATGAAAATGCCTGCTAGGTCAATAATATTAGTTTAAGACCAATTTTCTCATTAAACAATACATGTTGAACGAAGTTGATAAAAAAATATTATGCTTCGATATAACGTAACCTCAATATAACGTAATGAAAATAAAAATCGAGTTACGTTATATCGAGGTATTACTGTATTAAGATTTTGCCATATTGTACGTTAAGCTTAAGTTTTGTCATTAGGGTGGTAACTTACCTGTTGACTAAATCAATAAATAAATAAAAGATCCGCGTAAAATCTCCAGAAATACTGAAAATACCATTTAAAATTCACATTATTCCGTTAGGGATTAACAAGATGCCCTCGCATTGTTAAAAGTTTATTAGGAATCACCAGATTTCGGGCATAATCCCCAATAACCATTTAAATATTCCCAGAATCCCGCGAGAAACCTGCAATGTCCAATAGGAATCTGCAGACATCTTCAAGTTTCCGTTGAAATTTATGGGAAATTCCAAAATTATAATGATTATTTTATGAGAACCGTACACTCAAGAAAACAGCCCCCTGGAATACACGTGCAGTTGCACATTCCTTTTTCGATTTTTCAATTTCATTGATTCCATTTGTATCATATAAGCAGTACATTCTTACCAAATACTCACATTAGTTTGGCTCTTACATATCATTTGAGTCACACTCAACGTGCGTGCAAGCTTTATACCGTTTCAATGCACATTGTGTAAACAAAAATGGCAGCCATGGAATGTTTTTCGTAGTTGCGCTCTGGAGTTGTGATTACCTGATTTGTACTTAGCTACAATAGAATGTATATGAAGTAAAAATGGCGAGCTATCTTTTGCGGTACCACAATACTCAATATATTATTTCATCGGAATTAGTAACAACTTCCAATCTTAAATTGTTAAGGAGTTTGGAAGTTAGTTGTTATTTCATTAAAAATATATCTTATCCATGTAGCAAAGCAACCCTTCAAGTGATGTGCATAATAAATGTATTTATTTTTGTCAAGTTCATTGATTTCATTTGAGTTAATTATGCTTTCAATGCAAACAAAGATTTGCAATAGTGTATTGATTTCGCACATACTCTCCACGTGCAAACCCCCATTGCAAAAATCCATGTAGGTTGGCACATGAATCAAATGGGAACTTTATCTTAAAATTTTTGTGAAGTTTTCCTAGAAACTGTCAGAGAAATGCATTGATAAACTTCTGTTGAAAATTTTAAGTAATGCATTCCCAAAATCGCCTTGAGGCTTGAGGCATTGCTGAGGACACTTTTGGAAAAAATTCAAAATGCTCCTAGCAATGATTTCTGGAGTAAACCTTGGAGAACCCCAAAGATTCTTAATGCTATGAGTATGTGGGATCCCGAGCAAAGATGGGTAACAAAATGATAACAAGTTTTGTTATCTGATAACAAACATTTGATAACATAGTTTGTTTTCATTTTGGTTAAATAAGCAGGCAACATAACAAACGTGATAACAAAATTTTTTACTAAAGAAAACTTATAAATATCCTATTGTGTTATCGTTTGAAACACATTGATTACAAGTTTTGTTATCCAGCCAAATTCCCTCATTGATTACTGATTATATTATCAATTAGTTATGAAGATCGAGTTATGATAACATATATTTGACGTCATTCACCGGTCGGTGGCATCCTCGATTTGACAGCTCAAAATTCATCGATAACAAGAGTCTTCGTATTGATAACAAAAAATAACAAAATAAAATCATGATAATATCTTGTTATCACTATGTCATGCGGTTGTTATTCGACTTTGCTCGGGATCTGTCTCTCCTTATCAGGTCCCATGATGGATTCTTAGAAGAATATCTGGATGAATTTATTGTAAGATAACATGCCATCTCCTTGGCATAAACATTTTGGCAGATTCCTCACAAGTCATTGCGGATTGTTGGCTGGTTGACCTAGACTACCAAAAATTTCAAGAAATCTACCACGACAAAATTATTTTATAAAAATGAATACTGAAAAAAAAATGAAAAATTCACACATAAAAATTATTTCTCATCAAAAATCTTTGTAGAAGTAACTATTGAAGTCGCTAAAATTTCTGAAAAAAAAAAACTCACGGAGTATCGTCAAGCTACCATTCACCGTGCATTTAAGAAAAATCTACACTTCAAAAAATTAAATTATTTTTCCAAATCATTTAAAGCGAACTAGAATACCATTACTAGGCGTACATTTATACCATAATTCAGGGAAAAATATATAACTTCCGATGTATAACAAGAAATACTCAAAAATTTTGTTTACAAATGTAATGTTAAGGTCGGCTCGTACCGTGCTATGTCACCATTTACCGTGCGTATAGTTTTCGTCATGATTTAATTTCGTATCTTGAAGAGAGTGTTTCGGAGAGCCCAAGCAAGACGGTTTGTTTTTGGGACGTCAGGGGATTGCTTTTCGTTTCGCGAGTTTTGCTGGGCAGTGTTTCGGAGAGCCCAAACAAGACGGTTCGTTTTCGGGACGCCGAGAAGTTTTACAGTTCGCGTTGTGTGAGTGCGAAGAGATATCCGTGTTAAGTCGAGGATGGATTACCAACTGGTGAGCTCGTTTCATGCTTATAATGACACATGTTTTCATGAAAACGTTATTTTATTTAATGCTCAAATAAACTTTGAATGGTTCGTCACTACAAGTGTCGGCATTATGCCTGTTTTATATAATTTCAATATACATATATTTTCTCTCTTTAACATTACTAAAAACATCTTTTGAATGGTTCGACATTATGGATGTTGACGTATATATTAAACTCCTAGCAAAAACTTTTCATCTCGAGACAATAATGTACAGCGTTACTCTTCTGTAATTTTCAAACAAACTTTGTTTGGTTCGTTACTAAAAGTGTCGGCATCGTTCCTTTTTCATATTATTTAAAATATATACATATATATTTTTCTTTTTGCCATTACTAAAAACATCTTTTGAATGGTTCGACATAATGGATGTTGACGTATATTTTATATCTTCTACCGAAAACCTCTCGAGACAAAATGCAAAACTAGCTTTAAGTTTAAGTTGTATTTTTCCTCCTTATCCATGGATCGCATCACTGACCAATGGTGACTCCCAGATCTTTTCCTCCCTCACTAATAAACACCCTCCCCGTGGTGATTGTGGAGATGCAGAGGTATTCTCGGTCTCTAGAAGCAACAATCATTACACCCTAATATTCCTTCCCCATCCCAACTGATTGTAAGGACTTGGCCGGCGCCGCTATTGATCAATAATATTAGATCTGCTAAAATTGTATTTCGAAAATAAGCGGAAACTCCCATCCCTTATTCATTTGGATCGTAGTGCAATTCTTACCAGTTCCGATCAATCACGTAGTAGCAACCCTTGACATGTACAGTCAGTATATGTTATGCTATGCTATTTAATTTCGTATCTTGAAGAAACGTTATTAGTGGAGCAACTATGTTGCTAGTAGCGCGCACACAGTTTTAAGGGTATTAAAACCTTGTTTACAATGGAAGCCATAGAAAGTTGAAAAAATTGCTAAATTATTATTTTTTCTTTAAAATCGTGATTGGAGGTTTGATTGTATTGTCCAAATCATTCCAAATTCACTCAAAAATTAAATATGGAGTAGTTAAATCACGACATAACAATATATCCAATATTACCCAATAATTTCAAGCCTTTTACACTAATGCACGGTAATAGGAACCATGAATATTAAAAAGGGTCCATTCACCGTGCATTTGTGTTTCGACTGAAACACAATAAAAAAATCTAATTTGCATAAAATTCCATAGTTCATACGATGAAACACATGTAACTAGAAGTATCTACAGCGAAAACTTATTGAAATTTTGAAAAATTTTATGCTCTAACGTTAAAATGAAAAATGTTTTTACTAACAGTTCTAAAAATCCCAGTATTACACAGAATTCACATGATTTTGACTACTAGAACCAGGTTTTTCAGAAGGCTTTGTGACAAGAACTACTTCATTCCATCAGTGTTACCTTATATTGTTAGAATTGCAACCCCTGACAGTGAGTAGCCCTCATTTTAATTTCTCACAGTGTGCACCTTCTGTGCTCTTCTTTTTACTACCTAAGATGTATAAGGTAAACATTAGTATTATAAGATAACCCTGAATACATATCGACACGTTTTATTGAGTTCCGTAAATCCGTGATTTGTTCCGTGTTCTTGTGACCATCCGAAACTATTTTCATATATTGCCGACGAAAGAATAATTTGTGAATATTGTATGAATATTCTGTAGGAATTTGTATGTGTGCACGGTGAATGGAGGCCGCATGGTGACTGGTGACTTAACGGTAATTTCTTGGGCATTTGAAGACGCTATTTTTGATGCAATTCATTGAGGATGTTTTTCTAGGAGAGTCTCAAGTTCCTGGAGTAGTATCTGAAAAAAATCTTAAATAAGTCTCTAAAGAAATCTCGAGATAAAATCCTAGAAAATTTCTAAATTTTTCCATCCGCCAATCAATTCAAATTCAAGCCTAAACTAATCCAAATCCAATCTGAATCCAATCCGAATCCAACCCAGTCAAATGGACCCCGAGTATGTACATGTTATAATTAGACTAGATCTGGTCATGTAATAGTTTTTTCTTCTTAGTTATAACATGTGCTACTTGGAACCCTCCTCATGCCAATCAAATCATCAGACTTTTTTTTTCAAACCGTTAACAGTTAACTTGACTGGTTACCTTCTTGTCCACTGTAATATATTGAGGAAGTTTTATCAATTCTTATCAAACATTAACATGGTGCCAATAACATCACTACCAAAATCTTCTTCAACTTTGTCGACCGTCACATTGAATTCCATTTAAATCAGTTTACATAATTGCACGAGAGAACGAAACAACAGTATTAATATATGAATCATGTGTTGGAATCTCCTGTACAGTCATGGTTTTTTTTCTGATGGTGTAAATAAGGCAACACCGCAACAGCCAAAGTTTATCTTTCTGTGCAAATATTTTTCTTCACTCCCACTCCAAATTTAACACTCACGCTAGCGAAAAAATATAAACTCGCCAACACACAACAGGTTTGTTTGTGGTTCCAATGATTCGGTAGTGATTAAATTATCGGTGCAAATTGACTTGAATTCGGCTGGACGAGAATCAAGTGCAATGTAGGGTGATGTGCTAGTATCCATCGTATTAAGCATTGATCAGTGAGAACTGCAATTTTCCCAGTATTGCAGTGAATGATGCTGACACAAACCGATGCCAAACAATTCTTTCTTAAAACGGCTTCAGCATTGTACAAAAACATTTTGATAAATCTTGATCTCTTCTTGGAAATATTGCAAAGAAAATGTATCTTACCGTATTTTCAGTCCGTCGTATCGTTTTCAACTCCGTCGCAATCTGTTTCCAGATTCGTCTCACAACTTACGGCTCACTGTGTGTATTGAATGGTTAAAACACAACATATCAACGCTATAATAAAATGTTTTACTAGAATATATAGATCTACTGGAATCTCCCTCCATTCCTTTAGCATGATGGAATATACTAATTTCCTTCAAAATTCATTGTTCGTTATCAAATTTCAGCCCAAACATATGAACACAATTCCTTTTGACCGTACAATTATGGCATTTGCTCACAGTACAGCGAAAACAACACAATCAAAGAAACCGTATTTTTACGTCGAGCATCGTGCACACATTGATGCGCACAAGCTTTTTTTTCTCAGTACGACGGATAGAACTTTGTTTACATTCTCAATTATACGCGGCGGTTGAGGAAATTTCGTAAAATTTGATAATTTATTGAAGTTTTACGGCGTGTGATTGGAATGAAATCCTTCAGTGAAGAAGTACGAAGGTTTTCCATAGTGAAAATAAGTGCCCGGCGTAGTAAGTCACCCACGGGGGGCGGCAAGAAACTTGTGTTGGAAAGTGGTGTGGCTCAGTCGATCGCTAAGCATTTCTCTCAAATCGTGTTCGTCCATGCGATTTCGGTGAAAAAGTGCAAAGTGGATAATTGAACTGAAGTTTTTTACCGAAATACAGTAGTTTTATTGCATTTTTGGTTTACAAGTGTACAAACCATAACAGCTTTCACAAAATAACACTTGGATAATGAATCTATGTTGCAGGTAAGTTTGAATATCCGCCGTAGTGGAACATTTAAAGTTTGATACGACGAATAGTAGCGCTTACGACGAAGAAGAACAAAACCCTACTTAAGTTTACATTGCACTTGTGTCAGTGGGAAATACGTTTTTTCTGGTTTCAACTTTATAAGGCAGTCATACAAGCTCAATTGTGAAATTTGTTCATTCCCTGAATCAACAATCTTTCCACAGATTATTGAAGTACTCGCAGCCAACCAGATTGTAACAACGTTTTCAACCAAATTGGCTGTGCTTAACTCAAATGCTCTCAAATCATAGACTTTGTTTGTCTGAGTCAGGTCTGAGCCCCTCGATTCCTAGCCACATGTCTTCCCGAATGATAAGGACACAAAAAAAAAAACCACTGCAGCTTCCGTCAAGTCATGCCAACGACCAACCACGACTCAGCGGAAGGAGAAGTGGTTCCACTTCCTTTCGGAGTGAGTGCAATTGTTCCGTTTGCTCGATTCATTTATCTACTTTGGGGCCGCCAAGTGGAATGTGTTTGCCTAGGGAAAGGGACTTGGCTGCAAGTTGTGTCAGAGCTTTTCTTTGCGTCCTCCTGACGCGAAGAGGCTCCCATCCAACCGAGAGGGCCATTGATACTGACATTGATTAGTTGTTAGCGTTTTGTTCCCCGCAGTTATGGTGGAGCGAAAAATCTGGACCTTAGCGTAACAAGGGAAATCTCTTTGAATTGATTTCCGGAAGAATAATGGGCGTCATTTGTACGCTGAAAAGAGTATGGATTTGTGCTTGGTGCATGTTCGATGAATTTGTTTGTGATACCGGTGGCGTTTTCATAATTTAAAGTACACGTACAAAGCTCTTGAATATCATAAATCGATTCTACCCGATTACCCCGAATGACATTACCCCGAATTCCAATATCGTGGGGAAATGTCATCAATGTCAAGATAATTGTGAATTCGGGGGAATGGCATTCGGGGTGATGGAATTCGGGGTGATGGAATTCGGGGTAATAGTATGATCGGGGTAATGAAATTCGGGGTGATGGCAATCGGGGAAATGGCATTCGGGGTAATGGGGTAGAATCCATAAATCATTAGATCTTATTATAAACATTTTCTGTTGACCACAGAGAAGCAATGCTTGATCAATTTTCAATTCTTAATGCTCAATTCAAGTTTCGACCTCAAAGCTTTCTTTCATTTTTCATTTATTTAGCTAACATCTAAACTGATAACCCTGAACCAACAATTTCACGCCACAATACTCGGTTCGTGGTCGCATCTCTCCATCCTCGGTTCTGCCCAACGCTCGCCAAATCGATACGCACTTGATCCGCCCACCTAGCTCGCTGCGCTCCACACCTTCTTGTACCAACCGGATCCGACGTGAACACCATCTTTGCAGGGTTGCTGTCCGGCATTCTTGCAACATGCCCTGCCCATCGTATCCTTCCAGCTTTGTCCACCTTCTGGATACTGGGTTCGCCGTAGAGTTGGCCGAGCTCGTGGTTCATCCTTCGCCGCCACACACCGTTTTCCTGCACACTGTCAAAAATCGTCCTAAGCACCCGACGGTCGAAGACTCCAAGTGCTTGCAAGTCCTCCTCGAGCATCGTCCACGTTTCATGCCCGTAGAGGACTACCGGCCTTATGAGCGATTTGTACATGATACATTTGATGCGGGCGTGATTTTATCTTCCGCTGATGATGCGCCTCCGTATTTCACGGCTAACGTTATTGTCAGCCGTCAGCAAGGATCAAAGGTAAACGAACTCGTCGACCACCTCGAAGGTATCCCCGTCTATCGTAACATTTCTACCTAGGAGAGCCCTGTCGCGCTCGGCCCCACCAGCTAACATGTACTTTGTCTTGGCCGTATTCACCACCAGTCCAACCTTTGCTGCCTCGCGTTTCAGGCTGGTGTACAGGTCTGCCACCTTTTCAAATGTTCGGCCGTCAATGTCCATATCATCCGCGAAGCAAACAAATTGACTGGATCTCGTAGAAATCGTACCCCGGCTGTTAACTCCGGCTCTCCGCATAACACCACCTAGCGCAATATTGAACAACAGACACGAAAGTCCATCACCTTGTCGTAGTCCCCGGCGAGATCCAAACGAACTGGAATGATCGCCTGAAACTTTCACACAATTGTGCACACCTTCCATCGTCGCTCTTATCAGTATCGTGAGCTTCCCGGGAAAGCTGTTCTCGTCCATGATTTTCCATAGCTCTACGCGGTCGATACTATCGTATGGCACCTTAACACTTCAGTCGTCGCGCTGTTGTATTTTGTACAACACTGTTGAAAAAACCTCGCTTTTCGATCACAACACCAGCGTGGTGGTTCTTACGGTGGTCAACCACGCGACGACTGAAAGGTTAAAATCGATGAAAAAGTGATGCGTTGGGACCTGGTTTTCACGACATTTTTGGATCTGATCCGTTGTCGATCGGCCGTCAACGAAGCCGCATTTAGAATGGTGATCGCTCGAAAGTTCTCACAATCTAACTTGTCGCCTTGCTTGTAGATGGGGCATATTACCCCTTCCTTCCACTCCTCCGGTAGCTGTTCTGTTTCCCAGATTGTGCCTATCAGCCGGTGCAGACAAATGGCCAGCCTCTCCGGGCCCATCTTTATGAGTTCAGCTCCGATACCATTCTTACCAGCAGCTTTGTTGTTCTTGAGCTGGTGAATGGTATCCTTAACCTCCCTGAAAGTGGCTGGTTGGTTTCCATCCTCCGCAGTACCGACGAAGGCATTTCCTCCGTTGTCCCGACCTTCATTGCCTATGCTCTCAGCGCCTTTCAGATGTTCGTCAAAGTCCACCTTTCGATCACCTTACGCTCGTCTGTTAAAATGCTCCCCTCCTTATCCCTGCACATCTCGGTTCGCGGCATGAAGCCGTTGCGGGATGCGTTGAGCTTCGATAGAACTTGCGTCTTTCTTGAGACCGGCACAGCTCTTCGCACTCCGTCTCCTCCAGGCGGTGTTTTTTCTCCCGAAAGAGGCGTGTCTGCTGTTGCCTTTTCCGTCTATAACGCTCCACGTTCTGCCGGGTCCCTTGCTGTAGCATGACCGCCGCGCTGCGTTCTTCTCCTCCAGAATCTGCCTACATTCCTCGTCGAACCAATCGTTCCGTCGACTCCGCCCCACGTACCCGACGTTGCTCTCAGCTGCATTGTTGATGGTTGCCTTCACTATTCTCCAGTAGCCCTCAAGAGGGGCTTCATTCAGCTCACCCTCTTCCGGTAATGCAGCCTCGAGGTGCTGCGCGTATGCCGCTGCGACATCCGGTTGCTTGAGCCGCTCTAGGTCGTACTGGGGCGGCCGTCGGTACCGTACGTTGTTAACGATGGAGAGTTTTTAGCGCAGTTTAACCATCACCAGATAGTGTTCAGAGTCGATGTTAGCGTCACGATAGGTTCTGACGTCGATAATGTCGGAGAAGTGCTTTCCATCAATCAGAACGTGGTCGATTTGTGATTCTGTCTGCTTTGGTGATCTCAAGGTGTATCGGTATGGAAGGCTGTGCTGGAAATAGGTGCTATGGATGGCCATATTCTTGGAGGCGGCGACATCAATTAGTCGTAAGCCGTTTTCGTTCGTTTGCCGGTGGGCGCTGATCTTTACAATAATCGGTCTGAACTCCTTCTCCTGACCAACCTGAGCGTTTAAATCTCCTATGATGATTTTGAAGTAGTGGCTTGGGCAGCGGTCATTCTCGCGTTCGAGCTGCGCGTAGAAAGCGTCTTTATCATCATCAGTGCTTCCGGAGTGAGGGATGTGCACGTTTAATATGCTGAAGTTGAAGAACCGGCTTTTGAGCCTTAACTTGCAAATTCTCCCATTGATTGGCCACCACCCGATCACGCGCCTCTGCCATCACTATGAAAGCTGTTCCCAGCTCGTGTGTGCTGCCGCAGCTCTGGTAGATGGTATGGTTACCTCTAAACGTTCGCACCATTGATCCCTTTCAACACACTTCCTGCAGCGCTACGATGCCGATTCCGCGGTCCTTCAGCACGTCGGCGAGTATGCGTGTGCTCCCAATGAAGTTGAGAGATTTACAGTTCCACGTATCGAGCTTCCAGTCCCGGTTCGTATTCTCTCGTATATTCGTTGCTTGATGTTTTTACGGCTGGCTTGCAGGATCTGACATCAACCTCCTAGATTTCCAGAGGACCATTCCCCCTAAATGTTCGGAGGGCCATAGTGCGCAGTTTAGCTTAGAGTCCTTCTCTGGCACTCGGACAATGATCATGGGAAACAGACGCTGTTGTGAGCCGCTCCTAACATGGAGTACAGTACGAGGAGGTGAGGATAGGATTTGCTGGGCAGGAGGCTAAGGACTGCACAGAGGGGTCTATTTTATTCCTGCAGGTACGCGAGGTACCAATGGTACGCCAAAGATATTCAGCAGTTCAAGAGTTATCTGGCGATGAACAATCTAATATAGAATTCATTCGCTATTTGGCGCTAGTTACATATTTTCTTCAATCGTCTGTATCTCAAGATCCTTATCAGCTAGAAGGTTGGTATCTTCGGCAAAGCTGTTCAGCAGATCAAACGCTATCTGGCATCAAGGAATAAGATTGGAAATTCATCTACTAGGTGGAGCTAGTAAAAAGAAATCTTCAATTTTCTCTAACTGAAGCTCCTTAGCAGCTAGATGATTGGTGTCTTTGGAAAATGTATTCAGTAGATTGAAGGCTATCTGGAGATGATAAAATCTGATAAGGAATTTATTATCTAGGTGGTGCTAGTAACAAATTTTCTTCAATTGTTTGTACATTAAGACACTTATCAGTTAATTGGGAGTTGTATAGAAATTCCCCCTAAATGGTTTATAGCGTTATTCTAGAAATGACTTGAGGTATTGAATAAAAGGAGTAATTCCAAAAGTATTTCTTTAAGAAATATTTGGATGAAGTTTTCAGAGCATTCTTGAGAAAATTCATCTAGAAAAATCTGGATAAAATTCTGGAGGATTTTTTAAAACCATACATGAAAATATTTCAAGAAGATTTTCTGTATAGAATACTAAAAGCATTTTTAAAGTTTGTCCAGGAGTGATGTCTAATGAAATATCTGAAGAACAAGTTAGATGAAATTTGGAACAATCCCTTGAAAAAATCGTAAATTGATTCCTAAAAATACATCGACCTTATTCCTAAATGAAACCTTTTGCTTTTTTCTGGTACAATCCCTGAAGGGATTTGAGAGGTGAATGCATAACTCATCGAACTCTTATAAAAATACTTGGAAGTGGAATTCAGGTAACAGTCCTAAGCTCATGAACTCATGTACTGTGCCTTTAAAGCAATCAAGCTTTAGAATATATTGAGAAGTTTATGGAAGAATTCAAATTACCCGGAGCAGAAATTGAAAACAAACTCTACAAAAATCTTTACAGGTATCTCTAAACATTTTTTGCAAACAAGTTGCAGAAGTTAGCTGTGCTATTATATTCACCAAAATGTTTTTTGTTGAGCGAATTTGACGGATAGTGCTGACAATTTTTGTTGCACAGGATTATAGGAATGTAGCGCGGTTGTTGCACCATGGTCAGATTCATTTCTCGAGCGCGTGCACGAAAAAAAACTAGGAAAATGTCATCGAATAATTAAAGTTAAAGAAACAATCTTAGAAACATTTTCGGAAGAATCTTAAACTTCCGAGGAATTCCAGAAGAATTCTGGAGCTCGAGCCCAAGGAAATCTTTGGAAGAATCTTCTGAAATATCCGGTAGAGTTGCATCAGAATTTTCGGTAGAAACTTCCGTAATATTTCCGAAAAAATATTTAAGAACATAATTTCCAGGATTTTAAAAGAAATTCCGATGAGTTACATTTTTTTTGTTGGGAAGGTTAGTGGCTTAAGGCGTCCATTGGATTGAACTTTTGTGTTTTTTCGAGATACACTTAGATGTATCAGAAATAATCCCAAGATTTCCAGAACAATCCCAAACGGTGTTTTGGTGAAATTCAAGAGGATTTTAAGAATGAATCTCTGCGGAATTTCCAAATAGATTATAGAGCAATTTCCTTATGAATAATTAAGGTTTTTTCTAATATGTATAACAATATTATGATTCAAATCAATTAGTTGTGTAGCATTGGATTTCACTGTAGAGACAACTCGTAGCATCAATATTGCATAAAATCTATAAACACCCACCCACCCCCTTCAGCGTTATGAAATTTGTGAATGGGCCCAGTGTGCCTTCTTTCTTTCGCTCTCCTTCACAACTCAGCACGATATACCTCTGGATGGATTGGTGAGCTGTCTGGTTGTTGTAGATGAACAACTTATCGTGTAGCGCGACATCGCATCTCAACTCACCAAATATTCGGCCAGTTGAGATTAAGGTGAAACTCCTTTGAATCCACTAATAACTGCATAAAAGTAGTGGTACACAAAAAATATTCTCATATTTTTTGGTGATAGTGAAATTATAATGGATAAGATGTTGTTGCCAGTAATCGGTACCTCAATTTGAGTCTTTTCCCCTTCGACTAAATAAGATTGCTTGATGTCGTACGTAAGCATCAACGTATCTGACAGCCCTGCAAGTGAGCAGCTGGCGTAAAATTAGAAAAATAAAAAAAGCGAAATGTTGTGATCAAGTGATTGTTTTTAGCACGGTTTGGTGAAATTTGTTTTCATCAGAAATCCACCAGGAATTGTTCTTCAATTAACAAGTAGTGAAAGTAAACTGTGTTGGAGGTTCTACGTTTAGTGAAAGTGGTAAAATTCGGCGAAAAGTGTTCTTCGTTCGCAGGCGGATAAGTGTAAACAATTGTAGCAAAGTTAAACGTCCGCGTTGGAAATTAGCACGGTTTATGAAATTTCCACCAGCTACTAGTGTTAAAACTGCGGAAATCGTGAGGCAATAGTGTTCTGATGCCTCGTTAGCAATTTGGGAGTGAACTAATTGTAGGTAAGTGAAATATTTTGAGAAATAATGTGGACTTCCAGAAATGTGTTTGTATATGTGAGGAAGCCATTTTCACTGCCATGACAGGGATTCCTTCCTATATGTCCTTAACAACAGCCCTGTTCTGATCAATAATCCTTTTGCTTGAAATTTGTGAATGAAACTTTTTAGCTCGATTGCCACACACCCTGCCTTTTGCGAAAAAGCCCATTTTTCGATAAATTTCAGATATTAGAAATCTGAGAAAAAAAGAACTGAGTAAGAACAGCAATGGGGTTGGATGAAAAAACGCTCAACACGTCCAAGGGACAAAATGTCGAAAGGAGAGAATTGGAAGGAAACGATAATTTATTGAAAGTATGATTCTCTTCTGAAAGAATAAATAATTCACTGTGCCAAACTTACGAACGAGGTAAAATATGAAATTAGAAGAACAATTCCAAACTGCTGTAGAAAATTGGCTGCATTTGACATTTTGGCATTCGACGTTTTGTCTTCCGACATTTTGTCCCTAAACCGAGCAATGGAATTTAGGTTATGGAAAAAGGGTCGAAAAATAAAAGAGACAATTCGATTTTTTTTGCTTGGTGCGAAATTATACCTTCTTTTAAACAAGATTTTCGATCTTTTCTTCCTTTGTTTTTGCTCTTCGACCTTTTATCCTTTCGACCTTTTGTCTTTTGATCTTCGGTCTTGTCATAGATTCGTATTAACCCTAGGAAATGAATAGCTTTCTAAATCACGATTTTGACGTACATGGCCAGTGCAATCAGTGCAAACATCATTTTTTTGTACAACAAAGTAACAAACTTTCAATCGTTGGTTCTTTCTTCAAGTCAAGTGCAGAATTGAAGCATCATTTAAGTGAAAAGTTCTGGCGGCCATCTTGGATTTCGACACCATCTTGTTTTTAGGAAGTTGAATTTCCGCTTATTCCTCTCATTCTGCTTTTTCCTGGCGTTACGTCTCAACTGGGCTAGAAAGTGCCAATATAGAAACATAACAGGCAGGAGAAAAATAAGAGTAAAGCAATGAAGATATGAAGACAAATTTGGTGTCGCAGCGTCCACCAACCAGCTTGTATCTAGTATTCACTTTAGACTTCTTCGAAGATTCCTCGAACATTTCTCTTCAATAACGATCGTTACCTTGTATAGCAAAAAAAATCAGTTATTTCGACACTGAATCATATGTTTTGAACTTCTTGACAGTAAGGGAAGACTTAGAACGTTCCATATTATTTCATACTATCTGTTGTACTACTTGAAGACATCTTTCTTCCTTATTTTCTGGCGTCACGTCCCTACTAGGACAGAGCCTGATTCTCAGCTTAGAAATAAACTTTTTTTTAACTAAGATGAGTATTGATTTCAAATAAATTTGATGTTCTACAAACTCTATGACTGTAATTCTTAAGAGCATTACGCTTAGAGCTTCAGAATTAGTTAGAAAATAACAAAGTTATGAAGGATTCACTGAACGTCATGATTTGTAACTTTAAAATTCACCTTCAAGTCGCTTGCGCTACTAAATATTAATATTTTTGGCTCAAACTTTGAGGTTTCTCTTTCTATGGGATTTGAATTCAGAAGAGCACACGAAATATTGGTTTTGAAAACTTTCGAACTCTATAGAACACTTATCGTAATTGCGTACAGCGACAAAATTTTCACTTTATGAATTTCTTTATATATTCTAAAACTGTGATATCAAGTCTATTGAGGTTTCATAAGATTCAATAAGTATAGTTGATGGTGTATTATAACTTTGTATATCGAATAAAAACATATGCTTCACATGTAAATCCCTTGTTCTAAACTCCAGGACATTTTATATGACTTAGAACATCTCAAAACTGTCATAACTTGTAAATATAAGTTCTCAAAGATTCAATGAAAGTGGTTGATCTTGTGACGTAACGTTCTATAAGATGAGAAAACTTCTGGATCAGCTGCAGGTATGAAGTTATGATTTCTAAAATAGTTTGGACATCTGATATTCTCTCAATCACAATCATAAGATACATTAAATTAGAAATAGTAACAATAGAACTTCAAAGGCACTTACGTCATTTAGCCAAATTACGACTGACGTAGGGCTTTCTCTCGTTCTTTATCGAAGAGTTTTTCCGCAGAAATGAAAACTAAACGCGACTTTCCGTGTTCACTTTCTTTGCCCGTTCTGGCACGAGAATTGTTGAATTTTTAATCCATCAATCAAAAGGTTGATACAATATTTACCCTGTCGAAAATAAAATTCTCAGCCTTTTGCTTCGAAGACTATCGTCGGTCGTTCGGCTGGAAAGAAGGCTCCGGGCATTGGTGGAGATGCCGATCGGAGCTCATTCCATATTCATATATCATGTGTTTGGCAATTGTGCCGTTTTGTGTTTGCCGTTGTTAGTGGAGCGATTGAGAGATACGGTGAGGAGGCTCATTTTTAACAGAGCCATAAAAACCATATTAGGGCGGAGAAGACCTCACGGAAGCGTTCAGGATTTCCTTCCTTGGCAACAATGAAGTGGGAAAGAAATATTGGCAGGTTGGCATGAATAATGGGCTGCGCTTCACCACATGAAAGCAGCAGATGGTCAGGGAATTTGGTGAGTGAATTTTTAAATAGTCCCACCTGGGCCATACATGGAACTACGATATTTTTAGGATTAGATAATGAAAAATAGAAATAGAACAGCATGCCTCACCTAGCATATTATGAGGAGATAGGCAAAGCACTTATATTCACCATGGATTATTTTGCTAGTAGGGCTGTTTTAGTCGAAAAATGAAAATAAGAGTTTTTTTAAGGTGGAGTTTAGCGCCTTTACCCTAACGAATATTCAGATCATTCCAAATATGTTTTTGAATTTCTATTCCAATTCATACCCAATCCAACCCCAATCAAAATCTAATCCAAATCCAGAAGGGCCTTAAAAGTTTTGAGAAAATCTTATATTTTTTTTTTAATATGGTAACGACTGTTTATTGCGTTCTTAAACGCTAACAAATGGCGCCAGCGGCAAAAAGTACGGACAACAACCTTTCGAACATTCAGTTTCTTTCACTGGCCGCCAAACAGCGACACTGATGTTTGTATTCTACTCACTGATCGCGCTACGCGGGATTCTCAAATTTCTCAAACTTCCAACACACGCGCAAGGAAGAATAGTAGTGGAGAGCTGTCAAAACGTATTCGTGATCAAACGTCAACATCACACCGCAAAATCGCTAGTGTTTGGAGGTGATTTTAACCTCTAAATTGCCAAATAACCTCCAAATCATCACCTCCAAGTTAGTTCTAATAACCTCCGTTATATGAAATATGGTGGCGCGTCGATCGTCGCAAGTTTATCGTTAAACAAAAATAAATAAAATAAAAATAATGAAAGCAATTAGGAAACTGGATTGAAAAAGTAGTGATTAGAAATCAAGCGTAATGTGAATAGATAACTTTTTATGTTTAGTTAATCTGCCATGGTGTTTTCTTTGCTTCGGGATTTCGATTTTACTACCACTGAAAAAGAGCCATCTATTGCCTTTTCTGTTTTGAATATCACCCTACACTGAAAAAAATCCACACGCTTGATCCGTGTGTTTAAAATTATGGATCGATTCATGAACGTCTATGTCGATTTGTTGTGATTTTCTTACAAACTTCGTGTGTATTACACATTCAAATCTTCAGTTTTGCTTCATGGACTGATTCATCAACCGACAACATGAATTTCATAGTTTTCCACATAAGTTTCTAAAGTTTTCCATTTCAAATTCGTATGCGTCAACCTATGGGTGCTATGAATCATCACCCAACACGGATTCAGTGTGTTTAACTTATGATTATCTTGTGTCATGATCATCATGTTCAAGTTGGTCGATTTGAAATCGATGAGCTTGCTGTCGATTTCCGTGTTCCAAATTTTTAAATTATTAGTGATCAACCCATAGCGAACTAAACTGCGGATGGTCCTCGTGTCGAACGACAGTCATCATCATGTTCCAAAGAGAAGAGGCAAATTCTGAAGCTGGAAGTGTTAGAGGAAAATTTGTGGATTCGTTTTTCTTTCTATTAGTGAAGATGTCCGAGTGAATATGAGGAGTTCATTCTAATTTTCTATAAATAAAATGCATTACTTCCAGCGTTGGATATAATGTATCGTGTTAGAGAAAAATCGGATTCCACTAACAGATTTTCCTAGCTTCCAGCTTCGAATAATATGAATATGCTAATCCTGGGCTTCCCAAATTATGGATTTGCGGCGCCCCACTTGTTGCTGACTCACTTGTTTGAAAAAAAAACATTCAAGTGAGCTTGCGACAAGCAGAGGAGCCTCGAATCCATATTTTGGGAAGCAAGATTTCTTCTATCAAATTTCTTCTTTCAGTCTCATGACATTAATGTTCTATCACACATGACTATCTAAAGCCACTACATTTCGAATTCAATAAGCAAATCAGTTGGTTTTCATGATTTAATATTTAGACATTCATGTTTGTTTCTCATGACAACCTAATGTTGATACACATGTTATTATACCGTGAAGTCAATGACGAAATCCATATGGCTACCACACTCATGTCATGTGGTTTACCTCATTGCGCAAATCTATAAGTAAAACACACGACCTTGGCGTGTAGATTTTTCTCAGTGTATAAACACGATAAAGCGTGTCTTTTCTAATACTTTGGAAAATTTTCCAGCTAAAATAACGGCTATATCGTATTTCATTTCAACTTTAATTTAAGAAAATTTCTATTTACTGGGTCGAAATTTTAACCTTGACGCTTTTGATTATGCTTGACGTTCACGTCGTCGACAAATATACCACATGGGTTTCATTTTGACACTGCACGGCAACCCGACCAACCAGTCTTCATTATTCTTTATAGATCTTTGACCAACGATGGCGATCGCTAACGGTTCAAAACGAATCTATATCGATCGCTATCGTAAATCACTGACTGGTTGACCGGGGAACGCGGATCTACTCAATTCTGAGTTGTTTTAACGCAAAACCGTAGTTGAGCCCAATAACCCAAATTTGGCTAAATTTCCAAGGCCTCCATTAGGTACTTTGCCTTTGAAGCCATAAGAAAAATTTACTTAAATTTGGTTGATTCAACGCAAAATTGAGTTCATTCAACCCAAGCTTGAGAATAATGCATTTTACCCAAATTTAGCTTATTGGGCCAAACTACCCCCATTGAGTAGGTGCAGCTCTCTCTGTTTTTGACAAATCCAATCCAAATCCAATAATCCAAATCCAATCCAAATCCAATCCAAATCCAATCCAAATCCAATCCAAATCCAATCCAAATCCAATCCAATCCAATCCAAATCCAATCCGAAATCCAATCCAAATCCAATCCAAATCCAATTCCAAATCCAATCCAAAATCCAATCCAATCCAATCCAAATCCAATCCAAATCCAATCCAAATCCAATCCAAATCCAATCCAAATCCAATCCAAATCCAATCCAAATCCAATCCAAATCCAATCCAAAATCCAATCCAAATCCAATCCAAATCCAATCCAAATCCAATCCAAATCCAATCCAAATCCAATCCAAATCCAATCCAACAAATCCACATCCAAAATCCAATCCAAATCCAATCCAAATCCAATCCAAATCCAATCCAATCCAATCCAAATCCAATCCAAATCCAATCCAAATCCAATCCAAATCCAATCCAATCCAATCCAAATCCAATCCAAATCCAATCCAAATCCAATCCAAATCAATCCAATCCAAATCCAATCCACCAAATTCCAATCCAATTCCAATCCAATCCAAATTCCAATCCAAATCCAACCAAATCCAATCCAAATCCAATCCAAATCCAATCCTAAATCCAATCCAAATCCAATCCAAATCCAATCCATTCAAATCCAAATCCAATCACCAATTCAATCCAAATCCAAACCAAATCCAATCCAAACTCCAATCCAAATCCAATCCAAATCCAATCCAAAATCCAGCAATCCAAATCCAATCCAAATCCAATCCAAACCAATCCAATCCAATCCAAATCCAATCCAATCCATCCAAATCCAATCCCAATCAACCAATCCAAATCCAATCCAAAATCCAATCCAAATCCAATCCAAATCCAATTCCAAATCCAATCCAAATTCCAATCCAAATCCCAATCCAAATCCAATCCAAATCCATCCAAATCCAATCAAATCCAATCCAAATCCAATCCAAATCCATCCAATCAATCCAAATCCAATCCAAATCCAATCCAATCCAATCCAATCCAATCCAAATCCAATCCAAATCCAATCCAAATCCAATCCAAATCCAATCCAAATCCAATCCAAATCCAATCCAAATCCAATCCAAATCCAATCCAAATCCAATCCAAATCCAATCCAAATCCAATCCAAATCCAATCCAAATCCAATCCAAATCCAATCCAAATCCAATCCAAATCCAATCCAAATCCAATCCAAATCCAATCCAAATCCAATCCAAATCCAATCCAAATCCAATCCAAATCCATCAATCCAATCCAAATCCAATCCAAATCCAATCCAAATCCAATCCAAATCCAATCCAAATCCAATCCAAATCCAATCCAAATCCAATCCAAAATCCAATCCAATCCAATCCAATCCAAATCCAATCCAAATCCAATCCAAAATCCAATCCAAATCCAATCCAAATCCAATCCAAATCCAATCCAAATCCAATCCAAATCCAATCCAAATCCAATCCAAATCCAATCCAAATCCAATCCAAATCCAATCCAAATCCAATCCAAATCCAATCCAAATCCAATCCAAATCCAATCCAAATCCAATCCAAATCCAATCCAAATCCAATCCAAATCCAATCCAAATCAATCCAAATCCAATCCAAATCCAATCCAAATCCAATCCAAATCCAATCCAAATCCAATCCAAATCCAATCCAAATCCAATCCAAATCCAATCCAAATCCAATCCAAATCCAATCCAAATCCAATCCAAATCCAATCCAAATCCAATCCAAATCCAATCCAAATCCAATCCAAATCCAATCCAAATCCAATCCAAATCCAATCCAAATCCAATCCAAATCCAATCCAAATCCAATCCAAAATCCAATCCAAATCCAACCAAATCCAATCCAAATCCAATCCAATCCAATCCAAATCCAATCCAAATCCAAATCCAATCCAAATCCAATCCAAATCCAATCCAAATCCAATCCAAATCCAATCCAAATCCAATCCAAATCCAATCCAAATCCAATCCAAATCCAATCCAAATCCAATCCAAATCCAATCCAAATCCAATCCAAATCCAATCCAAATCCAATCCAAATCCAATCCAAATCCAATCCAAATCCAATCCAAATCCAATCCAAATCCAATCCAAATCCAATCCAAATCCAATCCAAATCCAATCCAAATCCAATCCAAATCCAATCCAAATCCAATCCAAATCCAATCCAAATCCAATCCAAATCCAATCCAAATCCAATCCAAATCCAATCCAATCCAATCCAAATCCAATCCAAATCCAATCCAAATCCAATCCAAATCCAATCCAAATCCAATCCAAATCCAATCCAAATCCAATCCAAATCCAATCCAAATCCAATCCAAATCCAATCCAAATCCAATCCAAATCCAATCCAAATCCAATCCAAATCCAATCCAAATCCAATCCAAATCCAATCCAAATCCAATCCAAATCCAATCCAAATCCAATCCAAATCCAATCCAAATCCAATCCAAATCCAATCCAAATCCAATCCAAATCCAATCCAAATCCAATCCAATCCAATCCAAATCCAATCCAAATCCAATCCAAATCCAATCCAAATCCAATCCAAATCCAATCCAAATCCAATCCAAATCCAATCCAAATCCAATCCAAATCCAATCCAAATCCAATCCAAATCCAATCCAAATCCAATCCAAATCCAATCCAAATCCAATCCAAATCCAATCCAAATCCAATCCAAATCCAATCCAAATCCAATCCAAATCCAATCCAAATCCAATCCAAATCCAATCCAAATCCAATCCAAATCCAATCCAAATCCAATCCAAATCCAATCCAATCCAATCCAAATCCAATCCAAATCCAATCCAAATCCAATCCAAATCCAATCCAAATCCAATCCAAATCCAATCCAAATCCAATCCAAATCCAATCCAAATCCAATCCAAATCCAATCCAAATCCAATCCAATCCAATCCAATCCAAATCCAATCCAAATCCAATCCAAATCCAATCCAAATCCAATCCAAATCCAATCCAAATCCAATCCAAATCCAATCCAAATCCAATCCAAATCCAATCCAAATCCAATCCAAATCCAATCCAAATCCATCCAAATCCAATTCCAAATCCAATCAAATCCAATCCAAATCCAATCCAATCCAATCCAATCCAATCCAATCCAATCCAAATCCAATCCAAATCCAATCCAAATCCAATCCAAATCCAATCCAAATCCAATCCAAATCCAATCCAAATCCAATCCAAATCCAATCCAAATCCAATCCAAATCCAATCCAAATCCAATCCAAATCCAATCCAAATCCAATCCAAATCCAATCCAAATCCAATCCAAATCCAATCCAAATCCAATCCAAATCCAATCCAAATCCAATCCAAATCCAATCCAAATCCAATCCAAATCCAATCCAAATCCAATCCAAATCCAATCCAAATCCAATCCAAATCCAATCCAAATCCAATCCAAATCCAATCCAAATCCAATCCAAATCCAATCCAAATCCATCCAATCCAATCCAAATCCAATCCAAATCCAATCCAAATCCAATCCAAATCCAATCCAAATCCAAATCCAATCCAAATCCAATCCAAATCCAATCCAAATCCAATCCAAATCCAATCCAAATCCAATCCAAATCCAATCCAAATCCAATCCAAATCCAATCCAAATCCAATCCAAATCCAATCCAAATCCAATCCAAATCCAATCCAAATCCAATCCAAATCCAATCCAAATCCAATCCAAATCCAATCCAATCCAATCCAATCCAAATCCAATCCAAATCCAATCCAAATCCAATCCAAATCCAATCCAAATCCAATCCAAATCCAATCCAAATCCAATCCAAATCCAATCCAAATCCAATCCAAATCCAATCCAATCCAAATCCAATCCAAATCCAATCCAAATCCAATCCAAATCCAATCCAAATCCAATCCAAATCCAATCCAAATCCAATCCAATCCAAATCCAATCCAAATCCAATCCAAATCCAATCCAAATCCAATCCAAATCCAATCCAAATCCAATCCAAATCCAATCCAAATCCAATCCAAATCCAATCCAAATCCAATCCAAATCCAATCCAATCCAATCCAATCCAAATCCAATCCAAATCCAATCCAAATCCAATCCAAATCCAATCCAAATCCAATCCAAATCCAATCCAAATCCAATCCAAATCCAATCCAAATCCAATCCAAATCCAATCCAAATCCAATCCAAATCCAATCCAAATCCAATCCAAATCCAATCCAAATCCAATCCAAATCCAATCCAAATCCAATCCAAATCCAATCCAAATCCAATCCAAATCCAATCCAAATCCAATCCAAATCCAATCCAAATCCAATCCAAATCCAATCCAAATCCAATCCAAATCCAATCCAAATCCAATCCAAATCCAATCCAAATCCAATCCAAATCCAATCCAAATCCAATCCAAATCCAATCCAAATCCAATCCAAATCCAATCCAAATCCAATCCAAATCCAATCCAAATCCAATCCAAATCCAATCCAAATCCAATCCAAATCCAATCCAAATCCAATCCAATCCAAATCCAATCCAAATCCAATCCAAATCCAATCCAAATCCAATCCAAATCCAATCCAAATCCAATCCAAATCCAATCCAAATCCAATCCAAATCCAACCCAAATCTTAAACTTCATTAGCAATATTCAAAATGATTTTTTTTCCACTGGAGGTTTTCAATCAATAAATTTTGGCAGTTCAAATTCATTGCTACTAAATAATTATTTCACCTCCGCTTCCGAACTGAAAATGCTACACAAAGAAACTTCATCGTTCATTATTGTCGTTTGGCTTTAGCTCTGCATGCTGCTATGCCAGCCAGAAAGAGTAA
The DNA here is from genome assembly GCF_002204515.2 of Aedes aegypti. Classification (NCBI taxonomy): domain Eukaryota; kingdom Metazoa; phylum Arthropoda; class Insecta; order Diptera; family Culicidae; genus Aedes; species Aedes aegypti. Next base: position 321,502,605 of record NC_035109.1, on the reverse strand, counting down.
AATACTCCAAATGAACTTAAAAAGAAGCTGTTTCGTTTCACTATAGAACAACAGCAACAGAGTATTTCGATTGGTAGGACAACAGGTGGCGCCCAACGGCTCCAACGCGATGAAAAATGACTCTTAATTTGGGGACCAGAAAAGTTCCGTCGATTTCCGATTGGACTTTTCTCTTTCTTGGAACAGTTTCGGAATAAATTCATTACGAGTTAAGCTTCAATACGCAGTTGAGCTGGAGAACTACCTCCCTCATTTTGGTTCATCAACCGTGAGTGACTTTTGGGAAATTGGCCCTCGCCATAAATCTTATTTGCTCTGTAAATTACGTCCTCCAGCTAGGTGGAGGGTTAACATCAAAGAGCTAAGCTGGAAGTGCGGTTACGAAATGAAATGTTGAGCCACAGATTAGCGGACGAAAGTGAAGAAATTCCAATAGATAATATTTGTCAGAATTAAAATATTTTTGAATATATTTTAATCAGCAAAAATTTAATTTTTCATGTTAAATAATAAAACAATGTTGAATTGTTTTATAAAAAAATCTTCGATTTTTTACTGTCATACATCTTTTGAACTGAATTGAGCATCTCTAGAAATGAGCTTCAATCAAAATTCACTTGTAGGGATACTATACTCAGTTCATTTAAACTTAATTGCTTTCAAAAGGGCACGAAACCGAAATTTTGGCACGTTAGGTTACGAATGTTTTGCAAATTCAAATATTTACGATTCCTTGAACTGCCAATTTTTTATCAGTAAAATGAATATAGTGAATTTTCTTCAAAAGTTATCACTAGTAGTTTCGACTAGGAAACGCTAATCTCCATAATACAACAGCGCATTCTATCTTTGCGGTAGATCACAAATATGCTTTTAATAACAAATAAAAACACAACAACAAATAATGAAAAAAAAAAAACTAAGTTTCTTTTACGCATGTCTGTGATTAAATTCTACACCAGTGTGGTCTTAGTGGTAGACAAATTAATCTGCCATGTTCTTTCGCGAGTGCTCACCGTCAACGTTACATCGTCATCAAAACGGCATTTCGCGTTTTGGGGCCACGACTTGTTCGCGCGTCCATTTGCATTAGCATCAAGGGGAATTAAGTCGTAAGCTATGTGGCTACAATCCACTGATTGCTAACAATGGTGCCACCACCGCACGAGCTCACCCTTAAGAAATTAGAACTAATGAAAGTTTTATACTTTTATGGAAAGGAAAATTGGAACTGGCAGTCATTAACGTTGGAAAGGCTCTACAACGAGAAGAGTAGTCCCGTTCTGTTAAACCTAATCTTTATAAATTTTAAATATCAATGAATAACTTAGCTTAATTCAATAAAACTGTTACTTCCTTCAAGTATTTTGAAAATTTATATTGTTTAAGGCTTTCCCATATAAAATATCGTACAAAAAATGCATATTGGACAACCCTAGAAATAAACGATTTAATTTTATTTTTTGTTTTTAGGGATGCTCAAAATAAACAAGGAATGTTTCGTAATCCCACTCCAATCAAAGGTAAAATATATTAGTGGAAGCAAAATGCGTTAATATTCCGCCAGTCAATAAACTCTCCGCTGGTCGTTCATTGCCTGGACCAATCATTCATCGTCCCAATAAGCTATCAGACGACTGTCCGCCGGTAATTACGTTGGGGAGTTTGGGGCTGCCCTCGAAGGCCATACAGATGACGACCGACCATATTTGAAATGGCTGTCACGACGAGGGGCAACGCTCCGTTCGGTGGCTGGTGAATGGTAGACGCCATAATGAATTAGATATGAGCAAGCGAAAGCTGGGCACAGATTTTGACAAGGTCATTCATAATGGAGTTCAATGGACTGATCGAACAACTCCCAGAAGATGACGAACAGCTGAACGAAATCTTAAGGTTTTTCATATTGGAGCTCAATGACCAATAATGGGTGGATACAAACATGTTATAAATTTGTAATGTTTTGTATAGACTAGTTACTTGTGAGATGTGCATGTCATTCGTAATACAAATTCTAAAATGCGCAATTGACAAAGCATGCCTTGATTTGATAACTGTGGCAGTTCTAATAAGAACACTAAGCTGAGAAGCCGGCTCTGTTCCATTGGGACCGTTACACCAGAAAGATGGTGACAAACGTTTAATGCCAGTTCACCTAAAATTACAGTTATTGGAATCGTCTGTTAAAACAATCACGTACATGGTACGGTTCAGCAACAAGTGTCTCTGAAAATGCACTCCGACTCGGGTTTGAACTTCCTGTCAATGCAATATGATGTGCATAGCAAACAAATCTCAAATTCCCAATGAAGCCTGCACCAACGTCACCTTCCGGTAGCAAAAGTTGTACCATCGACTGTCACCAGTAACTTCTGTGGGAAAGCGTGAGACCTATAGAGCTTGGCTATTCGTTCGAATCCAATAACGCAAATGAAATATGCGTCGGCCATGCTCGTTTATGACACGAGTGGGAATCGAGTGCCAAAGACAACCTCCCCCGTATGAATCGCCTTGCATGTGATGTTCTGACATATCTAAGCGGTGGTAATCCGTACCTGTCAGTATAGAACAACCCTTGGGAGCTAACGAACCATGTGCGTCAAGTTGAACGTGGAGTTGATGTTGTGTAATCAACAGACCAACAGACGTAACCACACTTTAACAGATTTAAGCTTTAAAGATTTTCATTTGAATTTCTGTATGTCTATAAAACATCCATATGTTAATGTCACCGACAAACAGACGTAACACCGAAGAAATTTTCATCAACCACTTATTTAACCATCATGTGAACTGGGAAATGGATTGTGGTAGAATTTGATCTAAGTGTAACGTCTGTTTGTCTGTGTTAATGCTGTACTGATGAGACAAACGGTGCAATGCAGTTGGTAGTCTTTGATGCATGAATATATTTGCACTTTGCAGTGTTTTTAGATAAATGAGGTAACAAAATTAAGGTTTATTGACATGTTGCTCTTGGAATGCTGCAAACTCTGCAGTGATACATTTGTTCAGTGCAAATATAATTTATTGTACAACATAGAAACAATTTTCCAATGGTTGGTGTTTTCTACGAGTGGAGAATAGTGGTGAATTAATTAAAATAAAAAAAATCTGACGACCATGTTTGATTTTGACTCCATCTTAACTCCTCTACCGGCAGCTTCATTTTTTACCACCAAAAAAAATATTCAAATCGCGATAACTTTTTTGTTTCTCGATTTTTTTTCACAAGAACTCAAAAAAATCTTCTAGTTTAAGATGTCGTGTCGATAATAATCATTGGTGATCTGGTTTTGAAGATAAGGACTGTTCATTTAAGAAAGTGGACACGTATTTTTTAAAGCAATTTGTTTATTTTCGAACAAATTCATGAGTTGTCTTGAAATACTTGGAAATCAAAGTAATCTCGATCAAATTCACATAATTTTGAACATTTATAGAGCATTCCTACATAATGCTCTGACTTTTCTCTTGATGCCTCCCATCGGATTCTGCACAACTTTCTTCGTAACTTTTCTTTGTGTTGCTTACCAAATTTTCTTGAGAAAATCCATGGAACTTGCTTATCTTCCATCCTTCTTAAGATGTTGTTTGATTATTGCCCAATATTTCCAAATGGGGCGTAGTTATGGGCAATTCGGTAAAATCTGCCATGTTTCAACAAATTCGACTTTTTTCCTTCTTGATTATCTCCAAAGTAGCTGAAGTATAGTGAGTCGATGCCAGGCCTGGCCAAAACAATAGAGGCTTGTTATACTTTCGGTAGATGGGCAGAAGACGTTTTTAAATGCATTCAGTTCTGTAATTTTCGCCGTTGAATGAACCCGTTGTGAAAAATGTAGTGCTTTTCATACCGCAGGAGCAATTTGCTCGCAATAAAAAAACTTTTTTCCCAAATTTTTCTGTTCGGATGTATTTCACGTTATCATAAGCATCTGTTTTTGATACAGTGTTGAAAAATTGGAATTTGGACACTTAGCGATTTAAGCCAAATCTCGGAACGACAGCTTTACTGAACACCATTTGTGCAGAATAAATCTGCGTGGCGCCATGTTAAACCGACCTATCGTTTGGAATTTACAACTGATTGATGTCAACTTTCTTCTGCTGTCAAAATAAACACTTGAGTACACACTGAAACAAAATTTGAATTTTTTCCTTGGAATTTTCACACCAAAATGTTAACAATCAGGTGTCCACTTTCTTTAATGAACAGTCCTTATTCTGATGTCCCTTGGGGGCCCGACATTTTCCATATAAAATGTTTTTGGCGGCCATTTTGTTTTTGGTCAATTTATCATAAAAATAAAATGTGTACTAAACAATACCAGATAATAAGGAGCTACTCTGAAAAAATCATACAAATCGGTTAAGTATTCTTGGCGTAATCTGAAAATTACGACATGAGATTTTTTAGAGTTTTCAAGATTTTTATTTGTCCAGGGTGGTACCAGAAACATAAATGCTCATTACTCAAAGACGGCTGCCCCAAATTGCTTCATTTTTTCACATCATACTCACATTTATGTATCATTTCGAGGAGTGAAAATCCGAATACGATAACAATTCTGTAGCCTGAGATATTTACGTAGGTACGTAAGATCCAGATGACCAATTATAAATATCGACACAAGAAGAGTTTTTTGAGAACTTTTGAAAAAATGGTGCAAACATTTCTAGAAACAAGAAAGTTATCCAGATTTGAATATTTTTTAGCGGTAAAAAATGAAGCTGCCGTTAGAGGGGTTAATTTCAAGTAGTAAAATAAGTTTTTTTTTCATCTTGTTAGAATTCAGCATGTTGAATTTCGAGCCAACCACTAAAACAGGTTATGAATACTCCTTTTCTCATTCTTCTTTTTCCTGGCGTTACGTCTCTACTAGAACCGAGCATACTTCTTGTTCTTCTTGGCATTACGTCCTCACTGGGACAGAGCCTGCTTCTCAGCTTAGTATTCTTAAGAGCACTTCCACAGTTATTAACTGAGAGCTTTCTTTGCCAAATGTTGCCATTTTTGCATTCGTATATCGAATGCAAAAAAGGAGAAGTCAAAGGAAGTCAAGGAAATTTCCATTACGAAAAGATCCTGGACCGACCGGGAATCGAACCCAGACAACTTCAGCATGGCTTTGCTTTGTAGCCGCAGACTCTAACCCCACGGGCAAGGAAGGCCCGAGTTTGCTACTCAGCTTATTATTTTTTTTTTATAAAAACGGATTATCAAATAGGTATTTTATCTAACAATGCGTTTTCGATAATATCACATACAATATATCTTTGAATTCAGGAATAATGACTGAATGAATTCTATATATGAAAACCGTCTCATTGATTGAAATGAACAAACAATTTTTTAATCATATACATTGTTGTTCATTGAATGAAGTTTATCCCTTTCGGGACGGACCATATTTGAGTGATTATTTCAAAATTTACCTTATAAACTCATCTACGTGAAACTTTCTTTATTTTGGCTATTCTATCAATCTATGAACTTTTTAGGGTCAAATTCAGAGCAACACAATTGTGCTGGTCCGTCCCCAAGGCGGTCAATGTTCGATTTTTTTTTTAATTTTCTTTTTAAATTGTTCTAGTCATACCTTTCTGAAAAAATTTGGACCCGTATATTTTTAATTCGTCATCAGGGTGCTCTTTCATGGAATAGGGTAACCCAAAAATTCAGAAATAATTTTGTTTTTTTTTATGTGCATAAAATAAAAAAAAAATACTTTAATTACATGTGTTTAATATAAATGATTTTTTTTATAAATGGATCGAAAACAATGTACGAGATATGAAAAAACTTCATATGACTTTTTCGCTTAAATTCAAGAACTAGTCTACGTCATAGAAAAATGGGTAAACATACATGTGTGAAAACTTATTGTCTCAACCAAACCATCTTGGTTTTGCTTTATTTGTTTATATCCTCAAAAATTGTATGAGATTTTTTTCTCAAAAATAATTTATGGAATAAAAATTAAAATTGGAAGTAATTATAAAGCTTCGAATTGTTTAGTGGAATACTTATAAATAAATGAAAACCAAATTTAGTACTGTACCATTTAATTCCACTAGAGTTTGTATCTTTTGACAGATACGCGTTATTTGACCTCCACTTTAAGGTCGTTATCAGAGTCATGTACTAGACTCGAAAAGTAAGTTTATTTTTTTAGAGACACTTGGACCCTTGCCCGACAGCTTGGACGTTGATTACCAAGACGCATTCTTAAGCGCAGATAATTACCATCAAATTTCTTCTTCTTTCTGACGTTACAGAAGCCTGCTTCTTAACTACTCATGAGAACTTCCACAGTTATTAACTGACAGCTCTTTTTGTCAATCGACCAATTTTGCATGTGTATATCGTGTGACAGGTACGATCATACTCTACGCTCAGGGAAGTCGAGAAAATTTCCTTTACGAAAAGATCATCGACCGGCTGGACTCTAACCTACGACCCTCAGCATGGTCTTGCTGAGTTTACTATTATGGCTAGTTAGCCTCCAATATCAAATTTACTTTATTTTATTTTTTACATCGAGTATTTAGCTTGAAATTGAATTTACGTCATTATAATATTAGTTTTAAGTACTTGGTAGGAGTGAAAGAACTAAGACGGATAGCTAACATATAACAGGGAATTCAAAAATCCTTTTAAAAACGCATTGTCAAAATCAGGTCATTAACCATATTAAAGCATGAATTTGCTTTTTGATATTGTTACATGTATTTCAGCTATTTGAAAAATTACATGGCATTGTCAACATTATAGAAAACAGACAAAAAAACCGTAAAAAATGATCAATTTCACCCGAAATTACGGTACCTAATTTTTTTTTAACCTAATACCTAACCACACTTTCATTGATCCCCCCCCTCTCCTCTAAATGATGAACGTAATTTTTTAATGACCCCTGACCATACTCGTAAGTTTTGTTTTCCTTTTCGTTTCGGTTACATGGGTACTTCTAGCTGTCAACCCTACCATGGAAAGTTTCCTGGTAAGCATTATGCACGATTATGACCTTTGAAGAGAGCATCAAACGAATCAACGGACTAGCATGCAACGCCAAATGACACAGTTCCTGACAAAAAACCGAGCTGAAGCGGGAATTTGGCCCGCTAGATCGATGCAGCTACTTACTTTGCAACACTATACGCACGGCAATGAAGTCCAGATTTTGTTGTTTTTTTTTTTTTTTTTTTTTTTTTTTTTTTTTTTTTTTTTTTTTTTTTTTTTTTTTTTTTTTTTTTTTTTTTAAATTTCTTTATTAGTATCATTCCAAACATTACATTCATTATTTCTTATATCTAGGTGTTCTGTGTTATTAGACAACACTATCATCCTAATTTGGTAAAACAAATCTAAGATTTTATTAACATTTTGTTAACAACATATTACATTTCATTTGCCGTAGCAGTTCAGATTTTTTACAGGTGAGTTGATTTCACCTGCTTATAAGAGAAAAAAAAGTTTTTAATATACTTAACCTAACATAACCTAAACATATAACGCATTAATCGTGGCAATAGAAGATTGTAACGATTTTTGCCTGAAATTATTGATTATTTTATTTGACATTTGTTCCAATGTTTCAACACTGGATATCCTATGTAGCTCATTGGTACTATACCAGGGAGGAAGCCTCAGAATCATTTTCAAAATTTTATTTTGAATTCTCTGCAGTTCTTTCTTCCTGGTATTACAACAGCTAGTCCATATTGGTACAGCATACAACATGGCTGGCCTGAAAATTTGTTTGAATATCAAAAGCTTGTTCTTAAGACAAAGTTTTGATTTTCTATTAATAAGGGGATAGAGACATTTTACATATTTGTTACATTTGGCTTGAATGCCCTCAATGTGATTTTTGAAAGTTAAATTCTTATCTAGCATGAGTCCTAGATACTTAACTTCATCTGACCAATTTATTGGAATCCCTCTCATCGTGACAACATGTCTACTTGAAGGTTTCAAATAAAGAGCTTTTGGTTTATGTGGGAATATTATTAGTTGAGTTTTGGAAGCATTAGGAGAAATCTTCCATTTTTGCAAGTATGAAGAAAAAATATCCAAACTTTTTTGCAATCTACTACAGATGACACGCAGGCTTCGTCCTTTGGCGGAGAGGCCTGTGTCATCCGCAAACAAAGATTTTTGACATCCCTGAGGTAACTCAGGTAAGTCAGATGTGAAAATATTGTATAATATTGGTCCCAAAATGCTGCCTTGGGGAACACCAGCTCTTACAGGAAGTCTTTCAGATCTGGAGTTCTGATAATTAACCTGAAGTGTACGATTTGACAGATAACTTTGAATTATTCTAACAATGTATGTTGGAAAATTAAAATCTTTCAATTTTACAATCAAACCTTCATGCCAAACACTGTCGAATGCTTTTTCTATGTCTAGAAGAGCAATACCAGTAGAGTAGCCTTCAGATTTGTTGGAACGGATCAAATTTGTTACACGTAAAAGTTGATGAGTGGTCGAATGTCCATGGCGGAATCCGAACTGTTCATTGGCAAAAATTGAATTCTCGTTGATGTGGGCCATCATTCTGTTCAAAATAACCTTTTCAAAAAGTTTACTGATGGAGGAAAGCAAACTGATTGGACGATAGCTAGAAGCTTCTGCAGGATTTTTGTCTGGTTTCAAAATTGGAACAACCTTAGCATTTTTCCATTTGTCAGGAAAATATGCTAATTGAAAACATTTGTTAAATATATCAACTAAAAATGATAAGCTACTTTCTGGAAGTTTCTTGATGAGGATGTAGAAAATTCCATCATCGCCAGGAGCTTTCATATTTTTGAATTTTTTAATAATAGTTCTCACTTCTTCCAAATCAGTCTCCCAGGCATTTTCGAAAACGTTCTCTTGATTGAGAATATTTTCGAACTCCTGAGTAACTTCATTTTCAATTGGACTAGTAAGTCCTAAATTAAAATTGTGCGCACTTTCAAACTGCATAGCAAGTTTTTGAGCTTTTTCGCAATTAGTTAGTAATAATTTGTTTTCCTCTTTCAATGCCGGTATAGGCTTCTGAGGTTTTTTCAAGATTTTAGATAATTTCCAAAAGGGCTTAGAGCCAGGGTCCAATTGAGAAATTTTATTTTCAAAATTTTTGTTTCTTAAATCTGCAAAACGTTTCTTGATTTCTTTCTGCAAATCCTGCCATATAATTTTCAAAGCAGGATCACGAGTGCGTTGAAATTGCCTTCTCCTCACGTTTTTAAGACGGATCAAGAGTTTAAGATCATCGTCTATAATCACGGATTCAAATTTTACTTCACATTTTGGAATTGCAATGTTTCTGGCTTCAACAATGGAATTTGTTAAACTTTCAAGAGCATTGTCAATATCACTTTTAGTTTCTAAAGAAATGTTAACATCAAGATTAGAGTCAACATACGTTTCATATATATTCCAGTCGGCTCGTAAATAATTGAAAGTGGAGCTGATAGGATTGAGAATCGCTTCATGCGATATTTGAAATGTAACAGGGACATGATCAGAATCAAAATCAGCATGAGTAACTAATTGGCTACAAAGATGACTAGAGTCGGTTAAGACCAAGTCAATCGTAGATGGATTTCTAGAAGAGGAAAAACATGTAGGGCTATCAGGGTATTGAATTGAGAAATATCCTGAAGAGCACTCATCAAATAAAATTCTGCCGTTGGAATTACTTTGAGAATTATTCCATGACCGATGTTTGGCATTAAAGTCACCAATGACAAAAAATTTTGACTTATTGCGAGTTAATTTTCGCAAGTCAGTTTGAAGCCAATTAACTTGCTGTCCAGAGCATTGAAAAGGCAAATAGGCAGCTATGAAAGTATATTTACCAAACTGTGTTTCAACAGAAACACCTAAAGTTTCAAAAACTTTAGTTTCAAATGACGAAAACAGTTGATGTTTTATACGCCTATGAATGATGATTGCAACTCCCCCACATGCCCCATCAAGTCGATCATTACGATAAACAAAAAAGTTAGGATCTTTTTTAAATTTGGATCCAGGTTTTAAATAAGTTTCGGTAATAACTGCTATATGCACGTTATTAGCTGTAAGAAAATTAAACAGCTCGTCCTCTTTACCATTCAGAGAACGAGCATTCCAATTTAAAATATTTAAATTATTATTTGGATCCATTAGAAAAACGTAATCCAATAACAATTTTATTTGTAAATTTTACACCTACTTGGACTGCTTCAGTCATAGTGGTGGCTTTGAACATTGCATCAATCATTAGATTCAATTGTTCAGTTAGAAAATTAAAATCAGAGGCAGACATATCATCTGATGATTTCCCATTGGAATTTTCGGTAGACGAAGAAGCGGGGTAGGAGTTACCTGTGGCGGTAGGGTTTTTTCCATTTGATTTGAAACAAGTAGAATGGGTACTCATGGAACGAACAGGGGAAGAGTTCAAATTACCTGCTACGATATCGGCAAAGGATTTACCGTGGGTAGATACATTCGAAATTGAAAGATTCGAACGGCTACCCGACGGATTAAAATTTGTTTGTGAATGAGCATGATTATGATCTTCCTGGTGGGTATGATTCCTAATCAAGCGATCGTTAACTGAAAAATGAGCATTGTTCGATACTCTACCAGGCAAATTCCGGAAACGACCGTTATCGTAACGGATATTATCCTTCATCTGCTTGGCACGAGCCTCAACGACTCTTTTGCGTGAAATGCATTCCCAAAAGTTAGCTTTGTGAGGGCCCTTGCAATTGGCGCATTGAAATTTTCTGGTATCTTCTTTCACAGGACAGTCGTCCTTAGCGTGAGAAGAACCTCCGCAAATCATGCATTTAGCATCCATGCGACAATTTTTTGTACCATGACCCCACTTTTGGCACCGACGGCACTGAGTGGGGTTCTGGTAATTTCCTCCAGGTTTCTGGAAATGTTCCCACGTCACACGGACATCGAACATAAGTTTAGCTTTTTCTAAAGCTTTAATATTATTTAGTTCTTTTTTGTTAAAGTGAACTAAATAATATTCTTGAGAAAGCCCTTTCAGAACAATGCCAGATTGGGTTCTCTTTTTCATAATGATTACTTGGACTGGGGAAAATCCAAGTAAATCATTTATTCCATCTTTGATCTCTTCAGGTGACTTATAGTCACTTGAGAGACCTTTCAAGACGACTTTGAACAAACGTTCAGTTTTGTCGTCATAAGTAAAAAATTTGTGCTTCTTCTCTTCAAGATATCTGAGAAGAAGTTCACGATCTTTAAGAGTTTCCGGCAAAACGCGACAGTCTCCTTTCTTTGCGATTTGGAAGGAAACCTTGATTCCCCTAATGGAGTTCAAGATCTCCTGCCTAAATCCCGCAAATTCGGAACAACTGACCACGATAGGCGGCACTCTTTGCTTCCTCACTTGAATCAAAGAGCCTGGGCTAGAGGCTGCTTCGATTTTGTGTTCGGAAAATTTGTCTAGAGCATCGAACTGATTGCTCATTTCAATACAATTATTCAATTCACCCTTGGAAGAAACTTCGCATTCCGGGGAAGCGTCCTTTCTTCCATTTTTGCCACGTGTAGTGACAGTTTTAAAACCCACTTTTTTGGAAGGAAGTAGTGAATTCAGAGATTCACCCTTCCTTTTGTTAGTTGTTGATACCATGTTTAGTTAATAAACGAGAAAGACGTGACCTTCGAGAGGTTTTTTCCCTAGACGGTGTCCAAGAAGGATTACCACCGCTAGCTTTCGCCAACGGGTCCAACGAAAAATCGAAGGCACGGGTCCAAACAAGGATCGTAAAGGGATCAATAGTAGAAAAAATAGTACTGAAAAGTACTGTTTAAGTAGCACTGAAAAGTACCGTTTTTAATTTTAGCACTGAAAAGTACTGTTTGTGTAGCACTGAAAAGTACTGTTTTATTGCTTTAGGTAGTTTTTAAGAAAACTTCCAAGAGCAGAGAGAATTCGTGTACGCACAGCACGAAGGTACGATGCGCACTGGAGATTTTGTTGTTTTTTTTATTTATCTTAACCGCCTGAGGCGGAATTCGATTAAGTGCAGATTTCAATTTTTAATATATCAGTCTCAACAATAATCTAGGCTCCAGAACTTCATACATTGCTAGTACTGCAAAAGCTTAAAGTTTGCCAGTTTAAAACGCATTTCGTAGATCAACATAATAAACAATATTTTTGCAAGTAATACCAGCATGGGCTGCATACATCAATAGTACGCCATTTAAAAGACTCTGCAGTTCAGAAGCAAATAGTAAGTAAAGGTTTTAAGCTCCAGTTGTCCAACTTCATAAATATTATAGCAGATATTGAACCAGCATGCATTGTAGAACACCAAAATGGATTATCGATTCAACATGGTATTGACAGATTATCAAAGCAAAGGGACATTCAAATATTACGTTCATTGTTTTTAAGTCTATCTAAATCCTTCTTATGCTCACTATCACGCTTTTTCCCAAGCCTCTAGTACATGCACTGTCACACCTTCGTACACCCCCACTCCCCTAAATGATAGACGTAATTTTTGAACGTTCCCCAAAAATTTTACTGCTTCTTAAACTTTGTTATGTGCGATTTAAGACAATAAATGTGATTCTCAATCTATTTCAAATATGGACTTATAAAAAAGGTTTTTAACCAAAGCTATGGTTTTCTGTTACATAGTTTGTGTTCGGTACATATTTTTTATGTTTCGTATGTAATCACTCATTCATGTTCCAATACTATATAGAACCAGATTCAACCACATAACTTGATCAAAATACTGAAAATGAAAATTGGTAGTCCACAACGAACATCGACCGAGTAAGGGCCGGCACCAGCACAATTGTGCTGGTTCCACTTTGTCTCTCCAGAAATTTTTGCTGTGGGAATCAATTCACATTTGGTCTTCACCATTTCAAAGAATGACTTTTTCACTCTCGATGAACTAATTTACAATGACGTCACGCTGCTTCTTCCATCGGGAAGAACACCTTTTACGGCGGGCCATGTTTACAAAAAATGAACGATTTCGTTGTGCATTCATCCACTTCATGTTCATCCGGTGAACATTTGTCGTCCGGATGTTGGTCCGGATGTCATTTTATGTAAACATTGCCCGCATTTAGAGAAGAAAAGAAAAAGAAAGTCGAGGATAAAAGAAGACCGTGGATAAGTCCATTAGTACCTGTGCATACCTAGAAAAAACGAATAGTTGAAAAGTTGCGACAGATAAAACTTTTTCAATTCTTACGATGTTTGTTTACATTTTGTTTACCCTGAGCTGGTGTTTTCTAAACACGATGTAAACAAAAGTTTTTGCGCTTAATTACAAGTATCGATGATATTTCAATGATCGAAATCAAAAAAGTTTGGTAAAACAATGATTTATTGGCTTAAAGAATCATTCAATGTCATTGGTGCCGAACAGCACAATTGTGCTGGTTCGTCCCGAAAGGGTTATACATTGCGCGTTGGGACATAGTAGGTCTTGTAGTGATATCTATAGTTTAAATGTAAATGTTTAAATGTAAATGTTTAAATGTAAATGATTGGCCACAAAATCGATTCGTTTTGGCATCTTTTTTGAGTACCATTGAAATTAGTATACTTTTGTAAATATTTTCGTAGATATTCTCCCAAATCCCATCCACTTTTGAGAACTCTCGTAAGTGCCTATTAACTTCGGGATGGTCATTGGTTGACAACGTTTCATGAGGCCATTGATCTCTATACTGGTAGAGCTCAACTAGAGAACAACCTCTTTTCTTAGGCATTCATACTGAGCGACCAACCCACTTGAGTCTACCAGAATCTACCTTGTTTCTTCGGATTTCGAACAGGTTGTTCAAACAATGCGCTAGCTCTGACACAAGAACAAAAAAAGTCTACACTTAAGAAAACAGCCCCCTAGAATACACGTGCAGTTGTACATACTTTTTTTTGATTTTTTTCTATTTCATCAATTCCATTTGTATCATATAGGCAGTACATTCTTACCAAATACCTCACAGTAGTATGGCTCTTACATATCATTTGAGTCACATTCAACGTACGTGCAAGCTTTATACCAGAGACAAATGCCGTTTCAAAACACATTGTGTAAACAAAAATGGCTGCCAAGGAATGTTATTTTTTTTTTTTTTTTTTTTTTTGGTTTAGAGAGACTTTACCCAGAAGGGGCATTCGTCTCTATCCAAGGAATGTTATTCGTAGTTTTGCTCTGGAGTTGTGATTACCTGGTTTGTACTTAGCTACAATAGAATGTATATGAGGTAAAAATGGAGAACCTGAAGAATCGAAATCAAAGAAACTATTGTGGTACGGGAAAGGATAGCCAGCAGCAATGTTACAAGAAACGATACAAACAGATAGACAATAGTCGTTTAGTGACGATTTGAACATCAAACATGTGACGTCATTCCTATCGTAGCATACACATAAGATCTGGATCACTAGATCATTTCATCAAAAAATTTGATCGAGGTGGATAGGAAGACCTCGTCAAGTAGCTGTAAGTTTTTGGAATATATAACCTTATTTATACCGTATACTCCCGTTAATTTGAACGGTACATCATGCAAACAATCGGGGTTCATTTTTAATTTGAACATCTAGTCACCCCAGAAACGTGTATCTGGTTATCTCTTTTATTGTTTTGTTTTGATTCTGCGTTCCGTTCCACAGCGTTCCATTCCACTTTACTCCGTTTCATGAGCTAAATGACGTTTGAACCATTTTTAATGTGAACGATGTGCAATAGTCCATTTTACGAGACGTTTTTGAACAGCTGATCGCTTATTTTATGAATACCGTTTTGATTCATATTACGGACAGCTTTTAATTCCGGACATTCTTCTTTGTATGGGAAACATTTCACATGAAATGTTTCAATTTTTGCCGTTCAAAAGTTCGCATTTTCGAAGCTTGTTTTAATAACCATTTTTCATAAATATCTATGAAAATTTAGAATGCTCAACTTCCTTAGACGTCTGTTTACTGGATTCGCAATTTCAATCGATTATTTGACTTCTGCATTTGCGATTTTCATGAGCTGTCCGGAATTGGAATCAAAGTGTCCGGAAATCAAGGCAAAAGTAAGGAAGCGTCCGGAATAAGAATCATGGGAAGTCCACACATTTTTATTTATTTAAAATTATTCATGTTGCGGAATCAAAATCTTCACCCACCATTCGAAAGCTAAGGGTTTTGAAGGCTCGATAACGCGGAGAAATCATACAAACTGATTTATTTTGTATGCTTTTGAGTAACACTTCACTGAGGCCTTAAGTGTCCGTAATATGAATCAAAACGGTATATTTTGACAGAAAGCGGTGTCGTAATGTGGGAAAGTAACAGCAATATCATCAGTGTTGTCGTTTCGTAAAATGGACTATTAGCGAGGCACAAATTAAAAAGTGTTCAGATTAAAGGCTCCCCCAAATCTACGCAACTTTTTACGGCGACAGCGACAAATAATCACCACGATTTCGCAGATGTTTTGCTGCATGCACTGTTTGATAAGCGCATCTAAACCACAGCGACGCGATTTCGAAGCGATTCGCGTCGTGTCAGTCAAGATGGTTTCATAGAAGAGTGCTTGCAGCGAAACAGCAACGAAATCGTGGCGATTTTTTGTCGCTGTCGCCGTAAAAAGTCGCGTAGATTTGCGGGAGCCTTAAATGTGGTTAAGCCAACGGGGGTACCCGGTAATGTGAATCGTGAGTAAAGGTATTATTTTTCACTGCCATTTCCCAATTAGTTTTCCCAATAAGTTATAGCCGTAACTTTCCTTTTCAACAATAATACGTTCAATCAATGTGCTTCTTGAATTTTGAGTGGTTAAATGTAGTTTAATCGTGCTTAGTACCCCCATGATTGGAACATTTACCGTATAGGCAAATATAATGCGCCACCATCATAGAGGTCGCTGGGGAAGGAGAAAAATGTCACTGAAAATGTTTGTTTACGCCTGAAATTAAATTTTTGAACTCAAAAAATAGGACATAACCAGGGCTGGCATCTCCTCAGTGAAAACAGAAAAACACAAAGAGCGCGCACTTTGTGTTGATCATGAATTTGAGTGCAGTGCGACAGCTACACTTTCTCACTGGTTCTTCCCTCTTTGACGCCTCTTTGTGTTTCTGCTCTCGCTGCAATGCATCCTTCGACACAAAGTGTTGATGGAAAATGGTGAACACACACTCTTTGTGTGGCTCATTGAGTACCTACCGAATGCTTCTATAGGAGCTTCTATTGGAATATATGGGAGTATTTTTGGAACGGGACCGACGAGTAGATGCCGGAAATCGATGTCCGTTGTCGTTTTGGAATCCAAGATGGCGACTTCCGGTTTGCAAAAATCCCTTCAAACCCATGCAATATGGGTAGTTTTGGAACGGGACCGACGAGTAGATGCCGGAAATCGATGTCCGTTGTCGTTTTGGAATCCAAGATGGCGACTTCCGGTTTGTGAAAAGCGCTTCAAACCCATGCAATATGGGTATTTTTGGAACGGGGCCGATGAGTAGATGGCGGAAATCAATGTCCGACGCCATTTTGGAATCCAAGATGGCGACTTCCGGTTTGTGAAAATCACTTTGAACCCATGCAATATGGGTATTTTTGGAACGGGGCCGACGAGTAGATGACGGAAATCGATGTCCGGTGTTGTTTTGGAATCCAAGATGGCGACTTCCGGTTTGTGAAAATCACTTTGAGCCCATGCAATATGGGTATTTTTGGAACGGGGCCGACGAGTAGATGGCGGAAATCAATGTCCGACGCCATTTTGGAATCCAAGATGGCGACTTCCGGTTTGTGAAAATCACTTTGAACCCATGCAATATGGGTATTTTTGGAACGGGACCGACGAGTAGATGCCGGAAATCGGTTTGAAGCGCTTTTCACAAACCGGAAGTCGCCATCTTGGATTCCAAAATGGCATCAGACATCGATTTCCGTCATCTACTCGTCGGCCCCGTTCCAACAATACCCATATTGAATGGGTTCAAAGTGATTTTCACAAGCCGGAAGACGCCATCTTGGATTCCAAAACGACACCGGATATCGATTTCCGCAATCTACTCGTCGGCCCCGATCCAAAAATACCCATATTGCATAAGTTCAAAGTGATTTTCACAAACCGGAAGTCGCCATCTTGGATTCCAAAACGACAACGGACATCGATTTCCGTCATCTACTCGTCGGCCCCGTTCCAAAAATACCCATATTGCATGGGTTTGAAGCGCTTTCCACAAACCGGAAGTCGCCATCTTGGATTCCAAAACGACAACGGACATCAATTTCCGGCATCTACTCGTCGGTCCCTTTCCAAAAATACCCATATTGCATGGGTTTGAAGGGATTTTCACAAACCGGAAGTCGCCATCTTGGATTCCGACAACGACAACGGACATCGATTTCCGGCATCTACTCGTCGGCCCCGTTCCAAAAATACCCATATTGCATGGGTTTGAAGGGATTTTCACAAAGCGGAAGTCGCCATCTTGGATTCCAAAACGACAACGGACATCGATTTCCGTCATCTACTCGTCAGCCCCGTTCCAAAAATACCCATATTGCATGGGTTTGAAGCGCTTTCCACAAACCGGAAGTCGCCATCTTGGATTCCAAAACGACAACGGACATCGATTTCCGTCATCTACTCATCGGCCCCGTTCCAAAAATACCCGTATCGCTTGGGTTCAAAGTGATTTTCACAAACCGGATGTCGCCATCTTGGATTCCAAAATGACGTCGGACATCGATTTCCGTCATCTACTCGTCGGCCCCGTTCCAAAAATACCCATATTGCATGGGTTTGAAGCGCTTTTCACAAACCGGAAGTCGCCATCTTGGATTCCAAAACGACAACGGACATCGATTTCCGGCATCTACTCGTCAGCCCCGTTCCAAAAATACCCATATTGCATGGGTTTGAAGCGCTTTTCACAAACCGGAAGTCGCCATCTTGAATTCCAAAACAACTACGGACATCGATATCCGACATCTATTCGTTGGTCTCGTTTTAAAAATACCCATGTTATAAGGTAAAAAGAGCCAAATTGTGTACACTTTGAGCATGTTTTGCCAACACACTCCGTCAGCATTACTCTTTGCGTAATCGCTTACACTCTCTTTCCTACTGCGTGCCCTCATTGTGTTCGTGTTGTTACACTTTGCGCGCGTCTGTCTCCTCTTTGTGCAGTGGTTAAATTCTGCTCTTTGCGCGCATTGTGCGAGTTGATGCCAGCCCTGGACATAACACTGCGGAACACGATTTTGTCTCTAGCACCAAAATACCGCTATTCACTTAATTAAGGCTAGCTGAATCCATTGCCGTTTTCAGAAATATCATAGCACGTCTAGTTTTTGAGATATTTACTGTTGAAAATGCGAAAATTCACTATTTCAGCCAACTTGCATGCAAGTTTGCCAGCTTGTACGGCAATTTATTTGCTTAATTTGCCACAGAATTCAAAATTTATGTGTATAACAATACTTTCCATCAAAGTTCATAATACTTTCGTTGCGAAAAATTTATTTTTCGATGCTTTAGAATATTATTGTATTTTTCCATATAAGAGAAATGAAGAATTTTCTATGGAGACTGCAAGCATGTTGAAAAAATCGGTTGACACGAAATTTAATCGTGAAATTTCAATCAAATTATATATGAAATGGAAGTTTAAGTTCTATTTTGTATGTTTGGTGGATTAGATTACAAAAAAGTTAAATAAATTGTACCTCAAATTTCATGTAAACATCAATAAAACCAGTGTTTTATACAACTTTGGCGACCTGTAGCTAAAAATTGTGACGTGCTGGAACATTTCTGAGAATGGCATCAGATTCAGCAACTCCAAATCTACTAGAGACACATAATTTGATCCTTGAGACAAGCAAAAATGTCATTTTTGTTACGCTGTGTAATCAATTAATTACTGAACTATTTTACATTGGCATAATCATTATGACCCTTTATTCTTGCGTTACGCGTGATTTCACAATAAATTTAACCACTAGGGTAAGAGCACCAATATTCGACCCATTCATACGATTTTGGCCTACTTTGTATGAAAATCCGAAAATTGGCACAGAATTCTAGTGGGTCGAAAATTAGTGCTTTTCCCCTAACAAAGAATCTGGAAGTTTATAACCTATGTTGCCAAATATAAATTCTCCAATTTTATCCCACTAATCGTACATGAGCACTGACCGGATCTGTACATTTTCGAAGGACTAAAAGTTTATGTACAGTCATACCTCGATATAACGTAACCTCTTAATAACGTAACTCGATGTAACGTAACTTTTTTTGGCTCCCATTTATTTGGCCAATTTTTATTAAATACATGATTTATGAACTACAATAAACATTCTTTAAGATCACCAATTAATTTTAACTCAGAGCAATGCAAGCGTTCACTATCACTGGTTACAGTCATAAATCGATATCGAGTGAGCAATTTATATTTTAAAACTAACATTTTGTCATTGCCTAGGTCATTGCTGTTTTTTTGTATACATCATTCTTTTTTTATATTTGTTGCATTTACGCTCCCACTGGAATCAAGCCTGATACTCACTTCAATTTCCAATTGAAACTTTATAAATTATTTATTTAGACTTTGCATTCAAAAAGACTAGATCACACTCAGATTAGACTTGTGTGACGCCGTGCTGCCATCGCCAATCCATTCAACGTATATTTGATATATTTTTTAAAATGCTCAAGTAAATATTTAGCTATTGCTTTAGCAATTTCTACAGATCTATCCAGTAAAAACTCGTACAGGTGTTCGTCCAAAAATCTGAAAAACAATCTTCTCCGAATATCTCCAGCAACTTCATTATGCTTTTCGGTAGAAACTTCTACGAATATTCTTGCAATAATTTCAGATTTTATCAGGAATTCCTTTTGAAAGTTCTTTAGGATTTTCAAGTAATCCTTAAAGTATTCGTCTAGAGATTTTTCTACGGATTTTTTGTCAAACAAAAATATATTCAGAAATTCGTCCAAAAACTGATCACGTTCCCCAGATCCCCCGGAGAATTCTCCTAGAATAATGCCGACAATCCCACCAACTTTTCCATGGAAAATCTATCAAGGATACTTCTTGTTTTTATGAAGTTTTCTAGCGATTCCTTCATGAATTCTCCTATAGATTTTTTGGAGATTTCTTGAGAAATTTATTAAAAAATTTCGTCAATAAATGACAAATTGATTTATTTTAAGAGCCAGTTCGCGAGAGCCGCAACCCCTTCTTGTATTGATGTTCTTCGATCAGGCTGAAATTTTCAGGGATTGTTCTACTATATAAAAGATGATGTTTTGCAAAATTTTAGATTTTTATATTAGGGGGAAGTGGGACAAAATGACCCCCAATGAGTTCATGTCACTAAACATGCAAAATCACAAAAACTGATATAACTATAGTAAAACTTCATGGATTACGTTTAAATTTGGCTTGATTACTCTACGTTATATAAACTTTGAGATTGGCATGGTATATGAATGTTAGATTTAAGAATTGAACATGCCTAATAAAATGTGATGAACTGATGTATGTATTTTGCTTTGAATTGAGAATAAAGAGAGTTGTTGATCTGAAGTCAAACCGATCGGTGTCGGTTTTGCGTTTGTTGAGTAATGTTTCGATATCGTAATCCGAATATTGGGTGGTAAAAACTCGGTAAACTAACATGAATTTTAAAAGTACTTCAAATCGAGAAAAACAAGTTTTTCATAAAAAATTTAGTGATTTTCAAATCGATTTTTTTCTTACCAACCGAACTAGGTCAAAAAACTAAATATGACATTTTGTAGGGCAACTCATGGGCTTTCATTTGAGGTGTAATCCAAATATGCCGTTCCAAAAATTTTCGAAAAAAATTTTTTTTTTCGGGGTAGTGTTTTAACTTGAGCCATTTTGCGAGTACCGCAACCGCCTTGTTAAGAGAGGTTGTATTGCTGTTCTCCGATCGAGCTGAAATTTACAGGAGTTGTTTTAATATATAAAAGAATATATTCCGCAAAATTTCAGATTTTTATATTAGGGAGAAGTGGTACAAAATAACCACTAATGATATAATATATAAAAACATACAAAATCAATTAAAGTGCTTTAATAGCGATAGTAAAAATGCACGAATTTGCATGAAATTTGGCATATTTACTTAACGTTATATGAACTTCAAAATGAACATGGTATTTGGATTAAAAAAATATTTCAAATTGATAAAAAAATCTGTTTTATTTTTGTTTTAATAAAATTAGTTTTTTTCAAATCGACTTATATTTTTGTCAACCGAACTAGGTCAAAAAACTATATATGAAGTTTTGTAGGGAAACTCAGGAGCTTTCATTTGCGGTGTACCGTAGTGAATCAAAATTCAGACGGTAACAATATCCGCCCAGACAACCAAAATGTACGTATAACGAAATCACCTGGAATGAATAAATAAACGAGTTGTAACGTGACCTTTCATGCAATTTCTGGTTGTCTGGGCGGACACTCTGATAATATTTACCAATAAAATGCTAAATTGACAACATTTATACAACTATATTGGAAATAGTTGTTTTTGTAGTTATTACGACATATTGGACTTTCGAAGGTCTGTTCAACAAACTCATCAATGTCCCCGATGAGATCAGCTCAAAGGTATAAATTTATTTGTTAGAGATAATCGTATAGCATATTTTTATTACTTACATTTGGTCTCTTACTAGGCAAACAAATTCAAATTTTTAAATTTAATATAGGGTAATTCAGGGCGCTATCTGTTATTATTCAGTTTTAATAAGCATGTAGTAATAATACATAAATTATAATTCACTTAATAAACGATTTTGCATTCACATCGATCAATCAACAATGAGAAAGTATTTTTTCAATTCTCATTCCCCCACTAGACATTTCCCCCACTCATTCGCATGGATGGTATCTATGCGTTCGAGGGGCGCTTAGATGGAGGCAATCGTCGCAGCAGTAGTGATTGTAACACAATAATACACAAAGTTATAGTTCAAAAGTTTAGTGACACCGCATTGAAAAAATATGCTGTAAATATAGTTTAAAATAGTAAAAAGAGGCTGTCCGGAATTGGAGCCCAATGTTTTTGAATCCGGACATTGTATTAGAATTGTATGTTTCGATGCCGTAAGTACACAATTTTCAAATAAAACTGGAATAATACTTTGAACATCATCAACACATGAGTAATATGTAATAAGAACAATACTGTGCGGCGTTCATTGAACCAATCAGTGATGATTGCAGTTTAAACCACCAACATGTCTGTCCAAAAAACTAAATCACAAACATTGCTTACACAATATGTGTTCATTACACGGGAAAAAATTCTGTTATAAAAATAACTATTTTAGCTGACTACGCCCATTCTTGAAACTACCATGGAAATTCAGACCAATTTACTATGTTTACGGTACACCCCCACCGCATTACTGGTAAATTTGACAGAAATAATTTACAACAATCTGATTCCGACTACAGACATGGTAAAATCAAGCGCATTTCTGGTCTGCTGAAAATTGCCGGTGCGAGCGCTTGAGTAAAAATGGTAGTTTTTAGCGCACATTTTTTTTGCGTGTACTATTCAAAAAGAAACCCATTTGGCAGAACTACACTTTTTATGAGGGAAAAGTGGGTCAAAATGACCCATAAAAAATTTGTGTCGGAAAACTCACAAAATCACAAGAACTACTGTAACGTTTAAACGGATTGTACTGAAAAATTTGTTTTTTGTAAAAACACACAATTTTCCGTGGAAAAATGCAATTTTTAACAATCTTCGTCTCTCTTTCACTCTTTCGAGGAATTTGCAAACATCAAGGCTAGTAAGAGTCAAAATTCCATTCAAGATATAAACAGTACAGTGTCTCATAGCAGCCATATATGCAGTCAGTCTAAACTAAGCTTAACTCAATTATTTACAAATTGATCTCTAGCAAACATACCATCATACACACATACATGTAACCCTCCCAATCAAACCCATAAAACATTATCCAAATTAAAAAATTGCGGTAGTTGATTCCCATCCAAGCAGCGTGAGAAGAAACAACGCTTACTACTGAACCGCCGAAGCAGCTAACGAAAACATTGATGCAATGACTTATTGTTATCCATATCCACCATCATCACTTTTGCAAGAAAGTGACATTTCTTTCAGATATGGCAGCGGCAACACGGTATGATATAATCGGTATTACAACTACCGACAAGAGGCCTCCATACGCTGCTCATACCGCCCGTATTTTGATTCACCACGGTACACCGCGAATGAAAGCCCTTGAGTTGCCCTACAAAACTTCAACCTAGTTCGATTGACCAAAAATAAGTCGATTTGAGAAAAAAAACTAATTTTACAAAATAACAGGTTTTTCTCGATTTGAAACATTTTTCTATCCAAAATGATCATTTTAAAGTTCATATAACGTAAAGTAAACATCCCAAATTTCATACAAATTCGTGAGTTTTTACTATCGCTATTCTTCTTCTTTCTGGCGTTACGTCCCAACTGGGACAAAACCTGCTTCTCAGCCTGGTGTTCTTATGAGCACTTCCACAGTTATTAACTGAGAGCTTTCTATGCCAATTGACCATTTTTGCATGTGTATATCGTGTGGCAGGTACGAAGATACTATATGTCCTGGGATGTCGAGAAAATTTCCAACCCGAAAAGATCCTCGACCGGTGGGATTCGAACCCACGACCCTCAGCTTGGTCTTGCTGAATAGCTGCGCGTTTACCGCTACGGCTATCTGGGCCTCTACTATCGCTATTATAGCAGTTTAATTAATTTTGTAATTTTTTATACATTAAATCATTAGTGGTTATTTTGTACCACTTCTCCCTAATATAAAAATCTGAAATTTTGCGAAATATCTTCTTTTATATAGGAAAACAACTCCTGTAAATTTCAGCTCGATCGGAGAACATCAATACAACCTCTCTTAACAAGGCGGTTGCGGTACTCGCAAAATGGCTCAAGTTGAAGCACAATCTCGAAAAAAACATTTGTTTCGAAAATTTTTGAAACGGCATATCTGGATTACACCTCAAATGAAAGCCCATGAGTTACCCTACAAAACGTCATATTTAGTTTTTTGACCTAGTTCGGTTGGTAAGAAAAAAAAAAACGATTTGAAAATCACTAAATTGTTTATGAAAAACTTGTTTTTCTCGATTTTAAGTACTTTCAAAATCCATATACCATGCCAATCTCAATGTTTATATAACGCAGAATATTCATGCCAAATTTCAACATAATCCGTGCACTTTAACTATAGTTATATCAGTTTTTGTGATTTTGAATGTTTAGTGACATGAAATCATTGGGGGTCATTTTGTCCCACTTCCCCCTAATATAAAAATCTAATATTTTGCAAAACTTCATCTTTTATATAGAATAACAATCCCTGAAAATTTCAGCCTGATCGGAGAACATCAATACAACTTCCCTTGGAAAGGGGGTTGCGGTTTTCGCGAACTGGCTCTTAAGTGTTCATCATAACAAAATTCTTCAAGTTTCATAATTGCCTGCTAGAAATTTTCATGGACGGCTCAACATTATTTTTTTTAAGGATTACTGAGAGATCTCGTTTATGAATTCCTTTTAGAGCTTCTTCGAGTGTTTAATTATTCATCAAACGATATTTCCAGAATACATTTCTTTAAAGATTACTGCAATAGAGACGTAACAATGATAATAAAAGAAAAACATAAAACACGGGAAAATTTTGAAAAAAGTGTTGAGGAAGATTGAAAATAACTGCTAGGTCAATAACATCAATTTTAGATCCATTTTCTCATAAAAAATACATGTTGAACGCAATTTAGAAAACAAATATTTTGCTTCGATATAACGTAACGAAAATAAAAATCGAGTTACTTTATATCGAGGTAGGGTAAATTATGTATTTTGGACAGGCTGAGGATATGTCTGTCAAAAATATAAAAAGAGTTTTCAACAAAAAGTCAAGCCCCGATATCTGTCCGAATAAGTCCGAACTGTTTTGTAAAAAATGTACAGAAAAAGTCATTTATTGAATGAATGGTTACTATGTTTGAATAAATTATTACGCGTTACAAGAAAAATTTTGATTCCTGGAAAATCAGGAGAGTTTGAATGGGAAATTTCCCACGAAAAAGATCATAGACAGCCTTGCTCGTTGTTAGGTGTGATTGTTTTGATTGAAGTGACATTGCGGATCAAATTTGGGAAATTACTGAATATAAGACTTAATCATTATTGAGCCATGATACATGATCGACATAATAGTATTACATTGCTCATGTCTATTCAACTACAGCAGTTCCTGCCGGGGGACGCAATTCTGCTTGATTAATGCATTTAGTTTCGACATATTCTATTGCGGTACCATATTGAATCGCATACTTGAAAACCCGTATAACATATGGAATCTTTACCAGTAACATTGTCAGCTATATGATTCCGTGTTTTTGGTCCATCGCCCATTGATTGGAAAGCAAAGTGCAACGTTGAAATCTCTAATCAAGAATCGAGTGTCTATCACACAAATTTCTAAATATTTGAGTCCCACATAAAAGACCGGATCTTTTAACAGCATTGGACATTTTAAAGCTGCCGTAGGAAGCCTTCTTCGGTGACATAGTTAACCTAAGTTTTGATTTTGATGACGTCTCATGTAGCGACAAAGTTGGTGATCTTTTTTTTATCAATTAGCTTCAACGCACACTGTGTGACTTTTGTTCTGTGCGGAGATAGCCCACTGCGCGTTATTTCCGCGAAGCAATCCAAATTTTTAAATTTCCCCGCAATATATAGATCAAAAATAGAATTCCATCAAACTGTATGGTATGGTTATTTTACAAATGTTTCATTTCGTACTACTTTTTTCACCTCTTGTCTCCAAAGCTGATCATAACTAGTATATAACAGTCGGAATGTGAATCTCTGTTAATACGTTATGAAAATGAAGAAGAACGAAACTGTGTATGGGGATAACAACATGCACCAACCAATTGGATTTTTACAACTTGTTGCTATCTGATCATACCGTCGTGCTGGGTGACATTGGTCCATAAGGGTGACTTTGGGCCAAGATTTTTACAGCAAACTAAAATCAGGGCAATGAAAACAATGTGACAAGCTTCAAGAATACGTTATAAATAGCCACTGAATGGTCATGGATTAGTTTATTTACTCTTGTACTAGCCATGAGATGCATCGAAAAGGGCGGTCAAAGTCACCCCCTAGGCCCAATGTCATCCCGCACGGCGGTACTTGAAAAGTTAGTTGTTTACTCAGTCTATTATTTTCCCCTAAATACCATTCCGTAATCCAACCACGTGGAGCCAAATTATGTTGTCAAACTATGACCAAGATTCGTACTTTGCCAGAAATGGTTTTTCAACAGCTCAATTTCCACGCACCGCAGCCACAGAGCTTGTGTCGTTTACAGCCCCCCAAAAATGGTATTGCGATTGTGAACTCCATTCCATTTTTTCCGCTTCACGCACGTCTTCGCGCCATCCGCAGCCGATTCGCAGTTCCAAGAACTCACCGGAAGAAATGAAATTGTGTTGTTGTTGTTTTGCCACCCCCTCAGGAGTTCGGCTGAATTTGCATAATGCTTCCCCGACTAGCAAACACGACCTGATGGAAGAAACACGATTATAACGGAATGTGTTTCGCTGACAAAATTTGCACCAAATAAAACAAGAATATCCTCTTACATTTATAACAAAATTATTACAGAATGTCTTCCAAAATAACAATATTGTTTGCAAATGCTGTTGTTTATAACTTGGGATGTTGATTGCAATAATTGTATAAATGCCATTTCATAAAGGAAAACAAAACATATTGTTTCAAATCAGTTACAAAAAAATACAACATGTATAGCCATGTTATTACAACATTATAGCAACTTCTGATGTTTTTAACTACTGTTGATAGAAAACACATATTGTTATGTGATTCTGATCGGGAACCACCGATAGCTTTTCCGAGGAGGGCGAATTTTAATCTTGAGGTTTCTCGAACCCCCGCCGATTGGCGTCGGTCTTTAATCTGTCCGTGATTATTGCACGAGAAGAGCGAAAATCCTCACTCAACGTGAAAATTGTCGGTTCGGAAAATTCACTCACGACTCCACTCGGACTCGGCTTTCCCCAAACCGCCCCCCCCCCCCCACGAAAATCGGCACGGGCTCAAAGGGCTGTAATTTATTTTGTTTGAATAATAAATATTCATTACCTGGATCGCTTGGCCTATAGATCCTTTCCATCTGCCCCTTCCGTTACAGTTTGCACGCACAGATTGGAGGAAGCATTTCGTAATACTTGGAGTTTTCAACGAGTTCGGCAGCGGAGCCTTCCCGGAACGAGGACGCGCAGCATGCAGCCAGATATAAAGGTGAGTAAACAGAAAGCCATTCAACCGTGGGGATGCTTTATGGGCTGGCGCAGGGGTTCTCAAATTTTGTAACTTGTGATGATGTTATATCTTGATATCGACATGTAAGCATTTCTGATACCATCCGCACCATCTTTGTTTGAGATGGGATACTATGAAGGTCATTTTCCTTTCTTCAAATATGTGACAAAGTTAAATTTTGGTTGAAAGAAGTGCTGAATCGAGAGGTGGTCGGAATCAATCTATGTTTCTTCACTGGTTCGACGATACCAGCATCCGTTACCAACCTCATCGCCACGACCGCATAATTCCGCTTTTCCATGGTCGGCACCATCCAGAATTGTCAGATTGCAGACCGCTTTCCTCCTCAAGATTCCGGCGGATGTCTCGACGTCCACTAGACTTACAGCACCGTCCTTACCCGGATATGTTCGGAGCATGCGACCACGCTGAATTAGCTCTCAGCTACTCTTTTCATCTACTGGTGTTTTGACCGATTGACGGACTCCACTCGAGTTGAGCATCAGAAAATAGCTAGGAGTTAACAATTCCCGCTCCTCGCTATCTCAACGGCCGCGAGTTCATCATATGCTCTGCTTATGGTTACGGATCTAATCTGTGCTCTCAACTTGGGAATGTGGAATGCTGAAGAATTTCGTTCACAACCATTTCGTTGTCGACGTGACGAAATGTTCGATGGTACCAGTCCAGCAACAAGCCAGCTACCGGGTGTCCTTTCGGCAATATTATCGGAAACTTGGTGTCCTATTCAAGGCAATCTTTGGCAGCGATACGACTGTCTACGCTAGTGGTTCTCAACCTTTTCGTAGCTGCGACCCCCTTTGAATACTTTTAAACGTCCTCAAAGGTGAATGTTCTTGAAATCAAATTCAATCAACCAAATGCAAGAATCATGCTATGATCCTTTGGATGAGTTTACTAATAATTTTGCCAGGAATGTAGATTTCTGACTACTAGCATCTTTTCAAAAGTATGACAAAGAACCTCCATAAACAATGTTGACAAAAATAATGCAGGGCAAGTAGGATAAATCCCTTGTGCATATTTAATTGTGAATTTTTCTCCATCCGAAGGTCTGAGACTCTGCAGTATATCGCATTTATATGAGATTTTAGAATAGAGTGGAGAAAACTTGTGACAACAACGATTCACTTTAAGATGGTGAAATTCTATCGGCCGAAACTTTGTAATTAAAACGTATTTTCAAAACAACGCATTTCAGCCCAAATATGAGCTCAGTATCTTGCAAAATATCTTGCCAATGTGTAACAAAAGCGCAAAGAATAATATACATTCTCGAACATTCCAAACCCCACTAGCTTCGCAACAAAAATATTCCCAGGAGTCAATAGATTCCTAAATCCCTGTACCAAATGCTTTAGGTTAGGCCAGAAACACATATTTACTCAATATTTAAATGCATTTCGTTGGTTTACGGTAAAAAAATATTTTTCACCTGATTTATGAGATTTTGTCACACCCCTTGGTTTATACTTAAATTTCGGGTATATTTTGTTTTCCCTGTCCCATCTGAAATGTCAGATAGGAACAACCCCAGTGTTAAAAACTTCAGCCCCTGTGGCATTTTTGTCGACAAAGTGAACGTCCAACATGATCAAAAATGTCAAGGTTCAAATTTGAACCCATTTTTTTTGAATTAAAGTTTAAATATGATATAGCTGTTATTTGCGAGGGAAAAATTGCCAAAATCAGTGTTGTGAAAAACACAATTTCTCATAACTCACGTTTGAAATTTTTCATGCAACTCAGCAGTCAAAAAATCATGGATGAGTTGGCTCACACCTTTTTGACTCATTGTCTCGTATTTCAACAGTTTACTCCCACACGACAATAATTTCTTGTAAGTCTGGTAAAATTATAGTAATCCTTTCTAACGCAAGCAACAACAATCGGCTTTCACGAGTTTTTGACGGGTTTTGCGACTGAATCATTTTTTACGATTTGAGTTGAATAAGTTATGTGGCATCAAAATCTCTAGCGTGAGATTTGCCAAGCAGATATCAAATGAGTTTGCTCTCACGGGAGAGCGTATTGATTGAGATTTGAATGGGTGTCTATCAACACTGGCCAAAATAGTAACAAGAGCACGCCCTTTCGTGTTATTTAATAAAAATAAGTTTTCATCAATAAAATTAGGACCCAATTGAAGATTTCATCAGAAATCGTCAGCTCTGGATGCTCTGCATTAAACATTTTAAGAGACTTGCAAATGGGCTTCTATGCTCTGTTATATTCTTCTGTGGGAAGAATTTGTCAAAAGTTTCGCCAAGAAATCTACGAAAGCTTTATCAGATATCCGTGAGGAATCTTCGCAGAAATCTATAGAAGATCATTGCGACAAAAATCGATCAAAAATTTTACTTGAAAACTTAATGAAAGATTCACAAGACTTCCGCGAATGTTTTTTTTAAAGCTGTTAAAAACATGCTTTGTTCACTACCAACCAATAAAGCTCTGATAAATTTTTGGAGGATCTTGCCAGGAAGCTGCCAAAATCTGCCAAGAATTAAATTATTTTGAAGATCACACTGAATTTAACTGGAACGGATCAGCGTTGAGTAACCATGTCAGGCTTGCTATGTAAGCCGACAGAATGACAATGAAGATAACTTCCCAGTATTAGGTATCACAATTGAATTAAACAAAAAAAATTACCGCTTAAAGCTATGTGAAAGATGCAAAATTTGCAACTGTGTCATTAGACAGCGTCCATTTATAATGTAATGCTAAAATTGGAAATTTATGACCCTCGTCCGTAACGCTTGTTTTTATGGAAAATTTTAATTTTTTGTATGAGCCAAAACGCTTGAGCCTACTTCTCCTCTCCCCCTAGAGAGTTACGTGATTTGTGGACGGCGTCTAATATATTAGGAGCAGATTCCTCATATCAAGAGAAACGACATTTGTTCTCAATGGCTTCACGGACCTAATTCGACAGCTTCCTCTTCTGTGTCGACATAATGCTTCTTCTTGATGGAAATCCTGAAAAATCGGGTTTCAACTGCGCGGCTTGTGACCATCCCGATGAGGATGACTCTCAAATGGTATTTTGTGACCACTGCCAGTAGTGGTACCATTATAGCTGTGTTTGCGTCACGGTCCTGTCAAAAGTGCAATGAAGGTGCAAGTGGTGATTCCAGTTCATCGGAATTGCAAGAGGAGTTGAAGAAACTCGAAGCGGAGAAGAATAAGTAGAAGCGAAAGATGGACAAAGAGAAGATGTTCGAAGAGGCGCAAATGAAGAAGAAGATCGCAGAAGAGCAGACTCATCAGAAGAAGCTTGCTGAAATGTGGACGGAGATGGAGGAAAGGCTGAAGTAACTGAAGCTGAAGCGGAGTGAAGTGCCAACAGAGGATGAAAAGGAGTTGGATGGAGCAGTTGGGGGCAACGAAGCGGAGAGTTCGAAGAACCGGTCGCTGAAGACTATGAAACCGGAGAAAGTGAAGCCAGGGAAAATGCTCGAGAAAGGAAAGTCAGGAAAATACAGCCTGGGAAAACAGATCCGGCAAAAATGAGTCTAAGTTATCCTAGAGGAGCCTATCGCAAACATTCGACGCCGAAAGTTACCCAGAAGCTTGCTTTGGAGTTGGAGGTCTATCAAGTCTGCCAAAAAGTTTCCTGATCGGTCTCGAAGCGGATGAAACGCCCTTCGGACATCTGGCAACCTGGAGGAGTGGCCAATGTTCATCAGCAACTATGACACGTCGCGACCACAAGAGTGCCTGAAGGAAGATGCGCTGAAAACGGTACGGAGTAGGCTGCTCCTGCCGAAATCAGCGCCGAAAATCATCGAGACGCTGCGTATGCTGTTTGGCCGACCAGAGCGTCTGCTGAACACGCTGCTATTAAAAGTACGCAATGGTGTGCAACCGAAAGCAGATCGACTGACGAGTTTCATCAGTTTCGGTATATTAGTTCTGTAGCTTGCCGATCACCTGGAAGCTACCGGGCTAACTACACATTTGGAGAACCCGATGCTAATCTAGTATACGGCGGTATACGGCGAAGCATCATGGTTTGCAGAGCTACCTTCAAAGAGAGTCCAGGAGTAGAGCGAACGAAGGCTATGTGCACGCACACGATACAGCCTAAAACCGAAGTTTGAGTTCACCGGTAAAGCAGTGGACGCGCGCAGAATTTGCGGCAAAGTGGACCACCGAATCCGCAACTGCGAGAAGTTCAAACGGTTCCAGCTCGCCGAATGTTGGGAAACGTATGGGAAGGATTCGCAGTGTGCGAGCCTCCTCATCTCCGCTAGAGGATCGGAACAGCGCATCTTTGTCAAGGGTGCGCACACCGTCGGAAGTTTAAAGGTGCCGCATCACACATTCGACGTGTCCAAAGTGGTTCAGCAGTTTGCACACCTCCAAGAACTACCGATCGTTGGCTTCCAGCAAACTGCCCCGCAAATAGTAATCGGAATGCGAGATGTTCGCCTGTCGGCACCACTTGAGTCACGGTTAGGCTGCCCCGAAGAGCCGATAGCGGCCAGGTCCAAGCTTGGATAGACGGTGTATGGATCAATCGGCGGTGAGGAATCATCGGATACCACATGTGCACCACCGTGACGAACCGAGATCTCCACGACTTGCTGAAGAGCCACGATATGCTGTAGGAGTCCGGTAAGAGCGAAAGAAATTTTGAAGAAAACGACGAAGCGGATCGGTAACCGATTCGATACGGGACTGCTTTGGAAGTACGATGACCCGAAGTTCCCCGATAGCTACCCGATGGCGGTCAAGCGTCTGAAGGGCCTGGCGAACCGTCTCAGGAAGGGTCCAGATCTCTACGCCAAAGTCCCATCGATGATCGCTGAGTATTTGATCATAGGGTACGCACGCAAAGCAACACCGTCGGAGCTAGTGACGTTCGACTGCAGCAAGGTGTGGTATGTACCGCTGAACATCATCAACAATTAGAGGAAGAAGAAGTTCCGCTTGGTGTGAGACACTAGAGCAGAAGTAAAAGGCGTGTCGCTGAACTCCAAGCTACTGAAGGATTCGGACATGCTGACTGCTCTGCCGGCAGTGACCTGCAAGTTTAGAGAGCGAGCAGTTGGATTCGGTGCAGACATCAAGGAGATGTACGTGGTGACTTTCGGATCCACGAGTGCATCATGCTCTGCACAATATGTGAAGAATTTGAATGCGATGGAGTTTGCCGGACAGTTTCCGGAGGTAGCGAAGGCGTTCGTCGAGAATCACTTCGTCGACGACTCCTTCTATAGTGCAGATCGGTAGACCAAGCAGTGAAGCAAGCGAAGGAAGTTCGGCATGTCTACACCGAAGGCGGCTTCGAGCTCCACTACTGGGTCTCCAACTCCGAAGAGTTCCTGATACAGATCGGAG
Organism: Aedes aegypti; assembly: GCF_002204515.2. Taxonomy (NCBI): domain Eukaryota; kingdom Metazoa; phylum Arthropoda; class Insecta; order Diptera; family Culicidae; genus Aedes; species Aedes aegypti. The sequence goes on along the minus strand of NC_035109.1, from coordinate 321,469,786 downwards.
AAGGAACAACGGATCAGTGTGTTTGGTTCAGCGAAAATAATGAGTCCGACACCGAGCGCGTTATGGGAATCGTGTGGAACTTTGCAAGCGACGAGTTTTCATTCTCCACTAAGTTGAGAGACGATTTGGAGCCTTTCGTCTCCGGCCAGCAGCTGCCGACGAAAAGGATTGTGATGAGCTGCGTAATGAGCTTTTTCGACCCGCTTGGCCTACTGTCCGTCTTCACGTTTTACGCCCAGATGCTGATCCAAGACCTGTGGCGAAGCGTATGCGAGTAAAACCAGCCGATCGACGGAGATTACGCACTTCTCTACGTAACAACTGGATCAGAAGATTCCCAGAGGTCGATGTCGTTCGCATTCCCCGTTATTTCTTCCAGGGTGGCCGTACCCTATGCTAAAGCAGCCATCAGCTTCACGTTTTCGTCGACGCAAGTCAAGACGCATACGGTGCAGCAGTATACGTCCGCATCGTGACAATAAACGGGCCGTTATGTTCCCTCGTGATGTCGAAGTCACCTATCAATCCCCCGACCAGAGCTGCAGGCAGCAGTCCTTTGAGCACGACTGGCGAATTCTGCCGTCGACATTTTTCCCTCGAGGTGAAGCAACGCTTTATGTGGTCCGACTCGAAGACTGCCTTGTCGTGGGTCCACTCCGATCACCGTCGGATATAAGCAGTACGTGGCGTTTAGAATCGGTGAAATCCAATGGATGATGAGATTTGCGGAGTGGCGCATGGATGCCAATAAAGTACGTTGAAAAGTTGACAGTTTTGACGGGCCGTGGTTCCGTGCCCCAAAGTTCTTCTACCAACGGAAGAGAAATTGGCCAGAGCAAGAGCACATCACTGCGAATGTCTCCGAAGAAGTTCGAGCCAGTCTAAAGTTCCATGACTGAACCGACGGTGAATCCACTGCGGTTCTCGAAGTGGAAGCCTACCACCTCGTCATGTACGTGTAGAGGCCGAAGACCTGAATAATTCATGGCCGCTGACGTACGTCGGGTTAGAACTAGGAGTGGAAGAATTGTTGACGCCGAACCACTTTGTTCGTGGTGTAAGTGCAATCGAGGTGGAACAAGGCGTTCAACCGAAGGACCAAGTTGCACCCGCCGTTAGCTTGTGGTGATCTAGCGTACATCGCTGACGAAGCCGTGCGGAAGAACTGGATCCGTGCAATCGCGACCGAGTTTCCTGGGAGCCATCCGAAACTGGCAAGCCATGATCAAGACAACGAAGAGAAAAGTTCCGAAGGCCAGTGACAAAGCTAGCGGGGAGGTGCAACAGTAAATCCGGTGCGGGCAAGGACCCTCACCAGATTAACGGGTAGGGGTATGTTTGCACCGCCGCTCACAACATACGCAATGGCGTATCTGTCTGCGTACCCCATAGGCCTTTTCATGTGACAGGTCTATCTATTTGTTTAGCTATCAATGGAGTATGTTGGGTAAAAAAGGAAGAGATAGAAGGTAAATAAACAAATAGACGGATAAGAAGCAAAACAAAGACGTTATCTTTCTAAGTGGTAGGGCTCCTCAGATATCTGCAAACCACAATTCCGTGCTCACTGGTGCCGTCTGGTGGCAAAATTTCGAATCAACTAGCTCAATGGTAGTCCTTAATTTACTGAACATTTTTTTCGAAGACGCCATTTTCTAAAGAGACAGGCTTCTAAAATATCTACAAACAAAAGTTAAAGTTTGATGCCCACTAGCGCCACCTATCGGTCAAATTACAAATTAATTGAGGTACCATCAGATATCGCTCTACCTGAAGACCCCAAGTTTTAAAAGCATCTGGATTTTGAAATATACCGCTTTAAAATTGTGGTCCACCTTGTATAGTGCGTTCATTATTTTGCGACAACCTACATTTGTTGATTTTACCGCATTATAAAGCGCATACTGTAAACAAAAACTGTCAATTATGATGATTCTTGAGGAATACATTTTGGATTGGTATTGATAGTTATCTCTGTTGTGAAATGATAGCATATAAATCACAAGTATTGTCCCACTTGCGATGCTCCCTGAGTTTGACAACCACTGATTCGGTGAAGCGCGTGGATTGATTTGGAAGCTTTAAGCGTTTGAGAGGGCTTCCTGCTTCGCACCTCACAATGGAAACCCATTCAATGCACACAATGTGAGATGTAGGCAAGCATTGGAGCAGCAGCAGCAACCAGGGTTGGCACATACAAAGATTTATTTGTATGTTACAGATATTTTTGAATATTTTGTGAGTATTTATACAAAAAAAAAGAACATTGTATAAAAATATAGGTACACAGATTCTTTACATAGAATTCTTACAAAATTATACAGATTTATACAATTTTTTTCCAGAAAAATATTTTTTTGTTTTAAAAACCTTAAAATTCAAGCTGAGATCAGACACTTCTGCGTTGGAGTTACAAATTATTGGTTTTTCATTTAATTTCTTGTGTATTTCTCATGACTTTACCAGTTTTAGAGGGATACAGATTTAAAGTACAGATATTTTACTCCAGGATATAGTATCTGTCTATTCAAGGTTTTAATATAGCCACCCTGGTAGCAGCCCCAAAAGAGGCAACCAACTTAAGGGTTATAAAAATAGAAACCACGCTTTTCTTATGGCTGATGTGGTGGTTGTTGTGTATATTTTACGATGCTGGCTGGAAGCAGAATTTGACGCCCCAGTTTCGGTGGGTGGGCATCAAGATTGGTTTGTCGCAGCCGGGGACAGATTGAGATAAAGTGGATTTCAATTTCAGGGGCAATTGATGTGCCGGAGGATCATTCCGAGCGTTGAATGCTCGTTTGTGGCGGTTGCAATCGATTTGTGCGTTTGTATGGTGGAAATGTTCGGTGGTTTGGTGCGATTGAACGGAAACATCAAATCGGATTTGTTGATTGTGTCAAACTTAGATTCTTCAGAATGAAGTGGAAATGCTTCTTGGAGAAAACTGATAAAACGATGATTCAGTTGCGAGTTGATTCATGATCCAATTCATGTCCAGCAATGGAAGAATGGCCAGCCATTTAAGGTTTACTGAGGTTACTAAATACACACAGTTTTTTCAATTTTAGTTTGACTAACCTCGACATTGATTTGCCGAAGCAAGAGCTTTGATAGAAGCCTGGCTATTTGAACAGAAGTATTATACTATGCAAGCCACATCTTCTTCTTCTTCTTCTTGGCATGAACGTCCCCACTGGGACAGAGTCGGCTACTCAGATTAGTGTTCTTATGAACACTTCCACAGTTATTAACTGAGAGCTTTCTTTGCCTAAGTTGCCATTTTCGCATTCGTATATTGTGTGGCAAGGATATTTTCAAGGATATTTCATTTACGAAAAGATCCTGGATCGACCAGGAATCGAACCCAGACACCTTCAGCATGGCTTTGCTTTGTAGTCGCGGACTCTAACCACTATGCTAAGGAAGGCCCCATGCATGCTGCATATTCCCGTAAAAAAAATAAAGAATGCACTTTTTACCAAATGGGTAAAACTGATGCAGTCTAAACTCATGCAACAGAGTCAAAATCACCTTTAATAAGTGTTCAGTTGAGCCTTCCTTCCTAGTGGCTACAAAAAACCCTGTTTAAGTCGTCAAACAGTTCGGACGCGTTTGTTAATTGCTCCAGCCCACCTGTGCGCGTTTTCATTTGTCATTAAATTTTTATTACATCAGCTCTAAGTTGCTACACAAGTGCCGTGCGCGATATTGTTTATAATCGAATCAGTTTTTAATGAGTTGCGAAATTTGTGCTTACGACACTTCTGTCATGTGTAGGCTGCCCGCGGAAGTTTCATGCAAACTGCATTGGTGTCACCGTGCAGAGTGGTTCACTGCGGAGAAGAGACAGGAAGGTAGTGGACCAATGAGAATATATACCGAGGTGAGGAAGAAGACATTTAGTGTGCGTGACATCCGTGTACGGTGCAAAATGTTTCACTACTACAAGCGAGCGAGCTCCCATAAGAAGCCATGTAAATTAGTGACGTAGTTATTTTTGTTTACATTTTTTCTCTTTACTAATACATACCCTTTGCTTCTTCTTCCACACCTTAGTATATATTCTCATTGGTAGTGGACGTTAACTCTTACGTAGGGTAACTGGGGGTAAAACGCGCCCCCTAAGGAAGGAAGCGTTTTTAGCTATGAAGAACATTATTATAAGCCTTTTTTTTATTCATTATCTCATAGACAAACATGTTTTCTATCAAATAGTAGAAACAGCCATCCATTTTCTTTTTTCTGGATTTTATAAATCAATTTTTATAAAATGCTTGCTTAGGGGCGATCCATTAATTACGTAAGACAATTTTCGGGGTTTTTCAACCCCCCCTCCCCCCATGATAAGATTTTTAGTATGAAAGTTACAAATAAATTGTATGGCGCGTAATAAATTTCAAACCCCCCCTCCCCCCATAAACCCTTACATAATTAATGGATAGCCCCTTATCTGCAGTTTTATTTTTTGCGGGGTAAAACGCGCCACCTGCTCTCGGCGTTAGTCATTCGCGCGCACGCATGCGCAATCATGCTTGCAAATACGTTGCATACATGAGGGCGTTTGATCAGATGTTATTGTTCGATTATAGTATACATGCTGATTCGAAAAATGTATATTTGTAAGGTTCGAATTGGCACGTAACTACAGCTTGGCATTACGTTTGCTGGAATTTGAATTCAAACGGCTGTTTTGGTGTTATGAAATAGGAGTGGCCGTTTTGCCCCACGAGTTGATTGAAGTTTAAGTCTTTTAATACGCTTTTTAAGGATAAATTCAACACTTTTTTCGTATGGAATAAGAACTATGGGAGTGCACAAGTTGATTCTCGGTGATAGTTTCAAAAGTTTTGTTGTTTATCGACCTGAAAAATCGTCTAGAAAATAACACAAAATTACAACGAAAACAGCGAAAAACGTTTTTTCGAGTATTTCACGATTTTTGCCAAGAAAACACTTAAAAATATATATAGAGAAGCATATCAATACATTTTCCATTATATCGGGTGAAAAACAGAGTCCCAAAGCACGTCGTTCGTTCAAAACAAGGGTGGCGCGTTTTACCCCAACGGCGCATTTTACACCCAGTTCCCCTACCACCATGCTGTGAATCCTGTCAAGAGCTAATTCAGGCGAAATTGGATTTTAACGGACTATTGGAGCAACAAAAAGTTCTCGAGAAACAGCTGAATGCCAATACGGAAGTGATGCACAGACTCTCGCTTCATCAAGAAAAACCAAGTTTTGTCCATGAAGCTATTGAAGGTATGGAGATTTTGCTTACTAGCGTGAGAAATGAACTGGCAGCAATAAATAAAAACAGTAGCTTGGCTGGGAGTGTCGTTGCCATCAAGAATCATATTACCGGCCTTCTTGATACCGTAATAACGGCAACTACTGAAAATATGTACTCCACGCCACAGATAACAGATGTTTATGCTAGAACAAAAAAATTCTGAAAACCTGTGTAAATATTCAAATTGAAACTCCTTTGAATCACTAGCGCCGTCATACAGTGAATTGCGTCAATCAGTGGTGAATATCAGTATCTTGAAATATTTCATATTCACCACTGACATCGTCATGGGAACTTAGCGATGACAGCACCACCATTATGTTGCTACTTGTGTTGCCATTCAAAATGACCGTTAATTGTCTTACACAGTTTCACAATCGGACTTCAACGTCTGTTATCTGTGTCCACGCTAAAAACGGTGACATCCGATATATCTACTGAACGACGAAATTAGTCATTTAAATCAATTATCAATTGACACAGTGGCAAGTTGCGCGATGGATGCAAATCCAATGCTGGGGCTGGACATCCTCGATGAATTAAAGTCTTTGTCCGCAAATATATTGACAAATAAAAATACGTCGGCTCCACCATCAATAGAATATCCAAGTTTGGAAGCCGAATTGAATAATAAAATTGCTGAAGTGTCAGGATGGCGCCTACTTGGAAACAGAAAAGTTTGGAAAGCCGATTGGACGCAATATGACATGCGCATAAGCTTTCACAAAAGGCAGCAAAATATGGCCGATAAAGCGAAAAAGCGTAGAAAGTGGAGAATCAGGAACGCTAACAAAAATTGTAATAAGAACAACATCAACAACAACAACAACGTGAACATTAATCACCATTGCCATAATAATGTCCCATCCAAAATTCATCACAAAGTAAGCAAACAACAGAATTACAATCACGGAAATTTCGACTTCAACATTAGCCAGAAAAGGAGTCATCAACTTCCTCCTGACAGAGAGCTTCTTGCGGCAGCGAAACGTCAATTCTCTAGACCGCCAACAAATTATCGACCAACCATGCAGTTTTAAAAAGGTGAAATTTTAAACTCATATCCGGCGAGGGAGGCGCCCCGGCAGTCCGTTGCAGTACCACCCCCGAACTGGACGACGGAAAGACCTTCAACTGGTGGATCTTGTGAAGCATGCGGTGCATGCCGGCATTCGTGTTTTCTACGGAATTGACGGACCCCTCAGAGGCAGAAAATAATTCAATGCAACCCGGTGAAGCTAATCAGCACTTGGTAACAAATAATAATGACAATTCACCGTATGGTTTCGCAGACTTAAATAACGAACTACCAATAATTTCTTCTGAAACATAGCCAACTGAAATTTTAATCTATTGTCAGAACTTTAATCGCATGAAAAGTGCTTTTAAAATTAATGAAATTCATAAAAATATATTAAGTTCATCGTACTCAATCATTTTGGGAACAGAAACAAGTTGGAATGATGATGTGAAAAGTGAAGAAATTTTTGGTAGCAATTACAACGTATTTCGCAATGATCGTGACCTACTTTTGACACAAAGAAGATCGGGCGGAGGAGTCGTCGTTGCAATATCATCAAGTTTCAGTTCTGAAATCATTGCTTCACCTAAATTTAAAGAATTTGAGCAATCAAATATTGGTAATGAAACTCATATTTTTGTATCAGTTTACTTTCCCCCAGATCAGGCTTGTAAGTCAAAATACGAGAGTTTTTTCCTGATAGCAGAAGAAATCATAACTCAACTTCCTCCCGAAAACAAGGTGCATATTTATGGCGATTTCAATCAACGTAATGCAGATTTCATTCCTGATTTTGAAAACGAGAGTATTCTACTCCCTGTTGTTGGCGATAATGAAACTTTGCATTTTTTTTTTGACAAAACTGCATCCTTAGGCCTTAATCAAATAAATCACATAAAAAATAAACAAAACTGTTACCTAGATTTTTATTGACAAATATGCATGAAGATTTCTGTGTAAGTGAGTCAATTTCACCATTATGGAAAAATGAAGCGTTTCACACGGCAATAGAATATTCTATGTTTATGCATATTAATCATACTCCTCACGAATATGTGTATGAGAATATTTTCGATTATAGTAGAGCCAATTATACTAATATTAGACTGAAACTACCCGACCAGAACCACATAACAAGATTATAACACATTTCTATCAGCCCTAGTTAAAAATTACAGAAGTTGATAAAATTTGGTTATCAAGATGGCTTTGTTTTCAACTTGTTATATTTTTAATAACACATTTATAACAAGATTTGTTATAGTTTTGACATCCCATCTATAAGTTAATTGCAAATAACATCCGATGTCATAAACAGTAACATAGTTTGCAATAATTTTGTTATTTTGTAACATCCTTGCAACACATTCTGTAATAATTTTGATATAATTGTAACAGGGTTTGTTATATTTTAGATTAATTTGGTGCAAATTTTGTTAGAATTTTTGTTATTTTAACTACTAACGGTACATGTTTATAACAACTGGTGATATAAAAACTCATATCAGGGGAACGCATTCTGTTATAATCTTGTTACAGAAGATATAAAAAACCAGACGATTTAGAAAAATATTTGGTTATTTGCGACCAACTCAATTTAGCCATTTCTACAGCACTTACCGAGTACAACATAAAAACTGAAAATAAAATAAAGTCATGTCCGAAGAATTTTTTCAATCACGTTAAAACTAAACTAAAATCGTGCAATTTTCCATCAACAATGACTTTGGATGGAAAAGTAGGAAATAATTCTGAAGATATTTGCAATATTTTCGCAAATTTTTTTCAAGACAATTATTACACATTTTCGGAAAACGATCGGGATTATTCTTACTTTTCACATTGTGCTGACTTTCCGAGTGATGTTGGCGTTAATTCTATAAATGTTCTGGACATTTTGTTTGGTCTTAAAAATATGGATGCCACTAAAGGATCAGGGCCAGATGAAATTCCACCCGGATTCATAAAAAACTTAGCAACTGAACTCACAATTCCATTATTTTGGTTATTCAATATGTCTCTTCAAACTGGCCAATTTCCAAAGGTATGGAAAAAATCATTCCTCATACCAATATATAAATCAGGTAAGAAATCGGACAGTCGAAATTATCGCAGTATTGCTATTATGTCATGTATTCCAAAACTTTTCGAGTCAATTGTTTGCCCAAATAAAAACTCGTATAACAAACGCTCAACACGTCTTTTTCAAAGGTCGTTCGACCACTACGAATCTTCTTGAATTTGTGAGTTACTCACTGAGTGCAATTAATGAAGGTTACTTCGTAGAAGCTCTTTACACTGAATTTAGTAAAGCATTTGATAAACTGGACATTCCAATGTTGCCTTTCAAGCTTGAAAAAAATGGGAATCGAAATGAGTCTCCTTACGTGGATCAAGTCCTATTTAAACGACCGTCAGCAAATAGTAAAATTCAATGGGAAAAGATCAAATCCAATGCATGTTACATCTGGAGTACCTCAAGGCTCACACTTGAGCCCTCTTCTTTTTATTTTATATGTTAATGACGTTTCTTATATTCTAAACAAACTGAGGGTCCTTATATATGCTGACGACATGAAGCTATTTTTAGAAATTAAAAATAAAAATGTGATACAATAAGAGACTTAGGAGTTATCTTAGACTCAAAACTTTCATTTGTAGATCACTATAATGCAATAATTCATAGAGCAGGAAATATGCTAAATTTCATAAAACGATTTGGCCAACACTTTCGTGATCCTTACACATTAAAAATACTTTATGTTGCATATGTAAGATCAATATTAGAATATTATAGTATTGTTTGGTCACCTTACATAAAAAAAAACATGAAGAACGTATAGAATCGATACAAAAGCAGTTTTTATTATACGCACTACGTAATATAGGCTGGTCAGTACTTCCTCTACCATCAAATGAATCACGATGCATGCTTCTTAATATGAAATCACTGAAAGTGCGTCGTGATTATGCTATGGTTTCTTTTGTTAACGATATTATTTCACAGCGCATTGATTCTGCTGATAAACTTTCAAAACTGAATTTTTATACTCCTACTCGTCACTTGCGCAATCGTTACTTGTTCACAGTCGGTCATCATCGCAAATACTTTTTTGATATACAAAACAATAGTAACTGAGGAATGTATTATGGATAGAGTATACTCAACAAATTTATAGTATACAAACACATAGATATTAAGAACACAATGTAATTTAGAATGGTCTACAAAATGCTTGACGTCAAATAAATAAATAAATAAACAAAGCAAAATCACGCTGGTTGGATTTCCGGTCGTGCTAGTTTTTTTTTTTTTAATGTAATTTTGTTTGACTCTCTCGGGTATATGTCGTCACATGATATACATATGAATGCGAAAATGGTAACTATTGCGAAGAAAACTCTCAGTTAATATCTGTGAAAGTACTCATTGAACACAAAGCGTTTGTAGATCTAAAATGCATTATGGCCATTTTTGAAAGCATTTTGACAAAGAAAGCTTTGTTACCACAACGTTGGTGGAGATGTGTAGATGATGTGTTAAGCATTATCAAAAAGGATTATTTGCCAAGAATTTTAGAACCAATTTACAGTATCCACAAAGATATAAAATTTACTCATGAAGAGGAAAAGGATAATAAACTACCATTTCTGGATTTGCTTATTTCTAGGGAATCATTTCACTTTGACTTTGAAATTTACCGGAAATCAACTAATACTATGCGAGTTATCCCGGTACTTCCAGCCACACTTATCAACATAAAATGGCGGCTTTTCATCATATGATACATGGAATGCAAACCTTTAAGTGAAATGGGAAAATTGAAAGAACTAGATTATATCTTTGAGACGGCTAGGGTCGTATTTACGTATCATACATAATTAACAGATTTTAAATTAAAACATGAAACGAGCTCACCAATTGATCCTCCATCCTTAACTGAGTAGCCACAAAGCACTTTCAGCTTGGGCCCCACGAAGTACTGCCCAGCAAAACAAGCGAAACGAAAAAAAAAAAAACACACAAACTTTTACTGCGTCGCCAACCAAATAAGATTGCTTTCTCCTAAATCATCGAGCCACGAGGTACCTACCTTCCTCCTAATTAATAAATCTTGAAAATTATCATATAAAGGCTCAATAATCATCAATCTTACTCTACGACCATATCCTCATCAAAAACCAAAATTTCATCGTTTGACGACGGTTCTGGTCCAGTGATAAATATACCAGCATCTTTGTGTTCATCCCTTCCCAAGATTTTCAACCATTTTCATTTGCATCAAGCTTTCAGAATGGCCGTAATTTTACTACTGCTGCCACTACTCCAGGTAGCGCTCCCACCCATTCAGCCGAACACGGGAGAAAACCAGGATTTTAAGTGTCATTTTCGCGCGATGGCTATTAATTAAGAAAATATGCGGTAGGGTAGAACCCAATGCCTTCGTACCGATGATGATGACGATGGTAAAGGCTGTAAGGACCTAGTTAGAAGGCATTGAATGTTGTCAGCAAGGCTTCCGTGGTGGCGAACAGGACAGTCAATTGGCGGTTGGTGGCTTGGGACATCGGTGCGAAATTATGCAGAAGGGAGTGGGGAGCAACTTTAAATTAATTGCTGTCCCATCAGGCTTAATTGACGGTAAATGATTTTTTACCTTGTGAGTGGTGCTTCCGATTATTTTACTCCTGCAGATAATTTGTTCATGAGCAGAAAAATCGATGGTAAAGTAAACTGAATCAATACAGTAAAGTAAAAAAAAAAAAATTACGAGATTTTTTCGTGTTTGGTCACTAATGAAGCATTCCGAATAATTTCACTTAAAAACATCTGTAGACAAAGTTTTTATTCTGAAATAGGGTCATCATTTTAAGTAAGTTGCTCCATGTCTTTTCGGTTACCCTTCGTCAGATAGTTCATTACAGCTTTACTCTCAATTCACAACGATCGCAGCCCATTTCCTATACGTCTGCTCAAACTTTTTGTGCTTCCATAAATTGCACGCACTCTACCGACCAACATTTCCTTCGAAGTGATGCTGCACCGGCTTTCTGTTATCAGAAAAATTAAAATCTCACTTCCCCTCGCAACTTCTCCCCCCCGAAAAAGCGGTGGCCATTTAATCTTCACTTAGCAGAAGCATCCTCCGGCTGGTTATTCCTGCGGTGGTTTCCATCTTGGGTGTCGTACGCAGCGAGATTTCCACATCGTTGCGCTTCTTGCACCCAACTGTTACGAACACAAAAAATAAGAAAGATTTCCATCCTCAAGAAAGTAAAGCTTTCGCTCTTTTCCCGCTGGCAGTACACGCGGGACCATACGTGAGGCACGCTGTGTCTGAAACCGTTATTAACAAAAAATGACCGTCTAGGGTAAGTGTACCAGTTATGGCCATAGTGGTTCCCTATTTCGCCATACGTAATATTTTGAATGCCTTCCCACTTTGAAAAGTTTTTTGTGTTTCAGCAGTAAAATATAGGATATATCTTGATGTTAAAGCATTCAAAAAGATTAAAAATGTAAAAGTTCTCCAAATTTTGCATATGGCCAAATAGGGAACCACTATGACCATAACTGGTACACTTTCCCTATTCAGAATGAATGCACAAAAAAAAAACATGCTCCTTCTCGACAAATGCGAAATCAAATTACAGTCGCCTCTCCACATCTCGATATCGAAGGGACCATCGAGATAGGGAGAGATCGAGATAAAGAACATTAATTTAATGAACACTAGATTGAAAATCACTCCGTTACTAGCAAAATAATAAACAAACAGACTTCATTTTGAGTTTTCAAGTTTTTTTTTGAATCGCTTAAATCTAGTCTAGTAACTTTTGATAATGTTCATATCGACATATGGAGAGAAAATTGGGAACATGAAATCAACAGGAACACATCGATATATGGAGATATCAAGATAAGGAGGATATCGAGACATGGAGAGAGAAATCGTATGCAGAATGAAGGGACCGAAGCAATCATCGACATAGGGAAAGATATCGAGATGTAGATAAAATAAAATAAAGTGGGCAATAGTTTCTTTTTGAGATTTCTAGCTCAATTCAAAATAAAACTTATAAATATCATGGTGGTTCGAATGCTATTCATGTTAGAGACTTTCACTCCAATTATCATAAAATTCGATTTAGATTTGGTAAAGCTGTGGCTGTTTATTGTTTTTTGATGTTAATTTTCTATTTTTTGGTAAACTTTCATTGCATGGAACCAAAAAAAGATAAACTCTTTTCCAATATTTTGTGGAAAGCGTTATCTTCAAATTTAGCGAATACTGCCTGATCGTGCGAAAAATGTCACAAAAATTTTTACATTTCCACTTAGTTTTGCGAAAAACTGATATTTTTGGGTATACCGTGCTGAATCAAAACCCGGACGCTTAAGCCGACAGCAATGCTTAAACTTAGATTTAGGTATGTTTGGTGGAAATATTCTCGTAGTGTTATTATTCAACCTATTTTTACACTTCAGATCTTCATGAAAGTGTACAAATTTTCGATACTATTCATGATTTTTACAAGTAAATCAATGAAATATTGAAGCGCGTCTTGTCTTTAAACCCGGACACCTGATCAAAAGATGTTTTTAAATCCGGACATTTTTGGATCAAAATCCGGACACCTGTGTTTTTATATGATATTTTTGCACATCTTTTCAAGAAAACCATACAAATTCTTCGAAACAATACTTTTTAATCAATTCGACGTTTTTCCCTATACTGTCACAAAGAACAACACGTAACTAATGTTAATGATTTCATTACCTGAACTGAAGCGCGTGTGGCTTGAACTCGTTAGCGTGTGGCTGGAATCGCAGATATACACAATTACATTACACCATTTTTCAATAACTCGCAACACTTTAAATGTATATATTTCAAGTCTTCTCTTGTTTTATATATCAAAAACATCATTTACACTAGTAAAAAGTGGATCTTCCACACGATGTCCGGATTTAAAAACACTGACCCGTAATCCCGGACAGGCATAATTCACAACAGCTATGTTAAAAAAACATTGAAAGTATATCTCTGTATTTAATTGTGTTCAAAACACTACATAAAAATATTCTTCACAAACTCTTTCGTTCAAAGATCTAAATCATCAATTAACATGGCCCACGGAGGAATGACGTCTGACAGAAACGATTAAAGTGTTGTTATTTTTATTAATTATTTGGCATTGTTAGCTAGATTGAAAATTATAGTATAATTATCTTCAATGTTTTAATTATAGACTATGAAAAAATCCCAAACATAAAAACATTCAAATTATGTATAAATTAATCAATATTATTAAAGTGTCCGGATATTGGCACCGTCCGGATTTTGATTCACTACGGTATGGAGGAAAGAGAGGCACCATTCATACATTTTTGAACAATTTCATTTACGCTTCAAAACAATGATACCTAAAATAAGGCTTTTCTGAACCAGTTTTTAAACAATTTTGATTCATTTTCTCAAATTAAACAACACACAGAGAATTTTAGTAATGTCAAACTGATTTATGTGTCATATATTTTTGCAAAAAAGGAGGAAAAGTCATCCCAACAGTACTTCTTCAAAATTGTTCTTTAAATACTATAATTATATACAAATCATTTCTAGGTTCAGATGAGCTTGATTTTGTGTGAATCGTACTCAATTTTGTGTCGAATTCCGTGAAAATTTGCTGTTTTGTTCCTTATCTGAAATAAGCATAGAGTAAGGTGGGGCAAAAGTTCGACCAAAGCTTCCAGGAAAACAATAGCAGTTGAGACAAAACAAATACTATTCAGTGAACCTTTAACATATTGGCTATAATTTTGCTGAACAAACTCGTGACGGGTCAAGTTTAGTCTTAAATTAAGCAAATAAAATGTCACTTTATTAGTACGATAATCTTGATAGTGCTGCAGACGGATTGAAACTGTGTGTTGGTCATTCCATTTTTTGGGTGTGCTAACGTAAGAACTTCCACTATGTGTGTTGGTCACTGAAAAACATTGATAGTGTCACTGAAAAACATTGATAGTGTGGTTAATTACCACGTGATCACTCATTCTACAGTGATTGTGATCTAGAGTGCGATGTTGCATCACCGTAGTTGGTTGTCAGATCAAAGTGATATTTATAGTTCGAAACTGATATTGATAGTTTTAGTCCATTAGCCATCAGCTGATATGACTGATACTGTGCAACTCTGCTAATAACTCAGTCATTTATCGATAGATTTCCAATATTTATCCATGAATCGATTGGAAATTTATCTACGCGTTGATTTAAATGGAGGACACTATTTGTGACGCCCAGATAGCCGTAGCGGTAAACGCGCAGCTATTCAGCAAGACCAAGCTGAGGGTCGTGGGTTCGAATCCCACCGGTCGAGGATCTTTTCGGTTTGGAAATTTTCTCGACTTCCCAGGGCATAGAGTATCTTCGTACCTGCCACACGATATACACATGCGAAAATGGTCAATTGGCATAGTAAGCTCTCAGTTAATAACTGTGGAAGTGCTCATAAGAACACTAAGCTGAGTAGCAGGCTCTGTCCCAGTGGGGACGTAACGCCAGAAAGAAGAAGAACACTATTGATTATTAGCAACAAACTATTGAAAAATCGTAAAACGTTGACCCCTTTCTTATCGAACCAATCACGTCCAAGCACATTTTTGGATTCCGCTTCCCTCTATAAAAGCGCACCGCACCCTGCTTCTTCCCTCAGTCTTCTTTTTGTGGTCGGACTGTGAACACGGTCGGGCGATTTATTGAATTCGATTTCATTCTGTTTTCGCTTTCGAGCTGGTAAGAGCTCTCCCAAACCTGCTCAGCTCCTCGCTACCACAGGCCAGCTGTTGATCATCAAGCGACGGCAAATCCAGCGTCTGGATTGTGAATCGCTCAAAATTTCCTAATGGACTCGCTCTTCCAGAATTGGCCCTGCAGGAATCGGGGCGCAAAGGCAAGTTTGTACGAGATGGTTGAAGAAAATCGACCAAAGCCGCTAGTTGAAGCGCACATCGTCATCCGCACCGTAAATCTCATCGGGCGAGGAGGATTGCAACCAGTGCGCCGCCAAAATGTGTCCGTGTTACGCAAATTCAACAATTCAATCGGCCCTTTTCAGAGCCAACAAATGTGTTTTAAAGAGTTATTTGTGTAATATTCCCTAATGTGTTCACCACATACTTGCTATAATCTCTTAATTCAGTTGATTTATTACGAATAATTGACAATACGGCAATTTGAGGATGCTACCGAGGACGCTGCTGCAGTGCCTTTGGGATGCAATTACAGCATAATGCTCATCTTGTACATCCCTTACCAAGACATCAGTTTCATATAGCCTATTTCCCAGATAAAAAAAAAAACGAAGAATTTGAAAGGAGGAGCATCACCTGCTATTCTAAGGGTATAAAGCATCTCTTCTTCGTTGAATTCGGTTTCATTCTGTTTTCGCTTTCGAGCTGGCAAGAGCTCCTCCAAACTTGCTCAGCTCCTCGCTACCAGAGGCAAGCTGTTGATCACCAAGCGGCGGCAAATCCAGCGTCCGGATTGTGAAATCACCCAAGATTTCCTAATGGACTCGCGCTTCCAGAATTGGCCCTGCAGGAATCGGGGCGCAAAGGCAAGTACGAGATGGCTGAAGAAAATCAACCGAAGCCACTTGTTGAAGCGCCCATCGTTATCCCCACCGCAAACCTCATCGGGCGAGAAGGATTTCAACCAGTGTGCCGTCAAAATGTATCCGTGTTACGTGAATTCAACAATTCAAGTTTTAAAAATATTTCTCCCGTGAAGCGCAACATTATTGGCAATACTCACAGCAGCAACAGAACTGTCGGTGAATTAAATAATAGTTTTGGTGAAATTATTAGTGATTTGCGGTAAATATTTTACCAAAATCAGTGAAATTCCACCTAAATTTACAATCATTAAGCTGCTGCAAATCCAATGTCCGGTTTGTGAAATCGCTGGCTACGAGATGGCTGAAGAAAATCAGCCCAAGCCGCTTGTTCAGGCGCCCATTGTCATCGCCATCGCAAACCTTATCGGGCGAGAAGGATTTCAACCTGTTCGCTGGCGAAATGTGTCCGTGTTACTCGATTCTCGCAGTTCAATCGGCCCTTCTCAGGGCCAACAAATGTGTACTAAAGAGTTATTTGTGTAATATTTGCTAATGTGTTTACCACATTCTTGCTATAATTCATCTCGTAGCATCATACAATATATGATTAGTTATGAATAATAGACAAAACGACAATTTGAGAATGTTTCCGAGGACGCTGCTGCACTGCTATTGGAATGCAATATATTTTCTATTGTTAAGGAATGACTCAAATATTACGTAACCCAAAATCAATGGAGAAGAGTTATTTTGATTTAATTGCTCCAAATCAACAATGATTAAGCATGGACCAGTGCACGAGTTCACTAATTTGACGTTTGAGCGGTGCCGAATTCACTAGTTGCCATGGTCACGTAAATAACACGGCACCGCTCAAACGTCAAATAGTGAACTCGTGCATCGGTCCATACACTGAAAAATCAATTCTTCAATATAATAACCTAAGCTTCTGAATACATGTAAAGTGATTGTTTTGTATTAACACAAAATAATAACACACAATGTCTATAACAAATCAGAATTGATATGCAACAAATAGTGTGAAAATTAATTGGATTTTTAGCAGTAGAAATCTTTCATAGGTTCGTTACGGTCTCAAGCCAGGAAATAGAAGAAGAGGCTAACGTTATACAACGTCAACTTGGCGGTCGTATTTTGGAAACAACCTCTTACTTTTTACAGTTGTAAAAGAAAGGATTCTAATTGAAAGGTTCCGCTATTTATACCCTTTGGAGAATGTAGTGGGTACACTCTCCCCAGGTGCGCCCCTTTATCAGTTATAATCGGATCCCTTGATAAAGCCAAGAAAATTACACCGATATTGCCCATGCATCAGAATCATAGTCCTTACTTCTTCAAACTAGAGAACTAAATAAATAAAATATTAGAAAACAAATTGTTGTATTCGAATATTTTTTTTCCTTGTGTCAAGATCTTTCTCGGCAACCGGGAAAACCGAGACTTGTCACTTTCAACAAGGTTTAAAAATGTAACAAGGACTAAAAAATGTTCCTTTGATTACTATAATATCCTGTTCTATTCGTTTGAAGCAGTCAGGACTAGGGTTCACTGGTAGATCTTTACCCCATAACGCACCACGAAAAGGTGATCTACCCGCGTTATGGGTCACAAGATAGGCATATTTGTATGAGAGTTTTAGAATAGCCTTAGGAATATGATGCTATACACATTATTTTTTTATCTCATCATCGAAATATCTTCAAATTCACAATGAAAATAGTTAGATGTCACATCTATTGAATTTGGATTGTGAGTATTTTAGTTTTTCTTTTGTCACTATTCTTCATGTCACTATTAATTTTTATTTCTTGATGAAACATTTTCAAATTCATGATGGTTTCAGACACACCGTGGCAAGGCTCGGAGGAACAATTTTCTTATTGTGGCTGCTGCTTCTTGGGAGCAGAATCCGAGGATACGAATGAAGAAACAGAAGCGCTGCCACCAACCAACCCATAAATCATCGCCGATTATCTTGTACGGGTTGCTCCCCGTTCCGGAACACAGTGCAGTGTGGCACAAAGGCTGAAGGATGAGCTGTTCCTGGGTTTTCCAAAGAATGCACAAACGGTTGCAACAAGCTCAAGAGACCGGACCGTGGGTTTGCATAGTTGGTAAATAATTGCACAGCGCGGGCGGTCGGTGAAGCAACTCTGCGTGGAGCTCAGCTGTTTCGAGTAGAATTTTAATTAAGACACATGGTTGTGGTTTTGTCGGTGGAAAGAAGGCATCCCGAATAAATATGGAAATATGTACGGTGGTTGGGTTTCGTTGGTGAGCAAAGGTGAAGAATCACTTCGAGTGGAATATTTTCTCGGCTGTGAATAGTGTATGCAGGTCACTCAAAAGCTTAGTATTTTTTTAAAGTTGGTTAAATGATTGTAAATAGTTATTCAAAGTGACAAGAAGGCCAGAAGGCCGGTCTCAGAGGCACGTTTCCCGCCAATTGGAAGATTTGAGACATAGCCATATTTGAGCCTATTCCAACATCTGCCCAACAGGAACGGAGAGAATGTAGCATACCACAAACAGTGCCTTAATATTGAGGAATAAGGAAATAAGGAATAAGGAATAAGGAATAAGGGAATAAGGAATAAGGAATAAGGATTAAGGAATAAGGAATAAGGAATAAGGAATAAGGAATAAGGAATAAGGAATAAGGAATAAGGAATAAGGAATAAGGAATAAGGAATAAGGAATAAGGAATAAGGAATAAGGAATAAGGAATAAGGAATAAGGAATAAGGAATAAGGAATAAGGAATAAGGAATAAGGAATAAGGAATAAGGAATAAGGAATAAGGAATAAGGAATAAGGAATAAGGAATAAGGAATAAGGAATAAGGAATAAGGAATAAGGAATAAGGAATAAGGAATAAGGAATAAGGAATAAGGAATAAGGAATAAGGAATAAGGAATAAGGATTAAGGAATAAGGAATAAGGAATAAGGAATAAGGAATAAGGAATAGGAATAGGAATAAGGAATAAGGAATAAGGAATAAGGAATAAGGAATAAGGAATAAGGAATAAGGAATAAGGAATAAGGAATAAGGAATAAGGAATAAGGAATAAGGAATAAGGAATAAGGAATAAGGAATAAGGAATAAGGAATAAGGAATAAGGAATAAGGAATAAGGAATAAGGAATAAGGAATAAGGAATAAGGAATAAGGAATAAGGAATAAGGAATAAGGAATAAGGAATAAGGAATAAGGAATAAGGAATAAGGAATAAGGAATAAGGAATAAGGAATAAGGAATAAGGAATAAGGAATAAGGAATAAGGAATAAGGAATAAGGAATAAGGAATAAGGAATAAGGAATAAGGAATAAGGAATAAGGAATAAGGAATAAGGAATAAGGAATAAGGAATAAGGAATAAGGAATAAGGAATAAGGAATAAGGAATAAGGAATAAGGAATAAGGAATAAGGAATAAGGAATAAGGAATAAGGAATAAGGAATAAGGAATAAGGAATAAGGAATAAGGAATAAGGAATAAGGAATAAGGAATAAGGAATAAGGAATAAGGAATAAGGAATAAGGAATAAGGAATAAGGAATAAGGAATAAGGAATAAGGAATAAGGAATAAGGAATAAGGAATAAGGAATAAGGAATAAGGAATAAGGAATAAGGAATAAGGAATAAGGAATAAGGAATAAGGAATAAGGAATAAGGAATAAGGAATAAGGAATAAGGAATAAGGAATAAGGAATAAGGAATAAGGAATAAGGAATAAGGAATAAGGAATAAGGAATAAGGAATAAGGAATAAGGAATAAGGAATAAGGAATAAGGAATAAGGAATAAGGAATAAGGAATAAGGAATAAGGAATAAGGAATAAGGAATAAGGAATAAGGAATAAGGAATAAGGAATAAGGAATAAGGAATAAGGAATAAGGAATAAGGAATAAGGAATAAGGAATAAGGAATAAGGAATAAGGAATAAAAGGAATAAGGAATAAGGAATAAGGAATAAGGAATAAGGAATAAGGAATAAGGAATAAGGAATAAGGAATAAGGAATAAGGAATAAGGAATAAGGAATAAGGAATAAGGAATAAGGAATAAGGAATAAGGAATAAGGAATAAGGAATAAGGAATAAGGAATGTTGGTTGGTGGAGATGAACCAGCCACGGGCTGAAAATCTCCCTAATAAAGCTAATAATAATGTTGGTTGATGAAAATATAAAAAGGGATTCTCTACTCACAACATGCTGATGTTAGTGATGTAATGCATGTAGAAGATAACGTCCTAGCCTGACTTGCTTTGACTGAATGGAATATATAAGCGAAACAGCCTAAGTTTGAATACCTCACACCTTAAATTTAAATTGATTTAAATCAATAATTCCCTTGTAAATTCATTACACTGGCATATATCCAACAACTACAGAGTAACGTTCTCGATGAAACTCAGCTCCATAATTATCTCCTCCAAAGCACAACCCTCCGTTTCAAGCTCGTCAAGCGATTCTTAACCCTAACTGACCCTGAACCGTCGCTTTAACCGTCGGTGGTGTCATCCTGATAGGGATCTAATTATACGTTAATTAATTCATCTTCATCGGACCTTTCTGCCACCGAGCGTCGGTAATCTCACTTCATCCGCCTCGGTCTATGACTAGATAAATACACAAGCTTGCTAATGGACGACGCTCTTCGTCGTGCGTTGATCCTCAAGCAAATAGACTCAGCCAAGCAGCCAAGGATCCCACAACAACGGCGGCTATAAGGATTGGAAATCGGATACGCGCTACCGCCAGAGCTAAGATACGACCGACGCGTCGGGCGACTTGTCTTCAAGTCATCATCGTCGGTTCTGTGCAGCTCAGGCGTGGATACTTTCGTCTTATCATGCTGCTCTCAGACGGAAACGGCGACAGTATGGAAAGGTTGATTCCTCGTGCCTGAATGTAGGCAATTTGTCAACGGGGAGTACGGAAATCAATTTTCCCTCACAATTAGAGGTTGCAATAGTGTGGTATGGTGGGAATATGGAGCATGGTATGCTTTCTTCCTATCGTGCGGATTGATTCGATGCACTATTGGCTAGAATCGATCCAAGATGACTCAATGGGAAAATTGATTCAATTTTTGAGATTGAATTCGCTGTCGTTCACTTTCCAGCCAAAGGTGATTGAAACCGGTTATAAAGTGCACTGGAAAATTAATAAATACACAGGGTTCGATAGGTCTCCAGCCAGATTGGGATAATGGCAAAAAAGGTACCAGAAGAAGCCATAAACAAAGAGGCAAAACAATTGAAACTTTTTGTAATCGCATTAAGAGCTTAATATACCCTTTTCGCCTCGGTGGAGGGGAGTTTTCCCATTACAAATTTGAACCGCCTTTCCATTCCGCAAATCGTCATTGCTAGCACATTTCCAGCGCCCATGATTTACTGTTATTGTGTCTATAACTCTCGCGATAGCATTGGGCGCTTTTCGAATAAATTAACTGTATGTCAAACATCCATGTATACAATGATTTTATAAATTCTGATTTCTTTACAATTTGTACATCAATTTCTCAGTTCTATTTAATTTCCCGATAAGCATTGACTAGATTCTAGAATATAATTAACCGGAATTCTAAAACAACCATTTACAGTACTTCATACCACCATGAATGAACAGTTTTTCTTTTACATTATTAGAAACACTGAAAGTTCATAACATAGAAAGGAGTAATTACTCGAGTAGATACTCGTAAAAAATCCTTCGGAAATTTAATCCGAGGTCATTTCCATGACTTCTAGAGTTTTCTTTTCAGCGTTTTATTTTAAAATTGTTCTCGTTGTTCCTCCAAGCACTTTTCAGAATTTCCTCCCAAGGCTTCTCCAGAAATTCTTCCAGGGTCAGGGAACTCCTCCGAGGACTTTCTCCAAGAATTCCTCAGACGATTTCCAAAAGCAGTTCCTGAGAGGATTTCGTCCAGGAATTTCTATGGGGATTTACACCAAGAATTCATCCGAAGATTTACCCCAGGATTCCACCGGAGATATCATCTAAGAATTCCTCCGTAAATTTTCACCATGAATTTCTCAGGAGATTTTCAATAGCAATTTCTCCGGAGACTTCATCTTGGAATTTTCTCCAAAAACTCCTCTGGCGATATGCTCCAGGAATCAATCTAAGAGTTTCCTTCAGGGATTCATCCGAGGATTTTCTGCAGAAAACCCTTCGGAGATTGTTTCCAGGTATTCCTCTGGGGATTTCCCTCAATAAATCTTCTTAAAGTTTTCACAAGGAATTCCTCCGGAGATTTCCTTCAGGGATTTCTCAAGGAATTCCAAAAGCAAGTCCTTGGAGGATTTTGTCCAGAAATTCTTCCAGGCTTTCCTCCAGGGATTGATCCGATGATTTCTTCTAGAAACTCCTCCGGGGATTTCGTCTAGGCATTCCTCCAGAAACTGCTCCGGAAATTTCCTCCAGAAATTTTATCGCGAATTTACTTCAGGAATTCCTCTGGGGATTTCTCCCAGGAACTTTTCCTAAGTTTTTCACAAGGAATTTCTCCAGAGATTTCGTCAAGTAATTCCTCCGGAAATTTCTTCAGATTTGTTCCGAGTTTTTCTCCATGAATTTCTTCAAAGGTTCTCTAAGATAAGGAGTGTTTTGGAAAGCCCAAACAAGACGCTTCGTTTTCGGGACGCCGGGAGTTTGGTTTTCGTTTCGCGGGTTTTGCTGGGCACTGGGCAGTGTTTTGGAAAGCCCAAACAAGACGATTCGTTTTCGGGACGCCGGGAGTTTAATTTTCATTTCGCGTGTTGTGCTGGGCAGTGTTTTGGAAAGCCCAAGCAAGACGGTTCGTTTTCGGGGCGCCGAGAAGTTTTGCTGTTCGCTCTGTGTGAGTGCGAAAAGATATTCGTGTTCAGTTGAGGATGGATTACCAACTGGTGAGCTCGTTTCATGCTTACGATAACACATTTTTTCATGAAAGCGTTACTTTTTTTGTAATATTCAATCAAACTTTGTATGATTCGTCACTACAAGAGTCGGCATTGTTCGACATTATGAATGTCGACGTTTGTTTTAAAACTTCTACCAAAGACTTTTCTTCTTGAGGCATAAATGTTCAATAATACTTTTATGTAATTTTCAAACAAACTATGTATGGTTCGTCACTACAAGTGTCGGCATTATTGCTGTTTCATGTAATTTAAAATAAACGCATATATTTTTCTCTTTTCGCCATTGATAAAAACTTCTTTTGAATGGTTCGACATTATAGATGTTGACGTTTATTTTAATTCTTCTACCAAAAACTTTTTGAGACATAACTTAAAACTAGCTTAAAGTATAAATCGTATTTTTCCTCCTTATCCATGGATCACATCACCGACCAAAGGTGACTCCCAGATCTTTTCCTTTTCCACTAATAAACACCCTTCCCGTGGTGATTGTGGAGATGCAGAGGTATTATCGGTCTCTAGAAGCAACAATCATTACACCCTAACATTCCTTTCCTATCCCAACTGACTGTAAGGACTTGGCCGGCGCCGTTATTGATCAATAATATTAGATCTGCTAAAATTGCACTCCAAGAGTAAGCGGAAGCTCCCATCCCTTATTCATTTGGATCGCAGTGCAATTCTTACCAGTTCCGATCAATCACGGAGTAGCAACCATTGACATGTACAGTCAGTCTATGCTATGCTATGCTATGCTATGCTATGAATTTCTTCAAAGGTTCTCTAAGATAAGCTTCGAAGTTTCTCCAGGAATTCCTTTAGAGTTCTTTCCGAATTTTTGCAGGAAATTCTACCGGGAACCCCTTTAGAGATACATAGCTTCGGATTTCCTTCATATATTCCCAAGGAATTCTTTCAAAGTTCCTCCAGATATTCCTCGGAACTCCTCGAGGAATTCCTTTGGTGATCCACCGCAATTTTTTTCAGAGTTCCTCCGCCATTTCCTCCATAGTTTCTTCCGGAATTCCTCCGGAATTTCTCCTACAGAAATCTCTAGGAGCTCTTTCAGGCATTCTACCGAATTTCCTGCTATGTATCTTTCAGGATTTCCACCAATAAACTCTTCTAAGGATTTTCACCAGGAACTCGTTTTTGGATTTCCTCCAGGAATTCCTACGAGGGTTTCCTCCAGGAAACCCTACGAGTATTTCCATCAGAAATTTCTGTTGGAGAACAGGTACATCACACACTCTTGCAGCGAAGATGTCTGGAGGCAAACATAATGTAAGATAGAGTAAGATAATGAATTGTAATATATACCGAGACATGGAATAGAAGAAGCCTGCGTTTAGAACGGTGGTCACGTGGCAGCCTGAAAAATCAAAATCACATCTTCAAACGTACAAATTATGATTGCATATCTCAACCTGATATTGAAAAGATGTTCAAAATTCGATTGTGATTGCCGACTTTTGATTATTTTTATTTCTCATCATCTGTCAGATCATATTTTGATATTGATTTGTTGGTCAATCAAGAGTATGCCATATATTGTTTGATTTTATAATATCTTAATAAGATATTGTTTAATACTTATCCATACTATTTTTTGATTTTACTTTTGATCTTTTATCTCTTATCTCCAACAAACCAATAGCAGATTATGATCGTCAGTAATTATTTCCGAACAACAAAATATGATCTTGGTCAGCTTTTTCCACCTGCTCGGGTTGTAGTTTGTAGTTATATTTCAACATTTTCTACGTGGATTTCATCCAGAAAACTCATTTAGGCTTTTCATAAGAAATTCGTCCGTTGGGTTTCCTACAGGAATCCCTCCGGAAATTAGCTAAAAAAATTCTTCCAGGAATTTTTTTTAAATTTTCTCGAGGACTTTCTTCGGGGTTTTCTCCATAAATTCTTCCAGAGATTTCATCCAGGAATTTCTCTAGAGACTTCCGCCAGGAATTCCTCCGTGGATTTCCTCCAGTGATTTCCTCTAGCAATCCCTCCGGGGATTCGCTCCAAGAATTCTTCCAGAGATTTCCTCCTAAGATTTTTTTTTCCAAGAACTCCTCCGAGGGGATTTCATCCAGGATTTCTTCAGGGGATTTTGAAATTTTTTTTCCGTAGATTTTATCTAGGACTTTCTCTGCGGATTTTCTCCAGGAGTTTCTAAGAGATTTTTTCAGGCGGTTATCTTTTCTTTCCGGGGGATTTGCACCAAGAATTTATCCGAAGATTTCCTCTAGGAATTCCTCAGGGGATTCCCAATTGCAATTCTTGAATTTCGACAAGAAATTTCTCTGCGGACTTTGTCCAAAAAATCTTCCAAGCTTTCCTCCAGGAATTGCTCCGGGGAATTCCTCCAGAAGCACTTCGTGAATTTCATCCAGAAATTCCTGCGGGAATTTATCCCAGGAACTCCTCTTAAGATTTTCATAAGGAATTCTTCCGGGAACTTTACAAGAAATTCTCCGGGGATTTCCGGGGAGCTCCATGAATTTCTTCAGATTAGCTTCAGAGCTGGGAATTCCTACGGAGCTCCACCGAGAATGCTTTTGAATTTCCTCCATGGATGTTCCAGGAGTTCTTTCAATCTCCTCAGAAATTGTGGGTTGCTTGATTGACAACCATAGCTTCAAACTGAGCTGTCAGTTGAAGTTGATGGACCATTGTGGCCCACGCTTTACCTTAAAACACGTTAGCATTAGGGTGTCCCAATATTTCACTTTGTTAGAAAACTTGGAAGCTCAACCTGCAAATGGTAGCTATGGATATTACAATCAAACTTTTGTATGTACCTAATGCTAACTCTGAGAAATGACGTTCAGAGGTTGCCCCATAGAGATTTTAGAAAAAGGGCCGATTTTTGTGAATAATGTCAAATAAATATTTCTATTTTAGCAAAATTTCATAAAACCTGTGATTTTTATATTTTTATACACTCCCGTGCAAAAGTTTGGGTTCACTCCCTCAAAAACATACAAAAGTGTTCTGTCCATATCTCTGTGATTACACGTCCAATTGAAACTCTTTAAGTCGCATTCGAAAGGCAAAGAGTTATTCTTACTTCGTATGTATTTTTCCAAAAATATTCTTTGAACTTTGTATACTAAATTTATACTTAAAGTGGTGACATTTTTCAAAAAACACACTGAAAAATCATATCTAATTTCCTCAGCAGTGGGTCGACCAAAATTCATTAGAATCGTTATCTTATATTATTTGAAGAGACCCCACGACATTTTGGCGGAAAAATCTGGAAAGTATTCAAAATCAATGAAACAGTCAGTCAAGTCATCGTGCAAAAGTTTGGGTTCACCCCTCAGTATGATGCAAATCGTGCAAAAGTTTGGGTTCACCTGAGCCACACGAACATCATTTTTGTCAATATCTCTGCCATTTGTCAACCGATTTTAAAAGTTTAAAGCTTTTTTGAGCGCAAACAATGGCGCGTACATGATTGGTTTGAGATTTCACAGATTTAAGTAAGTTCAGGTGAACCCACTCTTTTGCACGATACACCATACTGAGGGGTGAACCCAAACTTTTGCACGATGACTTGACTGACTGTTTCATTGATTTTGAATATTTTTCAGATTTTCTCGCGAAAAATTCATGTGTGCTCTTCAATGAATATAAGATTACGATTCTAAAGACACCTTGTTTTAAAATTTTGGTCGATCCAATGCTGAGGAAATTAATAATGCTTTTTCAGTGTGTTTTTTTGAAAAATGTCACAACTTTAAGTACAAATTTAGTGTATAAAGTTCAAAGAATGTTTTTAGAAAAATACATACGAAGTAAGAATAACTCTTTGCCTTTCAAATGCGGCCCTAACAGTTTGAATTGGACGTGTTAGCACAGAGATATGGATTGATCACTTTTGCATGGTTTATAGGGGGTGAACCCAAACTTACGCATGATGATCTAGAGGGATCTAAACTGTCTTGGAAAATTCATTTGACTGTATATTTTGCACGAACACTTTGCACACTGATTTTTTAAATGTTCGAAATCTATGATTTTTTCAACAAATTTCTATTTTATTTTGTCAAAAAGGTGGGTATCAAACTTGACGCTTGAATTATTCTTTATTCACCGAAAAATGGGAAAATTTTGTAAGGAAAAACTTTGCCGAAGTGATCATTTTACCAATTTTACGCGTTTTAGAGCTGAGGACAGAAATGCGTTTTTGCAGAATACCATACTGTTAAGGCGTGCAACGAGGATTTGCTCTGGTGAGCATGAACGGAACGATCTGTTGATCGTCGGCTAACCTGTTGCTTGCTGCAACAGGTCACAGGACCGATAGCTCAACTGGAAATGGACTTCTGATGAGTCAAGCCTTCGAAAACGCTGTTTTGGCTTCCACTGGTGGAGGAGAAAAAGGCGATTTGATTCACTTGACTACTGTATTCTCTCTACTACAAAGGTTTAAAAGAAACTAATCTTAACTGATTGATGATTCAAAGATCACTGATGGTATTTTTGCGCATGCAAGCTGCTTATATAGGCGACAGGTAAACAAACGCATGCGCAGCGGAGAATGATGGAAACTTCCACTGCCTGGACGATGCTGCAGGGGGTTCGCTGATGTTGATGATGGTTGTGCTGGTGGTGGTGCAATCTGTTTGGTTGGCGCGTTCACGCTATGCATAGCTGACTAGATGGATGGTGAAACGAATGAGCAGAAAAGAGATGCAAATTGTGATTTTACGGAACAATATGGCAACAGTGGGTTATTTTCCGTTCTCTGTATAATATTGCCAACCGGGTAGCGAAATGCGATGATGTTGATGATGAAATATTCCGCTGCTACCTGATGCCAGCGTTTCTCGAAATGATTTATATTATATTGTCGGGGGACATGTCCTCTCCGCATGTAGCGAGTATAGAGCTTAGTGACATTTGAACACACGTAGACTAGCATACGCTCGTCAAACACAGTTTGTTTTTGTTTTCCTCAAAGAAACTTGCACACGCTTTCCAGACTCATCAAAATGCATATGGAAATATTACCCAATTTGGAAAAATTACACCCGGATTCTGAGTGTTTTTCGAGACAGAGTGCATATTGTTTTCATCTAAGGTTCACAACTACATCTACACTAGAGCACCCATACCATTGGGCGTGATAACCACTATGCGACCTCTCACAAGAATGAAACAGGGGCAATTGAACATGACATGCTCCGCTGTTTTCTCTACACCAGCACAATTGGGGCAGGAGATTCCGAGTGCTCGAACCTATGCAGGTACTGTCTATAGCAACCCTGTCCTGACAGAAACTGCGTCAGGTGGCAGTTCACTTCCCCATGGTGTCTACCATAGCAATCTGAGACTTTTGGTAGTCGATGAGTCCATCTACCCATTCCTGCTGCCATCTTTTGAGCGTTTCCTCTTTACACGTGTTGCGGACTCCTCTGGTACCCCTTTGGTTAAGCATTGAACATCTTCCTTGATGATGAGCCCGATGGGCGTCATCCCACCTCTTTAGATACCGTCCGGTATGCACTTGCTACTCTTAAGCACATTAACTTGTACATGCTTTCCAACCGCTTTAGGTTTCTGCTCGTACTAAGCGCTTTTTACCAGATTGGTCCTCCATACCTTAGTATTATTATTATTATTATTATCTTTATTATCGAGACTTTCAGCCGGAGGCCCATACCTTAGTATGGATAGCGCCACGCTTGCCAGTAGCTTACGTTTGTTGGCAATTACAGCAGAGCTGTTAGACATCATCCTCGAAAGCGCCGCTATAGCCGTTGATGCCCCTTTACATGCATATTCAACGTGGCTAGCGAAGTTGAGCTTGTCATCGATCATTACCCCAAGATGCCTAAGGGATCGCTTGGACTTTGTGGAGCAATCCCTACCGACATAAGCACCCGTTGCTCGGACTTGCGGTTGTTGACCACCACCACCTCAGTCTTGTGACGGGCCAGTCCTAGTTTTCTAGACTTCATCCATTCCTCGACTATGGAAATAGAGTGCGCTGCTGTCAACTTAACTTCCTCCATCGATTCACCATAGACCACTAGGGTGATATCATCGGCGAAGCCAACAATCTTAACATCCGTCGGAAGGGGCAGCCTCAGTACGTCATCGTACATCGCATTCTATAACAGCGGGCCCAGGATTGAACCTTGCGGTATTGTAAATTGTGCACCCTATCGGACGCGACGATTTGTAATCGTCGCCAGCCAAGCAACCGCTGTGAATTTGACTTTTCGCCAGTCTTACCAACACAATGGCAAATCACCTCCTTTGATTTATTTCTGGCATTTGACATTTCACCAGTCCTGCCAACACAAAGACAAATCACCTCCTTTGATCCCTTTGATTGGTTTGCTGGCGACGATTTTTTCAGTCTGTTCGAAAGTTGGCGGCGCGTTTTGTTGCGAATGAAACAGACAATACTCCCGCGGTAATTCGAACGCTTTTCTGTCCCTCCTCTGTGTCATACAGTAGAATCCTACCATCAACATAGCTTTCTAGAAGCTTACACAACTGCACCGGTACCTTGAGGCGGTGAAGCGCGTGTGCTATTGCTTCCCAGCTTGCGCTGTTGAACGCATTCTTCACATCCAGAGTGACAACCGCGTAGTAACGGATGCCGCTCCTTTTATGCTCGATTGCCACTTCAGCTGTCTGACCGACTGGATGGCGTTCAGAATAGATTTACCTCTTCTGAATCCAAACTGGTTGTTGGACATGCCATTTGCACTCTCCGTATACGGTACTAGCCTGTTGAGAATCAACCTCTCTAATAACTTGCCCGTCGTATCTAGTAGACAGATAGATCTATACGCCGACGGGTCACCTGGTGGTTTCCCCGCCTTTGGTAGTAGCATCAATTTTTGTCGCTTCCATACATCCGGGAAGATTCCTTGATCAATGCAGCGTTGCATCGTGGTTCTGAACATGCCTAGATCCGCGTTCACTGTACCGGGATACCATCGGGTCCCGGTGCCTTGTTTGACGCGAATGATTTCACGACTTCTGCCAGCTCTTCATTCGTCACTCTCGCCACTGCTTCTCCTTTATCTGCCGCATACGGCGCTGGAGGCCATGGGCTTATGGGATAGTGCTGGAAGAGTACATCGATTATCGATCGCAGCAACTCGGGCGACTTCTCTTGGGGCGCTATGGCACCTTTGGTCTTAGCCATTACCACTCTGTAGGCGTCACCCCATTGACTAGAATTGGCACTCTCGCATTGACTATCAAAGCATGTCCGTTTTCGAGTCTTAATTTCTTTTTTGAGAGCCAACTTTGCCTTTCTGAATGCTGCACCGCGTACTTCTCTTTGTGCTTCTGTGCGTACGCGTTGCATTCTTCGTTTAGCCCGGAGGCAGATTGCTCGAAGATTTACAGTTGATTCGCACCACCAGTACACTGGCGGCCTGTTGTCTCTAGGAGGGGCTTTCCTTGGCATGGATGCATCACACCCTCGTGATATCACAGCAACCAGCTTCGCCGTCGAAGCGCGCTGTTTTCCATCCTCGGACTTGGGTCGAGTTACATTGCGCTGCCTTCCGCCCGCCTGGTATTATACTATAGCGAATCGATTGATCATCGCTATGAGTGTACCCGTCATCAACGCGCCAGTTCATGGTACCTGATTCTACCCCCTTACCCCGAATCCCATTACCCCGAATGCCATTAACCCGAACGCCATTACCCCGAATTCCAAAACCCCGAACGACCCATCACCCCGAATGACACTTCCCCGAATTCCAAAATCATGGGGAAATCTAATCAATATCATCATGTCAAGATAATTGTTAATTCGGGGAAATAACATTCGGAATGATGGAATTCGGGGTAATGGTACATTCGGGGTTATGGAATTTGGGGTGATGGGTTTCGGGGAAATGGCATTCGGGGTAATGGGGTAGAATCGCAGCGGGTACCCCACTCCACTGCCCATGCATGAAAATCGCCAGCTATCACTACTGGCTGCCGATTAGCTAGTTCGGCTATCATCCTGTCGACCATGTGGGAAAATTCCTCAATCTACCACCTTGGGGGCGCGTAACACCTGCAATAGAACACACCGTTGATTTTTGCTCTAGCAAAACCGTCATTTGAGCTAGAGACTACTTCTTGGATTGGGTATCGTCCTGTCGTCCCTATAGCTTCTAGCTGTTGAGACCTATCCGTCACCCAGTTCCCGTTGTTGGCTGGTATGCGGTATGGGTCCGATTGTAACACCACGTCAGTCTTGGTTTCCGAGACTGACTGCCAAAGTAGCTGCTGGGCTGCATCACAGTGGTTCAAATTCTGTTTTGGCTGCTTTGATACTCCGCTTGTGCCCGGATATTTGGGTCCGCCCGTTAAGTGTCCGTTGTCTGCTCTGTCGACACATATTAGGCACTTAGCGATTTTCTTACAATCGCTTGCTCTATGGCCTTCGGTGCCGCATTTTCTGCACATCTCACTTCTGTCGGGACCTTTGCAACTCCACGACTTATGGCCCTTCCCGAAATACTTGAAGCAAACTTCAGGAGGCTGTTGTATGCTCAGCCGGCAAACCGACCAGCCTACCTTGAGTATGTATTAACGAAAATTTGCTGCTAGCTCCACCAAGCAAATAAATTCCATATCAGGTTTTCCCGATAACACTTGATTTGTTGTACAATTATGCCGAAGACACCAATCTTATAACTAATCAGGATTTTTAAATATAAAAGATTGAATTAAAAATGATGCCAGCTCCACCTTGCAGATGTATTCTCAACAAGGTTTGGCACTGGCAGATAGTCTGATAGTCTGATCTGCTGAACAACTTTGCCCAAGACACCACCCAGGTAACCACTAAGCATTTGAATAAGCAGCACAGCAGACAGCTTACAACATTTCAGATGCTTTCTGTCATATCAAAGCAGTTTGATTGCTTAGCCGTCTCAAATCAGCAGAAGCACTGCTATTTAAAATCAATCTGTTCTTAAGAAGCATGTCTACTGCAAGAGCTTATTTTTGTTCTGAGCAACCGAGATGCTTGTTTGTTGCGATACAATTGCTAAAAAAAAGAGTAAAGCACATAGGTTACGATTTGACAAAGCGTTTTGTCTCTTTCATACCAATCGCTAGTTTGTGTGTATGTTTCGGTAACCTGGTTCGCGGCTATGATGCGAGAAGAGATTTCACAAAGCACCCAACTTATGGAAAACCACGCAGAATACCGAAAAAACATCAACAACTACGTTGCCGCAAATGGTTTTCGAGTTTTGGAAGGAATTAGCTCATGTGTGATTTGTAGCTCCCAGACTCACATTTTTTCAGAAGGTGTACGCTAAGAATAAATGTTATCATTTTACAAAGGAAGCAACATATTATAAGTTGAATCAACTCGTACAAGATACTACGGATAATTACAAAGTCCACACGCTTTCCTCTTTCACTTTCTTCAACACATGCCAGTATATCGATCATTTACTGGCTATACAACATTTTCAAACCTCAAAAGGGTTAGCTTAAGTAGGGCACAAATTCATCGCTCGTCACCCAAGCTTCCGTAGCAGTTCCTGCTGCGCGAAGCATCAGCATTAAAAAACTTACAATCGCCAGATTCTCAATACGAATCCCAAACCTGGATCTGAGCAAAAACTTCACCACAACAACACCAAGCTCCAATAACAGAAACCATGACACGAGAGAAAGAGAAGAGAAAGGGGGTCAACATTTTGTTTTTCTCTTCGCACACCACCAAGGCGTTACACTTTTTTGACAGTTAAATGCAACGTTCCTGAAGGTGTAGCATTGAAGCAGCCCGTTATTTCGCCAAAACCTGCATTGGGGAAGCACTAATGACAGCTATACGCTTGATAAGCATTTATTGCTTTGCCGTGCCAACGAATATAATGCTGTGTGTATGCTATTTTAAATGCTTCATGGTTACTTGGGCAATCTTCTAGCTTATCAGGTTCTTGGGATATTCGTTGAATGGATGATATGGCAGATTCTCGTACCCCAAGATTATCCGGAATAACCATATTCCCGATTTCATCGGACTAGAAGAGTTTTTTTGTAAGTTCTGAAAACTTGAACAAAGTCCATTAAGAAATAAAAAAGTTATGAAAATTTTAGAGTGTTTTTCAGCATGTGAAAAAATTTCACTGAAAAGTATTTTGGCTGGTTGAAGGTGAATGTATTCTTAAATAGACTTACGATAAATTGTATTACTGGTAAAGGTTTTCCGAGTAACGGCATAGAATCAAGTTTTATATCTTAAACAATTGATCTCAACTAGTTCACCTAAAAAAATAAAATACCAATCGCCCTATACTGGCCAGCTTCGGTACAATATTTCTCCATAAAGTGATTCTCCTGTAGAAAAACTTGCACTCGGTTACCTACCAAGCCTTATGCTTCATCTACCACTACCCTCCAGTTGTCGGGCGTTTATTTCGGTCCACAGAAAGAAAACAAGAAATTTATGCAAAAAAGTTTGTGCTTTTTCGTTTCGGTTTCTTCACAACACCGACTGCCATAGTGAGAGTACCAACCTACTGGTACTAAAGTGATTGTAATTTTTCACAGTCGATTCAAGCGCGATGAACTTTTGGTTAGGTTCGCCAAACCAAAGAAAATCTATTCCGGATCCGGATATTCCACGGTCGCGGACATGGCGGGGTTAAGAGGGCTGGTTGCAATAAATTTCACGGTTTGATTCACGGGAAGACGGCTTGCTTATTCTTGGCGGGTGCCGTTGTTAGCAGAAGCGCAGCTGTACAATTGGTGGCGAATTGGAAGCAACGGATTCCGGGAATTAACTCGGTAAATTATCCTTGCGCTTTTTCTGGTTCACACTCTCTGGACTCTGAACGCTGGGAAGCATATTGGGGGAGTGGTCTCATTATGCAAATCGGGAGGATTATTGTAGGATTTCGACTGGAATGGCTTCCAATTTGGGTTACGGCGGTCTTGTTGCCGGGGGATTTGTGGTTATTTGTAAGGGTCATTAAAGATTAACTTTTTCAGATAATTGCTTCCTCAATGCCATTTATTGGGCTTATTTTGCTTACACTGGATCGATTAAAATAAAACATTAAGACATAAGTTTATAAAATTGAAAGAGATTGCATTGTTATCTCCTAAACTCTGCTTGCCAGCGATGAAGTTAGGAACATTTGTTTGCGTACAATATGGTGATCGAGTAACATTGCTTGTCTGGGTAGGCGTCAAAAACCGTAGGTGACTCCAAGATCCCTACTTATCCCACTAACTCAATATGCTTCCCATGACAACTGTTGAGGTGCAGAGGTATTCTCAGTCTCTAGTCACAATGTAGACTACCATTCCTTCTCTTCCATGATGACCGTGAGGACGCGACCGACTTTTGAATTTTGATCTTTGAATTTGTAAACCTTAAAAATGTATTTGTATTTTGTATTTGTATTTGGACTATAGGCTGTAAGCCCGTTACCCTTACTTAAAATTAACAAACAAATTTCTTAGTAGTCTCTTAAAAATATCCTTAATCTACTACGAATTTCATCACTAGTCATATTAATAGAAATTACATCCTGTAGTCTGTTGAAGTCATTCATAAATCTAGCTGTAGGCTCATGCCGGGTGTAGTTTCTCGACCTCAATGGGGGATCAAACACCCTTCTGCGGCGAAGTGAAACTGGACTGGTGTTAAAACAAAGCCGATCGTACAAAAGTGTACTCCTTATGCGTCCACTCAAAATATTGCAGA
Organism: Aedes aegypti; assembly: GCF_002204515.2. Classification (NCBI taxonomy): domain Eukaryota; kingdom Metazoa; phylum Arthropoda; class Insecta; order Diptera; family Culicidae; genus Aedes; species Aedes aegypti. The sequence goes on along the minus strand of NC_035109.1, from coordinate 321,435,192 downwards.
AAAATACAATGTCTGCGATCTGATGTCTGTTGCTTATGCTGTCGATATCTACAAGGCGGCAAAGTTCATCGTAATCAGGCATTTGCTCTCTAGTCCATCCTAGGTTTCTCAGCGCAAATTTCACGAACTTCCTCTGGATTGCCTCAAGTCTTTGCACATGTATATCATATTGGGGACGCCATACAACGCTCGCAAAATCAAGCTTAGTCCTAACTAGGTTGGTGTAGATTGTTAAAATAGCATGAGGATCATCGAAATCTCGGCCAAAACGTCGGGTCAGCGCGAATAGTTGAAGTGATTCCTTAACAACTGTGTTGATGTGGTCGTTAAACGTTAAGCACTGATCCATCGTCACACCTAGATCTCGAACAGTTTCTACGCGCCGCAAGATCGTGTGTCCCAAGCTGTAGTCAAATATAATTGGTTGAACTCTTCTTGCGTATGTTATTACAGAACATTTGCTTGGATTAATACTCAGCCTATTCACGTCGACGAAGTTGGTCACAGCGCGCATAATACTGTCTATTTCCTCGACGTCAAAAGCCTTGCTCATATCTGTATATACACAGTCAACTTGGTATCCCTTGGAGACAAAGTCGGTGACTATGGAACTGAACTCACACAGGTTCGTCACAACTGACTTACCTTTGAGAAAGCCATGCTGTGCAGCAGAAACACGTTCACTGACACGTTCGTAGAGATGGCAGTACACTAATCGTTCGAACAATTTTGGTGTCGCGGACTGAATTGCTATTCCTCGGTAGTTCTCAGTGTCTGAACGTGAGCCCTTTTTATGAACCGGAGTTATGTGAGAGATTTTCCAGAGATGTGGAAAATAGCCGGATGAGAGCGATGAGTTGAACAGAATGGATAGTGGTTCACAAAGTTCGTCCTTGAATTCTTTGAGAATCTTTGCTGGCAATTTGTCCGGACCTGCTGTTTTGCTTGAATCTAGATCTGCCAAACCTTGATTCACTTCATCTTGAGATAATTCCATTACATCACCATGCGCGTTGATTGGAGGATTATAGTCGTTTGGAATATCGTCGCGATAAACACTCTTGAAGTATTCGGCGAAAAGTTGAGCTGTGTCTTGTCCATTTGCGGAGGATCTGTTACCATACTTCATGACCTGTGGAACTCCTGCGTTCTTACGCCTACCATTTACGAATTTCCAGAATGATTTAGGATTAGCTTTGATCCCATTTTGAATCTTAGAGATGTAAACTTGATACGCTTCTCTGTGCAGCACCTTGAATGTTGCCAGAAGTTCTTTATACGAGGCAATGTTCTCCGGGGATGGATTACGACGCTTTTTCTTAAGTGCCTTCCGCTTATCTTTAAGGACTTGAATGAGAATCGGAGAGAACCATTCAGGATATCGGCTTTCCCGAATCGATCGACTTCTGGAGAATGGAGCAAACCGTGAAAATATGCTGAACAACACGAAGTAAAACGACAAAACGTTGTCTATTATGTCGTTATGTTGCAAACGTTAGTCTATTATGTTGCTAACTATTGCGGAAAATTCAAGTTCGCAATTCAAAACGTCGAGTGAATTAAGGAATTCGAGCATCGACGCGGCTTGCTGATCATGCGTGTGCGAATTACGTTCATACTCTGATTGAGAAATGAAAACATTGCTCCATGAAACATCTCTTATCGCTTCTTTAACAGACGCGACATTCATCAACTCTAAATTCAAATGAGTTTTAGGCATACCGGCTTCCAATTCGCGTAGAGTATCTGTAGCTATCGTCAGTTGCATCGCGTAGTGGTGAACTTCGTGCTTGATTATCGGGTCGGTAACAACAGCTTGACAGGACTCGGTGTCAGTGGTGAATATGAGATCCAAATAGTTATTGTTTTGGTTCGGCAAATCACACACTTGCATAAGTCCAGCCGACAGAAATCCATCAACAATGGCCATTTCACTTTGCGTAGTAATCCGATCGGGTAAGAGAAAACAATTATTTCCTTCTTGAAAACGCTGATTCCATTTCAAATTCGGTAGGTTGAAATCTCCAAATACAAGCACGACGTCGTGCGGGCCAACGGTCTCAATGATGGACTCAACAAATTGGGCGAACGATTGATAACGGTGAACATTTGAGGTAGGTGGAATATATCCACAGCACAGGAAAATATTTCCATTCATTGTGTCTATTCTTACGCATATCGCTTCATTATTTTCAGCGCGTGCAAACTCACGGCAAACGAGACGACGATGAACTGCTATCAGCACTCCTCCACCGGAATGTTTCTCACTATTGTTTCTGTTCCTATCGCATCGGTAGACGGAGAAACATGAATTGAACAGCAAACTATCTTGCACAGAAGAGTCCAGGTAAGTTTCACTGAAGGCATACGCATCGTAGTCCAATTCCAACGATGACAAATACAGGCTTTTTTGCCGATCGCTCCCTCTAATGCTGTTCATATTTTGATAGTAAATGTTGACGGCTGCTTTTTCATTTACAGGCATCTCTAAATTCGATGATTGCGACGTGTGGTACATTTGTGTTCCTGTTTCATCCGTGAGGGTAGGTAGTCCTTCAGCATTATAACATCTCGTGTGTGTAAAATTCGTTTCGCATCTTGTTTCAGAGAGTCCGTCATCATCGTTATTATTGCTGCATTGCGACCGCCGCTCGGCTGGGAGGTGCAAGTGGTGTTGAGAAAAAGTCGTTTGATTGATTTCGCTGACGCTCAACTCGAAAAATAGCAGGTCCTCGTTCAACACCAACAAATTCTCGGAAATAAATTCCCTTTTGCCAGTTTTCTGGCTGCATTGCTTTTTCTTTCCACTTCATTCCCATGCCAATTTTAAATGATACGAAGGAGAGCTGATTGATCTCAACCCCCCTACGGACCAACTTCACTACCTCGACAGGCACATTCATATCCAGATTCCGTTGAACCAGATTAGAGATTTCCTCCACAGTGGCGTATGGGGAAAACCTCGACAAGAACAACCAAAACTTGGACTCTCTTGCAACCGATTGTACAACAGGGATGGGCAAGGCAGGGTCTGGCTCTTTGCTACCACAAATCGCCCGAGGTGCATCTTCATCGATCTGTGGCGGATTGATTTGGATGCGTGGGCGTTTTGATGACCTGGGTTGAATGGCAGGCCAAGGTGAGCGATTAGGAAGATCCTGCTGTTGCTGTTTCCCTACTATTTCATTGATTTTTTCGGTATTCCTCTTTATCTCACCCCGCAAATCATCCAACAGCTGATTTTGTTGACTCATCACAGCTTGTAGTAGATCATTTGTAGAGTTAATAGCACCACGAAAACGCGTGCTACTCATCAACTTTCTGCAAGCTGGACACATCCAATAGATCAGCGAGTTTGATCTGACCTCCTCCCATGCACTCGCACTGAGGTGTGAGCATTTCAGGTGGAACGTAGCCTTGCAAAACCCTTGACAGGTCACTACATCACTTTCATCGGTAATTGAAACTGCACAACCGTGACAACGTTCCTCCATAATGCACTTCTGATTACTGGATCTTTGAGTGAGAATTTTCGGAACACTACTAGTCGCGCCAATGGATAGATGGACAATTGCCTTATAGATCACAAAACTACAATTTAAAAATCTCAAAAACACGTAAAAAACGTAACGAAACTATTCAGCGGAATGGATACTACAACCATAAGCTTTGTTTACAAACAATCATACAAATGGTAGAAACTACGATTTGTACCATTAGGACTTGATTCTGTCCATTTTATAATCGACCACACCTGGAATCGTTTTTTTGTAACAAAACAGCTTCTAGAGAAAAGTCCTTCAATCGAGCACATTTGCACCTGAACGGATATTTCAATCACTTTCCCGGCATCAGTTCCATCGAGTTGAGTGGAAAACTCAACTTGAGCGAGAAAACAGCAAAGCTGCAAAAAATATGGCACAAACGATGAAGAAAAACACTGATTAAATATCGTTGTTTACTGTTTATACACTTCTTTTTGACGAGAGTTCGGAATCGTTCGAAAGGAAATGTTCGAGCAGTTTAGTGAACTTCTGTGGCAGCTGATAGCAGAAAACCGGCTGAAGAGAATTGAAGTGTGATTTTTACACCGACGAAAAACACTTATCCGCATTATCAAAATTGAGTTAATGTAAGTAGAATGCCATCCTCAAGAAATTGATGAAATTACACTACGATACCGGTCAGGTACCTCGCCGGGCGACCCTTAAAATCTCCATAAATTGCATTATTTTCATTGTACCCATTCTGAGTTTAATCTGCTCTCATGCTACTTTTTTACGACCGGTTTCGATGCTTTGATCTTGTGAATGGCGGCAGAGCTCTCTTGTGCGAAAAAGCATCAAGTAGCTGTGAAAAGAATGGCAAACAGTGTTTCAAGTGTGGCCCTGTGCAGAAAATCTTCCGAAGCAAGTTCACGCCGGGTTCGAGTTGGGCAACGTTGGGTTCTTTTTTTATCGCACAATAAATTCACCCTGTCAACTCTGTCGTGCGATGGCACCAGGGTCCTCTGCAACTTCAACAGGTTGCTAAAGTTTTGCTCTTGATGGTAAAATGCTGAAAAACTATGCGAAATACGAAGAGTGGGAAAAATTGCGACGGACAATTACCGGACTGTCACACGGTGTCATCCAACGTTGTGAGTTAGGAGTTTGTCGTTGTATCTTTGGAGGGTTGTGAAAAATACAGATCCGGATAATATGTCTAACAGGATATAGTAACTTAGCCTACAAGTTGCAGAATGATGATTTTTACAGCACGAGTCGAACATATGTCCAACTAGACTTGCCGAGTTGGATAATTACAACGAGTGCTATAAAAATTGAGCTTTACAACGAGTTGCGTACAACATTTTTTGCAATTTCGTAGAAGACCACTTGAGGGTATCAGAAATCATATCGGAATGCATTCACCATTCTCCTGCAATTTCTGAAAATGAGTAGCCAATGATTCCGATGAGCCGATTGAACATTTTTGGATGTGTGTAGGGTTGTCGCAAATTTAAAAGTAAAATCTGAAGAAGAAAATCTGTAGCATAAAAAAAAATCACTCGGATAATTTCAAGCAGCAAATCTGTAGCATAAAAAAACACTCGAAAAATTTCAAGCATAATTCTTAAGAAACCTCTGACGCAAAATGCTTAGGGAAATCTTTGGCAGACTCTCTGAAAAAAAAAAATCGCAAGGGAAATAGCTGAAATAATCTCCTGAGTTTAGCTCCTAGGCTGCTCAATGGGAGATTTGTGGGTTGGGAAATGCTGAGCACAGGGTCGCTTATTCTTAATAGCACCGTTACGTTGACTAAACCGGTCACTCACCTTTAGCAGGAGCTGGATTCTAACCGCCAGCTGTCAGTTCCGTATGAGGGGAAGGAAACCAACTATTTTCTGGACCAAAGTCAGCAGAATTCAAGGTGAAAATCGTATTTCTCCAACGGACTACCCAGATCGAGGCGTGAATGCCCCTTTTTGGGCACGGGAAAGCGAGCAAAATATCAAAAGGGTGTATATAAACCAATTGTGGGGTTTTCAAATAGAAAAATAACCACCAAAGTTTCTAACTTACATGCCTACATTTATTTTGCCTCTTTGGGCCCTAAAGAGAGAGACATCATTGGTAAGGTGTACTTGCGATTTTGGTGAGGGTGGTTGGTGCTGTACGGTGGCTAGCTTGTTGGTCGGTGGTGGTAGGCGGTGGCATGCATGCATCGGAGGGGTGGCTTTCACGGCGGTAACAAATGGCTTGACTGGGGTGGGTTTTCGACGAAGGCTGAACGCTGCCGCAGAGAATGCGTTGGGAACCTCTGCGCAGAATGATGGGGTTGGTGGCTTACACGGACGCAGCAATACTAACGGCGAAGCTGGTTGATGGAGAACGCAGACGCAGACAATGCGTTGGAAACCTCTGCTATGGCCGACTCAATCCACAATTCGGCTTAAAGGACTGCCGATTCCCAAAATGGAGATGGTGGGGAGTGGTCTTCAAAGGAAATCTTCCGTCCGCAATTCCAGAATCCTCCAGGTGGCTTGGGTTCAGGGTATTGTAATAATGTCCGGTTTAGACCGGCCCAAAAGGCCTTGGGAAATTCTGTGGATGCACAAAAAGAAGTCCTCCGGTTTGAGAACCCGAAAGTCAAAACGAAAAGGCCCAGAAGTGGACCTATCCCGGGAAATTAGCACACCATAAAATGTCTCTCTCTTCCTTCACCAAACTATTTGATTACAATAGTAACAAAAGAATTACCTAAAAAATTTTGAAGTCCTATTCAACTATAGGAATTAATTGAACCTTTTGTTTGATGGTTCTATTGTTTTAGCTATAACAAAGACACATTATAATTACAATCACATAATACATTTTTTGTAACTAACCGTACTTTTAACTATTTATCGTACTTCTTAACACTTGCCGTACTATTAGCTTTAAGTTTTAACTAGCTTTTAAGTTTTAACTAGCTTTTAAGATGTTTTTAAGAATACACGGCGCGCACTACTATTATCTGTGATAGTCACGAACAGAATGAAATACATTTCCCCTGGAATTCTTTGCTTGGACATTAATCAGCAGAAAACATCCGAAGTTTGGCAACTCACCCGAAGTGAGGCCACTCAGATTTAGGTTGGCAACATTTCCGCGCAGGGATCATGTTAGGCCGACTACATTTAGGTAACTCAAACCGCTGCCAATAAATGACGCAAGTTTCGAGACAACGTAACGTGTGTTACTATAATAACGCCTTTAGCTCTGCAATGACAGCAAAAGGTCCCGCCAGTGAGGCTGTCATTTCAATTTTTGAATCTATGATTTGGAGTGGGAATTGGGAACACACTAACAGGCGGGTTTAATGTACAGGGATGTTTAAGGAGGAGCCTACAAACTAAAAAATTTGGAACCGACGGTTACATGAGAATTTCTGATGTGAAATCTGGAATAATCTCTGGAGAAATCCCTGGAATATTTCCAAAAGAAATTTCTTGAAGAATTCATGGAGGCATCTCTGGAGAGGTTTCATGAGGACTCCTTGGAAGTTTTACTGGAGAAATCTCATGAGAATTTCTTGAGAGCTCTCTGAAAGAATCCTTGTGATTTTTTTTTCGTGAAGAAATCTTGAATTCCGTGAGGAATCTTAAGAGAAATTCTGGGAGAAATCTCTGAAAAAATTCTGAAGGAGCCTGGGAGAAAATTCCTGAATAATCCATGAAGAAATATCTGGAACAAATTGATGTAGAATACATGGAAGAATCTCTGAAAGCGTTCTAGAAATAATTTAAAAATATGTTTAGAAGGAATCTTCGGAGCAACTAAGGGTGAAATTTCCAGTAAAATTCCTGTCGGTAGCATCCCTGGTAGAATACCTGCTGCAATTGTTTCAAAGTCATTGGCAATTCAATTCTAGAAATGTATCCAACATTTCCTGAGGGATGTATTTTGGCAGATTTCTGCAGCAGTTTTGCCTGGAAATTTTCACAAGTCAAAAGTCTTCAAAAGTATCAAGGAATTTGTGATGCATAACAAAAAATTACTAAAAAAATGTGTTTACAAATGTCATGTTAAGAAATATACGAAAAACCGAATTTATGTACTATACCATTTAATTCGGCTAGACTTGACTTCGAGTCTAGTACACGACACTGAAGATGGCCTTACAGTTGAGGTCAAAATACGCGTCAAAGGATACAAACTCTAGTGGAATTAAATGGTATAGTACTCAATTCGGTTTTTCATTTACTCAAACGAATAGATCAATAGTAAAAATTCTATAATTCTTTGCCGTTTTTCTGCTTGCAGAATTGTGAAAAAAATGTTCCAGAGGTACAAAATTCTGAAGTTATCTTACCTGAGAAAATTTAATATTGCCGAAATTAGCTAGGAATTCCCTATTTAATCTAAAAAAATATAGAAGGTATCAAAAATTCTTGAAAAATTATCCAAAGTTCATTCAGCAATCGTGCAGAAAACCATTTAAGAATATCCCTAGAATTTTGTCAACAATGCCGTAAATATTTTTAGTGGTTCTGATTAATACGAATTGTTTTAGAAATTCTTTAAATTATTCCCTACAATTCACAATGAATCACAAAATATCAATGGAAATTCGATTAAATTATTCTCCAGGAATTATGGAAGCAAAACAGAAGTTTTCCACAAAACTGGTAGTTCATGTATGATCTGCATAAATGGGTCGGTTCTATGTCTTTTTTTGATTTCCATTATAGAAATCATGAAAAATGGGAGAGGAAGAGATTAGTTTAAGAATTATAAATGTGAGCCAAAGGTTCAACGTTATATGCTAATAACATACTAAAATGCATCTTGATTTGAAAAAAAAAAAAAAAAATAACGTGAAAAAACAATTTACTAAGCCATGACCCTCATCTGCTAACACTTATTATCATCATGTTCAAACATAGTATTCAATTTTGCCCCACCCGTTTTACCTTACTCCGGTGTACCTTATAGCGTTAAGAACTCATATTTACAGAAAAAATGTCGATTAGTTCGATTAATTGAAAAAAACTGGTCGATTAATCATTATCGATAATCGACATTCTTGAACTGTAATCGATTATCAACTAATCGATTAATTGAGATTTTGCGACAACCCTAGATGTGTGTATCGTGTGGCAGGTATGAAGGTACTTCATGCTCTGCGAAGTCGATAAAATTCCCAACTTGAAAAGACCGATGGGATTCAAACCCATGTCCCTTAGCTTGGTCTTGCAGAAAAGCTACGTGTTTACCGTTATGACTATCTTGGCCTAATGAACATAACCCTAGGATATCGAAATACCCATAACCGTTTCCGTTATGCCGAATTAGAAAAAAAATGACAATATAACTAATCAGCATACACGTTTTTGAACCAGTTTAAACATATCCCCAGGAATTTGTCCAGGAAAACCTCCTGAGATTCCATCACGAGTTCCTGTCGAAGTATGTTTTCATCAGCCATTTGTCTTGACACTCATCTATAGATTACTCCAGGGATTCCACTAGAGATTTCGTCAGAGATTCCTCCGAGAATTCCTTTAGGAATTTCTAATAGGAGAACTTTTGACCGTTACTAGATTTTTTAGGCCTGTTCTGATAGGGCCCCACATAGGGTGTTTTGTGTATTTTTGACAGTGCGTTACGCGTATATAATTTGGCCACTTCTATTTGATTTTGCCGTAAATGGCCAAATTATATACGTGTAACGGTCTGTCCAAAATACTTTGATCACCCTATACCTTTATCAATTCCTCCAGTAATTATATCCGGTGTGCCTCTAGGGATACCCCCAAGTATGATTACAGGGATTACTGCGGGAAAATCTCTACAAGGATTCTTCTCGAGATTTGGCGAGGAGTTCCTCCAGTGATTCCTCCATAGTAGAGTGTCCATTTCCCGGCCATTTTGCTCGTCCCGGGATAAAAATCTATGCTTGTCCCGGAAATCCCGGGATCAATCAAACATTCAATAAAACTAGCATTTCGGTTGAAATGGAAGTACAAATTCAACAATACATTTTTTCCAATGAAATAAACAGATAATGTAACTTCAGGAATTTCGCCAAGAATTTCTCCTGGAAATTTCCAAACAATTATTCCAGGGATTGCTCCAGAGATTCTTTCATAGATTTCTCCAAGCATTATTTAAACGTTTTTTCCTGATTTTCCTATAGAGGCATTATTTAAACGTTTTTTTTCCTGATTTTCCTATAGAGCTTCCTCCAGAAATCTTACCAGAGACTACTCCATTACTCCAAGGATTCCTCCAGGAAAATCTCTACAAAAATTCTTGGTCCCCTTCGATGATGCCATAGAAGGCTTTATTAGGAATATAAAATACAAATGCGATTTTCATAGCATTTCAAGACGAAGGACAGCCCACTTCGGCAGAATATATGAGATATTTGCAGGCTGAATATTGTGTAATACTTTGGAAAGATATCAAGTACACCGTTTTGTCTTCCGAACAAACTCATATTCCGAACATTGTGTGTCGATTTTTTTAGAAATGTTTCGCTGAAATGTGTCATCATATTATCAGGAAATGGCAGTCAATTACAATTCAGTTTAAACGTCTTCAAATCTATTTTATACCTCGGGAGTAGTGATGATTTTTAAATTCGAAGTAAGTAAAACTAGCTGAGATGAACTTATTTGCGAAATTATTAAGTTGAATACGATTTATTCACGCTGCTCCAAATTTAAATTAAGATGCTCGGAATATGAGACAGAATGAACACAGGGTTCGGCATTTGAATCAAAATGTTGCGCCATATTTTTACTAAAAAAAAAACAAATCACAATAAACATTTCAGTCGGCACATCCAACTACAGACACAGCGAAGAAATTTAAACTTTCATAAATATCAGCTAATTTATGTTTTTTGGATACATTTGAAGTCACTGTTGGCCTTAAGTGTTCTGAATAAATTCCTATACAAATCCCTCTAGAGATTCCCTCATGAGTTTCTCCAAGAATTTAATCAGAAATTATCCTTAGGCTTTCTCCAGGGAATCCTCCAAGATTTTTTCCAGGAATTGCTCGAGAAACTCCTTTACTGAAGAAGTTTTTGAAAAACCCCTGGATAAATTCCTGGAGGAATCGCTGCAGAAATTATTTAGGTTATCTCTGGAGGAATCTTTACAAAAATCTCTTGAAGAAATCCTCAGAGATCCCATGATGATCCCCTTTATATGGAGAAACTTCTGCAGTATTACAAGAAGGAATTCTTAGATCAATCTCTAGAAGAATATCTGGGAGAATTCATTGGAAACATCCTTTCATAATCTCTGAAAGATGCTTGGAAAATTCTTGAAAAAAAATCTTGCAGGAGTCTCTGGATGAATACACGAGGAAATCTCTGGAGGAATTCCTGAAGAAATCTCTGAAACAATTGTTAGAGGAAACCATGTAGAGATATTTTCAGAGTAGTTTTTGGAGTAATTCCTGAAAAAAAATGCTGGGTAAATCTCTGGAGGAATCCCTGGATAGATTTTCCTGGAAGAATCCCTTGACAAATTCGTATAGGAATCTCTGAAGATTACTTGGCTTAATTGCTGAGTGAACCAATGAAAGGTTACGTGGCTTTATTGATGAACGATTCTTTGATTACCTACTTGCTTGACCTTGCATAAGGAGTGTATCGAAAAGTAGTCGCAAACATTCAAAACGGTATATCTCAGAGCATAGTTCATCTTTTTAAAAGCTTTTTTCACGCAAATCTTCATCATGTCATCAAATATTGAAGCAGCAAAAAAAAATTGAATAATATGCAGTCTTAATATAAATACAACAAGGTTTATAAAGCATGGAAAATAAAGTCTTGCACAGAATTACATTTTTGAAGTGTCTTCTGAAGATTCGATGATTTGTATTGAACAAAATGTATATCAAACAAACTAGGATGAAAAGCTTGTTCTATCGGAAAATATGTTTACTTCACACAGCACGTAAAAAGAAATTCAAAAAAATAAATTATTGCTCTAAAAAAGCTCAATTATTGGATCAAGGTCGGTTTTAGAAAGTCACTTTCGTTTAATCAACTTTTGAAGCTCTGTCATATACAGCGGTAATTATAAAGAGTAACATTTTTTGCTTAGGTTACTTCATAATTATGCAAAGAAACTTTTCCAATCAAAAAACATTTTTTTTTCATTACAATCGTTCGATATTACCATTAACGTGTAGAAAGAAAAAATCAAAAAACGAGGTCCTTAAAAATCGTCTTTTTTCGATATTTGTATTTGCTTTAAGATTCTTGTTAATGATTTTTTCAAAATATTTTTTACACTATGTCATGAGAGTTGTGGCACAGAATATATTAGCATAAACGAAAACCATTTTTTCTTAAAATTTAACACATTCATTAACATATCAATTTTTTCAGAGGTGTGCAAGATTTTCATCGACATCTGTTAGTAATTTGCCAAATTATCATGCAAAATGCTACTTTATTGAAACAATATCACCGCATCATCATTTTTAAATACATTGTAAAGCATTTCTGATCAAAAAATTGTTTGTAGGTTCAACCCATTATTTTTGAGACTGTTTTGAAAGTTTGCGACTACTTTTCGATACACTCCTTATTGGCCGCCGGACACCAGAGATGTTCCGGATTTTCCGAGGTTATGTCCAAATGGCATTTTTTCTGTCGCTAGTATTTTTGTGCGGTGTGAACTTATAGAAACTAAAACTAATAGGAAATTCAATGCCGGTGGACGCATTAAGATTGGTTGAAAATCTTCAGAAATATGACCATTTCCATAAAACTGGTTCTGGAAAACATGGTCAGTCATGTTTGTATTTCCAATCCTGTAAGTATTATCTTGAGCTTAATCCAAGTGGGCACCAAACTTCAAGATGATAGTTCCAGCAGCATATTCAGAACTATTAGATGCCCTGACCACTTTATAGTAGGTTCCAGGTGCCCTGGGGTGGCCAATTAAGAGCATGTTTGGACCATATCAGTATGAGTATCAAATATCAAGATTTTCGAAGGCGATTCTACCGGAAACAGTTCTAGAACCACCGACTGCCGGACTACTGTATAACAGGTTCCAAGTTCCCCGTGGGATGTGGTCATGTTCCGAATTAGCCACTGGAATCTACTATAGAGTGTTTATTACATCTTGTGGTTCTGAAAACGCTCCACATCTTCCAAGGGACATGGAACCTCCTGTTTAGTTTAGTTTCATGGTAGATTGTGATTCTAAAACTACTTCCGGAAGCATTTTTTTTTTTAAATATTGAAGTTTGTTACCCATATTGATATGACTGTGAAATCGACCACTTCCATCGAGGTACCCGAACTATACAATGGTCATGACAGCCGATGGTTTTGGAAGTTCTTTCGGAAGCATCTAGAATATGATGCTTCCTAATCTAAATCTTGTTATTTGATATCTATATTGATGTAATTACGGACATTATTTGAATAGGCCCCATCCCTCGGAGCCCCTAGAACCTACTTTATAGTGGTCATGGGAGTATGTGGTTTTGCAAATGTTTCCGGAATCATCACTTTCAAAAATCTTTAAGTTTGATGTCCATATTGATATGGTTCCGAACGTGTTCCTAATTGGCCACTTCCCCCAGGGCACCTGGAACTTGGTATAGAGTGATCAGTGCGAATACAACCTAGGAAAATTCGGAACATTTACGATGTCCTGTGGCCAATATGCATGGCTAGAAACTAGACCAAACTCGACGTCGATTGTTTCCAGGTGCATCCAATTTCATCAATTTTTCATAAAGTTATAAGCATTTGAAATTAGGCAAACTTTTGCCTATCTCAATAATTTTGCCGATTCCCTGTGTCTCCTACAAATTCGCTTGCTATTTCGTTTTTAAAAAAATCTCACAAGGTTTCGCCCAAAACGTACTCGAGAATGTTACTATCGCCCAATGTTAAGAAAACTATAAGGGTACATCCCTAAGGGGATGTACGAACTGGTTACGTAGGACCACGATGGTTAATTTAACTGAATTTGATGTCGTTCTTGTTGCTCGTTTTGACTTCATACTGTTTTCAGTGCTCGAAACTTTCGTAAATATTTATGCATATAACGATTTGCAGCCAAGTGTACGTTTAATCATGTCACAAATATACATTATCTTTATCCGATGAATTCGTCATATTTATCTATGAAAATGTGAAATTTCACTTCAGGTTGTATGATCATTTTGAAATTATATTAGTAACCTCCTATGAAATATATGGTAGCATTGGAAAGAACAGTAGTGATTAAGGCTTATTCAGCATGCTGAAGCAAAATCTAAGTAATTCTAATTAAAGAATATTTAACAGCAATGTGTCTATTGGAAGTTATTCGAGGATTATAATGAAAGCTTCAGTCATCGCTTTGTTGATCTTATGGTTTGAGAGAAATATTATTCATTGCTTGGCAATGTGATAAATAAAGTCGGAAATATTACTCTGTTAACTCTCTTACACACATTTGGTGGCCCTGAAAAGAACCAAAGGCTTTGTTAGCTCGGATACTGTCATATATGCATCGCACTACAGAATGTTATTAGTTGATTGCCATGGTTAAACGAAGAATCCCCAACGCAAGTGTAGAAATTTGTATAAGTTCTCTGCTTATAAGACGAACCAGTTGAATGTTTCGTGGTGTGGATCAGCAACAGGTATTAGATCATACGGCTGAAGTCGAAATCGGAAAACGTAGCTTAAGTTTGAAATCTTGAGCGATACCACAAGCCGGACGCTCGATTTGTCTTATAATAGTAGTAATGATGCCTAATGGGCTTGATTCTTGACTGCACCACAGATGAGTTTATCACGAGCCGAAATCTCATAAACCAGATGTTGATCAACAGCTCGGCAGGCTTCTGGCTACGAGGTGCTCCTCGCTAAGCAGGTTCGGAGGAGCTCTTACCAGCTCGAAAGCGAAAATGGAATGAAACCGAATCCGGCGAAGGAAGCATGCTTTAAGCCCTTAGATTAGCAGATGATGCTCCTCCCATACGTGCTCCTCTTTTTCTAATCGACCAATCTGGGAAATGCATATGTGCCAATAATGAGTTGAACTTAGAATTACTTGATAATTGCGGAAAATGATAATGCGTGAGGAATTGGTCGAACATGAATGAAAGGGTTGACATTTACTAAATATTCTCTAGTTCGCTATTGATAATCAATAATTTTCTTTAGTATGAAGGTCAATTTCTGATCCATGGGTGCCAAAATTATGAAAATTGTTCAATCAGAACTTCTTTTCAAAAGCATTCTAAACATGTCGCAATTTTGTTACATGTGTTCATTTTCGTAATCGAAGTGTTCTTATAAAATATGACAAATCAAAGACACTGTCGAAAATTCCACTCTAGTTTACAATCGTTGTGAAATGTTGGGCACTCACCCCGACGGCATTGCAGCAGCGTCCACGAATAGTCTCAAATTGTCGTGCCATCAATTATTAATAACAAATTAAGTTTTGTACGAAGCTACGAGATTAATTGAGGAATATAAGATTTAATAAGGTCGGAAATATTATTCTTTCAACTCTTTTCCACAAATTTGATGGCCCTGACAAGGGCCGATGGCTTTCTTAGCCTCGATACGGACACAGATACATAGCACTACGGGATGTTTTCAGTTGATTGCCATGGTCAAACGGGGAATTTGCTTTTACGACGAACCAGCTGAATGGTTCGTGACGTGGATGGTGCACAACAGCAACGGGTATTGGATCCCCGGGCACAAGTCGATATCTGGAAACGATGCTCACTCTTGAAATCTTGAGCGATTTCACTAGTCCGACGCTCGATTAGCAGCAGCTCCTCGGATCAGCAACTCTGGAGGCTTCTGGTATTTGGCTCCTAACGGGCTAGCTTCTTGACCATCGATGCTGAATTTATCACGAGTCGAAATGTGGGAGCGCGGATAAATTTGCGGCGGCGATGACGATGACTTGGACGCTTCTTCGAGCGGCAGTAGTCCGCCGCAAATCAATCTTGCGTCTTCCTCTTCCGACGACACAAATTTGACTGTGACGCGGGTGCAAAAGCAAAGCGAGAATGACTCGCCCGATCGTGTTCAACGTCCGACCGCAAAAACAAGACTGAGGGAAGAAGTTGTTGTTGTTGTTGTTGTTGTTTGAGAGGGACTTTAACCCGAAGGTCATTCGTCCATCTCTGAGGGAAGAAGCAAGGACCCGTTTGCTTTTATAGTGGGAAGTGATACCATCGAAAAATGCTCAAACGTGATTGGTTGGATAAGAAAGGGGTCAACATTTATCAAATTTTCAATAGTTAAACAACAAAATTCACTTATCGGATATATTACTAAAGATGCGTAAATACATTTCTGATCGAATGATACTAAAATCGTAATAATTGGTTCATAAACAACTGAATTATTAATGTTCAAAATCTCCCCTAATTTCGTTACATGTCACCCCAATATAGAAAACAAAGGCGTAGTCCTACGTCAAAACACAGGCGTGTAGTGTGTTGTTGTGCATTGGGTGAAGTTTCGTCTTCTACTTATTTGCGTTTTTTGAGTAGTTGAACTGTCGGTAGGGGAAAAGTTAAAGAGCAGTGAATAGACAATCAAGCTACAATTTCATTGCAATGTTTTTTTTTTTAATTGTGTACATTTTGTTAGTATCGCAAAAAAAGGCAAATCTCTCCCGACTTCTTTTGGTTTGAGTCGTGGTTACGGGTAGAATGGCTGAGAACAAACTTCATCATAAAATAACAGCAATAAACAATCTTTGCAGGCTCATGAAAAGTATTTGGTGATGATGAATTCCGATGTTCCTTGGGGGATCGACATATCCCATACAGAATTTATTTTGCCGCCATTTTGTAGACAATTTATCAAATTACTAAAACATGGGCTATACAATGTCAGGCAATAAGGAGCTTCTCTGAAAAAAAAGGCATTCAAATCGGTTGAGTTTTTTTTAACGGCACTCTGTGCTTGTGGCCACTACTGTGCCGGAATCAGTTGATCTGTAGCTTCTTCTTTACCGATACAGATCTATTTTCAACTTATCTATATTTACATCTTATTTTCACTCTCTCCTACTCTTTTACTCTCACACCGAGCAGGTAGGAGAGAGCTCTGTTGTTAGTGAGGCCAGGGTTGCCACATATACAGATTTATCTGTATTTTACAGATTTTCTCGAATATTTTGTGACCAAGAATCTGTATGTACAGATTACAGATTTCTCGGAAAAATACAGATATACAGATTCTGTATACAGAATTTTGCCAAAAATTATACAGATTTATGCAGTTTTATACAGATTTATGAACCAAAAAGAAAATACATATTTTAGAAAACCTTAAAATGTAAGCTAAGATGTAGCAATTCAGCGTAGTAGTTGCAGAAGATTGGCATTTCCTTGAATTTCTTGTGTTATTCTCCTGACTATCTCAAGTTCTAGTGATACAGATTTAAAATACAGATATTTTGCTCCACGATACAGAAATACAGATAATTCAAGGAAAAAAAAACAGATTTTCATGTGGCAACCCTGAGTAAGGCTAGCTGCCTGCGAAGAGGGTCAGTTTGTCTCAGTCACCTTCTGATACTGACGGAGGATGGATGTGCTCCCCAAAGCACGGTCCTCCGTGAGGCGTCTCCTGGTGGCTGGACGGGTTTTTTTGTGGAGGGGCTGGGAATCGACCCCATGACCTTCCACTTATGAAGCGAAAGCGTAACCTCAGGGCTACAGACCCCCCTAAACCGGTTGAGTTGTCTCCTAGAAATTTCAAAATTAAAATGTTCTGTATTTTGATGTTTATAAGATCCTAATACGGCCAGAGTAATACTACAAACATAAATGCATATTCCTAAAAAAAATGAACTGTCGCACCAAATCGCCTCATTTGCCATAACTGAATGTGAGAAAATATCTGTGGCCCTGAGATAGCTACGCGTCGCACCCCCCCCCCTCCCCCTCAAAGAATTTGATCATAATTTACGCATAATTGAAATATTGAAAACCAAAAAGTTATCACGATTTGAATATTATCTTGTTTTTAAAACTTTTTGAGGCACAAATCTCCCATTGGTAGGGGAACGTGCCCCTTGAGCCGATTTTCTGAAAGCTGTATGAGCTTTCTCCAAGGCTCATGTCTTAGTCACATTCTTTATAATTTTAATGTTCCATGAACATGTCAAAATTCCCTTGATTATCTACTTGGGCTAGTAATTTAGGGATTGGAGAAAATATAACTGTATAGAAATTGTGTAGAATTGGGTTAATATTATGAAAAATTGTAAGTTTTTGTTAAAAATTGCAATAAACAAAACCATGAAAATATCAGAAAAATAATTACTGAGAACTTTCTGTGTCAGTTGATCATTTTTATATTCTTTTATTATTCAATTGACATGTAGCTATATAATAAATAGAATCAACATCACAGTATAGTTTCTTGTACATGTCATTAAGTTTCAAATATATGTTGCAATTGTCATGGAATGGAAAACCTCACTCTAACAAAGACCGCAAGCGATATTTACGCTCCAGTGAACGCGTGTCTCCGGTCCAGTTCCGGTGCCTCTAGCCGACCCCCCCACCCCCACCCCTAGCTTAGAAGGCACAAAAGAAAACAACACAAATCTCTGGCAAATATAAACCGACAAATACTGTGTAGTCCAGTCAAAGCAAAAATCACTCTCCCGTTGGCGATCATTAGTCTATTGTGTCAGAACGAAAGCTGTCCGTCGCAGTCTTGAAGCAGTCCCCACGAACGGGACCGACGAAACAACAATGCATAACTCTATTAAAAACGATATGTATAGGGGGAGACGGGTTCTCGAATGCACTACCTGAGCTTTTCTTTGACCATACCTGGAATATTCTAAATATAAATCCACAATTTTCTATGTTAAATTAAATGAACGATCATGCGCCTCCATAAATTTATTCTGACTTGAAATACGGTGTCACATTTTCGATTATGTATTATCAAGGTTGCAAGTTCTCTTTTCCTGTCCTTACGTCCCAACTAAGAAAGAATCTGCTTCTCAGCCCTGTGTTCTTTTGAGCACTTCTAGATGTGGCCACAGTTATTAACTGAGAGATTTCTTAGCAAAATGGCCATTTTTGCATGTGTACATCGTATGTCAGGTACGGAGATACTCTATGCTCCTAGAAGTCGAGAAAATTTCTTTACTAAAAGATTCTCGACCGATGGGATTCAAACGCATGACCCGCAACTTGGTTTTGCTGATTACTATTCACGCACTTTTTTTTTGTAAAGTTGCTTCTATGGGTCACTGAACACACAAATTTGTTCGTTTTCATTAGATATGAATAGTCAAGAATTGTTTGAATTATCCAAATGCACAAGAAAGGTTACAAATTTTGAAATCATATTTTTTACAACATATTAACGTAACATATTTGCGAAATACCGTAGAAAAAAATAAAGTACAAATGTGCACACTCATAAAAATAAGTAGTAATAATATATTCTACTCTGTGAAATTTTACCTCACCAGATTGTTTAGTACTGTTCTCCCCATAAAGCCAACCAACTCAAGGCAAGCCATTTCACTGTCAACCAACTGTATTGCATCTAACACAGTCGTTGTCATTTTTTGCTACCGAACCGCACGTGGAAAAATGCAAGCCTTTCCGCGTCACGACAAATGGGGATTGAGACGAAGAAATGGGAAAAATGTGTCAACCGAACGTCAATAACTGTGTTTGTGTACATGTGTGTCTGTGCCTTGACTCCTGAATGCCACCTCAGGAAATGGAACTTCTTGCAGCCAGACTGGGAACTGTGCGATGTTTCAACTAATTTTATACCCCTTGTCCCTCGAGTTTCCTCTCATCATCATCTCTACACTGGCCAGAACCGTCATTGTCGGTACCGACGACGATGACGACTTGGGAGCATTTCACCCATTTGGCAGGGGGTGGCTGCCCCCTTTTCCTGGCCGGTAAATCCTTTTCCAGCGACATGCACAATAACAATAACGCTTTTAGAGGCAAGCCACATGCGGAAAAGTTGCCAACGAAATGGCTTTTCCCCGAGACAAGGTTAGTTCTCTGGGTACTCTCCTGTGGGACAGCTCGAGCGTCTCCTCTGTGACACGATCCTCCCTAAGCTTCCATTGTTTGAGATGGCTTGTTTATTTTAGTTGCGGACGAGGAGAATATTGGCTCACCACTAAAATGGGACACCACAACGAATGGACCTCCTAGGTGAGAAATGAGTGCTTTCGTGGGCGACAGGTTCAAATGCGACCGGATTACGAAACGTACAAACTTTGATTTGGTAATTTTCAAAGTAGGTACTTGTTGCACTGCTGATTCAAAGTTGTGATGAATTTGCGAAATGAGAATGGGCATTGTGCTGTGATGATTGTATGTTTTCTGATGTCTGAATAGTACCATAATGATTCAATTGGAAAGTTATTATCTAGTACCGTTATCTAGCATGAAATTGGTCATTAGGGAGAATTTGATCAGGTCAGTATAAAATAGAAATTCATTAATTGGATGCTGAATGTCTCGTTGCCATAATAAACATTATATTTTTTATAGATGTTTATGATGATGTGTTATGATGATCTTATACTATTTTATTTTTATAAGGAGAGGTATCCATAGAAATATTTTAAGTATTTATTGGTGAAAATAATACTGTAGGAAATAATAACAATCCAGTGGTGCTAAGTTTAAATGCAAACTTTTTGAAATTATACTGAAATTCACCATGAAAATAGCAGATATTTAATTAATGGCTCAACCCTTTCCTCATACTATGTAGTTGTATCTTTCACTTACTTCTAACTTACACTCTTAATCTATCACACAAACTATTCGTTCAAAGCAATCGCTAGAACCAGAGTCGGACAAGAAACCGATTCTCTACACTTCCATACTTTCATCATTATAGGACGCCTGATATATAGGCAGTCTGCCAAGCCTTTCTGCCATAAAATTATCTTACCCCTATTCAACTCCCGCATGAACTGGCATAGATACAGGGATATATCTGGTCTACTGCGGTCCATTTTGAAATGCAACATCAATTTCTCCCCTTCCTTTCATTGGTATGCATACTAACGTGGGAGGCGTCATTGTTGCCTAAAAATATAAAAATATATATATCCCAAGCAGTCATTTGTTTGGTTCCATGGAATTCAATATAAAGCCCAGATAGTCATAACACCCCCATAAATATTTAGCCATCAAATCGATGAACAGTGGAATTGCTATTAAACTAAACGGAAAATTTACCGCACATGCTTATCAATCTCATTAAACATGATCTGCTTCCGTGTGTATCTCTCCCATACCGCAACATTTGCTGACACTGATTATTTGCCACTCGAAAAATGGTATGCTTCCGAAATTTGACAGTTCTATTTATGACGATGAGAACGATGACGCAATAAAAGTGCGGTTATCATCAATTCGGAATCTGAATAACGGGGTGACGCGAAATCTGAATCTGCTTTCGGGGTTTTCCGAATAAGGGGGCAGGATCCGTCATTGATTTCGAAATTTTCAAAAGCAGTTTTTTTTGTTCAAAATCAAGTAAATTTACAGGAAAATGTGTTCACATTTTCTATGCTCCAATAGAAACACAGTGAATACATTTTCATCGAATAGTTTTCTGTTTTGAGCAGAAAAACTGCTTTTGTAGTTTCGATGATGACAATGATTACGATGACGGAGCGTTGATCGTTAACACAATTGATTTTAGGGTCCAATTTATGTGAGTGTCATCCACAGCAGCATATCGCTATATTGATTGAAATATAGGTGAAATTCATGGTACGCCACCGTGTCCAATACTGCTAAAATGGTTGTTTCCGTAATCGTGATCGACTCAATGTAGGTTAAGTTGAACTGTGGGAAACTATTTCATTAATGTACTATTTTAACGACGAGTCTAAACAGACATATTGGAAAACGCTAAGCCACCCAACCAACAAATTTGTTCGCATAACAGAGATTACAACTCAATAAAGTGTACACTAGAGTGCGGTTTATTTTTCCAAAGTTCTTAATACCGAAAATTTGCGTGCTTATCTGAGTTCAGTTCACATAATACGAAAAATTTCAAAATTTGAGCCAAAAATATTAAGATTTAGAGGTGGCTTGACGGTGGATTTTCATGTTATAAATATGTCTTTCGGAGAAGTTTACATCACTTTGTAATTTATTATGTCAATTTTGTAAATGTTCACGTCATCCCCTTTAAAAATAATTTGTATAACGCCAAATTTGTTTAAAATCAAAACTAGTTTTCTCCAAATTTTTCCCCGTTTTACTGTAAATTATCAACTTTTTTGACAATAACTTCATGACTGCTCATGAAATTTCATATTGCATGTTTTTGAATTTTTGAGCATCGATAACAAAAAGCCATAAGAAGCGAAAGGAAGGCAATCTTAAGATATCTGGGCATATTAGATGGTTTTTCTTCTTCTTTCACCATTGTTTTTTTATTCATCACGTTAGAAATACAACACTATTCACTGAGTTGACTTCTCATTCACAAAATTTTCGTCATCTTCGTCAACGACGTCCATCAGATCATCTAAGGTTTTTTTTTCCTTTGTGGGGACATGATACCACTGTTGAAATATTTTACTGTATGAAATAACTATCTCCACAGCTATTGGCGTGCATCCCAATCAGGTACTACGTTTCGGATAAAATTTAGTGCCTGTGTTGGATGATAGTGCCGAATTTTATTAGGCTCTAGCAAGCCTTTATCTAAATATCTACAACGCTTGTGGTATAGAGCAACACACTTGCACAACAAATGTTCAGTGCTCTGCAGAAATGGTACAAATCTTCTGGCAATTTACCTATAATTTTAAGGTGACGTTTGCTGGGGCAGTCGCCTGTTAATAAGCCAGTACACAGCCATTCCATGTAAAACCAATTTAGTAGGTCACCGAATTTCGTGAAAATTTGCTATTTTGTTCCTTATCCGAAATAAGGATACACGTGTTTTTGGATTTTTTTATTAGGGTAACTATTTCCAAAATAGGGTGACCAGAAAAACTGAGATTTCGCATTTTTTTAACATTATAACTTTCGAACCGGTTGACCGATTTCCAATTTTCTAGGACAAAATTAAAACAAATAATTTTGACTTTAGATCGTGTTTATTAAGGTTCGCAACCTCAGCGTTTGATAGGCATATGGTTCGATGAATCGTTTTGACTGACGAGAGTCCATTGTGTTCGTCGAGTTAAGTTTAATTTTTTCCTTCATCCAGCTCTTTAATTGCATTTTCAAGGCACAAGAGGCCCTTCCGAAGAACGGTTGAGGCTCGATAAATTACATGGAAGAACCTTGTTCTGCTAACTGATCAGCTTTTTCATTTCCTTCTATTCCACAATTTCCAGGAACCCAATAAAGATTTACCCTATTACCATAGAACACCTGCTGCAGTAGCTTGGTACACTCCCAAACTAGTCTTGATGTGTAAGTTCTTGACTCCAAAGCGTTCAAGGCTGCTTTGGTATCCGAACAAATACATATATTAGCATTCCTGTAGCGCCTTTTAAGACAAATGTCAGTGCATTCAAGAATGCAAATCGCATTTAGAATCCTAGAATATCATAAAGTTTCGCACTACTTCAGGGTTACTCTCAGATTTTTTCAGGGAACTCTCAGATTGAGCCAGAACTTTACGAACAGTTGCTGTAATTTTGTACCAACTATACAACTTGAAATATTATTGGTAAGCTTGAGGATTCTCGTCATTTTTTTGATTTTATTGGCTCTTGGCGGACGATTGCTATCAGAATATTATGCAACCTTTCAATAAATTTTTAATATGACAATATGTAACAAACCACAAGTAGTAAATGGTTTGAAAATAACAGATTGAAAATTGCTTCAAATTAAATTTTCCTAAAATTATGTTTTCTGACCTCCCTATCCTTAACAGTTCCTCAGAATCATGAACAGGACTTGCTCAGAATCCTGAGCAAGGTTTGCTCAGAATCCTGCTTAGTACATGCTCAGAACCCTGAGCATGAGTTGCTAAGAACCCTATGCAGGATTTGCTCAGAATCTTGCAGGGTTTGCTCAGAATCTTGAGCAGGATTTGCTAAGAACACTGAGCAGGATTTGTTCAGGATCCTGAGCAAGATTTGTTCAGAATTTTGAACAGGATTTGCTTAAAATTCTGAGCAGGAATACCTCAGAATCTTGAGCAGGATTTGCTCAAGATCCTGAGCAGGATTTGCTCAGAATCCTGAGCAGGATTTGCTTAGAATTCTGAGCAGGATTTGCTGAGAATCTTGAGCAGGATTTGCTCAGAATCCTGAGCAGGACTTGCTCAGAATCCCGAGCTAGATTTACTCACAATCAGAACCCTGAGTAGAATTTGCTCAAAATCATGAGTAGGATATGCTCAGAATCCTGAGCAGGATTTGTTCAGAATCCTGAGCAGGATTTGCTCAAAATTTTGAGCAGGATTTGCTTAGAATTATGAGCAGGAGTTCCTAAGAATCAGGATTTGCTCAGATTCCTGAGCAAGTTCACTCAGATTCCTTTAGCAAGATTTGCTTAGAATCTTGGGCAGGATTTGCTCAGAATTCTAAACAAGATTTGCTCAGAATCCTGAGCAGAGTTTGCTCAGAACACTGAGCAAGACTTGCTTAGAACCCTGAGCAGGATTTGGTCAGAATCCTGAGCAGGATTTGCTCAGAATCCTAAGAAAGATTATCTCAGAATCCTGAGCTGGATTTTCTCAGAACCTTAAACAAGACTTGCTCAGAATTCCTGAGATTGATTTGCTCAGAATTTTGAGCAGGACATACTCAGAATCCTTAGTATGAATTGCTCAAAAGCCTGGGAAGGGTTTGCTCAGAATCCTGAGTAGGATTTTCTCGAAATCTTCATCAAGATTTGCTCAGAATCCTTAGCAGGAATTGCTCAGAACCCTAAGCAGGATTTACTCAGAACACTGAACAGGATTTGCACAGAACCCTGAGGAGGATTTGCTCAGAATGCTGAGCAGAATTGGCTCACTATCTTGAGCAGAGTTCACTCAGATAATTCAGCAAAATTATCTAAGAAACTTGAGCCGGAATACATTTGTATCCTGAGCAGGATTTGTTCTGAAACCTTGACTGAAATCTGTTCAGAATTCCAGGCAGGTTTCTCTCAGAATCCTAAATAGGAGCTGCTTAGAATCCTAAGCAGGATAGTAATAATCCTGAGGATGATTCCCTCAGAAACATAAGCAGGATTCTCCGAAAATCATTGGCAAAATTTTCTAAATGATTCGGCAATTTTTTTTAGATTCCTGTCCTCTCAGAATGAAAAATTCTTTTGAGTATTACGTTCAAATCTAGCTCAGTATTGTGAATGAATTCTGCACATGATTCTGAGTGAACCCAGCTCAGGATTCTGTGTGAAACTTACTTAGGTTAAATGGTTCAAATATCCTCTTTAAGGATTTTTGTCATTTTGTCGTAATAAGATCCAAATTTTAAGGGCTTTCGGCTTACTGTGAGGATGGTAACTGAACAATATATGCTAGCCACCACCATGAAAAAGTCTGCCAAATTTTAACTTTTTCGGTTTCAAATCGTATTGAAAAGTTGGTTGCAAAATGAGGGTGGTTCAAAATACTCGAATGGATCAGATCGAATGCCATTTTTTATTGACAGCGAAGAGTCATCAACCAAGTGTCTCCATCAGTTTGCTCTGTGGCATGGAAACGCTTGTTCGTAAATAAAAATCATCGGAAAAGCTTAAAATTTAAGCAAAAAGTGAAAAATTGTTGAATTTCATTGAGACGTTAAGGTAAAATTTACGAGTTTGTGTGCTATGGTTGTTGTGGCTACTCTTGGGTAAATATATTGTTACATCGTTTGGCAAAGAATACAAATTGAAAGGTTCTAGGAATGATATTACGAGTCGAGCCATTTTACCCCATCAGTGCGTATTGGGCCATGTTCCCCTGTTTGCTGTTTGCTGCTAAGAAATCTGAGCGAATCCTTCTTAGTGTTCTGAGCGAATGCTGCTCAAAATTCAGTCAGAATCCTAAGAAGGTACGTGTTTAGTTTTAAATCCTGAGAAGGATCCTCTTAGGCTGTAATTCTCAATACTCGGCCGTATTTTTTGAGAATCCTTAGCAGTGTATTTTGAGAATCCAGATTCTCGCAGTGTGTTTTGCCGTGGTTCTCAACTTTTTTTTTTTGCATCTGTGGTCCCTTTAATGTTTGATTCCAATCCCACGGGCTACTGGAAATGATTGTTTTTTAAATTAAAGTTTATTGGCACGAAAGATTTCTTTGAATTTAAGTATTGAGTCTAGTGGTGAAAAGTGTCACTAATAATTAAAAAAAGTATTGAGTCAGATAAGTTTATTGAAGTTATTTCGAAGTTAAAGCTCCAGATGCTCAATAAGAATCTCTCAAATAAATCTGAAATCTTTAAAAGATGAGCAGCAGAAATCTGTCAAAGATCATGAAATGAATCAAAGGATATTCTTGATATGCAAACCATAAGCTTTGGAGTTTACCACATGTGTTCATGTGTGAAATCTTCTTTGATCCTCAGTATAAATTAACTGAGAACATGAATTAACTGAACATAACAGCGATTGTTAGTTAGAATATATTCCATCATGTAATATTTCCTGAAGAAGTCCAGAAAAGTGGTCGAAACGTTGAAATCAAATAAGTTGTTTGGTTATTCCGAGACTACTCAGCCGAAACTGGCATGTTACATGTAGCGATATAACACTAATTCAGTCGAACGAACTCTACCATTCCATTACTCTAAATAAATATATCCAGAACGCTTCTTCGTCGTCCTCACTGGAAAAGAGCCTGCTTCTCAGCTTAGTGTTCTTATGAACACTTCCACAGTTATTAAATGAGAGCTTTCCTTGCACAAAGCTGCCAATTTCGCATTCGTTTATCGTGTTCCAACA
This sequence comes from Aedes aegypti, assembly GCF_002204515.2. Classification (NCBI taxonomy): domain Eukaryota; kingdom Metazoa; phylum Arthropoda; class Insecta; order Diptera; family Culicidae; genus Aedes; species Aedes aegypti. Next base: position 321,408,780 of record NC_035109.1, on the reverse strand, counting down.
CTAACACTTCTTCTGAACCCTAGCAAGAATTTTCTATAAAAACTATGAAAATTTTATAATTTTTGTAATGGACAACATAAGAACTAATTGTAAACCATGAGAAATATGGTTTTGAATTTTGACAGGTATTATCCGAGGATCATGACAGATATCAATCATGAATATTATCAGAAAACTATGAAGGGTCACTATTATGCTGGCAGATGTCAATAATCTCATCAAAAATTCTTCTGATAACTTCAAGAGGATTCCGCCAAAAAAAATGCTTGTCGGTCCCATTAACAGGTCGACACCGACCACTAGGGGTCCGCCGACAGCCGGTTGGGAAACGTTAGTCTTTAGCAAGACTCTCTCATGAACCAGAATCTTAAAATATGACTGGTCTCATAACGATCGTTAAATGAGGTGTCTAAGGCTCTTATGTATTCGTATAGGTGTATAAGGTATAACTTATACTGAAATAAGAAGTATTGCACAAACGTTCTAATAATCTAGAATTAATTTCAAAGAAGTACTCGAAATCTTAGAATTCAATTTATTTTTTTTTACTAGTTCATTTATTTGGGGCTCAAATGCGTGTAACGCTTTACGGAGCCGAAGTTCGTATTTTGTACTATTTACAATTTATTTACTTTTTCATTTCCAAAGTTAGTATGGGATGGAGCCAGGGTACTCGTGGCAACTCGAGGTTAATGGTCACAATTTTGAAAGGGAAGGACATGGTAAGGATTGGGTTTAGGGTTCGCTGCAGCTCATCCGGGAGGTATAGCGTGGTAGCTCTATTATCGTGTCATGGCGTTGATACCAATTTCTTGCCGGTATTCGTCTGCCGGATGGCCAGGATCCTCAATCCAACACAAAAGGGACAACACAGAGAAAAAAAAACTGGAGAAGAGAACACAAGAGAATTAAACTTTTATAAAAGACAAGCGAAGGAAATCGTAAATTGCGACCATATAAATGAAATCGCGGGTGCCCAACACATCTCTAACTGGAACATAGGGTTGTCTACCTCGGGCCGCAAGGGTATCCAAAAGTTGTGCTCTGGAGGCGTCCATATCCGGGCACTGCCAAACTACGTGATCGATGTCATCATAACCGGAACCACACCTATTACAAATATTGCTCAGCGCGAGGTTAATCCTGTGTAGATGTGCATCTAGCGAGTAATGGTTGGACATAAGTCTTGACATCACGCGAATGAAATCTCGACTTACGTCCAAAACTTTCCACCAGGCTCGCAAGGAAACTCTAGGAATTATGGAATGTAACCACCGTCCCAGTTGGCCATTTAGGCGCTTTGCCAATCGTGAAGAGAACTTTGACGTACTAAATGAAAAAATTCATCGTATCAAATTCGTCTATCATAAATCTCACCTTCCTCAGCGCCCACCTTTGCGAGAGAGTCCGCCTTCACATTGCCATAAATTAAGCCATGTGAGGGGACCCATACAAAGGTTATCTTATATGATCTTTCGACCAGTACACACATCTGCTCTCTTATTTTTGTAAGAAAGTAAGATGCATGCATTGCAGGTTTCATCGATCGGAGTGCCTCAATAGAACTGAGGCTATCCGAGAAGATGAAGAAGTGGTCTGCGGGCATGTTTGAGATCATCCCCAAAGCGAAGTTGATTGCTGCCAGCTCAGCAACATAAACCGTGCAAGGTTCCTGAAGTTTTCGAAAGGCGGAAGAGTTTTCATTGAAGACACCGAAGCCAGTGGATCCATTGATGCGGGACCCGTCAGTGAAATATCTCCTGTAGGAATCGACATTCTGATACTTTGCGTTAAAAATACGTGGAATCGTTATACATCGAAGTTGATCTGGGATTCCATGAATAGCTTGTTTCATGGACAGATCGTATTCAACAGAGGAACTGTCATTGGTGAAGTGTACACGTGGAGCGTTATAACATGGAAGACTTATGTCAGATGACATGTAGTAGAGATAAACTCTCATGAATTTTGACCGAGTATTCAGTTTGAGCATTTCTTCGAAGTTTTCGATAACGAGTGTGTTGCTCACCCCACACTTAATAAGTATTCTTAGCGAGAGCTCCCAGAATCGGTTCTGTAGTGGTAAAACCCCTGCCAGCACCTCCAGGCTCGCATTGTGAGTCGAATGCATACAACCTAAGGCGATACGCAAACAACGATATTGAATTCGTTCCAATTTAATAAGGTGGCTGTTTGCTGCTGAGAGAAAACAGAAAGAGCCATACTCTAGAACAGAGAGAATGGTTGTTTTATAGAGTTTTAGGAGGTCTTCCGGGTGAGCACCCCACCATGTTCCGGTAATTGTTCGTAGAAAATTGATCCTTTGTTGGCATTTTTCCGTTAAATACCTAGTATGGGTTCGCCAAGTGCCTTTTGAGTCAAACCAGACCCCAAGGTATTTTGAAGTCAAAGACTGGTCGATGTCTGTTCCCAATAGCTTAAGCTTTAGTTGGGCTGGATTCCGCTTCCTAGAAAATACAACCAGTTGAGTTTTTTGCGGCGCAAACTCGATCCCTAAATTTCTAGCCCAAGTGGATAGATTATCAAGGGAATGTTGCAATGGTCTTTGCAAGATTTCCGCTCGTGGGCCCTTCATAGAGACCACAGCATCATCTGCAAGTTGTCTAAGCGTGCATGGTTCTTCCAAACAGTTGTCAATATCTTTAACATAAAAATTATAAAGCAAGGGACTTAGACATGAGCCTTGGGGAAGACCCATATAGCTAATTCTGGAAGTTGTCAGTTGACCGAGAGTGAAACTCATGTGTTTTTCTGACAACAAATTGTATAAGAAATTATTCAACATTCCAGGTAGTCCACTATTGTGCAGGCTTTCTGACAATATTTCTATGGAAACTGAATCAAAAGCGCCCTTAATGTCCAAGAAAACTGAAGCCAATTGCTCCTTGTCAGCAAAGGCTAGTTGAATATCTGATGAAAGCAACGCTAGACAATCGTTTGTTCCTTTGCCCTTGCGAAAGCCAAATTGAGTACTGGAGAGCATATTGTTTGATTTGACCCAGTGATCGAGTCGCGATAGGATAATTTTTTCAAACAATTTCCTTGAACATGATAACATAGCGATCGGGCGGTACGAATTATGATCAGGCGCTGGTTTCCCAGGCTTTTGAATAGCTATTACTTTGACCTGTCTCCATTCAGGTGGAACAATGTTGTGTTCCATGAATGAGTTGAACATGTCAAGCAACCGTCTTTTAGCGATATCAGGGAGGTTTTTAAGAAGATTGAACTTAATCATATCGCGTCCCGGAGAGGAGTTGTTTGATGAAAGAAGAGCCATAGAAAATTCCAGCATAGTGAATGGTCTGTCCAAAGAGTCGTCTCTTGGAGTTTCCCAAAAAGGCGGATGAGCTGGAACTGAGTCTGGACAGACCTTTTTTGCGAAGTTGAATATCCAACGATTGGAGTATTCGTCACTCTCATTTGAGGATGAGCGGTTTCGCATGTTGCGAGCCACTCTCCAAAGCGTCGTCATTGAAGTTTCTCGTGAGAGGCCATCGATGAAACGTCGCCAATAGCTACGCTTCTTCGCTTTAATAAGATTCTTCAGTCTTTTTTCGAGCTTCGAGTACTCTAAATAAAGTTCTGAGGTACCATATCTACGAAAAGCTTTAAAGGCGTTAGATTTTTCTCGATACAACAGAGTGCATTCATCATCCCAACCAGGTGTACGTGTACGTTTGAAGGATGCACTTGGAACTCGTTGCTTTTGGTATTCTAATGCACTTTTATAAATCAATTCTGTTAGGAATCGATACTCATCCAACGGTGGGAGAGTGTTGAATGATTCGATACCAAAAGTTACCGCTGATGCAAATTTTTGCCAATCGATATTCCTAGTGAGGTCAAAAGGAACCTGAATTGACTGTTCTGACCTTTCACAATTAGTTCTGATAGAGGTTATTATGGGCAAGTGATCACTACCATGGGGAGAATTCAATTTAAACCAAAAAAAAATCCATCGGGATTTCAGATTTTCTATGGTCATAAGTAGGTCAGATGAAATTTACTCTTGATTTCAGACATGAATAAGCAAATAGCGAATCCATACCATAAACCTTCAAATGGCAGTAACTCAATACAAAATACGTACTGGGATTGCATAACTCGTTACAATCCATCAAACGATTCCCATTTGTGATTCAAATAATTAAAATAAAACATTCTTCCACTCGAAGCTCGTAAGACATGTAATCGAAGAACCTGGTTAGACAGGAAATTTCTTCGAATGTCTTCCCGCTTCTCCAGCCCAAACAGTATTACCGCGCTAGACATTGCCGCGGCAAGCAAAAGTACGTTCTATGTAAATATACTAACGGACAAAAATAGCTCAGACCAATCGTACTTTTTCCCTTCTACCAGGTTAGGCAGCGCCTGATGGTTTTTCTGCCGCCTGGTTAATATTCAATGACGAACAACGAACAACAGTGCAAACACAATGATAAGCGATTTCGGCCTACCTCCATGGCTGCCTCAATAGATGGTCCTTCTGTGCTCTGCTATATGGAAATGGGATTGTGCAAGATTATGGGTGGAGTCGGTTGGGTGACACCGCTTTTGTTTAGATCGAAATTGATTCGCATAACAGAAACACTGAATTAATTGGATGCTTATCTTGATTGAAAAATTGTACATCTTGGAACTCAGTTCTGATCAACAGTATAACTGCTCGCAATTTCCAACAAAATTCGTAATTGATTGGTTAAAAAAATATACACATAGTGCCATCTTTTGTCAGTGCCGCAAAGCTTATCTAGCAAAGACACAAACCACAGTTTTCTCTTCGTCGAAAATTTTTCCTCACTCTACAACAGCGAGTCGGTTTTCCGGCTCTCTTTCTCTTGGCAGCATGGTCGGGCACTCAATCCGTTAACCCATTCCTTCCACCGAAAAATATTTCACGTGAAAGAGATGGTGGTCGACCACGAGAAGCATTAAGGAAATTCTCTCAACGTGGAAACTTTTCCGAGAACAACAGTTGGCACAATCGAGGAAAACTTTTGACACGAGCAGAAAGCCGGTTCGTGCAACTGGTTTCCACTTGAAGTACGTGGACTGATTTCCACTCCCACTTCCTCAAGCCATCATCAACCGAGTAGCAAAGAGGTTGTTCATCGATTTTCCGACCGTCACTGTCGTAACCTACATAAATTCGTTTGGCTGAACGGAGAGGCAGGACCTTTATTTGGGAACTTACTAAGAGTTCGCAATTTGATGAGCTGCATGACGCGTGGAAGTGCGTAGTTCAAGATGATGTATAACTTTTCCCGCCTAATGAATAAATATGGGGGATGGTCGCTAATTAAGGGTTTAGGCTTCCCATTTTTAGTGAATTTATGATGGGAATGGAGTCCTTGCATGTGTGCTGTTGGATGAAAAAGTCAATGAATGAGAGTGAAAAGTATGAATGACTTAGGGGGAGATCCTACCCAAGTAACCACCAAGCTGCAAATGCATGCATTATTTTTGCTCTACAGTGGAATAAAATGTATGCGATATAATGCTTTTTTTGTCTCATAGTCACCTTTAAAGTAGATTTAAAGTTGAAAAAGGCCCCACAATAGTTGATTTATAGCTACATCGGCAAGCCACATGTCAGCACTTTGTAATGCACTATTAGTGCATGTCAATGAATTGCTTTTGATAAAGTAGAATAAATGCATATGCTGTATAAGAAACTTAAGAATGTACAATAAAAGCATCATGGCATATAGCAAAAAAAAAAAAAATTAAACGATTAAAACCAAACATATATTCACTCCATATATTTTTAGCTTTCATCATCAAGTTATCTGATTATGTTATGTTATTGGTTACTGCCGTGATTCCATTTGAAGCAGCGAACTTGCAGTTGTTAAACATCATCAATATAATTTAACATTTACCTGCATTGAGATTCGAACCTACGTTGTTCCTGAATATCGATGGAAACGGCTTGCGCGCTAATGCTCTCGTCCGTTGGGGATACACATTAGAGGCAAGAAAATGCTCAATTTAAATTATGCCTTTTTCTCAACTAGTATGGTTTGGATATCAAGAAATAAACCATTCCATATTGTTTTGATTTTCATTAAGCATAGCTATGGACCAATGCACGAGTTCACTATTTGACGTTTGAGCGGTGCCGTGTTATTTAAGTGGCCATGGTAACCAGTGAATTTGGCACCGCTCAAACGTCTAATTAGTGAACTTGTGCATTGGTCCATGGACTAATGCACGAGTTCACTAATTTGACGTTTGAGCGGTGCCGAATTCACTCGTTGCCATGGTCACGTAAATAACACGGCACCCCTCAAACGTCAGATAGTGAACTCGTGCATCGTTCCATGCTCACGTAAATAACACGGCACCGCTCAAACGTCAAATAGTGAACCTATGCATTGGTCCATTTGATGAATTAAAACCACCCCTACTTCGCCGCGATTACTATTTATGTGCCACAATACATTCTGGACTGCATAACAACACTTCTTGTCGTTCTGTTGTGCAGTTTGATTCATTGAATCAGAATTGCGATGGATCTTTTTCGTGAACAATGATCGACTCATCTTCGCGATCCAACATTCGCCAAAATTCATTTTTCATTTTTGCGTCACGAAGAGCATCGCAAAAATAACGAACGGATGCAACGCGAAGAAGCAAAATGAACACACCGATAAGTGGTTCGCGAAGCCTTTCCACTCGTAGGAGTCATTTATTCACGCGCTGTTCATTCTCGTGATTCATTGCAAGGTTGCTTCTTCTCGTAAAGTCAAGCAAACACTCCACGCTAAGCCAGCTCCACGCAGCGCATGTGTTGAAACTACATAGAATGAGGCAACCAATGCAGAACTGGCTGACTGAGTGAAAATTCTGAGTAGGTCGCACTCATTCTGTGAGTTGCCGACGTTTTGGCCTTCGGCTGTCCGGGATCGATGGAAACGGAACTGTCAATGATATCCCGCGTGGCAGCAAACAGTTGGCCGTTGGTAAGATGAGGAGTTTTCTAAGATGTTTTCTAGCGAAAAGCCGGAAGATGGTCGCAAATGCGAAAGTTTTTTCCCCATTTGCTTCCGCTTCGGAAAATCTTTAAAATTGGAATGTTTTTTTTATGTTTTCAGAAGCAAAACAAAAATGGAAACGGATTCCGCATTTCAAGCGTTCCTTCTCTGTGCGCAATTCACTCATTCAGTTTTGTTTACCACCGTTTGCACACAGCCTTTTTGCACAGAATCTGTGCTGCACGAAAAGAGGCCAATTTTGTGCGCTCGGTACTCATTTTTGAGCGGAGCAAGTTTAGCGTGATTGTTGCAAGCCGGCATGAAGATGATCGAAATGAATATTTTCCTGTTCTTCGCAAAGAGCAGGCAGCGTAGATCGTTCTTCTTCTTCTTTTCTGGCGTTACGTCCCCACTGGGACAGAGCCTGCTTCTCAGCGTAGTGTTCTTATGAGCACTTCCACAGTTATTAACTGAGAGCTTACTATGCCAATGACCATTTTTGCATGCGTATATCGTGTGGCAGGTACGAAGATACTCTATGCCCTGGGAAGTCGAGAAAATTTCCAACCCGAAAAGATCCTCGACCGGTGGGATTCGAACCCACGACCCTCAGCTTGGTCTTGCTGAATAGCTGCGCGTTTACCGCTACGGCTATCTGGGCCCCAGCGTAGATCGTACCGTTCACATTATCGAGCGATGGAAAATCACCCGATGATAGCGTCGGGAGAAACGGCGATCCGAAAATGAAACACGAACGAATGAAGCGCCCGAACGGTTGTTTGTGTTTAATCGCAGATTCTGGTGCGCATCGTACCTTCGTGCTGTGCGTACACGAATTCTCTCTGCTCTTGGAAGTTTTCTTAAAAACTACCTAAAGCAATAGGCCAGGGGAAGTGGTTCACCTAGAGTGAATTTCTGTCAAAGAAAAAGTAGATTTTGTATGAGATTTGACAGAAAAATGAATGACAAGTTCATCCACTTCTCCTGGCCTATAAATCAGTACTTTTCAGTGCTACAAAAACAGTACTTTTCAGTGCTAAAATTAAAAACGGTACTTTTCAGTGCTACTAAAACAGTACTTTTCAGTACTACTTTTTCTACTATTGATCCCTTTGCGATCCTTGTTTGGACCCGTGCCTTCGATTTTTCGTTGGACCCGTTGGCGAAAGCTAGCGGTGGTAATCCTTCTTGGACACCGTCTTGGGAAAAAAACCTCTCGAAGGTCACGTCTTCTTTCGTTTATTAACTAAACATGGTATCAACAACTAACAAAAGGAAGGATGAATCTCTGAATTCACTACTTCCTTCCAAAAAAGTGGGTTTTAAAACTGTCACTACACGTGGCAAGAATGGAAGAAAGGACGCTTCCTCGGAATGCGAACTTTCTTCCAAGGGTGAAATGAATAATTGTATCGAAATGAGCAATCAGTTCGATGCTCTAGACAAATTTTCCGAACACCAAATCGAAGCAGCCTCTAGCTCAGGCTCTTTGATTCAAGTGAGGAAGCAAAGAGTGCCGCCTATCGTGATCAGTTGTTCCGAATTTGGGGGATTTAGGCAGGAGATCTTGAATTCCATTAGGGGAATCAAGGTTTCCTTCCAAATCGCAAAGAAAGGAGACTGTCGCGTTTTGCCGGAAACTATTAAAGATCGTGAACTTCTTCTCAAACACCTTGAAGAGAAGAAGCACAAATTTTTTTACTTATGACGACAAAACTGAACGTTTGTTCAAAGTTGTCTTGAAGGGTCTCTCAAGTGACTATAAGTCACCTGAAGAGATCAAAAATGGAATAAATGATTTACTTGGATTTTCCTCAGTCCAAGTAATCATTATGAAAAAGAGAACCCATTCTGGCATTGTTCGGAAAGGGCTTTCTAAAGAATATTATTTAGTTCACTTTAATAAAAAGGAACTAAATAATATTAAAGCTTTAGAAAAAGCAAAACTTTTGTTTGATGTCCGTGTGACATGGGAACATTTCCAGAAACCTGGAGGAAATTACCAGAACCCCACTCAGTGCCGTCGGTGCCAAAAGTGGGGTCATGGTACAAAAAATTGTCGCATGGATGCTAAATGCATGATTTGCGGAGGTTCTTCTCACGCTAAGGACGTCTGTCCAGTGAAGGAAGATACCACCAAATTCATATGCTGTAATTGCGGGGCTAACCATAAGTCCAATTTTTGGAATTGTCCTTCACGCAAAAGGGTAATTGAGGCTCGTGCCAGGCAGATGAAAGATAATATCCGTTACGATAACGGTCGTTTCCGGAATTTGCCTGGTAGAGTATCGAACAATGCTCATTTTTCAGTTAACGATCGCTTGATCATGAATCATACCCATCAGGAAGATCATAATCATGCTCATTCACAAACTAATTTTAATTCGTCGGATAGCCGTTCGAATCTTACAATTTCGAATGTATCTACCCACGGTAAATCCTTTGCCGATATTGTAGCAGGAAATTCGAACTCCTCCCCTGTTCGATCCATGGGTACCCATTCTACTTGTTTCAAATCAAATGAAAAAAAACCCTACCGCCACAGGTAACTCCGCATCTTCGTCTACCGAAAATTCTAATGGGAAATCACATGACATGTCTGCCTCTGATTTTAATTTTCTAACTGAACAATTGAATCTAATGATTGATGCAATGTTCAAAGCCACCACTATGACTGAAGCAGTCCAAGTAGGTGTAAAATTTACAAATCAAATTGTTATTGGATTACGTTTTTCTAATGGATCCAAATAATAATTTAAATATTTTAAATTGGAATGCTCGTTCTCTGAATGGTAAAGAGGACGAGCTGTTTAATTTTCTTACGGTTAATAACGTGCATATAGCAGTTATTACCGAAACGTATTTAAAACCTGGATCTAAACTCAAAAGAGATCCTAACTTTTTTGTTTATCGTAATGATCGACTTGATGGGGCATGTGGGGGTGTTGCAATCATCATTCATAGGCGTATAAAACATCAACTGTTTTCATCATTTGAAACTAAAGTTTTTGAAACTTTAGGTGTTTCTGTTGAAACACAGTTTGGTAAATATACTTTCATAGCTGCCTATTTGCCTTTTCAATGCTCTGGACAGCAAGTTAATTTGCTCCAAACTGACTTGCGAAAATTGACTCGCAATGAGTCAAAATTTTTTGTCATTGGTGACTTTAATGCCAAACATCGGTCATGGAATAATTCTCAAAGTAATTCCAACGGCAGAATTTTATTTGATGAGTGCTCTTCAGGATATTTCTCAATTCAATACCCTGATAGCCCTACATCTTTTTCCTCTTCTAGAAATCCATCTACGATTGACTTGGTCTTAACCGATTCTAGTCATCTTTGTAGCCAATTGATTACTCATGCTGATATTGATTCTGATCATGTCCCTGTTACATTTCAAATATCCCATGAAGCGATTCTAAATCCTATCAGCTCCACTTTCAATTATTTACGAGCCGACTGGAATATATATAAAACGTATGTTGACTCTAATCTTGATGTTAACATTTCCTTAGAAACTAAACTTGATATTGACAATGCTCTTGAAACTTTAACAAATTCCATTGTTGAAGCCAGAAGCATTGCAATTCCAAAATGTGAAGTAAAATTTGAATCCGTGATTATAGACGATGATCTTAAACTTTTGATCCGTCTTAAAAACGTGAGGAGAAGGCAATTTCAACGCACTCGCGATCCTGCTATGAAAATCATATGGCAGGATTTGCAGAAAGAAATCAAAAAGCGTTTTGCTCAATTAAGAAACAAAAATTTTGAAAATAAAATTTCGCAATTGGACCCTGGCTCTAAGCCCTTTTGGAAATTATCTAAAATCTTGAAAAAACCTCAGAAGCCTATACCGGCATTGAAAGAGGAAAACAAATTATTACTAACTAATTGCGAAAAAGCTCAAAAACTTGCTATGCAGTTTGAAAGTGCGCACAATTTTAATTTAGGACTTACTAGTCCAATTGAAAATGAAGTTACTCAGGAGTTTGAAAATATTCTCAATCAAGAGAACGTTTTCGAAAATGCCTGGGAGACTGATTTGGAAGAAGTGAGAACTATTATTAAAAAATTCAAAAATATGAAAGCTCCTGGCGATGATGGAATTTTCTACATCCTCATCAAGAAACTTCCAGAAAGTAGCTTATCATTTCTATTTGATATATTTAAAAAATGTTTTCAATTAGCATATTTTCCTGACAAATGGAAAAATGCTAAGGTTGTTCCAATTTTAAAACCAGACAAAAATCCTGCAGAAGCTTCTAGCTATCGTCCAATCAGTTTGCTTTCCTCCATCAGTAAACTTTTTGAAAAGGTTATTTTGAACAGAATGATGGCCCACATCAACGAAAATTCAATTTTTGCCAATGAACAGTTCGGATTCCGCCATGGACATTCAACCACTCATCAACTTTTACGTGTAACAAATTTGATCCGTTCCAACAAATCTGAAGGCTATTCTACTGGTCTTGCTCTTCTAGACATAGAAAAAGCATTCGACAGTGTTTGGCATGAAGGTTTGATTGTAAAATTGAAAAACTTTAATTTTACAACATACATTGTTAGAATAATTCAAAGTTATCTGTCAAATCGTACACTTCAGGTTAATTATCAGAACTCCAGATCTGAAAGACTTCCTGTAAGAGCTGGTGTTCCTCAAGGCAGCATTTTGGGACCAATATTATACAATATTTTCACATCTGACTTACCTGAGTTACCTCAGGGATGTCAAAAATCTTTGTTTGCGGATGACACAGGCCTCTCCGCCAAAGGTCGAAGCCTGTGTGTCATCTGTAGTCGATTGCAAAAAAGTTTGGATATTTTTTCTTCATACTTGCAAAAATGGAAGATTTCTCCTAATGCTTCCAAAACTCAACTAATAATATTCCCACATAAACCAAAAGCTCTTTATTTGAAACCTTCAAGTAGACATGTTGTCACGATGAGAGGGATTCCAATAAATTGGTCAGATGAAGTTAAGTATCTAGGGCTCATGCTTGATAAGAATTTAACTTTCAAAAATCACATTGAGGGCATTCAAGCCAAATGTAATAAAAATGTAAAATGTCTTTATCCCCTTATTAATAGAAAATCAAAACTTTGTCTTAAGAACAAGCTTTTGATATTCAAACAAATTTTCAGGCCAGCCATGTTGTATGCTGTACCAATATGGACTAGCTGTTGTAATACCAGGAAGAAAGCTCTGCAGAGAATTCAAAATAAAATTTTGAAAATGATTCTGAGGCTTCCTCCCTGGTATAGTACCAATGAGTTACACAGATTATCCAATGTTGAAACAATGGAACAAAAGTCAAATAAAATAATAAATAATTTCAGGCAAAAATCGTTACAATCTTCTATTGCCACGATTAATGCGTTATATGTTTAGGTTAAGTTAGGTTAAGTATATTTAAAGCGTTTTTTTTTCTCTTATAAGCAGGTGAAATCAACTCACCTGCAAATAATCTGAACTGCTACGGCAAATGAAATGTTATATGTTGTTAACAAAATGTTAATAAAATCTTAAATTTGTTTTACCAAATTGTTGTCTAATAACACAGAACACCTAGATATAAGAAATGAATGTAATGTTTGGAATGATACTAATAAAGAAATTAAAAAAAAAAAAAATCGCAGATTCTGTTTTGATGCCTACGAAAATCCATCGTGCCTCACGTTTCCGATCGTTGTTCAGCAACATTGACTTCCTGTAGAATTGTACCACTCACAAGCTTCCAACCGGATCTTCGGATTCGGATTAAATACAACTGAGAAAATGCACCATCTTATATGGAGGAAATAGGGTTTCAATGCTAGTAATGGACCCCTTAGTAGCTGAAATTCATTCTAGACGCTTTTCCGCAATGATATCTCAGATGCATATACGTTTTGTGGAGTTTAACAACAAATTCAATGTCTTTACTTCATAGTACGTCTATGAAACATACAAAATCATTCGATTTCTCCAGCGAAATATGTATTTGAAAAACTGTTGTCCGAATGCCTATTATGGACCCTCCCGGGGTCCATAATAGGATTGTTTACAAATTTGACGTTGCGTATTACGGACCCTCCATTTGATTCCTATGTAATCCGGCTCGCTGCCGACGAGCCTATTATGGACCCACCTGGAAATGCGTATTATGGACCCTCTTGTGTGGTTTCATTTACAAAACTGTTCAAATATCTGTATTTATGCGTCTCAAATCATATATTTTGCCTGAAACTGCTGACTAACAATGTATTCGAAGTTCCCCCGGTGGATTTTCATAGGAATAAAGTTGCTTTGAGTGTTAATTTTATGTTTTTCTGTAGGGGGTCCATAATACGCAAAGGGTCCATAACCGTCATCGACTCCCTATTTAAGGGTCGTTTTAGTCTTATGGTAACGTCCGCGGATACAAAGCAATTGGATTTGGAACTTCCTTGGGCATAAACTATCACTGTTCGTGTCATAGCTTAGCTAGCTTAGCTTAGACTGACTACACATATCAATGGTTGCTATTCCGTGATTGACCGAAGTCAGTGAAAATGCACAAAGAATCAACTAGAAGTTCGGCTGGGATTGCCATAATCTTCTTCAGTGTGCATAATTCAGTGCCTCTTTTTATACAGGGTCAATAACGGCGCCGGCCACGTCCTTGCAGTCAGGTGAGATTGGAGGAAGGAATGTTAGTGTGTAACCTTTGCTATTTGGAGACCGTGTTTGCCTCTGCATCTCCACAAAGGTTACTGGGAGGAAAGTTTGTTAATGGGGAGGATCGTTGGGTCACAGGATTCACTTTGATAAGCGATTAGACCATGATAAATAATTTGACGCGAGCAAAGGATCAAAACATTACTAACCTGCTTCGCGATCGGCGCCACAAATTTATCATGCCACGCGAGCGACGCGCAAAACGATTGATCCTGCTCACATCACCCGCCCCCGAAGGAGCAAGTGACGCGAGCAAAGGATCAAACACTACTCTAAACTATCACTGTTCGTGTCATAAGATATAAAAATGCAAATTTTTTCTTTATATTAGAAGGCAATTTGTAAAAATTGTTAAATTTTGTTCAATGATTGATTGATGATTGATTAAATTGTTGACTTATGATTAAGATTATGATTACTGAATAAAATTAGCGATCTTTATGATTATGATTATGATTAATGATTAAAACATAATATTTCAATGATTATGATTAATGATTAATGATTAACTTTTGATTTGTTGTGATTAATGATTAACATTTTTGATTAATCATAATCATGAATCATGATTAAATTTATGATTAATCTTTAACGCTCTGGACTATACCTAACTTTTGCATACATTCCCTTGCAAAAGTTTGGGTTCACCCCCTCAAAAACATACAAAAGTGTTTTGCCCATAACTCTGTGATTACACGTCTAATTGAAGCTCTCTATAGCGCATTCGAAAGACAATACGTAAAATTTACTTCGTACATATTTTGACATCAACATTTTTTGAATTTTGTTTACAATTTTTATGACATTTTTCAGAGAATACACTGAAACAAACATGACCAATCTTCTCAGCATTTTATTGACCAAAATTTACAATTGATGCGTCATTAGAGCCGCAATCTTTCTTTGAAGAACACTAACATAATTTTGGCGGAAAAATTTGAAAACTAATCAAAATCAATGAAACAGTCATTTAAGTTATCGTGCAAGAGTTTGGGTTTACCTGAGCCGCACGCAAGTCATTTTTGTCAATAATTCTGCCATTTTTCAACCGAATTCAATAGTTTATAGCTCACTTCCACGTAAATAATGGTGCGTTCAATATTGGTATGAGATTTCACAGAGTTTTTGTGCTTTAAGTAAGTAGGGGAAGGGGTGGTAAAATGAACACCTTAAGGATATCACCTTGTTTCTGATAGAAAAATGAGGAATTTGTATAGTTCTATCGCACAACATCAAAAATAGCGATCTTATCTATAGCAGCGACACAAATTCAGACTTAAATAGCTAAATTTTCACATATTTTTATCGCCAGCAGAAAATGATGCAAATGCACTATGCGGGTAAAATGAACATCATGCAAAAAACATAAGCAAAACAAATGTTTCTGAAAATTTGCATTGCATTACCGAAAATATATCTATCGATGATTGTAACCCATTCAAAAATAATTCTAAAGGTACCAGATTTGACATCAAATCATAACGATATTCACCTCACTGAAAAACTTCAAAACTTCCGAGCTAAAAGTTACATCAGTTCTATTTTTTAAACGTGGATTTCTAAAATCTTAACTTTCTGTGAAATTTCCACTTCAATTGACCTCCGTATCAACCCGAACATTTCGATTTATGCTCTAAATCGTCCGTGCTTGATAAAAAATCATCGAAATTTGTTTTTTCTTGGGAAAAGGCATGGTGTTAATTGTACCACCCCCTATTTTATTAACATTACGGCTGTGATCCGTTTAACTTTTAGTTAAAATTTGACAACTCGATAGTTATTTCCCCTCCGGTTAGAAATATCCCTGCTCTGGAGCATGGTTAAACTTGACAGTGCGAAAGTTATTTTCTACTCCCGTGAAATTGAGAATAACTAACCATCTGTCAACTTTGTTCTGAAATAACTACTCGACTGTCAAAGCTCGAATGGGTCGACCGCGAAGTTCAATTTAACCATTTGAGGAGAAAATAACTATCGAAATGTCATATTTTAACTAATTGCCAAGCAAACTGGTGAAACGGTTCAAAGCCTAAGTTTTCAGACTTCCCCGCCGAGCTTTTGCAAGTTCTCCTCAGAAAATATAAGATCACTATTCTAATGACAAATTGATTTGAAACTTTGGTCAATCCAATGTTGAGAAATTCCGCCATCTTTTGCCAGTGTGTACTTAAAAAATGTAATAACTTTAAGTAAAAATTCAGGACACAAAATAAAAAATTAAAATTACTCATGAAGTATGAATAGTTCATTGCCTTTCGAGTGCGAGTTTCAATTAGACGTGTAATCACAGAGATATGAACAAAACACTTTTGTATGTTTTTAGGGGGTGAACTCAAACTTTTGCACGGGACAGTATGTGTATTATTTTTTATGAAATTTTCACCTCTGAATAATTCTTATGGGTCAAAGGAATGCAATAAGTTTTTCGCTATGACAACTAGAGCACACAAATATATACGAAATGGTCAAAAAATATGTGGAACAAACCTTACCAATTTTTTACTAATTTCACTAAGAAGCTGTGACGAGGTAATTTTTTTGTTTTGGATTTTTAGATCCCTCGTGGGCTTTGTCACTACATTGTTTTTTTTTTTTTTAAGTTTTTTTTGTATGGACCTATACCACTATCCCCCTTTAGATGGCCACTTACGATGGCCGCCCCTAGGTGAGTGTGAATGTAGTCATCAATAATGTGTTTAATACGTTGTTGTTCCTAATAACTTGATTGATGTGCTTATACCATCAAAACGCTTTTTTTCAAATATTGCAATTGATTGTTTCTTCATTATTTCTTATTCATAAGTGGTACATGTTTGAGGTTAATTTGTCAACGTTTTTATTTGACACATTCCAACTACGCAGAAGTCAATCAATTTGTCCATTCATAATTCGCCAAGGCTGCTCCTAAATTATTCCCGCGACCAACCACTTTCTCCCGCCATTAATCACGAGTATTTATCTTCATTACATCCGCAGGTCACCACCGCAGTCAGTCGCCACCAGGACTAATTGTTACCGCACCTCCCTGAGACTAGGAAAAAATATATGCGCCGACAACACGGTTGAAGATTAATGACCAATTAATTTGCTCCGAGACCCTTCCAACAAACCCTCGTCACACCCTCTCATCGTTTTTACTTCACTTTCACTCATCGGCCGCCCTTCGAGTGCTCCTGGATGGCAATGACTCTTAATTTGAGGACGATACCGCCGTTTACCGTCACGAATCAGCAGCCACAAAACGACTACGACTATGACCGCCTTTTAGTGGGGACCATTCGACCTTACCAGGATACCTAAAAACGTGGCGCTTTACGTGCGCAGGCTGCCATTCATAAGCAAAAAAATATATAAAAACCATCCACTCAAATAACGGGAGCAAAACATCTTCATTACCGCAGTCGGAGAGGCCAGGGAAAAAAGAACAACCGTGTTTCGCCGGTTGGACAGTTCAGCCGCGCCGGTAGATGACCAACAAAATGGCCAAACATCATCATCATCACCAACATCACCCCCAGAACACGAACCGGTCCCCTCGGCTGCGCTACATGACCTCCCACTCCCAGTCCTTTATGAGCGAATGCGGCGAAATGACCGAGATGATGTCGCTGGACGAGTCGGACAATTTGCTGGACGAACGCTACGGAGTTTCCGGCCCGTCCATCCAGGTCATCAGCGGTTCGGCATATAATGGGGGTTCAGCAGGCCCTAGCAGCCATCAACAGAACCAGCAACAGCAGCAACAACAGCGGATGGAAGAGTTGGGTATAGGGTTCAGTGATGGGGGTTACAACAGTAAGCTGCTTTCGCCGGCGGTGACGATTGTGGAGATGACCGCCGGTGGATTGCTCCCGAATGCCGGAAATATGCGGAAGAAGAATTTCAAAAACAAATCGGCGGCTGCAGCGGCGATGGCCGCCACCGGAGAACAGGCTTCGCTCAACGCAATCGGTAAGTGAATTCTGAATATGCTTATTAAGGTGGCTCAAGAATTCCGTAACAACGCCCATTCGAAGCAAGTTTCCTCTTTTGACGGTTCATAAAATCTATGGAAAATCAGTGATATGAAACATATTATCAAAATCCAAGAAATTGCTTTTATTCACATTTTGTGGTCATAGTTCATGCAACGTTCAATCGAAACAAACAAGTTTGCTAAACATTTTGCAATCCCTCTCCCAGTTATGGTCATATCAAACATTTAATACCCAAATTGTTTTTTTTTTGTCGCTAAAATCGATCTAACCACGTTCTGGACAAGATTTTTTTTTTCTTCGCGAATTTATGAATTTTGGTGTTTTCAATTTTTGTTTGAACATCCTTATAACATCCCTATATGATTTTATACGTTATAATTGTATCTTGTAGTCGAAGTTTCATAGCATAAAACATAAAAAAATGAAAGCTTTTTTATTTTTTTGTTTTTTCGTTCTAATTTTGTTGTATAATTTTTTATAAAAATTAATGGAAATCATTTTTTGACCATAATGAGGCAAAAGTTTGAATCAGCAGAGCAAATACCAAATTGCCGTGAATCGCAAGTCAGTCCCATCTGCATTTTCGTCAAAATCGAGTTGAGTTCAGTTTTAACATATCTTCCAATGCTTTTTCAGCTGCACTAATGAGATAATATGATTTGTCGGAAAAAATAAGATCTCATAATGAAAAGTAACCGCATATCAGTCCCACTATAGATTTCCGCACCATGTTACACAAAATTGAACCGTTGTTTGGTCATCTTTTTATTTTTCTCGTGAAGATATCGTAGTGAAAAGCAAGTTGTTAAAGTTTCATTCAGATTTGAATATGTTCCAATCCTCTGGAATTTTTTGAACATTCGTATGGAAATCGAGTTTGGAAACTTTACAGCCCATTTTCAGAAATGCCTACTTTTTACAGATGGGACTGACTTGCGATTCAGGGCAGTATATATCTCCGAATGAATCGAAATGCGCCTGATTATGCGGAAAAAGTCACAAATATGTCACGTTTTTTCTTAGTTTTGCCACTAACGTGTTTCTTCTGGTATGTTACAAAAATAACCTATGTTGAGTATTTATTTATGAAAACTTAGTGTATATTTTTCTGCAAATTTAGGTTTATAGCTGAGAGAGAGGGGACAGCTCACTGACAGTTGGCATGTTTTCTTGCCTTCTTTGACTTGGGTTGGCACAACGGTTAGATTATCTTATTTTGGTCAAAATCATATTCACTTCTTGTTGTTTGCTTTGGAAATGAAATGTATATAAACAATCAATAGCAAATTGCCAACACACAACTAATGAAATGAAATAAGGAAATAATTGAAGAACACCTAGAAATTTTAATTTCGCTTATTTGAATTTTGACGTTTTTTCACGTTCTGCCCTTCAAATGTACGGTTTTCCAGTGACAGTTGATAACAGGTTCCCTTTACTTTTGGGAGCTCGCAATCTAAGCCAGCTGTCTCCTCTCTCTCAGGTTTAAAGTATTCCTGTGATAAAGAGTGCATCGTGGAAGTCATGGCAATCGTGTATTTGTTGTTCGTTTTGTCGTGGCGTCGTGTAAGAATTGTGTTGTGCGAGAAGATATTCGTGTTCAGTCAAGAATGGATTACGAACTGGTGAGCTCGTTTCGTGCTTATGATAACACATTTTTTATCGTCGCAACGCAACCTCTATGTAGTTTTCAAGCAATATGCATCAATATCCGTCATTTAAAGTGTCGACATCAACCCTTATTATTACTCTATAGAACACAGAGCAACAACAATGGCATTATTGCGTGTCTCATGGATCAAATTATGTGTCTCCAGTAGATTTGGGGTTGCTGTATCTGTTGCCGTTCTCAGAAATGTTCCAGCATGTCACAATTTATAGGTACAGGTAGCCAAAAATATATAAAATACTGTTTTCATTGATGTTTACATGAAATTTGAAGTATGATTCATCAAACTTTTTGTGAACTTATGCACCAAGCATGTAAAATATGTAAATTGATTTTTCACATATGAATGCCGTCTCCATACAAAATTCTTTGTTCTCTTAAATGGCAAAATACAATACCGTAAATTCGGGTGTAATTGATCAGGAGGGTGAAATTGATCACCGTGTCACGCGATTTTATTTCTTACTAATAATGCACCAAATTCATTGTTACCTATATTACATGAACGGTGTTTGTCCTCAATAATGTATATTTATGTATAGTGAAGTTTTTTGTGTCCCAGAATGTTTATTTCTATGAAAATAATGCAAAATTCCAGAATCAAGTTTGGTGTGAAATTGATAGACATCCATAAACTTCTAGTTCTAAACAAGGATTTGGACATGGTGTAAACCTAAAAGTTTGTGAGGATTCTAAAAATATATCTCCAAAACGAATTTTACTATCAAAACTCTTACCAATTGTTTTGTTGCATTTGCGTTTTGTTGAAAAATTTGATTTTCTGCTACATAGTAGAGAAATCCTTTGGAAATTGCCTACATTTAGGCGTTTTTCGCGGTATTCTTGAAATTTAATTATTGAGTACTAGTGGTCCCGGCAAACTTCATCTTGCCATCAAGTAGGCTGTTGTAAACCGCTATGAATCGTCCCATACAAAATGATAGTTCCGTTCACTCTCGTTTTCCGACTTTCCCGGTGAACATCCTGGAACTTTTATACACACAAACACGTCGGAACCCTTGACGAACAAAATGCAAAAAGAATCATCAAAATCCGTTGCTCCGTTCGTGAGCCATTTCGTGACATACGAACACCACTCCATTTTTATTTATATAGATAGATTTCCATAAATATTGTCTCGTTAAGAATTTGGCGAGCATATTTGAATTGATAAGGCCCAAATTAGGTATGTATAGTTAATTTCAAAACTTACAATTATCACATTGACAAGTGATCAATTTCACCCCGAAATGGGATTTCCCGATTTTTAATTTTAGAGCTGATTTTTGGCACTAATATCACTTTTGTTAGAAAATGTCGGTGCATGAGCCAATGAGGTTCACCGTCGTACTTGTTTTCCTGCATTTAGTTGTATGATATTGTTGAAATTTTAGAAAGCATACAAAGCAAACAGTGAAAAATGATCAATTTCACCCGAAATTACGGTAGTTTTCGAAACCATAAAAAAATATTTTTGGGCATCAAAAGTATTATGGACTGTATTGAAAATAATTGTTATTTACATGAAGTTTGAGTTCTGTGGCAATTTAAGCGAATAAATTGCCATACAAGCTGACAAACTTGCATACAAGTTGGCTGAAATAGTAAAATTTTGCATTTTCAACAGGTAATATCTCAAAAACTAGACGTGCTTATGATACTTTTGAAAACGGCAATGGATTCAGCAACCTTTAATTTAGTAAACAGCGGTATTTTGATGCTTGAGACAAAATCATGTTGCGCGGTGTAATTATTATATATACCTTTTCATGTGATTACTAACAATAACCTTGGAAAATTTCGATATTTTGAATGTCGACGTATTTTCTCAAACTTCTAAAAAAAAAATTTCACCTCGAAACAAAAAAAGGAAAACCAATTTTTCCTCTGTATCCATGATATGGCAGCGTCCATTTATTACGTAACGCGCAAATTGGAAATTTTTGACCCCCTCCCCCCCCTCCGTAACGCTATTTGTATGAAAATTTTTAAATTTTTGTATGAGCCGTAACGCTGGAGCCTACTCCCCCCTCCCCCTAGAGCGTTACGTAATTTGTGGATGCCGCCTATGAACAAAAAAGTTTCGTATTTATCTCTTACCATGCGTGAAAATGACGGCCTGAATACTGGCGGAAGGTAACTGAGCCGTTACATTGGAAAAATATGTTTGTTTGAAATTTATATACAATAATTTGTTGAAACTGCCATTAGTTTAGGTCCCACTTGTTTCTGGGGTATCTTATTGTTTCAGGCTTTTTTGATGATGCAAGGCGAATTTTCGTATAGATTGCTGATTTCTGAGTTTTTTGTATGCAACTGGAAGTGTTGACCAGAAAATCGAAGTGCTATATTCCTGAAAACAGTAGTGTTCATGCAGAGAAATGTATGTTCAATTGTCATTTTTAGCATTACACGTAACAAATAAACGCTTGCATTAATTGGATGCAAAATTTGTCAACCTCCATGGTGTTGCATGACTCTCAAGCACCACGCTGGTGCTGTGTACGGAGAGCGAGGTTTTTCCACATGTGTTGTGTAACATACAACAGTATGAACACTAGAGTATGAACAAAACAGGAAGTGAGTTTGTTTAAAGGTTGTCAAACCGTTCAGCAAAGTTACTAGTTTTTATTATAAGCATATTTTTGATGAAGATTCATGTTCATATATAAACGGTCTATGAATTGTAACCACAGTAATATCACAGGGTGTCCGCAAATTATCCGAACAGCACAATATTGGAAAGATGATCTCGCACTGAAAACAATGAAAAATGAATGTCCATATACCTTTTATAATACATCTATATGTTAACACAAAATATAACTTCAAATGTTTTCGAAATGATTGCTTGTTACTGAGATAGGCAAATTTAAATTTTTTGGAGACGTTTTTTCTGAGGGGCGCTTGTTATAGTGGAGATATATTATCCCTAAAATCTAAAACAAATTAATCCAAATGACCTATTTTTATTTGAAGTTACCTGCAGTTTAGTGGCTTCAAGTTACAATGGAAAGAGAAAATTATACGGTTCAAATCCAGTGGATTCTATACATTTTACTCTTCCGTCATAAAGCTCGAAAAACAGCTCCTTTAAAGACACCTCAGTATATTTGACTTGGTTTTGCAAATATTTGAAATCGGAAATGTGGCAAACTTTCTTCTTAAGACTATAATAAGCCAACGTTTAAAATCATGCAAGAATATTGAATTAATTATGCTTGATTGTGTAGAGCCAAGTCTTCAAAGTTTCTACGGATAATTTGCGGACACCCTGTATGTGTTACACTGTGTAATTCACTTATTCTGTTATGGCTTAAGCACTACGATCAGAGGTGCATTGCTCTTTTGAGTTATCTTTTCCTTTTTTGATAGTAACACTCTTCAAACATAATTGAACATGTTTATTTAGCTATTATATGATAGCCGTGAGTTCATGTTTTTGTTAGATGTGGTCCTACAAAGAGTGGTACGTCTAATGCTATCTAATGCTTTAAATCAAGGATCCATATGCAATCAAGTTTGGAAATCGCTAGGGTAGAAGTACCAATTATGGATATAATACCAATTATAGCAATAGTAGGAACAATTTTTTATTCGATTTTTGAATTTTCGCTGTTTTTTTCTCCAAAATTACCACTCACATTTGAAAGGTAATGTGAGCTCATTTATGCTGTTTTGTATCATGTTTTGGATTTTCAGTGCATTTCGACTACTTTTCTAAAATTTGTTTGCTCCCATGAACCCATAGCGATAAATTGACTTGTAGTCAAAACTCCTTGAGTCGATATCTGAAGGGACCATCGACTCATGGAAATATCGATTAATGGAACATAAATGACTTGGAAAGCTGCTTGAGGGGACCATCATAGTAACCATGAAGTTTCGATTTTAGTATGATTCGACGAGTCATGGAACGTCGACTCATGGAGGTTTCACTGTATTATGTATTTAACACAAAATTTCTGGAAAATTTTATAAGCAATTACTTTATTACTTATTAGCGTAGCAGTATCATTCGCTCTGGATGGCATTTGAGTTTCTTTCGTAAAAAAAAGTAAAAGAGATCAATATACAATTAATAAAAAATGTTTGATGAGGTTTTTTTTTACATTTCCCCATTTCATATTTTAATTTAAAAGTACTCTATGTACCCTAACGAATTCGTCCTAAGGTTATCTCGTCAAAATCGGTCGAACTGAGCCGATTATTTGAAACTTCTATGTCGACACCCAGTACTGTAAAAACTGTCATTCTTTTTTCGCAAGTCCAATTGAATTTTGAGCGCATATGTCGTAGAGAACTTGTCCAGTCTTGTGCATCTCACATCAAACAAATCCTTCATAAAGATATATACATTTCAAAATGCCTAATACATTTTCTTATTTATGATGGATATCCAAAAAAAGATAATCCTTGAAAAAAAAAATAAAAGTGAATATTTTTGAAATTGTTTTCCAGAAACTCTCTATACACAATTTCTAATTATTTGTTTCAGAAATAACACTAACAGCTACTTCAAAAATCAAGAATTACTCTTATATCACTAGTACTGCTACAGAAGATCATATAGGAGCTTTTCTGTGGAATTCCTTAGAAACTTTTAAAAGTTATTTTCTCAGGAGCTGAAGTATCTCTTCAGGTATTTTTCCAAGTGGCATATCTAATTTTTCTTCAGCGATTGACTGCATCCTTCAGTAGTTCAACTATGGATTACTCTGAAACACTTCGACAAATTGATCTACGGTATCGGAAGGAAATTTCCTTGGAGGATTTCCTGAAAAGAGTTCTGAAGGTATTCTAGAAGAAATGTATTGAGAAACTTAATTTTTAGGTTTTCTAAGAAATCCTCAGAATAGAGAAGTTCGTATTTGAGTTTTGAATCTTTCTTGTAAAAAGTTGATGGGTTGTTCCTTTTTCTCTGTGCGGATGAGCCATAGCGACCATTATTTTGAACACTTGTGGCATTACCCGTTTCCTTAGTGTATAGTGCATGTCGCATTATTCCAATTTCATCGATAGGTATGGAGTATCGATTTCTGAGTGATGAAAAGGTCCCGCTATTCACTCCTTCCATAGAGGCTTGCATCTCAGCAAAGGCGCACCTATTATCCCTTATAATCGATTTGTTTTCTAATGAATTACATCGGTTGTACTGATATTTGACTATGCGACGAAACAGCTCAGTCCCATCCTTGTTTCGCTTTTAGATTAGTCCCAAAAATACTATAAAAAAGGGACTGTGTAGTAGCAGCAAAACCGAATCAAACCACAAAATTTGTTTAGTAATAAGCATTCACGTGAGTTTTTAAACAGTTCTGGTTGAGTTAGTATTCATGATTATTGTCGGGACTGACAAACTCAAAGTCTTAAATCATATAATAAGTAAAATAGATACAATTTCAGAAACTGATGTCAGTAACAAGGACTTTGTATCACTGCACAATTATTGCAAAATCATGATGTTTGATACGTCGCAAACTAAGTTCTAGATTCGCCTATATATTCGCCGCTTGCACCAGGGAGCCAGTCATCCATAATAACTCAGTTTGAAACCAGGTAATCCTGAATCTTCTGAACTATTCTTCTTTAGACTTGATTTGCATATGCATGAAGTTCGTTAAGTCGCAAGATAGGTCTTACCCCAATCGGTTTTTGTATGACGATTTGGTTGAAATGTTTCGCTGAAATATGTCATCAGATTACTAGGACATAGTTGTCAATTAGAATTGAATTTTAACGTCTTCATATCTATTATATGCCTCAGGAGCTAGCGCAGATACATTTATTTGCGAAATTATTGTTAAAAAAATTTAAGTCAAATTTTGATGGACAATTGAAACAAAAAAAACTTTTATACCCTCAAACATTTCAAATGCAATACAGATTTCATGCGGCGTATGAACTTTTGATGAAGTACCGTCAAGCTACCATTCACCGTGCATTTAAGAAAACAAAATCGCTTCAAAAAATCAAATATTTTTTCCAAATGACATAAAGTTACCTGAAATACCACTGTGAAGCGTGTAATACACAAAATTAATCAAAAGTCATGTGTACAAATCTCATGTTAAGGTCGCCTCGTACCGTTCTATGTCACTATTTACCGTGCGTATGGTATTCGTCGTGATTTAATTTTGTATCTTGAAAAAAAAAAAAACGTTGCTGGCGGAGCAAATACGTTGCTAGTAGTGTGCGCACTCATTATTAAGGGTATTCAAATCTTATTCTACAATAAAAGCCATGGAAAGTTGAAAAAATGGCTAAATCATTATTTTTTAAATTAAAATCGTTATAGGAGGTTTGACTGTATTGTCTAAACCATTTCACATACGCTTAAAAGCTGTATACGGAGTAATTAAATCATGACATAACAAGAAATCCAATATAACCCAATAATTCCAAGCCTTTTATTCTAATGCAAGGCAATAGGAACCATACATATTGAAAAGGGTCCATTCACCGTGCATTTGTGTTTCGACTAAAACACAATAAAAAAATCTAATTTGCATAAAATCTCTTTGTTCATACGATGAACATCTTACTAGAAGTATCTACAGCGAAAACTTTTTGAAGTTATGAAAAACTTAATACTCTAACGTTAAAATGAAAAATGTGAATTTTTGGCGTTTCTACTAGAAGTTATAAAAAATCCCATTATCAAACAGAATTTACATGATTTTGACTACATAAACAAGAGTATTCAAAATGTTTTGTGACAAGAACTACTTCATTTCATCAGTTTTATCTTATTTTTCTTACAAATTTATAATTTGTGAAAATTGTATGAATATTCTGTTGGAATTTGTATATGTGCACGGTGAATGGAGGCCGAACGGTGACTGGTGACTTAACGGTATGCTTATTCTCAGATATTTAGGCGGTGTCCATTTCGCCCCGTATGTTCATTATGCCCCTAATCCCCCTACTTTAATCAAGGCCCCTGAAGCCGAATATGATGTTGAATATGAACATTTTTTTTTAATCGTAATGAAATTTTCTCAGCAATGTATTAAAAATGTAAAAGTAAAAACATTTCCTGGAAAATTTTCCACCATGAAGAAAATTGTCTGATAAATAGTGGATAAACTATCGTCTGTATCAGTAAACATTTTCGAAAAAATATTGTATGTTTCATCAATCTATACTCTCACTTTCGTCCATAGACGCCAAAATGGTATCTTGTTCCGTTTAGGCGACAGAACTGAAAAACCGATGACCACCCGCACGCTTTCCATATGAAAATGTATTCTACTATGGGCCTCAGAACCGTGCCCTAACGGCGATGGTAACTTATACGCATTGTAAGTGTAACGCAGTAACCCATCGTTCATTCTCCAGTTTAAATAAGCTTTTCGTCAAACGGAGCACTCTCCATTGGTTTGTTGGGTGTTTTATGTGCTCTTTGTCCTTAACCTTTAGTATTAAGGTATTAAGGCTCGACAATTTTTATGATACAGACGATAGTTTTCCGCTATTTTTCCGACAATTTTCTTCACGGTGATTTTAAATCACTGTTTCTCAACCTTGGGAACGGCGAAAAAACAACTCGCAGTAAGGTGTTCGTTTCAGCGTGCTTTCTTCATGATCGGGGGTTCGCGGACCCTCTGTTGAGAAACGTGGGTTTAAATGGATTGCTGAGAAAATATCCTTTTAAGTTCAGTTAAAAACTTTTGTTCAACGATGCATAGTTTAGAGGACATGAAATTTTATAGCTAGAGGTATATAGGGAAATCGTGAAAAATCATCTAGAGTTTTCCGAGAAAATAGGCCATTATAATTTTTTTTGAATTTTACTTTTGGTCATATTTCCACGTACTCTACCTCTATTAAAAACTTCTTACAAATCTAAGAACCTCCGGCCCAAACCCGTCCGATAATTCAAAAAAAAATACCCAGCTAACTTCGCGCAGAAATCAAAATTTTCACATATATCAGCTAATTTTTGCCCACCAGGTGCATTTGAAGTCACTGTTGGCCTTAAGTGTTCGGAATATGAGTCAAAACGGTACATACAAACAGTTATGTGTTATACAGAAGCATCTCCTCACCTGTATTATATCACAATTTTTATGAACAACGTTGCCGAATACACTTTGGATCTTGATTTGCGCTTACAATGTGTCCACAAATTATCCGTACAACAACTCTCTGCAATCAAGCGGAATAAATTCATCATATTTCATGTTTTAATACCGTGACCAATTTTATTCTTAAGCGGTAAGTTTGATACATATACGATTTTAAGTTGAAATTATTAACTGTTTGTAAAATCAGGCCAAATGTGTTGAGTAGTCTTAGAGAGAGCCGTTTGTCGAGCTTTATGACGGAAGAGAAATGTTCCTAGAGCTCACTGGATTTGCACCGTATAATTTTGTACTTCCGATTATAATTGAAGCCTGCAGGTTACTTCATATAATAATAGGATTGTGGATTTATCTATTTTAGATTTAAGGGAGAAAAGAGCTGTTGTATGGCTAGCGGCCCTTCTTCTTCTTCTTTCTGGCGTTACGTCCCAACTAGGACAAAGCCTGCTTCTCAGATTAGTGTTCTTATGAGCACTTCCTCAGTTATTAACTGAGAGCTTTCTTTGCCGATTGACCATTTTTGCATGTGTATATCTTGTGGCAGGTACGAAGATACTCTATGCTCTGGGAATCGAGAAAATTTCCTCTACGAAAAGATCCTCGACCAGCAGGATTCGAACCCACGACCCTCAGCATGGTCATGCTGAATAGCTGCGCGTTTACCACTACGGCTATCTGGGCCCTTAGGAAAAACAAAAACCGCAGAAAAAACGAGAACGTAAAATCAGAAAAATGACCTCAAATATTCGCTTGAATAATCGAAATCTTACAGTATCTTACTTCATTTTAGCACCGTGCTGTTCTCAGCTTAATTTTAAGTTTACAACAATTTCAGATAGGGGGGTCTGTAGCCTTGAGGTTACGCTTTCGCTTCATAAGCGGAAGGTCATGGGATCGATTCCCAGCCCCTCCACAAAAAACCCGTCCAGCCACCAGAAGACGCCTCACGGAGGACCGTGCTTTGGGGAGCACATCCATCCTCCATCAGTATAAGATGGTGACTGAGACAAACTGATCCTCTTCGCAGGCAGCTAGCCTCACTAATAGCAGAGCTCTCTCCTACCTGCTCGGTGTGAGAGTAAAAGAGTAGGAGAGAGTGAAGCTAGATGTAAATATAGAAAAGTTAAAAATAGATCTGTATCGTTAAAAGAAGCTAAAGATCAAGTGAGTCCGGCACAGTAGTGGCCACGAGCACGGAGCGCCTATATATATATACATGTATTTTGCTATTGGCTAATCAAAAATGTTATGTTTTATTTTAATTTTTCCGAATAAGTTGTTTATGGTTAAGGTGTAATTCTAGTTTAAGTTTACAAAAGTTGCTGAAGACTGCTCGCCAATAATTTTAAAAAATTAAGGGAGTTGCAGGCAAATTAAGGGTTTAAAATAGGTATTTTCAAGTTATTTTCCTCCACCCAAAAATATGGTATCATCCTGAAATTTAACTTCCAGGATCGAGCTCTAATGAAAAGTTTTCAAAAATTTGCTGAGGAACGCAAATACAAATTATGACAAACCAAAAAGTTTGATTTAAAATGTAAGCCCAAATAAGTTTTGCTTTATCCTTATTTTTTCAAGAGAGATGCAAAACTCGATTACGATCAACTTCTCTAAAGACATCATGCGTCTAAAATCAACGAAAATAGAGAAACAACTCTTTTGTCATCAAGATCAAATATTTAATGTTATCCTTTTGGGAAATTGTTGGATGTGTCATTAGAGGAACACTTACAATTAATGCTTAATTGTAAATGATAAATTTTTGGCGTAGTTTAAAAATGAATCTTTGCAAAACATATTAATATAATACCGTGTCTTGTGGTTTAAGAATGGAAGGTGAAAGAATAGATTGGGAATTTGAAATCGCCAATCAATGGGGCCGCAACCAATCAAATCTTCTGAATTGTCCTAATCTGATTTTTTCCAAGCCATTGAAAATTTACCCATTAAATCAAGACGCGTTTTAGAGTTCACTTTGATCACTGCTAGGATGGATTTTCTTCATAGTTTAATGTTCAATGCTTAAAGCGTGAAAAGGCTGTGCATAATGATCGTTTTTGCGTTATTTTTTTCGTGAAGTCACCTGCCAACCAACCCTTTCTTAAGAATGGTGAGCTAACCCCAAGACCCATTCATTTGAATCTCTGTTCAACTTCGATTGTTCTGGTCAATCATGGAGTAGCAACCATGAATTGTACGGTCATCTATACTCATGCTTCATCCACGTCTATATATGCCCATACTTACCATTTCTGCTTATCTATCAAATTCGCAGGTCTCCAGCTGTCGGTGGACCGGGGAGGTCCGCAGGAGTGGGGCGAAGCAACCCGCAGCTACGTGAAGGCCCAGCGACGGCACGCCGGAAGGGCCACATTCCAGGGCCAGGTGTACAATTTCTTAGAACGCCCCGCCGGCTACAAGTGCTTTGTTTACCATGTCGCAGTGTAAGTACATCATCCTCTCTTCTACTGGGTATTCATTTATAGAACATGTCACTCGGCATTAGGTGGGGGAAGTGTGTGGGAGTTCGTGGGGGCATCGATTTTTCAATCATTCTCAAGGTTTGCAATCTGATCGCTGCTGGTTGTTGGAAAGAGGCTTGCCAATTGTTGCAAGCGCGATTGTTGAATGGAAGGCCTTCGGGTGTCTGAACGAAGAGGGAACTCGAGACAAGACTGCGAGTGGACAGTACAAGAGGTCATGTGTAATCTGTATCGATTTTTCATCAATATTTATGAAGGCTGCAAGGGAGGGTCACCCCCTGGATGAGTATGAATTTTAAATAGTTTTGTGTTACGATTCGCTGGGCGAGGTTGCCACCAGCTGATTAAGGTTAGCAATAGTTGATTTCCTGAATACGAAAACAGGCTAAATGTCAGACATTGTTTTCAGTAGGGCCAAATCCACGTCATTTTCATCATTCTATTATTATTATTAGTTTTATTTACGAGACTTTCAGCCCGTGGCTGGTTCGTCTCGGGTAATAAGCCGTTTTATGAGACGTTTCGAATCATATGGTTTCCGTTTGTTTATCAACTTTGAAAGTTTCTGGCGGGCCGATTTATTTACGTTTCTTCTAGCACTACATTTGGAAGGAGCTTGTTCAACAATGGCGCAGGTGGCAATGCAACAAAGTTTGTAATTTTCGCATGTAAAATTGAAATCAGCAGGCAGGGAAGATATTTTTCATCTACAGGTAACATAATACATGTAAACCGGATAGAAACATGCGCTGAAAGAGACGGGGATGTGATCGCCAACAAAATGTGACCAGCGCCATTCAGATATCATGCTAGTTTTTTGAACAACAACAATGAGCGGCCCGCCACAAAACGTCACTCAAATGTCTCGTAAAATGGCTTATATAGAACAGAGTATAAGGTTTCTTAGTCAATCTTAGTCATACAATAAATTTACTACTAATATTAAAACTACTTAAAAACTATTGTATAGTGTTAGTCAAAAGGGGCCGTACATTATGTTTTAAGTATTAAGTTTTGTCCGATTTCAATTTTTGCCGAATTTAACCATCTTAATTTCCATTTAAGTAGCCAGTGGTCGTGTTTTTTAAAGAAAATAAAGTTCAAACAGAGTTTGAGCTGCGACTGGTGATAATTTGGGGTGGGACTTACGACACCGGGAGATAGTTTCCCGGGCTGCCCAGGTTCCAAACTCATTTCGGATGTCATTAAATAGTTCGGCATCCTTCAGAAAGTTGATCACCTGCATTTCGGAGACTGCGTCATTTCTGAGGGCCATATCAATATCAGTGATGGCATGACTTTCTCGAAATTCATCTAACGCAGGGCAAACACTAATAATGTGTGCGGTCGTATTGCGCTCACCACAAGAGTCGCAATACAAACGGAATCCGGATGTCCCACCCAAGATTATTATAATGTCAGGTTTACCGATCTTAGCAGTCAGTGGGTGCGCGGTGTGGTTAGCTGCGGGGAAGGCGGAAGTGACAGCTGGCGAGTTGGCTAGCTGGCGGGTTTGTGTACTCAACCCTTTCTATGGGGTTGTTAGGGAATGTTTATTCCAACAAACATAAACACAGTGAAGTGAAAATTTTCTCCAGCATTTTGTCGCGAATCAAATTTTCGTCTTTAATGTAGTATTCCGGTGTTTTGTGTCGAAGAAAAGCAGATTATTTGAAAAATTGGTTTACAATTGCATGTAATGCATGTAAATGTGGAAATTTCGAATAGTGCAGCGGGGGAGAGCCACCCACCACCGATGGTCTACCGATGAAAGAGAGGATGCGCCACGGTGTCGCCGTCTGACGATGACGGTTGTATTCTTGTAACTTTATCTCGTAAGTTAAGTCATTCTACTATCAGTGCATTACACAGTGAAGTAAATTCAGATACTTTGCCGCGTATATCACACAGATGTGGGTGTAAAAGAAACATTCAATACCTACACCATGCATCTGATATCCAAACAACCAAAACAAACTCGCCAGCTGTCACTTGTCATTTCAAAATGGCGGAATGGGAAATCTGACACATAGGGCTACCTCCCTTCTAGATACCTTGGTCCCACCGCTCATATTGTGGGAAAGTCTACTATGACCGATTCGAAGTCGCGACAGAACTATTTTTTCTCTACGGGAGAATTAAGCACCACGCACTCGTGATGCTTTTTATTTTTCGACAGAATAGGGTCCGCTCTTGCCGCCACTCGTTGGACCAGGCCTGGGAGGGATGCACCGATACTACACACGAAATATGACACAAAGTTATTTCGAACTGCAAGAAAACTCCAGCTTGCCAACGACAATCAAGGCAGACTTGATGAAAATCGGTAGTTTTCTTTTGTTGTGTTCCTTCGATCGTTCTGGACAAACGGAAAAAGGGCCAAAGTGTGTATTTCATTTTCGTTTTTATTGAAAAAAGTAAAATTATGCGTATTTGAATACTTTATATTCAATCAGAATAGAAGGTGCTATTGTGACATTACTTTTGAATAAGCATGAATAGCTTTTCAATCGATTTTTGTCTCATTTAGTAAAATGCAAAAATGTGTTTTAATCGAT
This sequence comes from Aedes aegypti, assembly GCF_002204515.2. Classification (NCBI taxonomy): domain Eukaryota; kingdom Metazoa; phylum Arthropoda; class Insecta; order Diptera; family Culicidae; genus Aedes; species Aedes aegypti. Next base: position 321,376,302 of record NC_035109.1, on the reverse strand, counting down.
TACGCGCTTTTATCATGTTTGTCCATTGTTCCAGATCTGGGCTCACAGTGACAGTTCGTGACAGCAGAATTTCAGCTCACCTTGACGTACATAAATTTCGTATAGGTTTCTCCTTCCCAGGACCAGGCGATCCAGATTTGATCTCTCAACCACAATTTGACATCGTCGCCGGGGAACTTTCTGGTCAATAATGGGCTACTACGGCCTGTTCCTGCCAAAATATCAGCTCGCTCGTTACCAGAAATCCCTGAGTGGCCTGGCACCCACATAAAAGTAACGTGTGCCTCGCCACGGTCGAGAATGTCCTGAATTCCTTGAACAAAAGGATGCTTGTTACTCGGGGATTCTACAGCTGCCAGAACACTGGCTGAATCCGTCACCGTCAGAATGGGTCTATCACTCGGTGTATTGATGGCTTGAAGAATGGCCGCTGTTTCAAGAAAACGGAACAAACATCCGGCAGGCTGAAACACTGCTCATCGTGATTGCCGATCACTAATAAGCCAACTTTATCTGGGGGAAAAATAAACTTCACTTCGTTACTTCTTTAACAACGGCGTATATTCAACCGGACGGGGAGAAAGTGCGATAATAACTAATTCGCTCATTAAGTGTGATATACCAATCGGGATGCGATCTTTTGATAGATGGGATGCTGGGGAAGGCCCTTAGAGAGATTGGGAGCGTATGATAATGATGATCATGGGTGTGAGATCTGCCGCGGGTGATAGTGTGGAGTGAATTCACAAATTTTGTTGGGGTTTGTCGCGCATTCTTTGTAATCTGAGCCAGAAAGCATGCAAAATAGGACTTAAACTTTCATTTCAGATATAATTTGGTTGAAATTATCATTTAAATTAAATCTATTTTTTCAACATACTTGCAGTCTCCATACAAAACTTTTCGTTTCTCTTATATGGCAAAATACAATACATTTATAAAACACCAAAAAATAACTTTTGAGTATCGATAGTAGGGAAGGTGTACCGGTATTCGCCATGTTCCAGCAATTCGCACCCCGGATTATATACCGATTTACGACACATATGGTTGCCAATTGTTTAGTGTTCGCTAAATTGCTCTAAGATGCTCCGGAAACATTCTTGGAAACCGCAAAATTTTCTCAGTAAATAATAGAATAAAAAAAAATCATTTTCCTTAAAATTGTTGCTCCTTTGCTCCTATTTGTTGCCATGGTGTTCCTGATTCGCCACCCTCCATAAGAAATCAACGTAGGTGGCGAATTAAGGAACTGAAATTGAAATCGTGGTGAATACTGGTGCAAGTGGTCCAGAATTTGCCACCCCCATTTTTAATACAAAAACAAAGTTTCTGATTAGTTTTTATATTTTCCCTGCTGATCATGGATTGAAAGCTTTCGTTTAATATTTTGACAGTAACCAAAGGTAGTTTGTTTTATGTATAAACAATATTTTTCCTTAGGGTGGCCAAAACTGGTACATTTCCCCTATTATGAACTTTGCTGATAAGTATTGTTATGAACATATAGTTTGAATTGCAAATAAAGCAAATATATCGCATTACAAGCTGGCAAACTTACATGCAAGTTGGCTGAAATAGTCAATTTTTGCATTTTCAACAACCAATATCTCAAAAACTAGACGTGCTGTGATATTTTTGAAATCGGCAATGGATTCAGCAACCCTTAATTAAGTAAATAACGGTATTCTGATGCTGGAGACAAAAACGGTTCCGCAATGTTATTATCGTATTGTTAATGTGAAGTGGCGTGTAACTCAAAGAATCATTGGAACCATCTTTGATATAATAAAAGTAGTGTCACCTTTCCATGTACATTTTCAAAACAAGCAAAAAAAAAACAAAATAAATGAAACGGTTGTGTTAAGCATATTTTTATGTTAATACATGTTAAATGCAATAGATTGACTAGTATTGAAAATCGAAATCTGCTTCTTAATCGTACTTACCAAAAGAACACATTTTGATATCATTACAACAACGGATGTTCTATGTTGGATTATAGCATATTCTTGTTATGCACCGGCACGGTGACAGGTTTTTCTACGATTTGTACTATGTTTGTTTTAAGAACATTTGCCGCGTATTATAAAATCTCATCACTCTACAAAAAGTTTTTTATTACAAGATTACTGATTCAATATTTAGATTTAGAGATGGTGCGAGCGTCTTGAAGGTGAATTTACACCTACAGTGTAGTCGCCATAACTACGTTATTTTCCAACCAATTTCAAAACTTTTAGCACCAGAAATTAAATTGATAAAAAACCTTGTAGAACAAAAAAATTGTCTCAAATCAAAACTAGACGGGGATGAACCAGCCTCGGGCTGAATTTCCCCTTAATAAAGAGTCAATCAATCAATCAAAACTAGTCTTAGTTAACCCGTATAGGCCTGAGTGAAAGCAAAAATTCTAAAACCCTCACCGCTCAGCGAAATATAAATGGATTCAAATGATTTTTTGTCAGTATACTAGCACACATATCTAGTTTCTAAAAGTGGACAGAGGAACACGGAAATATTCATGTTGCCAGAGTTATTCCGGTGAGGCACTGGGTCAGGTCGGGTAAAAAGGGAACTATGCTGCTGTTATACGCATAAATGTCCCATGTTCCAAAATATGAAACCGAGAAAAACGCGGTTAAAGATTTCGCACATTTATGCTCCGTATTGGTGAAAGTTATGACAAATTCGAATGATTTCTTCATAACAATATTAGGCAGTGGGTGTTCTTTATAGTCAAAAACTGTTTTTTTTGCGAAAGAGTTTGAATTTTGCTCTGAAATTCAAAGTGGGACGGTTATGCCTAGAAATACCGCGTTTTGGGGGAATTTCTACGCATAAGAGTCCCACTAATTGTAGCAAACCGATTTCGACCAATCAAATTGCTCTTGATGGTAGCTTTGACGAGAGTTTTATACCGAAAATGGAAGATTTGTATTGTAAAGCCTATGTTGTAGGTCCATACGAAGGCTCTTGTGGCATGTAGCAAAGTGGAGCCGTATATGGGTATGTGAATCAATGTGGTTATACAGGTTGGTAAATGCTGGGCAGTGATGCGAGGGCGGAAAATAGTCAAAAAACTAACTTGCAGTACTATTTCCCAAAATATTTTTGTATTTTTATACGATAATTAAATAGTCTTTTTCCAAAGTTTCATACAAATTGAGTGAAAATTGAATTTTTCAGAGCATTTTGAAGAACATGACCAACGTAATCGTATTTTTTGCTCCTTTGTAAAATATATGGAGAAAACCAAATGAAATTCAATTTGGTTTTCAAATATGAGCACACACTCGCATACATATGACACTAGTCTTAAATTGAAGATTTTTCAATCAAGTTTCGGTGAATCATAGACTCATATTGAGCACACGTGCGCAACATAGGCTTTCTGTTATTTGACTAACCGGATTGAATGTGACAATTCTGAGTACGGTAATATATCAATGAGTTTAATGAATACTTTTGTGTGAATGCTAATCAAAAGGCATATTTAATACAACGATACTGAAGGATTCCATTTCCAAACTATTTACTAACTGGACTCAAGAGCCGTATGGCCTGACAAAGCCAAATAACATGTTGATAACATATAATTCTGATATATTAAGAAATCACTTAAAAATAGTATAACCATACAATGCAATCATAAATGTTCTAGAGCTGATGTATTTTTACGGCTCCATCCCATTACCCCGAACGCCACTACCCCGATTGCCACTACCCCGAATGGGTCATTACCCCGAAAGCCATTACCCCGAATGGGTCATTACCCCGAACGCCACTACCCCGAATGAGCCATTACCCCGAATAGTATGAGATACAGTGAAATATATTGTTTTGCGGGCAAAAATGCGTCTCTAATGAAAACTGGTAATTAATGGCGCGTAAAATTCGTCGGTAAAATGTTCGTCATATATTTTCCCTTCTTTTTTATGTTAGCTCTTCTTTCGAAATACATTGTTGGCAACTATTCTCATTCTTTCGGAGACGGTACCTTTTTATCAGCCCAGTGGGCACTTTCGCAGTTCAAAGGTTCGTTTACAAATTTCACCTACCCACCCGTTCGTACCACTTTTTGTATGGACAACATTTTTTGTCCCCTTCAGCGTTACGAAATTTGTGATTGGGCTTTTGATAAAATAAGGCGTTTATTGACTAAGAGCTCTCCTTGTCAACTTACCATTATTGTACATGTTCTATTGTCCCTGGGCATAGAACGTCAAGGAAATGCTCAATGCATAAGATCCACCACCGGAGGAATTTGAATTCATAATCCTTAATATGGTCTTGCTGAACAGCTGCGTGAACACAGATATTTGAACTTCTTGGTTGTGTCCATATTTCAATTTTGTTTTAAAGCAAATATTTTCCTTTCTTGTGTATACATGTTGTGTCATAGCATGATATGACATATCATATTGTTACATATCACGTTGATACAGTGATCATTCACGCCATAGCTGCAAACATTTCACCAGAAATTTCCCCTTCTTTCTTAAATAGGCTGTTCTTTCAAGTTTTCGTTGGACAAGCTAGTCATTAATATTTCCATATAGAACAGCTTTTTCTGAGGAATATATCCTCAAGTGAATCCTCATATAATTCTAATCAGTAATTTTCCCTTTCTTTCATCTTCTTGTATTGAAACAGACAGGTCTCTTATGAATTTGCTCACCGCTTTGCTGTCATCATCATTTCTTCAATTCACAAAAAAAATTGTGATTATCTCATCGATATTCAAATTAATAATCCCACAAATCAACGAAAGTTTTTACTGTAGCGGCAATCAAAGGCCGCCGTTTTTCTAACATGTACAAGTGTATTAACGTTTCCTTGCTTTAGTGGAACGGTTGTCTATCAGGTTGGTTTTTAAGCGGGTTCCATAGACGAACACTTGCAGCGATTATCTCAGGGTGATCTTCCATTACCACCGTTTACGAAACAAAATCTTTAAGGAGATCTCAATACTAGTAGCCCGACACCTACAATGAGTAAAGGAAGTGGGTTCCAACGTCCAATAAGAAACTTTACTACATCCTAATTTTGTGCATATTATAGCTATCCTTTGCATAATAAATTCACCCTTCTTTTCGAAATAGGCTGTTCTTCAGAGCATTGCAATGTGGCTGTGTGAATCTCACCAAAATTAGAGGACAAATCGAAATAAAACTTAGTATCCAAAAATTATTAGCTAAAAAAATAGCTGCTTTTATATCTTCTAATGTTTGAAATATAAATTGTTGAGCCACTCGTTAAATACTCATAAGGAATCGTACAATTATCTCTCCACTCTCTCACTAGAATAAGTTCCAAATTTTATGCATTCGGGGTAATGGCGTTCGGGGTAGTGACCCATTCGGGGTAGTGGCGTTCGGGGTAATGACCCATTCGGGGTAATGGCTTTCGGGGTAATGGCGTTCGGGGTAGTGGCATTCGGGGTAGTGGCGTTCGGGGTAGTGTCATAGAATCATTTTTACGGCTGCATTGCAGGGCCTGACGCAAACCCCCTAGATTTCTGGAGGACCATTCCCCCCTTATGTTTGGAGGGCCATAGTGCACAGCTTAGCTTAGATTAGAGTTCTTCTCTGGCACTCGGACGATGATCAGCTGCCCCTGACATGGGGAACAGACGCTCAAGGTTTGCAGAATCGTGGGTTTCCTGTCAGCACACGACCAAAGTTCTCATCTGGGTTGATTACCCGATCTTCTCTTAGGTTGTTCAAACCCCGGCCATTACCACGAGGTCAGAGAATTTGTCTCTATCATGTGTGCTCTTCCCACCAGTCACCACATGGTCCAGTTAGAACTGCATTTTCTTATTAGCCAAATATCATATACATAGGAGAAGGTTTCGACCGTGATTGTTTTGATGATAGAGACAAATTCTCTGACTGCGTGTCAATTCCTAATATCAGTAATCGATCAATAGAACCGTTCGGTTGATTGATCAGTATAAGAACACATTGAAGCCTCCTGTATTTTGCCTGTGTTGGTAGCAAAGCTCAAAGCTTTGAGCCAGGGAATCCAGTGTGGATTCAGGGAATCCAGTGTGGATTCAGGGAATCCAGTGTGGATTCAGGGAATCCAGTATGGATTCAGGGAATCCAGTGTGGATTCAGGGAATCCAGTGTGGATTCAGGGAATCCAGTGTGGATTCAGGGAATCCAGTGTGGATTCTGGGAATCCAGTGTGGATTCTGGGAATCCAGTGTGGATTCAGGGAATCCAGTGTGGATTCAGGGAATCCAGTGTGGATTCAGGGAATCCAGTGTGGATTCTGGGAATCCAGTGTGGATTCTGGGAATCCAGTGTGGATTCTGGGAATCCAGTGTGGATTCAGGGAATCCAGTGTGGATTCTGGGAATCCAGTGTGGATTCTGGGAATCCAGTGTGGATTCTGGGAATCCAGTGTGGATTCTGGGAATCCAGTGTGGATTCTGGGAATCCAGTGTGGATTCTGGGAATCCAGTGTGGATTCTGGGAATCCAGTGTGGATTCTGGGAATCCAGTGTGGATTCTGGGAATCCAGTGTGGATTCTGGGAATCCAGTGTGGATTCAGGGAATCCAGTGTGGATTCTGGGAATCCAGTGTGGATTCTGGGAATCCAGTGTGGATTCTGGGAATCCAGTGTGGATTCTGGGAATCCAGTGTGGATTCTGGGAATCCAGTGTGGATTCAGGGAATCCAGTGTGGATTCAGGGAATCCAGTGTGGATTCAGGGAATCCAGTGTGGATTCAGGGAATCCAGTGTGGATTCAGGGAATCCAGTGTGGATTCAGGGAATCCAGTGTGGATTCAGGGAATCCAGTGTGGATTCAGGGAATCCAGTGTGGATTCAGGGAATCCAGTGTGGATTCAGGGAATCCAGTGTGGATTCAGGGAATCCAGTGTGGATTCAGGGAATCCAGTGTGGATTCAGGGAATCCAGTGTGGATTCAGGGAATCCAGTGTGGATTCAGGGAATCCAGTGTGGATTCAGGGAATCCAGTGTGGATTCAGGGACTCCAGTGTGGATTCAGGGAATCCAGTGTGGATTCAGGGAATCCAGTGTGGATTCAGGGAATCCAGTGTGGATTCAGGGAATCCAGTGTGGATTCAGGGAATCCAGTGTGGATTCAGGGAATCCAGTGTGGATTCAGGGAATCCAGTGTGGATTCTGGGAATCCAGTGTGGATTCTGGGAATCCAGTGTGGATTCTGGGAATCCAGTGTGGATTCTGGGAATCCAGTGTGGATTCTGGGAATCCAGTGTGGATTCTGGGAATCCAGTGTGGATTCTAGGAATCCAGTGTGGATTCTGGGAATCCAGTGTGGATTCTGGGAATCCAGTGTGGATTCTGGGAATCCAGTGTGGATTCTGGGAATCCAGTGTGGATTCTGGGAATCCAGTGTGGATTCTGGGAATCCAGTGTGGATTCTGGGAATCCAGTGTGGATTCTGGGAATCCAGTGTGGATTCTGGGAATCTAGTGTGGATTCTGGGAATCCAGTGTGGATTCTGGGAATCCAGTGTGGATTCTGGGAATCCAGTGTGGATTCTGGGAATCCAGTGTGGATTCTGGGAATCCAGTGTGGATTCTGGGAATCCAGTGTGGATTCTGGGAATCCAGTGTGGATTCTGGGAATCCAGTGTGGATTCTGGGAATCCAGTGTGGATTCTGGGAATCCAGTGTGGATTCTGGGAATCCAGTGTGGATTCTGGGAATCCAGTGTGGATTCTGGGAATCTAGTGTGGATTCAGGGAATCCAGTGTGGATTCAGGGAATCCAGTGTGGATTCAGGGAATCCAGTGTGGATTCAGGGAATCCAGTGTGGATTCAGGGAATCCAGTGTGGATTCAGGGAATCCAGTGTGGATTCTGGGAATCCAGTGTGGATTCTGGGAATCCAGTGTGGATTCTGGGAATCCAGTGTGGATTCTGGGAATCCAGTGTGGATTCTGGGAATCCAGTGTGGATTCTGGGAATCCAGTGTGGATTCTGGGAATCCAGTGTGGATTCTGGGAATCCAGTGTGGATTCTGGGAATCCAGTGTGGATTCTGGGAATCCAGTGTGGATTCAGGGAATCCAGTGTGGATTCAGGGAATCCAGTGTGGATTCAGGGAATCCAGTGTGGATTCAGGGAATCCAGTGTGGATTCAGGGAATCCAGTGTGGATTCAGGGAATCCAGTGTGGATTCAGGGAATCCAGTGTGGATTCAGGGAATCCAGTGTGGATTCAGGGAATCCAGTGTGGATTCAGGGAATCCAGTGTGGATTCAGGGAATCCAGTGTGGATTCAGGGAATCCAGTGTGGATTCAGGGAATCCAGTGTGGATTCAGGGAATCCAGTGTGGATTCAGGGAATCCAGTGTGGATTCAGGGAATCCAGTGTGGATTCAGGGAATCCAGTGTGGATTCAGGGAATCCAGTGTGGATTCAGGGAATCCAGTGTGGATTCAGGGAATCCAGTGTGGATTCAGGGAATCCAGTGTGGATTCAGGGAATCCAGTGTGGATTCAGGGAATCCAGTGTGGATTCAGGGAATCCAGTGTGGATTCAGGGAATCCAGTGTGGATTCTGGGAATCCAGTGTGGATTCTGGGAATCCAGTGTGGATTCTGGGAATCCAGTGTGGATTCTGGAATCCAGTGTGGATTCTGGGAATCCAGTGTGGATTCTGGGAATCCAGTGTGGATTCTGGGAATCCAGTGTGGATTCTGGGAATCCAGTGTGGATTCTGGGAATCCAGTGTGGATTCTGGGAATCCAGTGTGGATTCTGGGAATCCAGTGTGGATTCTGGGAATCCAGTGTGGATTCTGGGAATCCAGTGTGGATTCTGGGAATCCAGTGTGGATTCTGGGAATCCAGTGTGGATTCTGGGAATCCAGTGTGGATTCTGGGAATCCAGTGTGGATTCTGGGAATCCAGTGTGGATTCTGGGAATCCAGTGTGGATTCTGGGAATCCAGTGTGGATTCTGGGAATCCAGTGTGGATTCTGGGAATCCAGTGTGGATTCTGGGAATCCAGTGTGGATTCTGGGAATCCAGTGTGGATTCTGGGAATCCAGTGTGGATTCTGGGAATCCAGTGTGGATTCTGGGAATCCAGTGTGGATTCTGGGAATCCAGTGTGGATTCTGGGAATCCAGTGTGGATTCTGGGAATCCAGTGTGGATTCTGGGAATCCAGTGTGGATTCTGGGAATCCAGTGTGGATTCTGGGAATCCAGTGTGGATTCTGGGAATCCAGTGTGGATTCTGGGAATCCAGTGTGGATTCTGGGAATCCAGTGTGGATTCTGGGAATCCAGTGTGGATTCTGGGAATCCAGTGTGGATTCTGGGAATCCAGTGTGGATTCTGGGAATCCAGTGTGGATTCTGGGAATCCAGTGTGGATTCTGGGAATCCAGTGTGGATTCTGGGAATCCAGTGTGGATTCTGGGAATCCAGTGTGGATTTTGCGAAACCCAGTGTGGATTTTAGGAATTTAGTGTTGATTCTTGGAATCCAGTGTGGATCCTGGAATGATAATGTAGATCCTGGTGTTCCAGTCTGATTCCAAGTGTTTCAGTGTGGATCATAGTATTCTAGTGTAGATTGTGTTGCTGCATTGTGGATCCCTGGTTTCTAATGTGGATATTAGAATTCCACTAGGTTTGTTGTATTTTTGTGTATATCTTGGGACTGTTGTTCCGAATCTTGGTATTCCATTGTGGGTATTGAAATTCCTGGAATTGAATCCTGGAATTCCAGTTTAGATCCTGGGATTGTAACATAGGTCATGTAAATCTAATCTGAAACCTGAGATTTTAGTAGGGACCTTGAGGTTTCAGTATCTTGATACTCCAGTATGGATCTTGCGATTTTAGTGTGAACCGCAGGATTGGAACATGGGTCCTTGGTTTCTAATGTGATTGCTGGGATTTCAGTGTGGATTTTAGGATTTCATTGTAGATATTTGAACACCAGTGAAGATTATGCATTTCCACTGTAGACTTTTGAAATTCACTGCGGATCCTGAGATATTCCAGTATGGATTTCAGATGTGGATCCTAGAGTTTCATTGATGGATACCAGTGAAGAGTTTGAGTTTCCAGTGTGGATTCTTGAATTCCAGTGTTGATCCCTGGAGTAAAGCATAGATCATGGATTTCTAGTGCGGATTTTGGGATTCTAGTGTAGATGTTTGTATTCCAGTGAGGATTCTGGCATTCCAGTGGGAATTGTTAAATGGTTACCCAAGGATATACTGAGGGAATCCTGTTGGAGTTATGTTGAAAGTCTGTGCAAATAGTGAGCAAAAAGTTTTAAAATACATTGGAAATCTAACGAGAATGCTGAGATTCTTGTGATGGCCCTGTTGTAATCTTATCTTATAGTTATATGGCAAACAGTTAGTATTCCTGAGAGAATCACGTAGAAATACTTTGGGAATTTGGATTGGTCTTATTGGTAAGAGTCAATTGTAAGAATTATTTGGGTATTGTGTAGAAATACTGCGGGAATTGTCAACATTATGAGAATTCAGTGTGTTTTTGCATAAGCATCCTGGAAAAATTCCAATGGGGATTTTGTGATATTCTTCGAGAATCCTGAGGGAATCCTGTTGGAATTCTGTGCGAAGCCTTTAAGATTTCTGTAGAAACAATATGTAATTGTTAGGAAGTCCTTAGTGGTTTTTATTCAGGGTTGGGAAAAAATCTGAAATTCACTCTACAGTAGTCAAACAAAGCCAATCACAGTCAGCGAAGCCAGTGAAACTCACGCCCATCGCTGCTGTAGGCAAAAAGCCTTGAAAATTGCAAAACACCCGTTGCTAAGGGCAACCCAAAATTACTGTAGAAAAATGTTCTATTTCCCGCTGCATTTCCCGCATTTAGAGCCTTCAATGACACTACTGATTTAGAGAAATTCATGTACCCAATATAGGCTACTTGATGAGATTCACGATTTTAAACTACTGTAGTGAGAGAGCCACGTGATTTTCGCGAAATTCAAGCCTACTACTATTACCATTCCCAGCACTGTTTTTATTACGACAAAAAATATCATATTCGTGGAAATTTGTATAAGTGTGTACCCCGTAACTATTTGATACAAACGAGCCTGGCGTAAAATAAAGGAGGAGAATGCGACTACTGTGGCTATGTGTGTATGAATATATGCATGTTTGTATGTGTAAACGAGTATGTGTTGTGCATGTACGTGTATGTGATCGTGTGTGTTTCGTACGCGTGTCACATTCAGCATCATTCTGTGGTGTAGTTTTCAAATAAGCCTTGTTTTGTTATTTATATTTATGGTATCATGTTCTTACCGTTTACATTATGTTTGTCATAATATCTTGTAACTTTTTAATGCACCATATCACCTTTAAACATTTGCAAAAATAATCAAGTATTTTAATTTTTTCAATATTTTGCGTACATATGACCCACTGTGTACTGTGACAAAATGTGACCGTAGATTTCCATTTAAATGACGGTTTAAGTATTCTCTAATCATAATGCGATACTCCAGAAAGAATCAGGTGATTACTACAACTGTGAAATAATTCGGGCGTTAATGGGTTAAATAACCTAAAACGGCTGAAACTGGCCAAACGGGCTTTAAATTTCAAACAATTGCTTTTAATGGCTTAAAAGAGCTCAAAATGCATTAAAAGGCTTAAAACGACTTGAAATGCCTTTAAAACGGTAAACACGGTTTAATACGATTTAAAATGGCTTGAAGTGGCTACAAATAGCGTATACAGTGAAACCTCCATGAGTCGATATTGAAGGGACCATCGACTCATGGAAATATCGAGTCATGGAACAGCAATTCTTTGGAAAGCTGCTTCTAGGGACCATCATAGTAACCATGAAATTATGTTTTTAGTATGGTTCCATGAGTCGATATCGAGTCATGGAACATCGGCTCATGGAGGTATCACTGTATTGTCTTAAAATGGGTTATTCAAACGGCCTAAAATAGCTTCACACTGCTAAAAACGGCATAAAACTGCCTTAAACAGCTTAAATGACTAAAAATGGCTCCTCGTACTTTGTAGTTGTATATTTTTTATTTGCTAATATCTTTCCACTCTAAATCTATCACAGTTGATCTAATCGTTCATAACATTTCCTAGAACCAGAGACTGACAGCAAAATCGTTTCTCTACGCTTCCATTCTTCCATCATTATAGCACGCCTTTCCTTACGCCTGATACGCCTGATACATAGGCAGTCTACTAATCAAACAGCAGGCCTCTCTGCCATAAATTTACCTTACACCCTTCCCGCATGAACTAGCGAAGACGTAGTGGTATATACGGTCTATTGTGGGAGCCAGTTAAATGCATCATCAAATGCATCAAATGCATTCTGACGTGGCAGGCGCCATTGTTGCCTAGAAAATAGAAGATCACCAGCACTTATACACTGAGGGTGTCTGTTAATCCTAAGCAGACATCTAGTTGGTTCATTGTGTAAGTACAGCTGATCCGGTGGTACTGGAGTAGCAAACACGGGCGGCAAATCAAGCTCAAGCTTAAAACATTTTTGTTTTTAACCAAAATTTTGTCATTTTGTCAGCTTTTGTCTATGAAAAGATCTGAATTTCCAACACAAGTAACTCACAGCATAGACTGGAGGAATCTTTCGAAAAATAGTCTTTGTATAAAATGGAAGAACATCTGGAATGCCCTATGGGTCGATAAATAATTTGTGGAAACTCTAGAGAGAACCCTTATAGGAGTTTTCACAGAAATCCCTAGAAGAATCTATGGAGCAATTTTTGGAGGTAAACTTGGTTGAAGTCCTGATTTTTTCCCGGATTTCCAACGGATTAGATATACACGTTTTTCAATACAATACAAAACAATGTCAAAAAATTACATTATTTATGAAGTGCATGAAGAAATTGCAGGATAAAGTTTTGGAGGACTTTTAAGAGTTTATTTATGGGAATCATTGGAAAATTACTTTGAAACAAATCCTGAATGAAGTTTGGATGATTTATCAGAGAAACAACTGGAGAAATTCCAGAAAAATTTTTGGATGACAATCTGCATAAATTCTTGATGGAAAAAAATCTTTAAGGAATATTTAAAGAGTATGGGCATGAGCATGATTGACCGCCCGCAGTTGCTTCTTCCGTTATTGCAAGAACAGCTGTACTTACGCAGGGAACCACCATACACTACTTGGGATCATTAGCATCCTCAATGTGTAAGTACTGGTGCTCTCATTATTATAACAACAATAATGGCGCTGGCTGCGTCCGAATGCAGGTCAATTTTGGGATGAAATGAAAATGTTGACGTGTTACTTGCTTTATGGAAGCCGAGGAGTCCTTTACACTTCCATAAGTAGACACTGGGAGTTTGGATATGGGACAGGGTTGATGAAGGGATTCGTTTTGGTAAACAATATAGGGGGAGATCCCCCAGTACCGGACAGCACCCAATACCGGACAAAGTCGTAACATTGAGAAATCATGGTCCAATCAAGATGGTGTATTAGTAGAAAGGGAAGCTATTATGGAGACTAATGTTTGCGTAGAATAACACATCCTTGAAATATGCATGCCTTCTTAAAAAAGTACAAAAGATTGAAAATCTTAAAAAAAATGACGTATCGCCCTAATTTTTAGTAAATTTAGTAATTATTTTGAATATGAAAAAATACTATGGATCACGCAAGTATGTTCGAACATAATCCTTATTTGAAAGTATGAATGTATTTTGTACCATAATTGAACTAAATATGGACAAATTACAATTTTGGTTAAGCACCTTCTGTCCCCCAGTTTCGGACAGCTTGATTTGTTATATTATATCTTTGTAATTATTGCACCAGTGTCTCAAAATACATCCATTTTCCATGGATTCCGTCGATCATGGTATCAAACATGCAATAAAATTAAGAAAAATTAACATTCAGAACAACGTCGTAAAATGTGCTATTTTTCATCATATAAGAAAAAGGTTTTTGATGGACACCTTACAAACTGATACTTATTCAAATTGTTCTTGCAAATGTTGCAAATGCATTGAATTTGCAATTATATACTATTCCCATAGTAAACACATTCAATGATGTTCAAATTTACAGAATTTGAGTCATTTTCAGATCGTGTCCGGTATTGGGTGCCACCTTTCAATTTCAAGATCGATCAATGTGGTACTTTTTTTTTTTAATTTTCTTATTAGTATCATTCCAAACATTACATTCGTTATTTCTTATATCTAGGTGTTCTGTGTTATTACACAACACTATCATCCTAATTTGGTAAAACAAATCTAAGATTTTATTAACATTTTGTTAACAACATATTACATTTCATTTGCCGTAGCAGTTCAGATTTTTTACAGGTGAGTTGATTTTACTTGCTTACAAGAGAAAAAAAAAACGTTTTTAATATACTTAACCTAACTTAACCTAAACATATAACGCATTAATCGTGGCAATAGAAGATTGTAACGATTTTTGCCTGAAATTATTGATTATTTTATTTGACATTTGTTCCAATGTTTCAACATTGGATATTCTATGTAACTCATTGGTACTATACTAGGGAGGAAGCCTCAGAATCATTTTCAAAATTTTATTTTGAATTCTCTGCAGAGCTTTCTTCCTGGTATTACAACAGCTAGTCCATATTGGTACAGCATACAACATGGCTGGCCTGAAAATTTGTTTGAATATCAAAAGCTTGTTCTTAAGACAAAGTTTTGATTTTCTATTAATAAGGGGATAGAGACATTTTACATATTTATTACATTTGGCTTGAATGCCCTCAATGTGATTTTTGAAAGCTAAATTCTTATCAAGAATGAGCCCTAGATACATAACTTCATTTGACCAATTTATTGGAACCCCTCTCATCGTGACAACATGTCTACTTGAAGGTTTCAAATAAAGAGCTTTTGGTTTATGTGGGAATATTATTAGTTGAGTTTTGGAAGCATTAGGAGAAATCTTCCATTTATGCAAGTATGAAGAAAAAATATCCAAACTTTTTTGCAATCGACTACAGATGACACGCAAGCTTCGTCCTTTGGCGGAGAAGCCTGTGTCATCCGTAAACAAAGATTTTTGACATCCCTGAGGTAACTCAGGTAAGTCAGATGTGAAAATATTGTATAATATTGGTCCCAAAATGCTGCCTTGGGGAACACCAGCTCTTACAGGAAGTCTTTCAGATCTGGAGTTCTGATAATTAACCTGAAGTGTACGATTTGACAGATAACTTTGAATTATTCTAACAATGTATGTTGGAAAATCAAAGTTTTTCAATTTTACAATCAAACCTTCATGCCAAACACTGTCGAATGCTTTTTCTATGTCTAGAAGAGCAAGACCAGTAGAGTAGCCTTCAGATTTGTTGGAACGGATCAAATTTGTTACACGTAAAAGTTGATGAGTGGTCGAATGTCCATGGCGGAATCCGAACTGTTCATTGGCAAAAATTGAATTTTCGTTGATGTGGGCCAACATTCTGTTCAAAAGGACCTTTTCAAAAAGTTTACTGATGGAGGAAAGCAAACTGATTGGACGATAGCTAGAAGCTTCTGCAGGATTTTTGTCTGGTTTTAAAATTGGAATAACCTTAGCATTTTTCCATTTGTCAGGAAAATATGCAAATTGAAAACATTTGTTAAATATATCAACTAAAAATGATAAGCTACTTTCTGGAAGTTTCTTGATGAGGATGTAGAAAATTCCATCATCGCCAGGAGCTTTCATATTATTGAATTTTTTAATAATAGTTCTCACTTCTTCCAAATCAGTCTCCCAGGCATTTTCGAAAACGTTCTCTTGATTGAGAATATTTTCGAACTCCTGAGTAACTTGATTTTCAATTGGACTAGTAAGTCCTAAATTAAAATTGTGCGCACTTTCAAACTGCATAGCAAGTTTTTGAGCTTTTTCACAATTAGTTAGTAATAATTTGTTTTCCTCTTTCAATGCCGGTATTGGATTCTGAGGTTTTTTCAAGATTTTAGATAATTTCCAAAAGGGCTTAGAGCCGGGGTCCAATTGAGAAATTTTATTTTCAAAATTTTTGTTTCTTAAATCTGCAAAACGTTTCTTGATTTCTTTCTGCAAATCCTGCCATATAATTTTCATAGCAGGATCGCGAGTGCGTTGAAATTGCCTTCTCCTCACGTTTTTAAGACGGATCAAGAGTTTAAGATCATCGTCTATAATCACGGATTCAAATTTTACTTCACATTTTGGAATTGCAATGTTCCTGGCTCCAACAATGGAATTTGTTAAAGTTTCAAGAGCATTGTCAATATCAATTTTAGTTTCTAAAGAAATGTTAACATCAAGATTAGAGTCAACATACGTTTTATATATATTCCAGTCGGCTCGTAAATAATTGAAAGTGGAGCTGATAGGATTGAGAATCGCTTCATGCGATATTTGAAATGTAACAGGGACATGATCAGAATCAAAATCAGCATGAGTAACTAATTGACTACAAAGATGACTAGAGTCGGTTAAGACCAAGTCAATCGTAGATGGATTTCTAGAAGAGGAAAAAAAATCAATTTGGTACTAAAATACATCATCAAAATGCAATGTCAAAATTCATATTTACATTTTCGATTTTATTTTTGTACACTATTAAAATGATAATACTTATCATAAATGGGTAACAAGAGTACAAAAAACCAATATATTTCGAACTATGTATTTAGTGGCTTAAGTGTCTGGTACTAGGGGATCTCCCCCTAAATGATTTGTTAGCGCCTAACCGAATTCGCGATATTATCCAATTACCGTTTTGTTCGCCGAACAAACTATTATCGCTCGCCCCCGCAGAAGCAAGCGACAAGGTCAAAGGATCATACACTACTCGGAGTATTTGAAGAAATTTCTAAAGGAATAACTTGAAAAGTTTTTAAAAATATGTAAAGAGATAGTACTGGAGAAATCATTTGGTTAATCTCGTGAGAACATAGAACAGAAAGATAAGGAGAAATCTTTGAATAAGTTTTAGGAAGAATCTTTCTCTTCAAATTCATGGGTGAACATATGGACGTTTTATTTAATATTCTTGGAAGAACACATGGAATTATCACTGCAGAATTCCATTCATGATTTCATTCTCTTGGCGAATAGTGGAAATGAAACTGTCATACATATTAATTTGGAGTTACCGTTTTGAATCAAATTACAGACAGCTTCTTATTCCGGGCACTCTCCTTTGTATGGGAAACATTTCACACGAAATGTTCTAATTTTTGCTGTTCAAAAGTTCTCACTTTCGAGGCTCGTTTCCATAGAAATCTGTGCAAATGATGTCCATCTGCCTTAGACGTCTCTTTAATGGCTTGTCGAGTTCAACTGATGGTTTGACTTTTCTATTAATGGTTTCCATGTGCTGTCCGGAATTCGAATCAAAGTGTCCGAAATATGAGACAAAAGTGTGGAAACGTCCGGAATAAGAATCATGAAAAGGCCACACATTTCGATTTATTTAAAATTATTCAAGTTGCGGAAGCATATTCTTTACCCACCATGCGAAAGTTAAGGGTTTCCGACGCTCGTTAACGCTGAGAAATTATACATAATGATTTAGTTTGTATGCTCTATGCTATGTTATGCTTCACTAAGGTCTCAAGTGTCCGTAATATGAATCAAAACGGTATGCATTCTTGCCAATTTTTACTCTCAATGACGATATTTTAAATTCGAATCCACCATATACAAAATGTTAATGATGCGTGGATGTTACAATTTTTTTTCAATATCAATTGAAAACTCAACTCAATTAACATTTACAATTATTGGAGTGAAAGAATCACATCTGCGACCCAAGAATTTTGGGATGTTATACATTTCCGAAATTTTATAATAGAACCAATTGTGCGTCTATATTCTACTCCATATATTCAACAAAATATTCTACGCATTTTATTGACTCATGCAGACTAAAATCCATCAAATGTGGTGTTGTGTTTGTCGCTATGTCTGGGGTGTTGATCATTATGGTTGACCGTAATTACTACCGCACTGCCAGAAGAAGGTCGAAACCTACAATTTTGTCACCGATCGATACCATAGTAGTAAACACATATCGGTCAATTATTCAGAGCTACCCGTTCATATCCATTCGCCATATTTTCACCAGGAATGGAACATCAACAAATCATCATCAATTCGGCTGGTTTATTTAGAGAGCTCTTTCCTTGGCCGACCCGTACCAGGAAGCTTATCATCAAATGGGAATCACTCACTTTGGCCATGAACAGTGGAAAAGGATATTTTTGGGGTCTAGACTCCCCACTTTCAGCTGGACGTGACCTGGATTTCTCTTTACGGGGAACGAAATATGCATACATCACGGTTAATAATTAATTCGATGACTATTGAAAATGGGACGATGGAACTTTCGAGTCCCCTGCATGATTAATGCAGCAACAGGAGGTTTGTTCTGAAACGATGATTTCAATAATCGATTTGTCTTGGTGAGCGCCATCATCACCAGTAGAGCCAGAATCAATAATCCCTTGAGACAATGTTTCCATTTAATGCAACGAGGTCCATTTGCGTCATTATATTTACTACCTTCATTTGATTCGTGCATGCGTCTGCGTTGTTCAATATCATTCTCCATAATTGAAAGGACCTCCCTCTGATGATGGAGAATCAATCTGAATGCAAATCTAACAACAATTCCTACCGTCAAATGCTTGCGGGTGTTCCGGTGGGGCTTTTGGTCAACGCATAATGTTGAACCTTATTGTCCTATAGGGTTGTTATGGAAGTGCTGGATGAAAATGATTTCAGTTTCTTATTGTTCCAGATGTTTTATTAATGATTTTTACCATCGCACATAACATCAATCTCAACATGAGAACCCTATTGAACGTTTTCACTTTGTCATAGGGCTTATAACTGCATAGATAAAACGCTGTTGAATTGCTGATGCAACAGATGACCGATTATGAGAATGCAATTTGGTTTTAGAGCTCATGAGAACAGGCTTGAAAGCAGGCTATATTCCAGTAGTTGAAATTTGTTCTTCTCGAAGAAATCAATCACCGTGATTCCCGCTAATTCGTTCTAATCTTCCCCTGCATAATTCATTGTCGGCACCATCGTAATCGTCACCTTAAAATGATTCCTCATCCTAAAGTCTCCCAGCTTGGGCGTGTCAAATCTATGATGCACTTAGCTAAATCCACCTTGCCTCTCACAGCCTCAGCATGCACCAGCAGCCGCAGCAACGAGTTGGCTAATTTGATTTGGTCATGAATATTCATGACAATTTATCGTTCGTCAACCGGAGGCGGCGGCGGCAGTCGTCTTTCTTGAGCAGCATGATGCCTACGCACGAAGTCAGCCCAAGTTGCTTGCTTGCTGCTGGTGGGAAAATATTGAGTCGATCCTTTGATGTACCTCTTGTACTGAAGCCGTCGTCGTCGCCATCGTTAAACGAACCGTGCCGTACATGATGAATAAATGCATCGTAATCAGATTAAAGTGCCCGCCGGCTTCGGGGTGGACAATTTCCCGCGATGCACTAAGAGGTATTTGGCGGATCTAGCTGGTCAAAAGTTTTTTTTTTAACTGGGGTGTTGAAACAATTTATTTTCAGATGTAACAGCATTGTAGATGTAGAAAACATAGCATTGACGAACCACTAAATCACAAGTTAAGCTACCAGAATGTTATCTATCTTTCTATGAGAACAATTCAACGTGATATCTTTTAAAGTTTACTAATGGATATTATTCGTGAATCATTCGGTACCTCTCAAAACGAAATTTTTTTTTGGTAATTCAAAAATCCCTTCTGGTTTAATAGAAATATCAGGAATTTAAAGAATCGAAAGCAAAAGGCTCACAAAATTTATAAACAACATGGAAGGGATGATAATATGCAGAAATACCTGGATTTATGTGAACAAATATTAACAATAACAGAAATATTGAGAGCGATAAAAAGTCATTCCCAGGAAGTATATGCAGGTATTTTCTTCTTCTTGGCATTAACGTCCCCACTGGGACAGAGCCGACTTCTCAGCTTAGTGTTCTTATGAGTTCACAGTTATTAGCTGAGAGCTTTTTTTATTGCCAAATTGCCATTTTTGCATTCGTATATCGTGTGGCAGGCACGATGATACTTTATGCCCTGGGAAGTCAAGGAAATTTCCATTACGAAAAGATCCTGGACCGACCGGGAATCGAACTCAAACACCTTCAGCATGGCTTTGCTTTGTAGCCGCGGACTCTAACCACTCGGCTAAGGAAGGCCCCAAGGTATTTTCTTGTCAGCATTAATATTTGCAGAATATCAGCGATATGATACAAATATTAAATGGGGTTGAAGACAATTAAAGAAATCGTGACGATTAGGTTATTTACGTATGAATAAACTGATAGACACAAAATCTTCAATGCATTGAAAGAAGAAACGGCGACAATCATTTCAATTCAGGGTTAAAGGTACAATCGTTGGGAGTGGCGATGCTAAGAAAGTTATTGCACACTCCATTCTTGTTCCTGGGGTGGGACAGGGACATTTCTTTCCAATGTCCTGGCTCTAGAGCCTTGGTTTAAGCGCCATTGCTCGCTCTATGAAACGAGATGAAAACTTATTTTGCCCCTCTCGCGCTATACAAGGACCGCATGCTATTTTCCGTAGTATATAAGGTTAATAAAAAAGAAAACTAATGTTAAAAACAATATTGACCATTGCTATCGCACAAATTTTTAGATTCTAATGAATTTGTTCATGTACCAGATACAATTTGCACACTCACTTACATCAGCAGGCGTATGCTTCTTTACAGTTATATTTATTTGGTACAAAAAAGTGTCCATCGTATGGACCTATGCACGGGTTCACTAATTGACGTTTTAGCGGTGCCGTATTATTTATGGCACCATGGAAACCAGTGAATTCGGCACCGCTGAAACGTCAATTTAATGAACACGTGCATAGGTCCATTGCCAGCTAGGGTAGATGTACCAAAAGTGGAGGTACTATGCACGATTGAACTTCATTTAACCGCCCAAATTCAAGAAGCGCAATTTATGCACATGTTGATGTTGTAACGGGAAGTAACGACCATTGGCTTAATGAGAAAAATGATTTCATCATAGTAATCCACGGCATGTCAGTGAAAAATAATACCTCCACTATTGGTACACTGTTCCTTTAGTTGCGGTATATTTTTAATTTGTGTTCCTATAGTTGCGGTATCCGTTGTTTTCTTATGGGATCCGCCACTATAGGAACACTTTACCGCAACTATTAGTACAAGCAAGAAGAGCTTTAGCAACTTTAGTGGTATTTCATCAGTTTTGAAGCAATTTGAACGCTCTTTCCAACTGTTCCGTGCATCAACAAGCAAATACGTCGATTGGGGTCGGTTATGGGGCTAATGCAATAAAATAATGTGAAACGGCACTACCGCATCTATAGGAACACCCACAACAAAGGGAACGCTTACCCTACACCGCATTAAGAGACTTATTTTCTCGGCAACCAATAGCCAACAGCCGTAAGGCTCATTAGGATTTTTTTTTCTTTGAGAAAATATTGTTGGCTGTATCCAAAAAGAGCATCATCTAAATCGTCTTCAGAATCAGAGCTGTTTTCGCAGATTCAGGACGTAATCGATTAACCATTCGGCATTCCTCCAAGCAGAAGAATTTTGGGCAACTTGATCTTCGCCATAGTCTAACGGTTCACCCAAGTGCTCCACGTTGAGGAACGAACCTAACTCGTCATCTAGGGCCCATTCACAAATTCCATAACGCTACAGGTGGTGGGTGTGGGTCTTTATCATGCTACAGCTCATATAAATTTATTTAAATATCCTTCTGAAAACAGTTACAATAGCCATTTTTGGCGTTACGAAATGTATGGATCATATGGATGAACCCCTAGAGATAAACGTTCTGCATTGAGCATTACAGCATTCTTGCAGTGGTCTTTCTGGCAATGTTTGGATTGCATTCCTGGACCGAGAGCCGGTTGATAAGTCAATTACCGGGTACCCCCGTTGGTTTGACCACATTTAATCTGAACACTTTTTAATCTGTACCCCGCTAATTTGCACATCGTTCAGATTAAAAATGGATCAAACGTCATTTAGCTCATGGAACGGAGTAAAGTAATATGGAACGCTGTGGAACGGAACGCAGAATCAAAACAAAACAGTGAAAGAGGTAACCAGAAACACGTTTCTAGGGTGACTAGATGTTCAAATTAAAAAGGAACCCCGATGGTTTGCATGAGGTACCGTTCAAATTAGCGGGGGTGCACGGCATGTTATGCTAATCGTTTACAGAAAATCAAAACATAGACGAAAAAGTGAATATCGAAGCATGCTGTAAAACTGTAATGTAAGTGTATGTGTGAGGTGTGCAAATGTTCACTGTGCAAAAATTTTCTGCACATTAGTCTAATATGATGCAAAATGCTCAATATGATTAAAAATTATAATATTGAGTACTAAAAACGATCTCATCGGACTTCAGGAGCTAACCAATGTTTGAAGTTTTTGAACTCTTGGATTGTGGATCTCACTGTTACCGCCAATGATTGCATGTTGTGCTCGAAGCAATCGACGAGAGCTTTTCGGTGGTCAGTAAAGACAGCGTTTTCCTTTTCTTGGAGCCTTGGTCTTTTGGTGCATTGTTCCATCTGCTATGAATGTCTCCGGATGCCAAAACAGATACTTAGTTGAACTCCTTGTTGGCCTATCCTGTGAGCCCGAGTTAAGTCTGAAGAAGTTGCTTTGCTTCTTCAGACTTAACTCGGGCTCACAAATTGACCGAAGCAGCAAATACTGAAATTACTATACTCAAAGAAAACTGGAAATTCTTCAATTTGACGGACGAAAATTTTTCACGTCCTTTGTTGAGCACAGCACGTTTCGATCACTCACCAGCCATTCAAAAATGTAACTTGACGATACAGACGCTAACAACTCGGAAGAAATTTGCCACCTTTTATCAACCTTTTTCCAAGAAATCTATATCCCTGCTCCCTCAAATGAAATCAGTGTACACCAGATAAGTGTACAAGACAAGGATTGAAAGGATTGGATGCCACAAAAAGTGCAATCCCTCCAGTATTTATGAAGACGCTTGCCGTTGAATTAACATCTCCTTTGCTTTGGCTGTTCAATATGTCACTAAAATTCGGCAAATTTCCTAAAATCTGGAAGAAATCATTCTTAGTGCCTGTTTACAAATTAGGGAAGAAAATTCGTTATTATCGTGGAATTGCTATAATTTCCTGTATTCCAAAGCTCTTTGAATCCATTGTTAATAAAAAAATGTTTGGGCAATTAAAGAACAGAATTACAAATGCACACCATGGATTTTTTTAGAGGCACGTTCCACTTCTACAAATTTACTTGAATTCATGAATTATTCTTTGAGTGCAATGGACAATGGTAACTATGTAGAGGCTCTGTATACTGATTTTAGCATGGCATTTGATGAATCAAGTATGCCAACGACATTGACATCTCCCGTTACTCATTGAGAACTCTCGTACAGCCACATATACACATGCGTCTTGAGCAGCAGCTCGCCCAGCGTCAAAGGTGGCTATGGCTATGATGCGCCTAGTGATAACCATCATGCTACGTTGAAGAAATACAGAGCAGTAATGCAGATCTGCTTCAGATAGTTAAAACACTAATTTATCCATTTTTATCACGATACAACCTTCTACAATATTGTTCGCTATGGTATTAAGTTTTTTTTTTTGACATTCTGGGTTAAATTAAACGCGGTCAACAATTTTCTTGAACCAAACAGTAGATGAGGTACTGTTTCCCATATGTTTGAGCTGGAAATCCCATATTAACTTCAATTCAAATGCGCCAGCTCATGGAACGACCAAATGAGCCGAAATTTTCAGGAAGTCTACATCTAACCCTAAGGAGGGGTGCCCCGTGGGATTATACAACTTTATTTTTCTCCCATACTGAGTTGGGCCAGTATATTATACATAAAGCAACAAATATATTCTTCTGCAACGAGTTGCGTACAACATTTTTTGCAATTTCGTAGAACATCACTTGAGGGTATCAAAAATCACATCTGGATGCATGTACCATCATTTTGCAATTTTTGAAAATAGCTGGGTAATGATTTATCTACTTATCTATCAATAGATAAGCTATCAGGGTGGAATACAAGCGTACACTACTCAAATCAATTTTTTTATTCTCTGCATGGAGATTCTACTCAAAGGGTTGGAATGCGTAAAAGAGATCCTCATACGGCTTTTAAAACACTGGAGATGAATGGTCGCTTACATGAATACTGGCTTCAAATCCCTCTACCGAAAGCTGCAAATTATCCGAAAAAAAGCTCACTGTATCTATTATTTAATACAGCTACCCAGAAAACCAGAAGTCGCATAGCAGTGTACGAACAAAGTCGCTTATTTGTACAAACTGCATCACTCCCGCATTTCATGGTAGATGAAATCGTTTCATCGATGAGTTTCCTCGCATAAAACGCTATTTTATGAGTTCATATGTACATTCCATTTCGTCCCGTATACTTGTACAAAGTAAGTGGGATCAATCCGTAGCAGCTGTCAAATAAATTTTGTTTTCTTAAATTAAGTCGCATAAGAGTAGAGACTAATTCGCAAGAAAATCTACAGAGCGACGGAATCCGGATCAATTGTGTCCGGATCGTGTTGCACTGGTGAAAAAAACGAAGTGTGCGGGTGAAAAACAAAACGCGTCAGTAGTGTTTGGTCCGTTGATTCTGTTGCATGCTTCTTTGTGGGCGAGAGACGGAATCCGGATCAATTGTGGTTGGTTTGCGTAGTAACCGCACTATCGTATCCATTTCAAATTATATCTTTATCGTTTACCAAAACGAATCCTTTCCCATATCCAAAATCCCAGTGTTTTCTTGTGGAAGTGCTGAGGACTCCTCGGCTTCTATAAAGCAAGTTACACGTCAACATTTCCCTCCCATCCTCAAATTGACCTGCATTCGGACGCAACCGGCGCCGGTATTGTTTGTTATAATAATGAGAGCACCAGTACTTACACATTGAAGATGCTACTGATCCCGAGTAATGTCTGTTGGTTCCCTGTGTAACTACAGTTGTTCTTGCAATAACGGAGTAGCAACTGCGGGCGGTCAATCATGCTCAGGCTCATGCTTTTGGTACACTTAAGCATTCTCGACCCATCAGCGGACAAAATGTGTCATACACAGAAAAAAATCCGTTCTCGTATCTGTAAACAGCAGGCGTGAACTCGTCAACAAGCAAAAATACACCGTGAAGTAGATCATGTATACGAGAACGTTCATGGTAGTTCACGGTGTATTTTTGACTGTTCACGTTTTCCAGAACGCTTTTTTGAGCGTGTAATCAACAATAACCAACGACATACCAAAGGTTCTGCCATTTGCTCTTCAAATTTCAACTTCAATCTTTTCTACGATGCTACAGGGTGCAGAGCTACTTGGGCTCATGCATGCTTCACTTTAGCATAGGCTGATTTTTCTGGAACTTTACAAGCTGAAGCTCTTCAATACGACGCATATCGTGACCAAATATGAGCTCAGTATCTTTCAAAAACCCCACAGGATACGGCTTCTACCATTACTAGATATAAATGGCGGGCTCTGTCGTCATGTCTGTTTATCTATGCTTCGCAAGAAAAGTATCAAAACTTGTATACAAGCTGAAGACGGGTAGTATACCTGTAGACGATGATCAATACATATGTATAGAAAGCAAATGCAGAAGAAGTAGAGTAATAAGAAAAATCAAAAGTAGAGCAAACATTTCAAAAATGTTGTCCTTTGGCATCACGGCTTCCACATACTAACTCGTTTAGTCATGTTTTCCTGAACAGTGGAGGATATGCCACGTGGTTCAACCTAAACCCGCAGTTGGCTTCCTGCAGATCGTGCTCTTCATCGCTACATGTCAGTCCATTTATTTTGCGTTCATTCAACAGTTCAACCTTGACCCTCTGAGTGCTTTTATATAGTCGAGCAAACGAGTGAAGCTGAAAGTGGATTGTTGCTGCTCAAGGATGACGGATCAATCGGTGAGCTCGTTTCATGCTACTATAAAATATGTATGACTGCACCTTTAATCGTTACAACGGAGAGACGTAAATATGATTTTTCATCAAACTTTGAAAGGTTCGTCACTGTGAGTGTCGACATCAACTCTGATTCATAAATCATTTACGTCTAATTTTTTTTTTCAAAACTCCTTTTTCTTTTTACTTTTATTTTTGTAAATAAAAAAAATTGAATGGTTCGACACTACAAGTGTAGACTTGCGAAAGGTTTACTTTATTCAACAAACTTTGAAAGGTTCGTCACCTCAAGTGTCGGCATAATTTTTCTCTACATAAATGTGGTTCATATCAAATGAAAATATTATATTTACATATAAGCATGTTTACATCTCACAAATAATTATTTGTCATGGTCTTATCGCTTATCAAAGTGAATCCTATGACCCAACGATCCTCCCCATTAACAAACATCCCTCCCAGTAATCTTTGTGGAGATGCAGAGGCAAATACGGTCTCCAAAAAGCAAAGGTTACACACTAACATTCCTTCCCCCAATCCCACCTGACTGCAAGGACGTGGCCCGCGCCGTCATTGACCATGTATAAATAGTGGCACTGAATTATAAGTTATAAGTTTTTAAGTTTTTTTTTTCACATAAAATGACCTATTTATAATATATAGAGCTAAAGTGAATTCAGTAAATGTATTGAAATTATCTACAACTTTTCCGAAGACACCATTGGTGTGTCTTCACTTTTGCAAAAAAAAAAGTAAAAATCTATCCCACTGCTAGGTGGATTCATCCCGCAAATAATACTTTCTCAAGAAGGGCTTCTACATTCCGAACAACTTCACTGAAGACACCATACCTCTAAAACCAACTTTTCGGGTGCAAAACATTTTCGATCATGAATTTTAACCTAGATAAATAGCTATTATCCTTCATGTCAAAAAAAAAAAACTATTGTGCGCATGCGATTTTACGTCTTTTGGATGCACATAAAAGAAACGAGCCAAATGACGTGAATGTGTGTCTCATTTTAAATACGATGGTGTCTGATTCGGGAAATGTAAAATGTAAAATTGGGGCCCAGATTTTTTCGGGTTGTAAATTTTCTCGACTTCCCTGGGCATAAAGTATCATCGTACCTGCCACACGATATACGCATGCAAAAATGGTCAATCGGCATAGAATGCTCTCAGTTAATAACTGTGGAAGGGCCCATAAGAACACTGCTGAGAAGCTGAGAAGCAGGCTCTGTCCTAGTTGGGATGTAACGCCAGAAAGAAGAAGAAGAAAATGTAAAATTACATTTTTCTTTTAATACATCTTTCAGAACCCATTTTTACGTCATTTCATCACCTATACCATGTGCCATTCAGTCATAAAATGAATAACGTTCGGAGTGATTTTCATTATTCTTAAGAGTAAGCAATTTATAGCAAAACGACCGTAAGGAATCTCTAGAAGACTTTCCACTAAGGGTTGTTAACTGAGAGCTTTCTTTGCCAAAGTTGCCATTTTCGCATTCGTATATATATTGTGTGGCAAGTAGGGTAACTGGGGGTAAAACGCGCCCTCTAAGGAAGGAAACGTTTTTAGCTATGAAGAACATTATTATAAGCCATTTTTTATTCATTATCTCATAGACAAACACGTTTCCTATCAAATAGTAGAAACAGTCATCCATTTTTTTTCTGGAGTTAATAAATCAATTTTTACAAAATGCTTGCTTATCTGCATTTTTGTTTTTTTTTGCGGGCTAAACGCGCCACCAGATCTCGGCGTTAGTCGTTCGCGCGCACGCATGCGCAATCATGCTTGCAAATACGTTGCATATATTAGGGCGTTTGATCAGATGTTATTGTTCGATTATAGTATACATGCTGATTCGAAAAATGTGCATTTGTAAGGTTCGAATTTGCACGTAATTACAGCGTGCCATTACGTTTGCTGGAATTTGAATTCAAACGGCTGTTTTGGTGTTATAAAATAGGTGTGGCCGTTGTGCCCCACGAATTGATTAAAGCTTAAGTCCTTCAATACGCTTTTAAAGGTTGAATTCAACACTTTTTTCGCATGCAATACAAACTATGGGAGTGCACAAGTCGATACTCGGTGATAGTTTCAAAAGTTTTTTTGTTTATCGGCCTGAAAAATGGCCTAGAAAATAACACAAAATTACAACGAAAACAGCGACAAACGTTTTTTCGAGTTTTTCACGATTTATGCCAAAAAACACTTAAAAATATATCTAGAGAAGCATTTTAATACATTTTCCATTATCTCGGGTGAAAAACAGTGTCCCAAAGCACGTCGTTCGTTCAAAACAAGGGTGGCGCGTTTTACCCCAACGGCGCATTTTACACCCAGTTCCCCTACGATGATACTCTATGTTCAGGAACGTCAAATAAAAAACCGAACGGGAGTTGCACCCAGGCACCTTCAGCATGCCTTTGCTTGGTAGCCGCGGACTTTAGCACTATGAAGGTTATGGAATGCGAAAAATGTCGGAATACTTTTGGCCTGCTAATTTGTCCAAATATCCCTTAGTGCGATGGTGGACGGCTGGCCGGGGGGTGTTTGGTTCGGAGTCAGATCGGGAGCGTTATATATTTTATGACCGTACCAGGATCATACCCACGGATAATACAGTCAGGTCTCCTATTAGACACTACCACCCACTTTACGCCCATCGCAATTCTTCAGCTGTCTTCCAATCGATTCAGGTGAAATTTTGCAGGTATAAAGCTCATAGTATGTGCTAGCCACAAACAAAAAATCAGCATCATCCTATTCAAATCTGCTGAGAAATTTCCTTGGGAGGAAAGTGGGTGGCAGCGTCTTATAGGAGACCTGACTGTACAATAATCCTCCGTTCGTTGTTGTTGTTGTTGTATGGAGAGGACGTTCGATGAGAAACGAAGGATGAGGCGGCTTAGCGGCTTGTGTGCCGGCAATCGGTGTGGCTGCAAATTGGTTGTAAGTATAAACGAATCCGGACGTGTTTTACGATCGAGCAACAGCTGCACTAAGCCATACGATTGATTGGCTTTGGTCTTGTAAGTATACCCGAGGAGGAACAAATAACTCCCCAATAACTTATGCATACCATTTTTTGGTATCATACCAAAATTAGGTATTGTTCAGTTGTTAATACCTCAATTTGGTATTATAATGGTATTGAAAAAAATCTTTAAAACAATTAAGAATACTTCATTGAGGTATTAAACAGCTATTGAGGTCTGCTGGAGGTATTGAACTACTATTGAAAAATTTCACTTTTATATGAAAATCCATCAAGTATTATTGAGGTATTACAATACCTGATCTAGTTATCAGTTTGGTGTTCGTAGAATATGCTTGAGATATTATTTGAGGTATTTTACCTCTTATGCAGGGCTAATTCATACCTCATTCAGGTATGCAGTATTGGAAATTGTCTGGTATGGAATACCTCAATTTGGTATTCAGTAGTTATTTTCTTCTGCTCGGGTACTGACTGTGAGGGTGGTGGCTGGGGAGGGTTCAATAGACAAGACAAACAGTGATTGAACAGGATTTAAAATACAAGATGATACTAGCACTGGCGTGCTCAAGGAACGGAACAAGTTGGCGTTGACCAACTTTGCAAAAGACATGACTTTTTACAGTTTACGTATATGCATTTCCAATCTACGCATTATCAATG
This sequence comes from Aedes aegypti, assembly GCF_002204515.2. Classification (NCBI taxonomy): domain Eukaryota; kingdom Metazoa; phylum Arthropoda; class Insecta; order Diptera; family Culicidae; genus Aedes; species Aedes aegypti. Next base: position 321,346,590 of record NC_035109.1, on the reverse strand, counting down.
TCCCTCCTTCATTAGACAATAGTTGCATTTAACTACCGAAATGCCACACAATTCCAACAATCAATATTTCTGTCTCCGCGGAAAGCCACATCAACCCAAATGTTTCCCACACATATTACGTCCAACAATTGGTACAACATTGCAAGCTTAATTAAACCCGCACCCGCGGTCTGCCGTTTTATGATGCATCGTTGCACAATTTCCCGACCGCTGCTGGGTGCTCACCGCCAGGATTGCAAACCCCCTTTTTTATTGCATCCAACAACATAGTTCTAGGACCGAAGCATGGAAGCCCCGTCACGGGGAGCATAGCGAGCGATTTGTGTAATTCCATTGTTTTCCCAATATACACAACCGTCCAAAATTCTGATGTCACCTCCTTGAAACAAACAAACTTGTTTTGTTCGTATCTCTTTGAACACACGTTCAATTGAAACTTTTTATTAATATTATGAAAAGCAATAAGTTAATCATATTTTGTTTGTATTTTAAAAAACAATTTATTTTAATTGTCTTTGCTAAATTTGTATTTCAAATTGTGACATTTTCAAACATGTCACTGAAAAACAAGGGTAATTTACTCGGCATTGAAGCACCCAAAATTTTAAATTAATACTGAACTAGAAACAAAATATATGAGGTTTGAATTTTAAGTGAAGATAACTTGCAAAATCTTGAAGGAAAAATCTGAAAACAATTTTTGAATTCTTGGAAAATTCCACAAATTTCAGTAAAACCTGAAAACTGAATTCATAAAATTATTTTTTGTCTTAATACATACTAAGTAAAATAATCTCTTTTGAATCTATGACAAAAGGTCGAAAGACAAAAGGTCGAAAGGACAGAAGGTCGAAAGACAAAAGGTCGAAAGGACAAAAGGTCGAAGAACAAAAAAGAAGGGACAAAAGGTCGAAAATCTTTTTTCAAAGAAGGAAAAATTTCCCACCATGCAAATGGTTTTCGACCTTTTGTCTATTCGACCTATTGTCTTTCGACCTTTTGTCCTTTCGACCTTTTGTCTTTCGACCTTTTGTCCATAAACCGTTTTTCATGAATATGAGGGCGATGACAATCGATGATTTTCCCATAATGTCGACGTGCGGTTTGACAGCGGTCATCGTATCGTAGAGAATGACGACGGGTAGCATACGAAAAGGCATTATTGTAACCCACATGCTGGGCCTTTGAGGATGGTGATTTGCTGTGCCGTTGTTTGTTTGGGGGCAGGATTGAAGTTTTTATGAAGATTTCCTTTGAACGAGTTTACAAGCCTAGGACCAATAAACGATGGACTAATGGAACGTAGTTCTCTATGTTGCCTTTGAAAGGATTATTCAGTAGATTTCGAAAAGTGATTACTCAAAATAGGTTTTTTTTTTCAGTGAACATCAATATTAGCAATAGCGCTTAAGAGGTGTTTAATTTTTCTTGGGTGTTGAAATGGTAACTTTTGCAAAAAAAGTGATTGGCTGAGGATCCTGAGCAATATTCGATCCGAGTTCTCACTATATAATCTGAGCAGTATTCGCCTTAAACCCTGAGGGAAATTTGCTCTGAATCCTGAGCAGGATTCGCTCCGATTTATGAGCAAAATTTGCTCCGAATCCAGGGCAGAGCTTAGGAAAGTTTTTTTTTATGAATCCTGAGCAGGATTAGCTCCAAATCATAAGCAGAAATAGTTCGGAAGCCTGAGCAAGAATCGTACCGAACACAGAGCTGGAATTGCTTCATATCTGGAACAGAATTCTTTCAAAATTAGAAGCGGAATTTGCTTTGCAGGATTAGCTCAGAAGCCCGAGCATATTACGCTGTGAGTTATGAGCAAGATTCAATCCAAAACCTGAACAGAGTTTGCTCCAGATCCTGAGCAGGTTTCACTTCAAACGCTGAGCGAGATTCGTTCCGAATCCTGAGTAGAAGTCGCTCCTAAAACTAAGCATGGTGTGATCCAAATGAGCTGGATTCGTTTTGGATCCTGAGCAAAATTTGCTCTGAATCCTGAGTAGGATTCGTTCCGGGTCTTGAGCAGAATTTGCTCCAAAACCTCAGAAGGATTGGAACCTTGAGCGACATTCACTCTGAATCCTGAACAGCATTCACCCGAGTCATGAGCAAAATTTTCTCCGAATCCAGAGCAGAGCTTGCTCCGAATCCTAAGAAAGGTTTGTTTTGAATCCTGAGCAGGGCCTTCTTCGAATCCTGAGCTAGATTAGCTCCAAATCATGAGCAGGAATTGTTCGGAAGTCTGAGCAGAAATCGTACCGAATACAGAGCAGGATTTGCTCCAAATCTGGAACAGAATTCTTTTAAAATCATAAGTGGAATTTGCTTAAAATCAAGAGCAGGATTAGCTCAGAGTAGCCGAGCATATTACGCTCCAAGTCATGGGCAAGATTCACTCCAAAGCCTGAGCAGGTTTCGCTTTAAACCTTGAAAGAGATTCACTCCGAATCCTGAGCAGAAGTCGCTCCTAAAACTAAGCATGATTCGATCCAAATGAGCTGGATTAGTTTTGGATTTTGTGCAGAATTTGCTCCAAATCCTGAGTGGAATTCTCTCCGGATCATGAGCAGAATTCTCAGTAGTATTAGGGTTCGCTCCAAAACCTTAGAAGGATCTGCTTCAAACCTTGAGCGAGATTCGCTCTGAACCCTGAACAGGATTCATCCGAATCATGAGCAGAATTTGCTTCGAATCCAGAGCAGATCTTGCTCCGAATCTTGAGCAGGATTAGCTCCAATTGTGAGTAGCAATTAGCTCCGAATCCTTAGTAGAATTCGTTCCAAATCATAAGCGCAATTAACTTCAAATCCAGAGCAGGATTAGCTAAAAATTCTGAGGAGAATTTGTTCCGAATCCTGAGTAGGATTCGCTCCAAATACTCAGCAGAATTTCCTCCTAAAACTAAGCATGATTCGATATAAATGGGCGGCAATCAGTTCGAATTCTGAGCAGAATTTGCTCCGAATCTTGAGTAGAATTCGCTCTGGATCCTGAGCATAGATCACTCCTGATCTTAAGCAGAATCAGCTTAGAGGTTCGCTCTGAATCCAGAGCAGGATTCACCCGAATCATGATCAGAATTTGCTTCGAATCCAGAGCAGATCTTGCTCCAAATTTTGAGCAGGGTTTGTTCTTAATCCTGAGCAGGGCTTGCTTCGAATCCTGAGCAGAATTAGCTCCAAATCCTGCGCAGCAATCCTGAGTAGAGTTCGTTCCAATAGCGGAACTTCAAATCCAGAGCAGGATTTGGTCCGAATTCTGAGGAGAAATTGTTCTGAATCTTGAGTAGGATTCGCTCCAAATACTGAGCGGAATTTTCTCCTAAAACTTAGCATGGTTACATCCATATGGGTGGAATTGGTTTTCAGTTCTGAGCAGAATTTTCCCCAAATACTAAGAAGAATTCGCTCTGGATCCGGAACATAGTTCGCTCCCGAACTTAAGCAGAATCAGCTTATCAGTATTTGCTCCGAGTTATGAGCAGGGCTCGCTCCAAAACCTCAGAAGGATTCGATTATCAGAAGGAATAGGATTATCATAATAAAATGAAAAGGGTTTCTAGCAATTACATTCAATTTGGCTATTGTAATAGATAAAAGGAACTGTTAAAAATATTGTTTGTGATACGAAAAATGGAAGGATTCTGATAAAACTTCGAAGCTTTTGGCTGTTGATCCTGAAAGGATTTAGATGAGAATTCATAAAGGATTCTGATGAGAATTTTTAAAGCTCTTAAAGATATTTTTGTCAGGTTTCTGACGAGATTACTGGAAGGGTTCTGACGAGAGTCCTGGAAAGATTCTCATGAGAATACTGGAAGCATGCTTATGAGAATCTTGGAAGAATGGTGATGATATTCTAGAAAGGGTTCTCGTAATATTTCTTGAAGGTTTCTGAATTAAATCCTGACAGGGTTCTCATGAGAGCCATGGAATGTTTTTAAAGGATTCTGATGACAATCCTAGATGAGAAAAATTGAAGCGTTCTGATGAGAACCCTCAGAACCCTCAGGATTTTCATAACAATCCTATCAAGATTCTTACCAGAAGCTTCTCAGGATACTTATTATAATTTTGTCCCATAGATTTTATCACAATTAGTACCACAATCCTCTCTGTAACCTGTCTAGCTTACTGAAAGAATTTCGACGAGAGTTTTGAAAATTCTCAAGATTGTCATAAGAATTCTGTCAGAAATCTCGATAGAATCTCTTCAGGATTATCAAAATTCTTTTGTCAGAATCTTCTTAAAATTTTTATTATAGTCTTCTTGGGATTATTATGACAATTTTCCCTAGATTTTCAGCAGAAACTTTCTTATGAGAATCATGAGAAGATGAGATTATTGAGAGGAGATCCTTTCCAAGGTTATCATGACAGTCTTTTCCCCCTTCAAGGATATTCAGGAGATTCTTTTCAGAATTCTCTTCAAAATGCTCCCCCCCCGAATTCCAATGTCATGGGGAAATGTCACAATGTCATCATGTCATGCTAATTGTAAATTCGGGAGAATAGCATTCGGGGTAATGGTACTTTCGGAGTAACGGATTTCGAGGTGATGACATTCGGGGAAATGGGGTAGAATCAATGGTGTATATCTCAAAAATTATAAGAGAAAGAAAAATCATGTCTTCGACAAAATTGTTTCGCATTTCCACTTCAACAACTTTGCCGAAGACACCATCTTAACACTTTTAGCATCTTAAGATGCCTTAAATTATGCAAAGGAACTTCTCCGAGCAAACTACATCGTTGTTTTAATCCGTTTTTAAGCCATTTATAGCAGTTTTAAGGTGACGATGAACCGTAGCCGAAACTAAAATTTTCAAGAGCACCGATCTGGAGAATCAGACATCCGTTTGAGATAAAAACTTAATCAATTAGTCACTAGCTGGTGGTGACCAATCGATTAAGTTTTCAGCTCAAACGAATGTTCGATTCTCCAGATTTGTGCTTTTCAAAAATTGAGTTTTGGCTTCGATTCATCTTCACCTTAAGCCCTTTTAAGCTGTTTTAAGTTGTTTTAAATCGTTTTTATCTGTTTTAAGCCGTGTAAAGCATTTTTAGGCATTTTTTAGCGGTTTCAAGTCATTTCAAGCAGTTTTTAGGCCTTTTAAAGCCATATTAAACCATTCCACGGTGTTTTAAGCGGCTTCCAGTCGTATAAGCGGTTTCAAACCGTTTTGCTCCGTTTTTAGCCATTTCAAAGCGATTCTATGCTATTCTAAACCTTTTAAGGCTATTTTTAGCCGTTTTTAGCAATTTATAGTTGTTCGGGGTAATTTTAAGCAGTTTAAGGCAGTTTTAAGCAGTGTTAAGCCGTTTGAAGCTGTTTTAGGCCATTTTTTAATCTTTATAAGCGGTTTTAAGCAGCTTCAAGCTGTTTTAAGTTGTTTAAAGTCCTTTTTAAGCCGTTTTCAAGAATTTTTAAGCCTTTTCAAGTGGTTTTAAGCCATTTCAAGCCAATTCAAGCCATTTTAAGCAAATTTTTGTCATTTTAAAGTCGTTTTCAGCCTTTTAAAGCCGTCTTAGGTTGTTTTCAAACCTTTTTTTAAAGCGCTTCCGATTCAAGTCGTTTTAGGCTATTATAAGGGGCTGTTCATTAAGTACGTAAGACAATTTTCGAGGTTTTTTAACTCCCTCCTCCCCTCTCCCCATGGTAAGATTTTTTGTATGAAAAATTAAAATAAATTGTATGGCGCGTAAGAAAGCTCAGATTCCCCCTCCCCCCATGAACCCTTACGTAATTAATGGAAAATCCCTTAGCAGTTTATTTTTTCAAGCGGTTTTAAGCAGCTTTCAGCTTAAAGCGATTTCAAGAAATTTATAGCCATTTTAAGTGGGTTTTAAGCCGTTTAAGCCATGTAAAAAATAAAAAAACAAAAGACAATTTGCATTGTCTGCAGCCACAGCCAATTCACGCCATTCTAGGCTATCTAAAGCTGTTGTTAAACCGTTTTAAGCTATTCTAAGCTGTTTTATTCTGTTTCAAGCCGTTTCAGTCTGTTTGGGACAGTTTTAAGACGATTTAGGCCGTTTTTCGCAGTTTTTTTTAGCATTTCAGCTGCATTAAGCGGTTTAAGCCATTTTGAGCTGTATTAAACCGTTTCAAGCCTTTTTAAGCTGCTTCAAGCCATTTGAAGCCATTTCAAGTCGTCATAGGTAATTTTTAAGGCTTTTTATGCAGTTCTATGCCAATTTATGCCGTTTAAGCCGATTCAAGCCATTTTAGCCTGTTTTAAGCCGTTTTAAGCTGTTTGAAGCGATTTTAAAGCCTTTTTAAGCCATATCAATCCTATTAAAGCATTTTCAAGCCATTTTTTGTCATTTCAAGCCATTTTAAGCCGTTTTGAACAGTTTCAAGCCGTCCGGAGTCGTTTTTAACAGTTTTTAGCCTTTTAAGCCGATTCAAGCCATTTTAGATTGTTGTTAGCCTTTTTAAAGTTTTTAAGCAGATTTCAGCCATTTAAAGCCGTTTTAAGCTGTTTAAAACGGCAGGCAATTGGGTCCTAAAATGTTTAATGAAATCTTGTTTTTATTTGATGACACGAAAGAGCATGTTACTGCAACTATTTTACCATTTTTTCCCGCTCAAATAACGGCTACATCATATTTAAACTTTAATTTTAAAATTGGGTCCATAAACGAACCTTGACACTTTTGATCATGTTTGACGTTCGCTTAATCGACAAAAACACCACAGAGCTTTTAGTTTTAACACTGGGGTTGTTCCTATCTGACATTTCGGAAGGGACACGGAAAGCAAAATACACCCAAAATTTGAGTTTAAGCCAAGGATTGTGGCAAAGTCTAAAAAAATGTTTTTTGGACACAAACCAAAGAAAAACATTTAAAAATTGAGTAAACATGTGTTTTTGGCCTAAACTTAAGCGTTTGGCATTAAAATTGGGAGAGGTCTTTAGGACCCTATTTAAGCTGTTTAAAATTCAAGCAATTTTGATCCGTTTTAAGCCATTTAAAGCCGTTTTATGCTGTTTGGGGCAATTTGGAGCCGATTTAGGCCCTTCTGAGCAGTCTTTTTTTTTGCCATTTTAAGCCATTTTAAGCCGTTCGAAGCATTTTCAAGCCATTTTTAACCATTTTAAGCCGTTTTAAGACATCTCAAGCCGTTCAAAGCATTTTCAAGCCGTTTTAAGACGTTTTAAGCTGTTTCAAACCATTTTGAGCCGTTTTTTATCTGTTTTAAGCCATTTAAAGTCGTTCTAGGCTGTTTAAAGCCGTTTAAGGCTGTTTGGGGCTGTTTTTTTTTTTTTGCGATTTTATGCCGTTTCAAGCCGTTTGAAGCATTTTTAAGCCGTTTTTAACCATTTTAAGTCGCTTTGAGCCGTATATGTCGTTTTTAGGCAGTTCTAAACAATTTAAATCCACTTTATGCCATTTTAACCTTTTTTTTTTTTTTTTTTTTTTTTTGGTGTGTATGGTTATGGTGATAGATCAGTCTCCTTAGTGTCCAGTCCTTTTGCTTATATTATAAGTTACAAATTCGTCCTAAATTTAATATTGGTGTTGAATAGTGAAGTTAAATTGTCAAGCGCATCTTTGATGTTAATGATTTATGCATGCTGTTACTTAAAGTGATGTAAAATGCAAAATAAAATTAAATCTTCTTGAAAACGTTGATAACAATGTACAATTAGTAGTAGTGCATTCTGGCTGATAGTGGTTGCTGTTACTGTTGCTGTTGTTGGTGGAGCTTCGATGGACACACTTTGTATTAGTTCCGTGTTGTGAAAACGAAAGAGGTTCGATTGATGCTAGCCCTGCCCAAGTACGTCGCAGGTACTTCTCGTAGTGTTGTCCACCAAAACAATATTCTAGGAGGTTCTGGCTCTACGGACAAGTAGCCAAATTCGCCATCGGGGTAGATTTAACATTGTAACGGAAAAGCTATACCTTAGTACGTCGCGTGTACATCGTGAGGTGTCGTTGAAAAACACGATACGCATGTGTGGTTCTGGCTCCACTACTGGCGATCGGCCGTTGTATTAGTAGGGTAGACCTGACACTGTCTGGCTCTACGGACAAGTAGCCAATGTCGCCATCGGGGTAGATTTAACATTGTAACGGAAAAGCTATACCTTAGTACGTCGCATGTACATCGTGAGGTGTCGTTGAAAAACACGATACGCATGTATGGTTCTGGCTCCATTACTAGCGATCGGCCGTTGTATTTGTAGAGTAGATTTGACACTGTCATGGAAAGGGTGTGCCTAGCTATACATTGAAACTTTAGTAGTGAGTAGCTTCGTGGGATCTTAGTGAGTACACCGAACATACCTTAGATTGATAATTTATAGTAGAGACCCTATAACCACTCAGAAAACACATTGAAGTCACACTCAGTCAGAGATACTGTTTTTGCAATTTAGATCGCTGATATTTGCAGCTGATGCCTGCGTTTGTGTTTTGGTCATATATATTACATTCCTTTTGGTTTTTGTATTTAATATTGCATGTGTTGTGTATACACATTCCACTTTGTTTTTGTTTATTTTTGTCTTTTTGAGTATCTGTTTTTGAAGATGAACTCAGAAAATCTTTGCAACAATTGTCACAAAATCGAGCCAGATGACAATAAATTGATTGCGTGCAAATATTGCTTCACAAAAATACACATTAAATGTCCCAAAAATTTAGGCAGATCTATCAAGCAAAATGAGAGCAAATTGCATTTTTGTTCTAGCAAATGCTCAAGCATGTACGAACGCATTATCAATTCGCGGATGCAAAATAGTAAGGATATGTCTAAGCTATTAGAAGAACTTAAAAGTGCTGTGCGTGCCAATATGCAGACTGTTGTAGAACAAGTAAAAGCTGTTACTTGTGCAATCGAATCGTCTCAGGAATTCCTTTCTTCAAAATTCGAAGCTATCTTGACTGATTTCGATGTTCTTAAGAAAGAAAACATTCGATTAAGACAGGAAATTGAAGAGATGAGATCGTCACAAAACTCCTTGACGGCTCTGGTTTACAAAACGGAGGTGGAAATGGATAAGCAAAACAAAATATCCGTAATGAATAATGCAGTTATTTTGGGTGTCCCTTTTAAGAAAACTGAAGACCTACCCGGCATCTGCAAGAAAGTATTTGAAACAATAGGAGTTGAATCATACAACCACTCGATAGTTTCTGTAGCCAGAATTCAGGCAATTGATAAAAATTCAATGTCACCAATCAGGATAGTTTTTAAAGATAAAAAATCGAAAGATGTAGTTCTCGAAAAGAAAAAACAGTTTGGTCAACTGGTTTCAACTATGGTTGATCCCAAGCTAATGTGTGAAAACAAAACTACTATAGTTACAATTCGCGATGAGCTCACTCCATTATCAACTTACTTACTAAATGAATTGCGACAGGCTCAAGGAAAACTTAATCTAAAGTATGTCTGGCAAGGTAGAGGTGGCGTCATTTTGGCAAAAACAGATGAAAACTCTAAACCCCATGAAATTCGCAATAGATTTGACTTGAACAAGTTGCTCAAATAGTTTCATCAAATTTCGATGTGCCTATGTTGTTATCAGTTGTCATATCCATGTCAATTACAATGGCTAATTCATTACAAAACTATTTCCATTACTCAATAGATGATTTTAATAAACTTTATTCTAATAAAACAGAAAAAACCTTAAGGTTTTTTCAGTGGAATATAAGAGGGATGAATAATTTAGACAAATTTGATTCTATTCTTGAATTGTTGGACCAATGTGATGTCCCTTTGGATGTACTTGTCATTAGCGAAACTTGGCTTAAAGCGGAAAATACGTGTTTATATCGTATACCAGGATATCAGTCTATTTTCTCTTGTAGAAACTCTTCGAGTGGTGGTTTGGCAATGTATATTTCAAATCAAATAAACTACAGATTGATAGCATCAGAAACTTTGGATGGCTTACACCATATACATATTGAGCTGAAAGTTCATGAACATCAATATGAAATACATGGAGTCTATCGACCTCCGTCATATGATGTAAACTGTTTTTTGGACAAAATCGAAGAGTGGATCAATAATACTAATCACAATCATGTATGTTTCATGCTAGGTGATTTCAACATTCCGATTAACCTAACGCATAATAATATTGTCGTGAAATATAGAAGTTTAATAGAATCGTACGGCTTGGTTTGTTCAAACACCTTCACAACAAGACCGTCTAGTAACAATCTGCTGGATCACGTACTTTGTCGGTTGGAAGACGTAGAACGCATTCGAAATGATACGATATTTTCAGATAAAAGTGATCATACGCAAATTATTTCATCTATAAAAACATCTGTGGATCGAAAATCAACAACAGTTACAAAAACCATAGTAAACCATCGGCAAGTAGAGTTTGAATTTGAAACATTCCTAAATACAATTGATGCTATTGATAATGTATCAGCTACACTGAGTAGAATACAAAATGTCTACAACGACATCTTACATCGTTGCACAAAAACTGTGTCGCGGAAAATTAAAATAAAAAACCATTGTCCCTGGATGTCCTTTGATCTCTCGGTGTTGATAAAGATTAAAAATAGTTACCTAAAAAAGGCGAAACGCAACCCGAACGACGCTAATCTTAAAGCAATGTTGAATCATATAAGTAAAAAGGTGCAGTATACCAAAATTGCCTGTAAAAAGCAATACTTTGAAAAGTTATTGAACACAACATGCCATTCGAAATTGTGGAGCAATATCAATCAAATTTTTGGAAGAACAAAAGAAAAACAGAAAATTTGTATCAATAATGCACAAAATGTTCCATCAAGCTCTGTAGAGGAATCTTGTGAAATTCTCAATAATTACTTCACGACAGTAGGAGAGGAGTTGGCTAGGAAAATCCCTAGACTCCCAGGAACAAGTCCATTTAATCATCTTACACCTATGAATAGCTCCATTTTCCTGCGTCCCACTAATCCCAACGAAGTGATTTCCCTTATTAATGATCTAGATTCTAACAAATGTCCCGGTGCAGACAATATTCCGCCATCAATACTTAAGTTGAACTATGCCAAATTTTCAACAATTTTATCCAACATGTTCAACGAAATTATTGCATCAGGAGAATATCCAGATTGTCTAAAAATAGCCAAGGTAACTCCGATATTTAAGTCCGGGGATCCTAACTTAGCCTGCAACTATCGTCCAATTTCCACACTTTCAGTATTTAACAAAATTTTCGAAAAGCTTATCGTGAACAGGATAATACAATTCTTCAAGCTGCATAATGTTCTATATCCACTCCAGTACGGATTTCGGCAAGGTTGCAGTACCACTTCTGCAGTGGTAGAGTTAGTCGACTATGTAATAAAACAAATAGAGGCGAAGAAAATAGTTGGAGGACTTTTCATTGACTTGAAAAAGGCCTTCGATACTCTGAACCATAACATTTTATTGAAAAAATTGGAATTCTGTGGTGTTCGAGGTCTTCCCAATCGTCTCATTGGTAGTTATTTAACCAATAGGAAGCAATTTGTAGCAGTTGAGGGCAAAACTAGCAAAACTTTAGGAATAAATATAGGAGTGCCACAAGGGAGCAACATCGGTCCACTTCTGTTTCTTGTATACATCAACGACATTGGGAAGCTCGATCTAAAAGGAATACCAAGACTTTTTGCCGACGACTCTGCTTTGTTTTACCCCGGAGCATCCACAGATGAAATTGTTTCGCACGTTGAACATGATCTTTGCATACTCAATGATTATTTTTGTTTGAACCTTCTCTCGCTCAATTTAACAAAAACCAAATATATGTTATTCCACTCACCAAGGAAGAAACCCGTACCAAGAAATCATCCAAAATTAAAAGACATAGTTATTGAGCTGGTCTCGGAATTTAAATATTTGGGAATTGTTTTGGATCCAATTTTCTCATGGGATAAACACATCAAGAGCATTGAGAAGAAAGTTGCAATTCTCTGTGGTTCTATCAGAAGAGTTAAATCATTTGTATCTCAGGCTGCCTTGTTAAAATATTATTATGCTTGCATTCATTCCTTATTACAGTATTTGAATATAGTGTGGGGATACGCTTGCAAATCTAAACTCAAAAGACTGCAAACTTTGCAAAATCGTTGCCTGAAACATATATTCAATTTCCCTCCTTTGTATTCCACAGTCAATCTTTATACAAATAGAAATCATTGCATTCTTCCTATTCGTGGTTTATGTGAGCTTCAAACTTGCCTATTTGTCTATGATGCAGTATATAATGATAATACGCATAATAATCTACCAATCATGTTAAATAATCAGCTGCAAAACACTCGGCAAGCACATCACTTATTGCGAACTCAGGCAAAAACCACTCTTGGACAAAAAAGGATTACTTTCATTGGTCCACAAAAATACAATGTACTGCCTAATTATTTAAAATCAGTAAATAACAGAAACATCTTCAAAAGCAGATTGAAAATGCATTTAAAAGAAAAGATTCATGAATTTGTTTAGTGTGATCTAATTACCATAATCATAACTGTATTCCTATATATCTCCGGAGTTCCTTCAAAGGATTTTTATCCACTGGAACTTCAACTCACTTTACTACTCCTATTTCAATGTTACTCTGTCTTGTTTTTATCGTTATTAATATCTAATAAATGGTGTCCGCTACCAGGGGGCTCTGTAGAGCTTTTTGGTGCGGGGGTAGTTGGTGGGCCCTTAAAAAAAAAAAAAAAAAACCTTTCAGTCATCGCGCGGTTTGCCACCGTCAGAACCACCACGCTGCTATTATGAAAGAAAAACGAGTTTTTTTCAACAGTGTTGTACAAAATACAACAGCGCGACGACTGAAGTGTTAAGCAGTTTTGAACCGTTTTAAGTCGTTTTTTGGCAGTTTGGCAGAACTGCCAAAAAACGACTTAAATCCGCTTTAAGCCATTCAATGCATTTTTTAAGCGTTTTAAGTCGTTTTTAGGCCTCAATTTAAATCCATTTTAAGCAGTTTAAGCCGTTCAAAGCCATTTTAAGCTGTCTTAAGCCATGTTAAGCATTTTTAAGCCGTTTTTAAACCATTTTAGGTGGTTTTAAGCGACTGCCAGTCGTATAAGCAAGTTTTAAGCGGTTTCAAGCCGTTTGAGTTGTTTTAAGCATTTTTAAGCGATTCTTTGCCATTTAAAGCAGTTTTAAACTTTTCAAGTGGTTTTAATCAGCTTCCAGCCGTTTTAAACTGTTTTAAGCCATTTGAAGCCGTTTTCAAGCCTTTTAAGCCATTTCAAGCCTTTCAAAGCCCTCTTAGGTCGTTTTTAAGCCTTTCAAAGCCTTTTATATTGTCTATGCCATTTAAGCCGTTTTAAGCGGTGTTTTTTTTATTTGTTAGGCACTCCGTGCACTTGGCCACTACTATGCCGATTATCATATCTATTTATATCCTTATTGCTATTTCTCTCATACCGAGCAGGTAGAGGAGAGAGCTGCCGTTGGTCCAATCCAAATCCATATAGCCGTAGTCCATTGGTGTGCGGTGGTTCATTTTGCCATGTTTCCGTGTCGTGTGAGGCAACAGCCTACAAAGAGGGTCAATTTGTCTCAGTCACCATCTGATACTGACGGAGAATGGATGTGTTTCCCCAATACACGGTCCTTCGTGCGGCGTCTTCTGTGACTGGACGGAGTTTTTTGTGAGGGAGGATTGGGAATCGAACCCATGACCATCCGCTTTCGAAGCGAAAGCGTAACCTCGAGGCTACGGGACCCCCCTGTTTTAAGCGGTGTTAAGCCATTTTAAACTATTTCAAGCCTATTCAAAACATTTTTGGCTTGAGCCGTTTTACGCCGTTATAAACTTTTCAAGCGGTTTCAAGCAGCTTTCAGCCATTTAAAGCTGTTTTGAGCGGTTTAAAGCAACTTTAAGTGGTTTGAAGCCATTTTAAACCTTCTTAAGCAGTTCCATGCAATTTGAATCCGCTTAAAGCCATTTGAGCAGTTTTAAACTGTTTTTAGGCCTTTTTAAGTCGTTTCAGCCTTTTGAGCCATTTTAAGCGTTTTCAAGCCGTTTTAAGACATTTAAATCCGTTTAAAGCATTTTCAAGCCGTTTTAAATTGTTTTAAGCCGTTTTTATCCGTTTTAAGCCATTTTAGCCGTTTTATGCTGTTTTAAGCCGTTTTAAGGTGTAGATGAATCGAAGCCAAAATTCAAATTTTCAAGAGCACGGATCTGGAGAACCAAACATCCGTTTGAGCTGAAAACATAATCGATCTGTCACTACCAACTAGTGACCAAGCGATTAAGTTTTCAGCTAAATCGGATGCTTGGTTCTCCAGATCCGTGCTCTTGAAAGTTTGAACTTTGGCTTCGATTCATCTTCACCTTAAGCCTTATAAACAGTTCCAAGCAAAAGCCATTTTAAGCAGTTTTAAACCGTTTTAAGTCGGTTTAAGGTAGTTTCAAGCAATGAAAATCAGCTTTAAGCCATTTCAAGCAGTTTTAAACAGTTTCAAACCGTATAAGTCGTTTTTAAGCCGTTTTAAGCCATTGTAAGCCATTTCCAAGCCTTTCTGAGCCAATTTAAGCGTTTTTATTCCGTTTAAAGCAATTTCAAGCCGTTTTTAAGCTATTTCAAGCCGTTCTATATATGCTGTTTAAAGCCGTTTTAGGCTGTTCAGGGCAGTTTCGAGCCGATTTTGGCCGTTTTGAGCAGTGTGTTTATGCCATTTTAAGCCGTTCGAGGCATTTTTAATTAATATTTAACTATTTTAAACCGTTATGAGCCGTTTTAAGCTGATTTAGGCAGTTTCAATCCGTTTTAGGCCTTTTTAAGCAGTTTCAAGCAATTTAAATCCGCCTTAAGTCATTTTAAGCAGTTTTAAACCGTTTTTAGTCGGTTTTAGGCCTTTTTAAGCCGTTTTAAGCACACTAAAGCATTTTCAAGCCGTTTTTAAGCCGTTTTAAGATATCAGGCCATTTTGAGCCGTTCTTATCCGTTTTAAGCCATTTAAAGTCGTTCTATGCTTCTTAACCTTTCGGTCGTCGCGCGAATTTTTGTAACGCGAGTAGTCGCGCGTTGTACTTTGTACAACACCCTTGGTTTTGCGAATATCCCAGGAGTCTGACCACTTAGAAAGATGACGTCCTCGGCAAAATTGTTCAGTAGCTTAATGGCTATTATTATTATAGCCAAGAAATTCGGGATTTTGCCACTAGGCGGCGCTAGTGAGCATGAAACTTTTGTTTCTCAGATCTCATGATCCTGACCACTTAGAAAGATGACGTCTTCGGCAAAGTTGTTCGGTAACTCAAGGACTATCATTGTTTGAGCTAGTTGATTCAAAAATTTGCCCCTAGGCGGCGCTAGTGAGCATGAAACATTTGTTTCGCAAATATCTCAGGAGCCTGATCACTTAGAAAGATGGTGTATTCGGCAGAGTTGTTCAGTAGCTCAAATTATTTCTTTGTTTAATCCTTAAAGTTCGAGATTTTGCAAAATAACGATAGTCCATGAGCTTCTGAACAACTTTTCCGAATGTGCCTGTCTAAGAAGTCGAGATCCTGCAGTATCCGCAAAACAAAAATTTCATGCTCACTAGCGTCACCTGGTTGAAAAATACCCAATTTCTTGGCTCCAATAATGATAGCCCTTGAGCTACTGAACTACTTTGCCGAAGACACTATCTTTCTAAGTGGTCATGCTCCTGAGATATCCGCAAACAAAAGTTTCATGCTCACTAGCGCCGCCTAGTGGCAAAATTTTGAATCAACTAGCTCAAAAAATGATAGTCCTTAACTTACTAAACAACTTTGCCGAAGACGACATCCATCTAAATAGTCAGGATCCTGAAATATCTGCAAAACAAAAGTAAAACTTCCATGCCCACTAGTGACACCTAGCGGTCAAATTCAGAATTAAATGAGGCACCATCAGATAGCGCTTCACCTCCAGAATAACTTTGATAAAGATCCCAAGTTTCTATATTATCTGGATTTTATGATATGACGATTTCAAACTGTGGTTTCCTCGAACCGTACATAGTGCGTTCATTATTATACGACTTCCATGTACATTTGTTGATTTTACCGTATTATAAAGGGCCATACTGTAAATAAAAACTCTAGAGTATTGTTCTTAAGAAGATTCTTGAGGAATACATTTTGGTATGGTGTCGATAGATATCTTTGTTGCAAAATGATAGCATATAAATCACAACTGTTGTACAAAGTACAACAGCGCGACAGCCCGAAGGTTAAAGCCGTTTTAAGATTTTTTGGGACAGTTTTGAGCTGATTTTGGTCGTTTTGAGCAATTTTTTTTCTGCCATTTTAAGCCGTTTTTTGACGTTTTAGGCTTGAGCCATTTAAAGCCGTTAAAAAATGTTTAAACCGTCTTTAATCGTTTCATTTATCCAAAAATCGCTCGAAATCGACAAAATAAATCAGTCGGGATGCTACACTTTTAGAAAATATCATGTAAATTAAGTTCACTAAGATGCACATAAAAGAAGCCAACCAAATGACGCTTTTTTACGTCCGTTCTTAAAATTACATGACACGGAAAAACCAAAAAAAAAAAGATTCACTTCATGACATAAAAGTAAGATCAAGGACTTACTTCCCAGTTAACACATGATCGTATATGATGAGATATAAGAGTACAAAGGTGGAGGCGATATACGCACATTTTGCGTGTAGCCTTATGGCGCATGTACGTATATCGCCTCCACTTATGTACTCTTATGCGCTATCGTATACGAGTTTGTGTTTACTGGGTTTTACATCATGACGATCTCTGGACCTCCCACGTTCACGTAAAATATAAAATGCAGGAAGAAAAGAAAAATTTACCATCTAATATTACTATCACCAAATTTTCTTAAAATGTACATTAAGATATGCTTATTCAAGTAACGGGAAAAGTTTTTGATTTCACTTGCGCCATTTTGAAATGTTACGCTTGGAAAAGTGGGTGAAAAAACTACAAAAACGCTTATATATTTTCATATGAAAATTTTAGAGGTATGACGTCTTCAGAGAAAATGCGTATTTTGCTCATATCTAAAACTTTTCCGAACATAGTAGGCCTGAAAAATTGACATTTTAATTTTCATATATTCTATAATCTTCAATATTGTAGAACATTTTGTTGCGCTATCTTTTGAAATAAAAAGTTTGACTAAAGTGGGTCGAACGTTTTGGGTTCGTTGGCCATCATCAGGCTCTCTAAGTCGACCACGTGGAGGACCATCCACTTCTCAGGATCGCCGTATAGTTTCTTCGGGCGGATATTGAAGCCACCTCGTCAAACTGGTGGTACAGTCGAGTCGTCTCAGGTCCGCCACCCCGACGCCGTTTACCCTGTAGTGAAGGAGAAGTTCAGCCAGCCCATGACGACCGCCTTCGGTAGCATATGGTTCCCCAGCGCTCCAGTCGACTGCTCCGTCGCTCCGAATCCCAGCACGAAGTAATTGGGACCTTCAGCCCCGCAACATTGCACCATCCGTCCCCGAGTCTTCAGCACCGCCCACTCCGCCGTCCATCGCCAGTGGTAATTGCCTTCCACTACCGAGTTTCGTCACCCCTCGCCGCCCACGATCATTCGAATAAAAACCGTAAGTTAAATCCTCATCATTTAGGACTCCCACATCCGAAGCTCTCCCCTACTATATACGCCCTGGGACCCGGGAGACAGAAGACGGCCTTTGGTGCCCACCCCGGAAGCGGCCGTTGGCTGTAGACCAGCTGCTTGGGGCTTAGGTCAGTCCTCTTCTGGGACTGAGCATCTTCTCCCGGGGTCAACTCGTTTCAACCAGATTATAGTAAACTTAACAGATTTTTATAGTCGGTTGAAAATCGTTGGCGCAGCTCTTAATTCTACGATGGATTCGGTAGATAATACAACAACATTTGTTTGCGTGCACATTATTGCCGATCCCGAAAATTATCAGTGACATAAACTTTGCCTACCTTCAGGGGCACAAACGCACAGTACCCTTGTCACCCGACCTGACCCAGTGAATAACTCCGGTCACAAGAATATTTCCGCGTTCCTCTGTCCACTTCTAGAAACTAGATATGTGTGCCAGTATACTGACAAAAAATCATTTGAAACCATTAAGAATTCGCTGAGCAGTGAGGGTTTTAGAATTTTTGCATTCCCTCAGGCCTATACGGGTTAATAAGAAGCAGTCGAATATTCCTAATTTTTCGATTAATAAGATCTGTTTGGAACATAAAACGCACGAGTACACCTTCTCGCGGCCATGATTCAAAACAAACTTGACGGTACAAATGACGCCGTCAACAAAGTCGATAATCACGTAGTTTCGATACATTTAAGTTTAAGTGTTACGATATACTTTTAGGATGTGAAATACCTGAATGTATATCTCAGCCATTAATTTCTTATGGTGCTGTAATTGTAGTTTACTGAACAAGTAGCAGAATGATAATTTTTACAGCACGAGTCGTAAATTTTTCCTACGAGGCTTGCCGAGTAGAATAATTACGACGAGTACTGTAAATATCGAGTTCTGCAACGAGTTACGGACAATTTTTTTTTGCAATTTCATAGGAGACCACTTGAGGGTATCAGAAATTATATCAGAATGCATTCACCATCATTTTACAATTTCTGAAAAAGTGTTGTGTAATGATTCGTCACGTAACTCAAAACAGTTGCGTCATGAGAAAGCGTTACATAATGAACTATTACAACACTAGTTTCAGTTGCGTAATGACTATTCCCGCACTGCATACTTCAGTGCAGGAAAGCAGGCTGTTTCATGACAGATTGTCGTGATGAAAAACAGCCTATTACGATGATAAATTGCAAAATGTTGGTTATAGGACATTGAAACTTCCTAAATGCATCAATTGAAAAGTACAATTTAGTAATTTTTGAGTTTAGGTCGCAAAATAATAAATCAAAATATGTTTTTTTTTGCAATTTCTAATCGTAATAGGCTGTTTTTCATCACGCCAGTCTGTCATGAAGCGGCCTACTTTCCTGCACTGAAGTATGCAGTGCGGCAATAGTCATTATGCAATTGAAACCAGTGCTGTAATGATTCATTACGCAACGCTTTCTCATTATGCAACTGTTTTGAGTTGCGTAATGAATAATTACTCAACAATTGTTCAGAAATTGTAAAATAATGGTGTTATAATTTCTATACCCTCAAGTGGTCTCAATTGCAAAACATGTTGTACATAACTCGTTGCAGAACTCAATTTTTACAGCACATGTCGTAATTATCCTACTCGGCAAGCCTCGTAGGATAAATTTACGACTTTTGTTTTGATAATCATCATTCTGCAACTTGTTCCGTAAACTACTATTACGTCATTTGTTAATCTCATTATTTTTAAGAGAGTATGCTATGTAGGTCGTACTGTTTACAGGATCCATCCTAAACCATGTAGATAAAGTACGCCCTTCATGTGGGGATAGCTTCAAATTCATCTCAATGTGCTCTGCTGTCATTCCAAATTTTTAAAACTTGAAATAATACCATAAGAATTTATCGATTACCCTTTCAAGCGTTGATGGACAAGCACCCCACAAAAACAATGTTCCACTTCCACTTCAGAAATATTCACCTGATGACAGCCGACGATAGGTGGCGTCAATGTTTTGTATCTCTTTGACAAGCGCATAATTCGATTAAGCATGGACCGCCTGCCCCGGTCAATCAACCAATATGCCAAGTTCTACCGCGAGTTACACTACAATGTTGTTCGGGCATGTTGACCATCAGGGCGCTGTTTACATGCCGAAGCCTAAAATCCCCCGTCGAGATCGAAATCAAGTGGATTGTCAGGCTAATTAAATGTCATCAACATGGACCCCCTCTCTTACTTTGTCGTTAACCCTCACCGCCCAATGCGAAATTCAAAGCAGGCAGGGATCACACAAAGCCCAAATGTGTAATTTTCAGCTCGTTATGCACGCTTCCCCCATGTCACAACCGCAATCGCGAGCCACGCCACATGGAGCAATTCATTTGTGTAATTATTCTCCAAACAGGATGATTATTGTTTAATTACTGTTGAATCCCGGGTCGTTGCGGAGCGCCCCCAGGCCATCGTTTCCATAATTGAATCTATATCGGAATCCAAAATTGAATTACTTACTGATGGTCGATTGCCGTTGTCAGTTCAATCGAATTGTATCGTAAGATATGGATTCCGGGAAGCAGGAGCTGCAATTGATTTCCCTGGAAACTGTTAGACGAGGAAGATGGTTTGTGCTTTACCTCTAAGAAAGGGGGAGGGTCTTGCAATATTGTGCGATAGGAAATCACGTAATCCGGGAAGCATAAAATGTGTGACAGTGATCGTAAAATATGTCGGACGTATCGCTATCTCTGCAATCATCATAAAACTCAGCGAAAGCAAAATATGGATGAGCCAAACCAGAGAAATTTTAGAATAGAGGGATGAGAATTCGAGTTGCATAGCGGCAGGCGATACACTATGAGTTTCGTAGAAAGCTCGTAATAGAATTTAAAACGAGTTTTATTAAAAATTAATCGGAAAAGCATTACAGAAAAACAACTCAATTATAGAAACTTAAAAGCAGATTGGAGTGCCTTGTAACTTTTAATTCCGTCCTAAATGCTTATCTATAAATCAGTGAATACGAGTAGAGGGTCTTGTCCCGGGAATCCCAGGACAAAAATCCTGGGAAATCCGGAATTAAAAAATCCAGAATCCCGAGGTATTTTCGAAAATCCCGGAATTTCCAGAATTTGCATGTTGAACTAGAAAACAAGCGGAATTAGTGACTGATGATGCAAGAATGTATTCGAGTTATCGCATTTAACTTAATAAGAGTTTTTATTGAGATTTAAGGCCACTTATGGTTAAACTTGTGTTTCTCTGGTAGATTCCATATGATACAACTTTGCAAATAAGTTCCGTAATCATGAAAGTAGGTTTAAAAGATTTTTTTTGTAAAATTTGAGAGCGATTGGTATTACCTATACCTATACCTTATGCAACACGATGAATTTTCGGTTCAAATTAACTTTAAAAAATGACTATTGACTTCGTCTGCAGATAGGTGAAATATTGATGAATGATATTTAAGATAGCATTGTTTTTATTATAAGAATTCAACTATACCGATACGAGTAACTGACACTGAAGAAGACTACAAGTGCTAGTCGAAATACGACAGATGATAAGCATTTAGGGCGGAATTAAAAGGTACAAGGTACAGTCTACTTTTAAGTTTCTCTATTAAGATTCTGCTCAGAGGATTCGAATACAATAAAAAGAACTCAATTAAGGTACAGTGGGGGAAGTGTATCAGTGGGGTAAGTGGATCATTTGTCAATATAAAGCATAAATACTTGAATATGTTGAATGTTTTCGCACCATTGCTTTGTTTTAGGTTATATTCTTACGCCCACACTGATACTACTGCAAAACTGGTACTACACGTACACTAACACAAGTAAACTTGTTAGCTGCAAAAAGTAATTAATTTGAAAATTGTTTTCAATCAATTAAAAATCCATTGTATCTCTGTCTAAAATCGAATTCTATTATTTTTTTCGACACGTGGTGAGCATTTCAGTTCTAATTGAATGAATCACAATGGAAAAAATGTCATTTTTATAAATTAATACAAATACATTGGACATGGTTCACTTACCCCTAGTTTTTAATGGGGTGGGGTAAGTGGATCAAGAATCATTATCATTTATTGGCAGAATCCTTACGAGAATTTTAATAGACTTCAATATCCGCAAATGTTGTTTTCCTTTATTTTGTTCCATTTCCAGCTTGAATTTGTCAAATTGACCATAGAAAATTTGAATGAATCCACCTAAAAGTTTTTTTTAACCTTTCTGGTATAAAAAAAAAAAATATAAAAAGAATAATAATTTCAAAATTCACACAAAACTTTTCGTGTTTTATCTGAGCTGAGTTGTAAAAGTGCAAAATATACTAATTTTCCAATCGAAAGCATAGTATCGTACCTTATTTGACCATATACATTGTTTTAGACAGATGATACACATATATTCATAAATATAATAGAAGGATTTCAGTTTGTTATTCAAAAGTAAATGTAACTAATATTTTTAAACCAAGAGTGTTTTTCAAAAATGTCGTTTCAAATAATCCTACAATACTTCTGTTTAACTTATGCGTATAAATGGATGTATTTTCTCAAAATTTTTCTAGTTACAATGTTTTTTTTTGTTCAAATTGGTATGAACTAATATATACATACTTTTTATTATATTTTGATTAAATAAATATACTTTTTAATTTTAAAGTATCAAAATATAACATTATTAGCATTAATAACAAGAACGAGGGTAATATCATTCTTATTAAACATAATCACACTACATTTGTTTCGAGAACAGATTTTTTTAATGGTGATCCACTTACCCCACCATGGTGGAGCAAGTGGATCATTTGGCGCAAATTTTTAAGTCTCTCATACTCAATACATAACAATCAGAAACATCGAAATAAATGACGATTTGAAGTATAATAGTCCCTTATTTGTTATCCCCAGAAAAACGTTTGAGTAACATTATTCACGTTAGCTGTACATAACAATGAAGTTAGCTATTGATTTTTCTGTATCCACTTACCCCACGGTACCTTATGTTAAAAAATGGTCCATAGATACTTTGTATTTTTTTTTTGTTATTTTAACACCTACACGGCTTTAACTTATATCAAATTCTGTTATATAATCTGTTGAGAGTAAAATCTCTGATTGTTATAACTTTGACATTCATTTCTAATTTTACTGCACAGAGTCAATCCTCATCACGACGCCTCATACTGACGCCTGCCTCAGTGTGACCAGGGCATAGTTAGGGAAAATCATTTGCCTCCCGCCCCTTGGCTGTCGCAAAAAGGAATCAAAATCATCTGGTTTGCCGAGAAGGTTACTATTTCATTTGAATTTTGAATGGCATTTATATTATATTTAATTGCGCTATGATAAACTTTTGGGAAAATTATTGAAGTCCAGATTGTCCTAGAAATTATTCAGAGATTTTGGAGTTGCCCTCATCTTTGCTGATGGAAAAATGTTACCTTCTTCAGCATTCTCTTTCATTATGTTGTAGGAGATTCGACGAGAATTCTTTCAGCTACTTCGGTTTTTCATTTGGGATATTTTTAATGGCAAACTCGTGCTTTGCTTAAAATTCACTCTCCGTACTTGGTTTTTATTTCACACACAACTAAGTTTTAACTTTTCGAATATTAGACTGTAAGTTTTAATTGGCATGTTAGTTTTAATCTAGACTTAAGTGTACAAATTGTATAGTTCTCCTCTCCAAATAATAATAATCCAAAATACTTTCATATTCTTAACCAATAAACCAAATTAACAATGACTACCGCACAGTTGATAAACATTCCTCTTATCACTTCTCATCGAATTATCGAGTTGCAAGTTGCTTCTATCTGCTTTCGTTGTCCAGTGCTTTGATTCAGGTTCGCCTTCAGGGTCGCAACTTCCTCAGAAAACGCCTCGGACTGAGCAATCGACCACAACGTCCTTTCTGCTTTTTGAAGCTCTGCACTTGTCAAGCCGGCAGAATTCGCCGATCAATCAGCCTTTAAGAAGCGTAGCCTGTCCGAAATGGTTGACATATGCTCTAGAACGCTACATTCGCTCAAACCGCGAAAATCTTTTAGTGTCTATCATTGACTTCCTGATATGATGACTGAAGACGTACGCTTCCCGTAGTTTCATGTCACTTTCATCCGTATCTTTGTCTGGAATCATCGACCAATCTGAACTGCAGCTGTAAAGGAACTCAGGACCCAGGAATCAGTGACTGTCCACGTTACACATCTGCAACATTTATCTTAGTCGAAATCCAGTGTCGCGCATCAATTTTTCATCGACTCTGAAAGCGATAAACTGACGATATCGACGCGTTTCAGACCTGATCCACGCACAGACCGTTGATGAATCGCTCCAGAAGCAGGTTTTCTGGACCTTCTGCGTGGGGTTTTCCTCAACAGTCCTGCGTAGACGAGCTCCAAGCAACGCTGCCAACAACTTCAACCGTGGTATTGAAAGTCCTCTACTTTCGTTTTCGATGAGACAAGTGCGAGTTTTATCTGCCTCTGGTCTACGAACCAGAAGTATGCAACTGCTGCGCAACTTTGAAGTTTTGAAGCTCGATGTGTCGTATCCTGAGAAGTAGCACCGTGGTACTCTTCGGGAATACAGCTGTTCAAATTTGTTTTGTACCGTCACATGAGAATTTTTCCGTGGATCACGGATAACGCCACTAGTCGTCACGGCACAGTGGGACGGATTGGGGTTTTAGGAGGAAAGATGGAACTCACGCCTTCAATTGCGATTTAACGTAAAAATGATGTTCTACAAAGTTGTTCCTATTATAAAAACAATTTTTTTGGTCGGAACGAAAATTAGGGTGGCCCTTTGTAAAAAAAGATAACCATCAAAACTTTTTTTATTTTAGGGAATATTGATATAGTTTGTTCTACAAAGTTGAAGATCGGAAAATTTTAAGCTGATTTAACGAAAAAAGTTTCTTCCTAGCTTAAAAATTGACCGTTTTAAAGCATTTTTTACTATTGATGTAGGGTGGCCCATCAAAAATAGATTTTTGTGTTTTATTTTTTATTTCAGATTTCTCAGTCAAGTTGTCTCCCCTTTATCTTAAGAGCCGATTGAAACGCATATTTTGAGGCCTGTACATTTTTTACGGTGAAAAGTTATAAACATTTTTTTTTTTATGAAAAACAACGTTTTTTACATGTAGAAGTAGCAGGGGCAAATCAAAAGATTTTTTTTTTGCATGACAATAATTATCTTTCGGCTTTATATATGAATTCAAACTATTTTGTTTCATATTCTTATATACGTAATTCTAAATAGAGTCAAAGGAGTTCAGCAATAAAAATGAGAAGATAGGGTAGGTGTACCAGTTATGGACATAGTGGTTCCCTATTTCGCCATACTAGATTACTTGAATGATTTCACTGTTCGAAAGATTTTGTGGGTTGCAGTAGTAAGATTTAAGATATATCTTGATGTTTAAACATTCAAAAAGATTTAAAATGTGAAAGTTGCCAAAAATTCCTATAAGTCCAAATAGGGAACCACTATGGCCATAACTGGTACACTTTCCCTAAGTCTTTTGAGAATATTTTCTAAATTTACCGCCCGGTTGAATTTCCATGGCTCCTCCTAAACTTCCGAACATTTCTTTTTGGGGATTTGCCAGGCTCTTTGAGAAACATTCTGATTGGAAGTAACGAATGCTCAAATACCGCAAATCTGTTTACAAGTGATTTGTCCACCGTAGGAGATATATCGTATCTGAAACGATATATTGTTAGAGTACGATTTCTGATTATGACGCTGACTTTCCAGCCTAGATCAAGGAGAATAACTATGTGCATTATTTGATCATGTATAGATGATTTGATTAATTAAGGCTATAGTTTAGAGATAGCCATGCCACAAAATTGAACCTTGTAGTTTATTTGGGAGATGCTTTTATAAATCTGTTATTAACGGTTAATAACATATGAACCAGTCATAACATGAACAAACAGATCCGCAGAAGAATTATACGATTTTTATTCTTATTTTAGGCTGACAAACACTATCGTCATGCCAACACAATTCGTTTTGTTTCCCCAACTATGCAAACATATAAAAATGTATTTTTTTGTTGTTAAAAAGTCGTCAACTTTTCATCAGTTAAAAATTGTATCAATTTTTTTTTTGGTTTGCGTCCCCACTGGAACAGATCATACTTCTCAGGTTGTTGTTTTTAATAGCACTTTAACAATTTTAAGCTGAGAGCTTTTTTGCCATAGTTTTCATTTTGCATTCGTATATCGTATGTATTAGTATAAATGATACCTTATGTCCAAGGAAGTAAATTAAATTTTTATCACGAAAAGACTCTTGCATCTCTATGTTTCCATTAGCTTTATATTTTATGTTTTTGTTTCAATTAGCTCTAGAAGTTTTGGGAAGACAGTTTTGCTGAGAAACATTAAAATTTCAATTTAATAATAAAAATAAAGCACCAAAACCAATTTTTGATGGGCCACCCTACATCAACAGGGAAAAATGCTCTAAAACGGTCAATTTTTGAGCTAGGAAAAAACTTGTTTTGTCAAATCAGCTTGAAATTTTCCAATCTTCAACTTTGTAGAACAAGCTATATCAATATTCCTTGAAATAAAAAAGTTTTGATGGTTATCTTTTTTTACAAAGGGCCACCTTAATTTTTGTTCCGACCAAAAAAATTGTTTTTATAATAGGAATAACTTTGTAGAACATCATTTTACGTAAAATCGCAATTGAAGGCGTGAGTTCCATCTTTCCTCCTAAAACCCCAATCCGTCCCACTGTGCACGGGTCGTAGATGCTCATGACTAGCCGAAGCAATTCCCTTTTAGTCGAAAACATGGTGTTTTTCATCAGCATACGCACTTTCTCACCAAACAGCAACGAAGACATCCTCATCTTGTCTCCACTCCATGTCACCCGTTCAAGCCCGATGTCCTTATCTGATAGCATAGCTTTTGCGATCTTTTGGTTTAGTTCTCTCAGCTGTTCAACCACGCTTCACTACTTTCGTCACCATGTAGTCGTTCACGTGGTGCCTTTTCTTTACCGCCGCTGCTCCTCTGGGAAACTCTGAATCTTGTTCTGAGGCATTTAGGTTTTTGATGAAATGCGAGTGTGCCGGGGAACAGGCTGCTCCAAATATTGCCACGTCGCACACTGGGGCAGATCGCTGTTTTCGACGGCCAAAACCTCTAGTACTCTGGTTATGCATCCTATAGGTTTGGTGTCTTCGACAAAGTGTTTTGGAATAACTTGTACTATGTTTTGACATATTCAGATTTGATCTATATGAGTGAAAACTGATCTAGATCAGTTTTATCTTTTGATAGGAGCGTCCTAGCAAAAAACTTTCTTCTGCAAAGTTGTTCATTGAGGCATTTTTGACATTTCTTCGCAAGACACTTACACTCTATCACTGACGTGCATTACGATATATGACAATTTAGTAAAAACAGATAAAAATTCGATTTTGACCATTTTTTCATACAAAAAATTGTTAAAAAATATTTTGTCATCAAGAATTAGGAGCTTAAATATTACAAAGTATATTTACATCATTTACTAGCAAAATTTTCAGATATAATTATATATTTGGTAAAAACAGTCTAAAAATAGTGTTTTACAAAATCCAGGATAACTCATGAAGCGGCAGATGGCGGCAGCTAATTTTTTGTATACGACGAGTCAATAACATAAGTTTCATTGTCGCGAAGAAAGAAAAGTGGGGCTGCGTGGGGCTTTTTTGTTGTGGTGGATTGAAAATTTGATGAAAATATGTTAAAAAATGCTTATATTTGAAAAAATTTTCATGAATTTATATTTTCCAAATGTATTTCTGAAACATATTGCATGTAGACGTAATGTTTTTAAGAAGTCATCTCCAAACTGGTGTTCCAATAAACATTTAAACGGAATTCAAGATAATTTGGCCCATATGTATATCTGCGTCTCTATCTATCCTTTGATTATTAATTATAGTATTGTGTTTAATGAAAGCCATATTATACGATACCAGTTTTGTGATGACTTTTTCAAAACACTTCGTCAGCATGCAATATGTTTTAGAAATACATTTAAAAAAATATAAATTTATGAAAAGTTCCTCAAATATAAGCATTTTAAACATACTTTCATCAAATTTAAAAAACCACCACAGCAAAAAAGCCCCACGCAGCCCCACTTTTCTTTCTTCGCGACAATGAAACTTATGTTATTGACTCGTCGTATACAAAAAATTAGCTGCCGCCATTTACCGCTTCATGAGTTATCCTGGATTTTGTAAAACACTATTTTTAGACTGTTTTTACCAAATATATAATTAAATCTGAAAATTTTGCTAGTAAATGATGTAAATATACTTTGTAATATTTAAGCTCCTAATTCTTGATGACAAAATATTTTTTAACAATTTTTTGTATGAAAAAATGGTCAAAATCGAATTTTTATCTGTTTTTACTAAATTGTCATATATCGTAATGCACGTCAGTGATAGAGTGTAAGTATCTTCCGAAGAAATGTCAAAAATGCCTCAATGAACAACTTTGCAGAAGAAAGTTTTTTGCTAGGACGCTCCTATCAAAAGATAAAACTGATCTAGATCAGTTTTCACTCATATAGATCAAATCTGAATATGTCAAAACATAGTACAAGTTATTCCAAAATACTTTGTCGAA
The DNA here is from genome assembly GCF_002204515.2 of Aedes aegypti. Taxonomy (NCBI): domain Eukaryota; kingdom Metazoa; phylum Arthropoda; class Insecta; order Diptera; family Culicidae; genus Aedes; species Aedes aegypti. Next base: position 321,318,362 of record NC_035109.1, on the reverse strand, counting down.
GACACCAAACCTCTACGGTGCATATCTAGAGCACTAGAGGTTTTGGCCGTCGAAAACAGCGATCTGCCCCAGTGTGCGTCGGTCACTATAGTTCTCATTGGCAGTTCAAAAGAATCCCTGTAGGGAAACTGTAAGGCTTTGCGATCTTCCGGCTGAATCAAGGTTTGCAAAACATCTTTGCGATTTGACGCTCCCGGTACGGAAACATCACGGATAGTAACGGAGTCAGAAAATCCGGGCCCTTGTGCAACATAGAGTTCAATGATACACCGTCAACTTTTGCCACTGCGTCGCAGATCACTCGAACTTTCCCAGGCTTCTTTTCCTTCACGACGACTCCAATCTTAATCGTGCTTCCAGAGCAGGCCTGCATCAAACTCCTCGCTGTTCGACCGGCATCGGCATGTGGTCACTTTCAGGATACTGCAGGCACGTTGTTATTCCTCACCTTTCACGGCAGACACAAGAGCTGTACCCAAACTTTCGATGTCGAAAAGCGACTGGAGGTCCTCTACGGTCGGTACGGTGTACACATGTAGTTGTCTGTGTATTGTATGAGCTTGTGGCTTTCGAAGACTGCCACATACTGCCCATCTATTCCTGGTCTTCGTTGCAATAGGTTCGTTCACGCAACATCAGTGTAGCGAGAAGATGAACGTTGCTTCGTCCGAATGGGAAACCTGGTACAGCACACCTGAACCTTTTCATCGGAAGCTTTTTGAGATGCGTGTATCGATTAGCAAGCTCAGTGTAGTATGTGGTTTGATGTGGTGAGCCGAGATTGTCGACCCCTCGGGCAACTTGTGCCGCTTGTTGACCGCAGCCTCGGAAATCTCCATCGTGACGACTTCTGTTCCGGCGATCGTCTTGCTGAAGCCTTCGGTCCACTCGATGTCTCAACTTCTCCACTGGCACCAAGAGCTTCAGCGATCAATCGCTACTGTTAATGTTACTGACGATCCGTTGTCTAAGAATGCGAAGGTATCGAACTGTCCCTTTGTCCCGAATAAGGTCACTGGCAGGATGCGAAAGAGCGTGGATGACGACAGCTGGCGATGGACTGAAACCACCGCACTAGTAGACTTGGAAGTCGCTGGATGTTCGGAGTGAAGTGAACGATGAACATCCGGAAATCTAGGGGGTTGGTGTCAGGCCCTGCAAGCCAGTCGTAAAATATCAAGCAATGAATAATCAACCAGAGAATACGAATCAGGACAATCGGCGAAGACCACAGTGACGTAAAGGGACTAGCAATTGGAAGCTCGATACTTTGAACTGTAAATCTCTCAACTTCACACGCATACTCGGCGACGTTCTGAAGGACCGTGAGTTCGACATCGCAGCGTTGCAGGAAGTGTGTTGGAAGGGATCAATGGTGCGAACGTTTAGAGGTAATCATACCATCTACCAGTGCTGCGGCAACTCAAACAAGCTTTTATAGTGATGGGTGATATGCAGAGGCGCGTGATCGGGTGGTGGCCGATCAATGAGAGAATGTGCAAGTTGAGGCTCAAAGGTTTTTCAACTTCAGCATAATAAACGTGCACAGCCCTCATTCCGGAAGTACTGCTGATGAAAAAGACGCTTTTTACGCGCAGCTAGAACGCGAGTACGACAGCTGCCCAAGCCACGACGTGAAAATCGTCATAGGAGATCTAAACGCTCAGTTTGCCCAGGAAGAGGAGTTCAGACCGACTATTGGAAAGTTCAGCGCCCACCGACTGACGAACGAAAACGGCCTACGACTAATCAATTTCGTGCTGTCAAGAATATGGCCATTCGTAGCACCTACATCCAGCACAGCCTTCCATACCGATACACTTGGAGATCACCACAGCAGACAGAATCACAAATTGACCACGTTCTGATTGATGGATGGACCTTCTCCGACATTATCGACGTCAGGACCTATCGTGGCGCTAACATCGACTCTGACCACTGTTTGGTGATGGTTAAACTGCGCCCAAAACGCTGCGTCGCACAGTGCGTTGCTCCATAGACAAAAATCAAATTTCAAGTTTTTTTGTCCGGCGATAATGAGTACAGTCGAAGCGCGTTATAACGACATCGCAAGGGACCGTCGCAATAGAGAAAAGTCGTTTTAGCGAATTGATATAACATTGAATTATTTTTGTGGGACCAACAAATGTCGCTATAAACTTTTGTCGTTATAAAAGTTGTCGTTATAACGAGCTTTGACTGTATCCACAAGTGTTCATAGATACCATCTGTGGTGTACAGAGCCTGCGCGATAAGATTAAAAATGACATACTTCTCTCCGTGCATGAAAAAAAAATTTCAGTGTTGTATGATGTGAGCGCTCAATCCTACGTACGATGAGCTTTTCATTTGACGTGTGCGATAGCGTGAGCTTTAGCTTTCGTTTGAAACGAGTCGAAAATGATTCGAACACACACAGCTTTGATTGTGTTGATGAATGCGAGAATGATCTGTGCACCACACCATCTACTATTGAAACAAGCATTTATAAGCTAAACAAAGCATTAAATCCACTACAACAAGCATCGAAAGTGACAGTTGTGGGGACGGACCTGGTGTAGTGGTTAGAACACACGCCTCTCACGCCGAGGACCTGGGATCGGATCCCATCCCCGAGATAGTCACTAAAAATTTCAGTGACGACTTCCTTCGGAAGGGAAGTAAAGCCGTTGGTCCCGAGATGAACTAGCCCAGGGCTAAAAATCTCGTTAATAAAGATAAAAAAAAAGTGGCAGTTCTCGGCATAGCAGAAAAAAACAATTTTGTCGCATGTTTTAGCCAGGAAAGTTTTGAAAACAATCTATTCAATCAAAATCTAAAAGAAAACATGGCTAAACGTTGGTACGGTATATTTGATGTGATAAGAACACCAATTTTAACTTTGAATATAAGAAATCGGCACGTTAAGTTAGCTATGAAATCAAACTTATGAAATACTAACATGTAACTTTGATTATCGATTCAAAAAAAGTTCCGCCGAGTTTCTCGCTAAATCACACACAGACATGTTTCTCAGAGTGTCCTCTGAGAGGTCTGAAAAATACAGCTGCAACTCCCTGCAACTCTTCGAGATTTTTGACTATTTTTAGGTAACCTCCTTAACCAGCACAAGTATAAAAATGAGTTGTTTATGATAAAAATCCGAAAAACTTGTAACGCTATGTGGTCTCGGCTCAACCAGACATTACACCAGAGCAAGTTTAAGCTTAAAATAATTTATTGGAAATGATTTATTAATAATTAATAATTAATTAATAATTCCCAAGATATTAGTCAAATTTTGTATTAAAAACTGAAAAATTAAAGAAAATGCGTTTGTTTTTGCTTCAAGGCGTATAAGTCACTTTTGCAGCTACGAGTGAGAAGAGACATATTTGAAAATAACTTCTTACATCATTATGGGCAATAAAAGTACAAATTGCAAAGTTTTTCTTGGAAAACAATGAAATTGGCGCTTGGGACAGTTTTGCGATTATGTGTATAGTATATGTCATTTATGCAAATTGTAGCTCATTTGACCAGAAACAACTTTTCCTTCCATACCAAGGTGCTCAAATGTGTTGATCTTCCAGTTTTGATTTTTGTCCCACATCTCCATACATTCAACGCACTGTGCGTCGTTAACAACGTACGGTACCGACGGCCACCCCGGTACGACCTAGAGCGGCTCAAGCAACCGGATGTCGCAGCGGCATACGCGCAGCACCTCGAGGCTGCATTACCGGAAGACGGTGAGCTGAATGAAGCCCCTCTTGAAGGCTGCTGGAGAACAGTGAAGGCAACCATCAACAATGCAGCTGAGAGCAACGTCGGGTACGTGAGGCGGAGTCGACTGAACGATTGGTTCGACGAGGAATGTAGGCAGATTCTGGAGAAGAAGAACGCAACGCTGGCGGTCATGCTGCAGCAGGAGACCCGACAGAACGTGGAACGTTATAGACGGAAACGGCAACAGCACGCCCGCATCTTTCGGGTGAAAAAACGCCGCCTGGAAGAGACGGAGAGCTGTGCCGGTCTCAAGAAACACGTAGGTAAGCTCTATCAGAAGCTCAACGCATCTCGCAACGGCTTCGTGCCGCGAGCCGAGATGTGCCGGGATTAGGATGGAAGCATTTTGACGGACGAGCGTGATGTGATCTGAAGGTGAAAGCAGCACTTCGATGAACACCTGAATGATGCAGAGAGCACAGGCAATGCAGGATGGAACAACGGAGGAAATGCCTTCATCAGTACTGCGGGCGATGGAAACCAACCAGCTCCCACTTTGAGGGAGGTTAAGTATGCCATTCACCAGCTCAAGAACAATAAAGCTGCTGGTAAGGATGGTATCGGAGCTGAACTCATCAAGATGGGCCCGGAGAGGCTGGTTATTTGTTTGCACCGGCTGATCTGGGATACAGAACAGCTTCCGGAGGAGTGGAAGGAAGGGGTTATATGACCCATCTACAAGAAATGCGACAAGTTAGATTGTGCGAACTTTCGAGTGATCACCATTCTAAATGCGGCCTACAAAGTATTATCCTAGATCATCTTCCGTCGTCTGTCACCTATAGTAAACGAGTTCGTGGGATGTTATCAAGCCGGCCGATCCACAACGGACCAGATCCTTACTGTACGGCAAATCCTCCAAAAATGTCGTGAATACCAGGTCCCAACGCATCACCTTTTCATCGATTTCAAGGTGGTCTAGGATAGTTTCGACCGCGTAGAGCTACGGAAAAACATAGACAAGAACAAATTACCCGGGAAGCTCACGAGACTGATAAGAGCAACGATGAAAGGTGTGCAAAATTGTGTTAAGGTTTCAGGCGAACATTCTAGTTCGTTTGGATCCCGCTGGAGACTACGACAAGGTGATGGACTTTGGAGCCTGTGGTTCAATATTGCTCTAGAAGGTGTTATGTGGAGAACCGGGCTTATCAGCCGGTGTACGATTTTTACGAGATCCAGTTGATTAGTTTGCTTCGTAGATGATATAGATATTGTCGGCCGAACATTTGAAAAGGTGGCAGACCTGTACACCCCTCTGAAACGCGAGGCAGCAAAAGTTGGACTGGTGGTGAATGCGGCCAAGACAAAGTACTTGCTAGCTGATGGGGCCGAACGCGACAGGGCTCGCCTAGGTAGCAGTGTTACGATAGACGGGGATACGTTCGAGGTGGTCGACGAGTTCGTCGATCTTTGCTGACGACTGACAGCAACGTTAGCCGTGAAATACGGAGGCGCATCATCAGTGGAAGTCGGGCCTAATATAGCCTCCGCAAAGAGGAGCGGTCAAAAAAGATTCACACTCGCACCAAATGTACCATATACAAAACGCTCATAAGGCCGGTAGTCCTCTACGGGCATGAAACGTGGACGATGCTCGAGGAGGACCTGCAAGCACTTGGAGTCTTCGAACGTCGGGTGCTTAGGACGATCTTTGGCGGTGTGCAGGAAAAGGGTTTGTGGTGGCGAAGGATGAACCATGAGCTCGCCCAACTCTTCTGCGAACCCAGTATCCAGAAGGTGGCCAAAGCTGGAAGGATACGATGGGCAGGGCATGTTGCAAGAATGTCGGACAGCAACCCTGCAAAGATGGTGTTCGCTTCGGATCCGGTTGGTACAAGAAGGCGTGGAGCGCAGCGAGTTAGGTGGGCGGATCAAGTGTGCATCGATTTGGCGAGCATGGGACAGAACCGAGCTGGAGTGATGCGGTCACGAACCGAGTATTGTGGCGTGAAATTGTTGATTCAGTGTTTTTTTTGTTTAGATGATAACTAAATTAATGAAATGAATCAATAGGATATGAGTTGGTGGCAGTACCAAGCTGACTTAGAAGAATTTTGTTCAGGATTAACTGTGACTGTATTTCAATAACACAGAGAATCCTGTTCTAGATTGGAAGCAAAAGCGTTTCAGGATTCGAAGTGAATCTTGTGCCGAATCCGGAGCGAATATTGTACAGAGTTCAGACTGAATGCGCTTCAGGGTTTGGCGGGAATCCTGCTTAGCATTCGGAACAAAATCATTTCAGGATTCTGGTTTCTGCTTACTTGCTTCGATTATTATTTTTAATTAAAAATTTTATAAATGTTGTAAGCTTCGTGGCCGTGCGGTAAGTGTTACCAAGCATTTAGCAGCATCGAGTCAAGGAGTGTGGGTTCGATTCCTGCTTCAGTCCGGAAAACTTTTCGTCAGGAACGTATTTCAACTGTGCCACTGGGCGTTCCATGCTAGTTTGTTGTCTAGTGTGGTGCTTCCTTCAAAGGACATATTCGTCCACTGGAAGCATAAACGTGTAGGTGTCTTTTTTTAATGTACTATTACGATTTTTCAAATATCCGTAATCGCACATCGCATTCTCTTTCTCTATGAAGCAAAAAGACTTAGCTTGAAGCTTGCCAGTGATAAACCCCATCTCCAGTATTCGTACAATAAAAAAGCACTGACTGAAATGATATACTTGCAACGACTCGGCACTATTTCGTAACACATCAGATGGTTTGCCAATCCCCGCCAGTCGCCCCCTCTCACAATTATCAATCCACCGAACTAACCCGTCAAATGGAGGGAATGTGAGGACCATAAATTATGGCATTTTATTGCAATCCAGAGCTTTTACGATGTTGGCCGCTGTGCCACCGCTTTTTCTGCTGCTGCTGCCCCGTGCAAAATGCAATTTTGATGGCTTTTTCTGGTGCACACTAATGTTCAATTTGCTCTCCACCATCAACATCATCAACAACCAACCAACCAACGGTTGGGAAGGCAAACAACGGCCGCATAAAGCTAGTACCGTGAACCGTGGACACATTGATTAGTATTTTAGAGCATAACTGTAATATAATACAAGAAAATATAAACCCGATATTTACAAATTAACTCCATCATTACCAGATCCTTACATAAAAATCCTTAATAAACAAATATTTAATATGACACTTCGGTAAGTAACTTAAAAAAGTAAAAGTTTTTCTGCATACTTGAAAAAAATGGAAGGTTTCTCCTAATTCTTCTAAAACTCAATTTATTATATTCTCACATAAACCAAAATCTCTATCTTTGAAACCTTCAAGTAGACATGTTGTCACAAAGAGAGGGGTTCCACTAGATTAGTCAGATAAATTTAAGTATCTAGGGCTGATGCCAGATGAAAATTTACCTTTCAAACATCAAGTGATCAATTTTTCCCCGGATTACGGTACCTCTACCAGGAATGAATTATTTCCTAATGAATCTTTCATACCGTCGTTGTTGCCGGAGAAAGAAGGTTGCCATGTATGATGACTCCTCACCAGAACAATCCGAATTCGGTAAACAATCATTTGTTTGTGGGGCGGGTTTTTGTGCAAATAAAATAAATGTAAATTGCCGTTTGGTTGACCGGTTCGTTGCGAAATTTCGTTTGTCCGGTTGTAAAATTCCCCTTATGGGGTTCAACTGTGTTGCACTGGGTCAGTGTTTTGACAACTCAGAGAACAAAAGCAACACTCCACACCACAAGGCAAATAGGGATAGGGCGCTTGCAGCAAACAAAAGTGTGCCCAACGGCTTCCTTTGATTTTGCTGGGTAACGGTTTGAAACGGAAAACACGCTACAGAACGTTTCCCAGCAAAATCAAATGGGTCCGTTGGGCACACTAAACAAAGGCTGCAAGCGCCCTATTCTAAAGGAGCGTTGAGAGTTCTTGGGAAGTGGTTTTGTTCCCGTGCACAGTTGGTACTTCGCAACAGTGGTAATGAAAATAGAAAAAGCGTATGGTGGCGGCAGTTGAAGAGAAGTGCTTTGTTAGCTTAAGTTCGTTACACTTTCCTTTTATAAGAGCTTTCAACTCTTGCTTTCGCCACTTAAGAGTGTAATGAGCTGAACGAACACTCGTGGTATGCAGTGAATTACTAGCACACATAGGATCAGTGCTGAAGGATGATCAATGGTTTGATTGTCATTCGAGCTGTTTGGTGGAATACATATCTTCTATCTTCTATCTACATGATTTTTTGGGTACTTTTGATCATTACATTCAAACAGAACAAATTTACTGGATATTGCTAGAAACATATGGGTATCTAAAGAAATTTTGGACTATGAGAAAGATCCTCATAGAAATATTTGGAAGATTTCATCGAATCTCCAAACCATTCTAGATTGCTGCATAAAACTTTATGTCTGCTTCACTATTTGACCGCAATTCAAAGCTCGCTTCTAAGAATCGAATCTCCCGTCTCAAAATGCCATATTTCACTTTTGCTCTATCGATAAATCCCCAACCTCGTAACCCCGGTAGAAAACCGCAATCAGAGTCCGCAAAACTTGCTTCATAAAGCCACATCCCATCATCGGATTTCGTCCAGATTTCGACAAACTACTAAAATATCCTTCAGAAACTTCTTGTGCATCGACCCACTATCATCCGTTGCTGCGTTTTAATGTCCCAAAATGCCAGCAAAGTGACCAGACAAAACTTTCTACACTTTTTCGTTCTACCCGAACCGTTTCGAGTGGGCAACTTTAAATGCACATGCCGGTGCGAGAGAATCAGCCCAAAAAAACTTTCATTTTTCTAATCACCGGCTCCGTAGCAACCACCAGACTTCAAAATCTGTTTCGTAGGGGAACTAGATAAAAAACCACCACCGCAATATCTTAAAACAGGGATTTTTCAAATCAAATTCGATAATTTGAAACGTTTCACTATCAATTTTAACGCCTCTCTCGGAAAAATATTTACCGATTTTCACATTAAAAATAGAAAAACAATTTGGCAACCACTCGACTAAATGACGTGGTACAAAATGCACCATAGTTTGCTAAGAAACCAAACATCCAATCTCAAACGACATAAAGAACTGCATAGTATTCGCTGCACGCATCAAGATTTATAAAATGTCTGGATATTACCACAAAAAAAATCGTTTGGAACTAAGTGGCGCGTTACACCCCCTTTTTTTCTAAAATCGGGTAAAATTGTGTTTTTCTTTAGGGGCGCATACAATCCCATCTATCTTCCCTTACCAGATGACTCCGTTGGGGGAGGGTGGGGAAAAAGTTTTTTCCATTCGACGACCACCAGCGCAACAAGTTATAACCGTCCTCCTGCCCGTGTGCTACTGATCTCCGTCCCCTTGCCACGAAATTGAGAACATTGAAAGTTTTTTCGGTACATTCTGGAGGATGCTGGCACAGTGCAGCTCTATGTCGAACAGAGGTTCGAAGCTGTGTAAAAGTCAGAAAAATTAAATATGCGGATTCCTTCACGGATATTTTATTAGTATTGAATAACGATTCCTCTAAGTTTTAGATCGATAGGTGCTCATTTCGATTTCAACGTAAAGAAAACTTTAGGGATGACATATTTCGTAAATGTTAGTTCATCGAAATTGCAGTTTCTGTTAATTAAATTAAGAGCAGAGCGAAGACTTAAGTTGTCCGTGAAAACCTTCACCTGACAATCCGTTGTCCAAATTGACTAAACAAATTCACGGAAAAACAGAGATCTGGTCTACTCATCAATGCCAAATACTGTAGGCAACCAAGTAGCGCTTTGTAAGGTTTAGTAGATAGATTACCTTCATTCTTTACCCATTTCCCGGAGGTAGGGATAGGTGTACTTACAGACTTACAGTTGCTCATCCCTATGCTTTCAACATAGAACTGTTGAGAAATTTCCAATATTCCGGCTTCCCTGTAGATTTCTAGGCCAAGAAAGTTCTTTACGCTGCCTAAATCTTTCATTTGGAAATGTTTTGATAAAGAATCTTTTATCCATTTGATGCACGTTGGATCTTTTCCGAAGATTAACATGTCGTCTACATACAGTACGAGGTAGATGTTTTTATCTTTTAGGATATATACACACGAATCTGATTGCAGTCTTGTAAAACCCATACCCGTTTAGATTTGATCAAATCTTGCATTCCAACTTCTACTAGCTTGCTTAAGCCCATACAAGCATGTCTTGAGTTGACATGTGTGAATTTTTCCGTCTTCTCCCGGGGGTAGTTTCATGTAAATATCTTCTTTCAAGGACCCGTTCAGAAATGCAGTTTTCACGTCCATTTGATGGATTTGTAGGTCATATTGTACTGCGATGGATAGAACAGTGCGTATTGTAGTCATTTTGGCCACCGGTGCAAAGGTCTCTGTATAATCAATTCCTGCCCTTTTGCGACTAGTCTAGCTTTGTAACGCGTTGAGCTTGATTCGTTCTTTATGGTGAAGATCCACATGGAATTTATGGGCTTTCTTCCAATAGGAATCGTCTGAATAATTGTCCATGTGTCGTTGTCATGTAATGCTTTCAATTCTCCATTAATAGCTTTCTTCCATTCAGCCCAATCATCTCATTTCATTAGCTCTTTTATGTTCTGGGGAATGTCTTCTGATCCGTTTCCTGCCATCAGAACAGTTTCATAGTCGCTTAGCCAATTTGGTGGTTTTCTGGGTCGGCCACTTCTACGGATATCATTATCAAGGAATGAAGGATTTAGTGCTTCCTGAAAATCTTCATCTGAATCACTAGATCCATCAGACTCAACTGATTCTTCTTCTTGAGCCTGATCATGAGTATTTTGTTCAGGTTCAGCTGGTTCTTCCGATAATTCAACCAAAGATGGAGATTCTTCTGTATTTTTAGATGTTTTGGATTCCATCTGGAAATATGACATGTTCTCATCAAATACCACATCTCTTGATATGATGATCTTTTCCTCATCTTTGTCCCAAAGCCTGTACCCATTGTGCGCATAACCAACCATACCAAGTACACGGTTCCGTTTATCAAGCTTGGTTCTGTGTACTTTGTTTATAAGCGAGTAAGTAACACATCCGAAAATTTTTAATTTGCCTACGTTGGGTTTAGTACCAAACCATAATTCATATGGAGTCTGACAGACTTGTAGAGCATCTGTGGGGCTTCTATTTGTCAGATATGTTGCGACATATAGAGCTTCGTCCCATAATGAATTTGGTACACTTGCATCATGCATCATTGATCTTGCTTTGTCCATCAGCGTTCTATTCATCCGTTCACTTACTCCATTTTGTTGTGGAGTGTAAGCAACTGTGTGAATCAATTCTATTCCCTTTTCTTTGTATAATTTGGTGAATTCATTTGAATAATATTCTCCTCCATTATCGGTTCGGAGTTTGGAGATGCGCAAGGAAAAATGGGCTGTTACTGACGCTTCAAATTCTTGGAATTTTTGGAAAACTTCGCTTTTGTTGTGAATTAGGTAAGTCCTGGTGAAGTGCGTATAATCATCGATAAAACTGACAAAGTATCTGGATCCATCATAGTTATCTTCTGGACTCGGACCCCAGACATCGGAGTGTATGACATCTAGTGGTCGTAAGGAACGCGGTCCTTGGCTTTTACCAAATGAGTTCCTTATTTGTTTACCTGCCAAACATGGTGGACACAATCCTTCTGGAATTGAGGAATTTTTGATTCCTAGACCTTCAACCATCTCATTTTTGATCAGTTTCATCAAGTTATCTTTCCCCAAGTGTCCGAATCGTTTATGCCAAAGGTCATATGGTTCTTCCTTACTTACATGTGCTTTTTCATCTGGCTTGAAGAGAATGAAATTTAAACAGTAAAGTCCATTTTTCTTTCTCCCTTTGGCAACTATAGTTTCGTCTTTTTCAAGGATTTTTACTTCACCATTTTGGAACAATATAGACTTACCGTTCGACTCCAACTGGGATACGGAAAGGAGGCTACATGATAAATTGTGAACATATAGCACATTATACATTGTCGAAATGAAAACTTTATTTCCAACCTTTGATACCACTCTTATGTTCCCTTCCCTTGATTCCCTTAACTGGGTCCGCTCTTCAGCAGTCCGTACGAAAATTGGTTTCCTGTTCCACATCTCGTCAAAATAATCCTTTTCCCTTACCATGTGACGACTTGCGCCTGAATCCAGATACATAGGGAGTGTTCCAGGTATTTTCACAGGCATGTTGTCCATGTTAATGTTTCTGATATACTGATTGGTGACTGCGTCCTTAAGGACATATAGGAAGGAATCCCTGTCATGGCAGTGAAAATGGCTTCCTCACATATACAAACAAATTTCTGGAAGTCCACATTATTTCTCAAAATATTTCACTTACCTACACTAAGTTCACTCCAAAATTGCTAACGAGACATCAGAAGACTATTACCTTACGATTTACGAAGTTTTAACACTAGTAGCTGGTGGAAATTTCAAAAACCGTGCTAATTTTCAACACGGACGTTTAACTTTGCTGCATTGTTTACACTTATCCGCCTGCGAACAAAGAACACTTTTCGCCAAACTTTACCACTTTCGCTAAACGTAGAACCTCCAACACAGTTTACTTTCACTACTTGTTAATAAAAGAACGAATACTGGTTGATTTCTGATGAAAACAACTTAAAATTTCACCAAACCGTGCTAAAAACAATCACTTGATCACAGCATTTCGCTTTTTTTATTTTTCTAATTTTACGCCGGCTGCTCGCTTGCAGGGCTGTCAGATACGTTGATGGTTACGTACGACATCAAGCAATCTGATTTAGTCGAAGGGGAAAAGACTCAAATTGAAGTAGCGATTACTGGCAACAACGTCTTATCAATTATAATTTCAATATTATCAACAAATAGGAGAATATTTTTTGTGTACCACTTCTTTTATATAGTTATTAGTGGATTCAAAGGAGTTTCACCTTAAGCTTTGGACACCATGGGTCTTGCCTGTCGTGACGTATCTTACCGATTGCGCACAGTTCTAAGGGCTCTAATGGAATTCTGACGAGGAACAGTTCGAGTGTGCTGCTTGCTGGATTGTGAAGTTACGAAGTCGGTAGTATGGATTGTGCTCATCCCATTCTTTTGTAGCTCCTGGGTGCCGTCCGAGGGATTCGATGAGGATGAAGTTACCTTTACTATTCTCGATGAGGCATTAGTCGTCGAGGGTATCGGTGAAAGCATTCGAGGACAATCAATCGTAATCGACAGGGGTATCATATCCCATGGCTTGATACCGCTCGTTGGAGGAGGATTGGTATCCACTCTTTGGGGTATATCTGGACACATCTTTGAGATTATCGGTGCTGCTTTAGGTTCATTCGGAGATGAACGAGTACGGGATACGATAGGCATTGTATCCATCCCTGGAGAATCTTGAACTTCTGTGGCCAGGAGGTTTGCCGGGGGCGCTAGAAGTGCTACGTCTTCAGTAACTTCTTCTACCACGGCTGCCTGACCACGAAATATTCCCACAAGACAGTTTTGTTTAGACTGTGTCCTACTTGGCCGCATCATAAGCATGTTATGTTTTTCTCATAATTCTTTTTATTTCTATTGTTATTCTTCACTTTTTCCTTTCCGTGCTTATTACCGAAGAAAGCTGCTTCTTCCTTCATTTTTATGCTGCGACTATCTCCACTTATCTGATCCTCGTCGAGAAAAAATCGTTTGACCTGTTGAAGAGACATATTCATTAGGTCTTCTTTGCGCAAAACAGAGAGAGCTCCCAAGAGATAATTATATTTCTCTGGAACTGCTACTAGCAATGTGTTTAGCTGCTCTTCTGGTGAGATTTGTTCACCCATGTTGCTTAACTGAATGGTAATCTCCTCATGTGAGGAGAACATTTGCTGAATAGAACTGAAATGTTCATTCTTCAGCAAATAAAGGTGAGACCGCAATCCCAACATGGCTACTGGTCCTTTTGGGAGATAAACTTCATCGAGTTTCTGTGTAATGTCCTTCGCGGTTGTGCATTCCATCACATGTATCAAAGCATCATCATCTAATGCTGTGAAAAATTCATTAATTGCAGCACCTTCATCTTTTAACCGTTTGTCTAGTTTTGCCTTCCTATCAGTTTCTTCATCGACTGTAGCATTGGTAACAGGATTGAAGTATGCTTCTCCTGCAGGACTGTTAACAAAAGTATAAGACAACCCTTCCTGTCTAAGGAAAATTTCCATTCGTTTCTTCCAGAATGGATATGACTTCATGTCACCTTTGAAGGCAGGTGCCACAAATCGTTTGACAACCCTATTTTCCATATTGGAATGCTAGCTAGAACTTTACAAATGTCTACGAAAATCTTCGCCAGAAAGTTTGTTTGCGAGTATTAAATTATCCAACAAAAAGCTTCGTCTGAACACAAGTTCATTAGCTAATATACAGGGTGATTACTATTTCCTGTCAGTAAAATAAGTTATCATAGAAAAAATATGGTTGTATGAATTCCAGTTTTGGACATCTACAACATTTGTCTTCTCTGTACATAAATAACATATTTATTTTTTTTTTACCTTAATTTCCAGCCACATGCGTTGTATTAGAAGCATTACAGTTAACACGAACGTTATTCAGAAGCATATATTTTAACCAAAACAGACATATTTTTTTCGCTTAAACTTTCCATAATTAGTCTTATGTTATTTCCTAGTAAGTTTGAAAGATTGTGGTAACATACAGTTTTAATCAGGCAAATTTTTCAGCGAAGTTACCAAGTCAAAAATACATATCTGTGGGAAACGTGCGTGCCAGGTGTTATGCCTTCAAAACAACACATATGACTAAAAACTAAGGTAAATGAACAAATATTTAATCTTTACTTTGTCAAAACAAACTTTATAGATGTACAAAACAGGATGTACACTGGAAATTAAAATTCATACATACATCTTTTATCTACGATCAGTTGCTTTACTGACAGGAATTAGTAATCACCCTGTATAAGTTCCACGAAAGACTTCGTCTGAACTATTACCACTATCTTATTAGAAATCTACTTTTCCTACTATACGAAATTCTTCGACTGAGCTATATTATCCTAACAATAAGTTGGTTCGATTAAGAGCGGTAACTGGGCCCATAACCTGTTAATTTAATTGAGAGCGGAGCGAAGACTTAAGTTGTCCGTGAAAACCTTCACCTGACAATCCGTTGTCCAACCAAACCAACTTACACTTCAAACCGTAGCAGCGGCGGATGCAATAGCTTCCCGTGAAATACTTCACCTGAAAGTTAATCGCAGAACCAAGGGAAAGTTCAGAGGAAAATCTTCCACCACGAACTAAAACTCACAAGTCCTTTTAGGAATTAAACCAATTGAAATACTCGTTATAATTACTGTTTAAGACGAGGTTTAATCGATAGCTTGAATTAAGTACCGAGTTGATTTCACTGCCCTGACTACCTACATTCTGGTCATGTTCCATTTGTGATGCGTAACCGCTAGCGATGCGTGAGCGCGTGTTTTTGTCTCTTCCTACTTTCTATCTCTTTTGAGTTCGGTTCAGAGTTCTAAACCGATAGCAAATATAAATTTGAATTAAATGCATTTCTAAATTAACTGGATTTTTCAGTTTCTGTGCTAAGTCCCAACAAAATTTGTATTAACCGGTCTCATTCAAAAGAACAGGCAAGGCAGTTAAGAGCTTAATCTAGCTATAATATGCGTTATAGTGAAGTACCTCTCATTGCAAAGATCAGATAATTCGACCAAGAAAAACCACCCAAACCATTAACCTTCGAGAGGCTTAAAAAAGATTTGGGAGTCCCCCATCTACACACTTCTACAATAAAGTTATTGTATAAGCGATGTGGATAGGCAAATAGTTTCCAAACTAAATAAATCACAATCGCTCTGCACGGGTGTGTAGTATACATAAGATGGATGGATATGGGTTATAGCAGGGCTCTGCGTGGTATATGTGGATTTAAATTCAAAACTTAACGCCTTCTGAGTTAACCAGCTTTTAACGTTGACTACGTTTTAAAGCAAAGTCTAAACAGGCCATGATTTATGTTTACTGACTGGATTGTCAAAAAATATCACAATATTTGTTTTGATTTTTTTCCGTGTTAGAGCTTTACAATAAGTTTCAATTTTTGCTATTTCAAACACCTTATGTCTGTTTCTTATATTTTTGGTAGTCTGAAGAAGCTAATGATGATACATGTACGAAAAGCGGATAGTTTCCGCATTAAAATTGAAATATTTATTTGAAGTAGAGAGTCTGTTGAAGAAGATCCTTAAATGCTTATTTTTTTAGGAGAACTCCTTTTGATGTTTATTATTCTTTCCGAAAATACATACAGCAGTCTACCAAATGTCTAGTGTTTATCATATATTGCGTCCATAATGCAGAGGCTATGAAAAAAAGATCAAGCATTATTTAGTAGATAGTTGCAGCGGTATGAACATAGTTTAGTTTGTAGTCTGGCTTTTAAGCTATGGCTGCTATTTGATCTACACAGGCAGAGAGATGCTGATGATGCAGATCAAACAGCAGCCATAGCTTAAAAGCCAGACTACAAACTAAACTATGTTCATACACAACACCGAGCATCGTGAAATTCACAAAGAGGCGTTCAGCTTCGCTATTCCTTAAACTAAACAATATTACAAATCTGTGTTATTTGCTGTGGAAAACCAATAAAAATTGTTAAACTTTTTATTCATAGTAGCACCATTGGCCATCGCAAATTTTAAACATGCGATAAAGATGTAAAAACTATTATGCCAGATACAATGAGTGACAAGACAATATAATTTGAAATCTTTCAATTTTGACCTTGTATTGCTCTCTAGATGCTTCAGAGCCTATCCAGAATGGTCAAAATATGTCGGAATGTTAAACGGAGATTTACGGTTTACCTTCCAGTCAGTGGCAGCTTTAGAAGTAATCAGCCGTTTGGTGATTGTAAAAATATTTGAGCATCTAGGTAGTCACCTCAATTTGCAGTCCTGGTTAGTAGCCCCTGCTCCCAAGCTAAAATATATAGACAAAACTTTTTTATTTTTCCTATTTCGATTCCATGAGAAAAAAAAAATTCGAAAATTGTGACATTGAATAGTCAACAACCTAAGGGAAGAACTAGCTTTAAGTTAAAATTCTCGTTAATAAAGAAATAAAAAAAAAAAAAAAAAAAGTCAACCAAAATTTTGATCACCACAAAGCTTGCTTTGATTAAACTATCAACATTATAATGTAGTCAAGAAATGTCAAAAGGGGGTGATTCGCAATGTATGGCATGCTAAGCGCTAAAAAACTAGATTGGGTCACCAAGTGGCTCGCTAGCGTAGTTTGTAAAGCACTCGTCTACCATACTAGAGTCGTTTGTTCGAATCCCACCAGAGCACATGGATTTTTTGTCATAACTTCATCCATAATTAATCCATCTTCACCACGCGTAATGACTGATGATTTAATAAATTCACTAATAAGGGGCCGTCCATTAATTACGTAAGGGTTTATGGGGGGAGGGGGAGTTCGAGATTTCTTACGCGCCAAACAAATTATTTTTAATTTTCATACAAAAAATCTTACCATGGAGGGAGGGGGGGTCTAAAAACTGCCAAAATTGTCTTACGTAATTAATGGACCGCCCCTAAGTACATATTAGCATTTCATATTCGCACAACTTCGTAAGTGGTGTCTGCTAAGTCCGTCGTATGAGGGTTGCCTCTTTTCGGTGTTTTACAAAAGTCAGATCTTTGGTTCTAAATTCAGACTCTTAGACAAGATTGACGCATCCGAGCTGTTCTGAGAAGTTTTTGTTTTGTTAGTTTGGTTGAAAATATGTGAGAAGTAGCTTCAGGGCTCTACTGGAATCTTCTTTAAAAATTTCACCAAAAAGTTTCGCTATAACTCTCACTGTTTCTGGTTCAGTATAGAAATCGAGTCTTAGTGATTCTTGGATTATTTTATTCATGCTTTGAACTTTTAATAAGAAACCGTTCATTTATAGCACTTACTTACTTATTTGGCTGTACATCAATTATCTTGATAAAGCCTCGCCAACAATATTTCGCCAATTCACTCGATTCATGGCCGCTTTTATCCATCCTCGACTGTGACCCACGCTCTCCAGGTCCTGGTGCACCTGGTCAATCCACCTAGCTCGCTGCGCCCCACGCCTTCTTGTTCCGACCGGATTCGTAGCGAACACCATCTTTACAGGGTTGTTGTACGGCATTCTTGCAACATGCCCTGCCCAGCGTATCCTTCCAGCTTTAGCTACCTTCACGATACTGGGTTCGCCGTAGAGTTGAGCAAGCTCGTGGTTCATCCTTCGCCGCCACACGCCGTTCTCCTGTACGCCGCAGAAAATCGTCCTTAGCACTCGGCGTTCGAAAACCCCAAGAGCTTGCAAGTCCTTCTCGAGCATAGTCCACGCCTCATGCCCATAGAGGACTACCGGTCTTATGAGCGTTTTGTACATCATACATTTGGTGCGGGGGTGAATCTTTCTTGACCGCTTTTTCATCTGGAGCCCATAGTAGGCACGACTCCGCTGATGATGCGCCTTCGTATTTCCCGACTAACATTGTTGTCAGCCGTCAACAAGGATCTGAGGTAGACGAATTCGTCCACCACCTTGAAGGTATCCCCGTCTATCGTAACACTGCTTCCTAGGCGGGTCTTGTCGCGCTCAGTTCCACCCACCAACATGTACTTTGTTTTCGACGCATTCACTCTTGTTGCTTCGCGTTTTAGGCGGGTGAACAAATCTGCCACCGTTTCAAATTTTCTCCCAATAATATCCATGTCGTCCGCGAAGCAAACAAATTGTCCGGATCTCGTGAAAATCGTGCCTCGACTGTTAAGTCCGGCTCTCCGCATGACACCTTCAAGCGCAATATTGAATAACAGGCACGAAAGTCCGTCGCCCTGTCGTAGTCCCCACCGAGACTCGAACGAACTGGAGTGTTCGCCCGAGATCTTCACGCAGTTTTGCACACCGTACATCGTTGCTCTTATCAATCTTGTGAGCTTCCCGGGAAAGCTGTTCTCGTCCATGATTTTCCATAGCTCTACGCGGTCGATACTATCGTATGCCGCCTTGAAATCGATGAACAAATGGTGCGTAGGAACCTGGTACTCACGGCATTTCCATCCTTGCCAGCGGCCTTGTTGTTCATGAGCTGTTGGATGGCATCCTTGACTTCTCCCATCGTGGGAGCTGGTTGGTTTCCGCTGTCCGCTGTGCTGACGTAGCCATCGCCTTCGCTGTCCTGACCTTTTGTGCCTGTGTTCTCTGCGCCATTCAGGTGTTCATCGTAGTGCTGCTTCCACTTTTCAGTCACCTCGCGTCCGTCCGTGATGATGCTCCCATTCTTATCCCGACACATCTCAGCTCGCGGCACGAAGCCTTTTGTTCCCGCTTCAGTCTGTATCGTTCCACGTTTTGCCGCTTACCATGCTGCAGCATTGCTGCCCGCGCTGCATTCTTCTCCCTTAAAACCTCCTGGCACTCCCCGTCGAACCAATCGTTTCTTGAGCTCCGTTTCACATATCCGACAACGCTTTCGGCAACATCGTTAATAGCTGCTTTGACTGTCCTCCAGCAGTCCTCAAGAGGGGCCTTATCGAGCTCGCCTTCATCCGGCAACGCTGCCTCAAGATGCTGCGCGTACGCATTGGCGACATCCGGTTGTTTCAGCCACACGAGATTATACCGGGGCGGGCGTCGGTACCGTACATCATTGATGACGGATAGCTTTGGGCGCAGTTTCACCATCAGCAGGTAGTGGTCGGAGTCAATGTTAGCGCCACCATAGGTTCTGACGTCGGTTATGTCGGAGAAGTGCCGTCTATCGATCAAAACGTGGTCGATTTGCGATTCTGTCTGCTGAGGTGATCTCCAGGTGTGCCGATACGGGATGCTGTGCTGGAAGTATGTGCTACGAATGGTCATGTTCTTGGAGGCGGCAAAATCTATCAGTCGTAGGCCGTTCTCGTTCGTCAGCCGGTGGGCGCTGAACTTTCCAATCGTCGGTCTGAACTCCTCCTCCTGGCCAACCTGAGCGTTCAAATCTCCTATGATGATCTTGACGTCGTGGCTTGGGCAGCGGTCGTACTCGCGTTCGAGCTGCGCGTAAAATGCGTCCTTGTCATCATCAGTGCTTCCGGAGTGTGAGTATGCTGAAGTTAAAGAATCGGCCTTTGATTATCAACTTGCACATTCGTTCATTGATCGGCCACCACCCGATCACGCGCTTCCAGTGGGCTATTTGCCCTTTGAAGGAAGCACCACACCAGACAACGGACTAGCATGCAACGCCTAGTGGCACAGTCGGAAAACATTCCTGTCGAAAAGTTTTTCGGTCTGAGGTGGGAATCGAACCCACACTCTTTAGCACGATGCGGCTAAATGCCTGGTGACACTAACCACACGGCTACGAAGCTCACTATATTTGACACTAAAAAACCTTGGGCACTTCCTAGTACCCCTCCAAAAAAAATCCCTATTACACCGATGTTTTGCGCCAAGATATGATATTTTAAATTTTATATAGGGGTCGTCCAAAAATGACGTCCATCGTCCGGGGCGGGGGGTTGGTAATGTATTGTGAAAAACGTGACAGAGGGGGGAGGGGGGTCTTGAAATACCGAATCCCCCCATACTGTGAATCAGATCATATTAGAATATTAGAACATTGTTGTATTTTTTTGCCACCATCAGTCCCGAATAGATTAAGAAGCCATAAGATGTTCGCACACGATATTCTATTTCAAATTAGTACATTAATAATACCGTTTAAATAAATTATGATGTTGATATGGTTTATCAAAAACGAGTTGGTATTTAAATGCTGTGGTGCTCAAAGACAACATTTATGTAATGTGTGCTTTACTTTAGATTTTTCTTATTATTTTTATTTTTCTTCTTTCAACTATCAACTTTCAACTATCGCCTACAGGTGTATACCACCCTTTCTTTGACTTGTGAGCAAATTCTGTCGCTTTGTTTGCGAAGCATTATAGATAGAGGGACAGACAGATAGACAGACCACGAATTTAATGCATAGTGAATTGAAAAAAATAGGTTATTTTAAACGATTTTTTTTTCCAAATTTACCCGATGTATTGATTTTTTTTACATTCATGTAGATTTTTTTAAAGAATTAGACTTTGCCAATGAAAAAAGGATTTTTGAAAGTTTCAGTTGATATTTTAAATTTTGACACGAATTTGCATGATCTGCAATCCCTGTGTGGCCGGAGACAAGCAACAGTTGATGGTGCGGTTTTTGGTCAACTTTTCCCCTGCTACTCTCGTTTTGCGACCGATGGGAACAATGAAAGCGAAGCAAAACTGTAATTGGATGGATATTTTTTTTTTACTTTTGACAAACTCTCCCCTCTGATTCAGAGTGGAGGTTATGCGATTCGGAGCATATGGACGGATTATGGACCTATGGACACCGTTGCTGGCTTCGGGTTCAATTAATGCTGATTGGTGCAAACGATGATGGTGGCAATTTGTGAAAATTAGTAATTGTGGTGGTAATCGATATTTGTCGTACAAAACCGGATGGCAGAGAAAACTTTGTAGAGGGAAAGGAATAAGTCTTTTAGAATTTTGCGTAGAAATCATTCGTAAGATCCATGTGGGTTAATTTGGTTTAATGTATATACATTTCTCGTATGAGTCCAGACACATAAAAATATGGAACAAAATGTTAAAAGTTAAAAAATAACAAAATAACGAATATAAAGCAATCAATAAGTGAAATGCATTTATATCGATTTAAGATAATGAAATATTTCCATTCGAAAACAAAAGCTTTATGAGTAGAGGAGTAACGTGCCCAGTTGTCTCACACAAATATACCAGATGTTTTCTTAAAGTACAGCACGTTGGTATGTGTTTTGTGGTCGGACAGAAACGTACCTAATAGTTGATTCAAGTATAAAAAAGTTGTTGGTTTAAAAAAGAGCTGATGCAGCAAAGACACAAGTAAGTGATAAACAAGCAAGTGATAATCAAGTGAAAAGTAAAAGATAGCTTAGAACAATGAAATATAAAATGAACACCATCAACAAAGGTTGTGTAAATGTGTTTTCAAAAAAGTGTTCAAAAAGTTACCGAAATCTCACGGAAAGTAATAATGCCAAATTAGTTGAACTAGGATTTGCAGATGAAAATCAGCTCAATAAACAATTTAAAATTTGCGATTCGTGTCGTTTACAATTGGCCAAAAGAACAGCATTATCAAGCAGTGATGACTTATCGAGTAGTGAAGAGGAAGATGTTTGCATGGAAGAGGAAACAATAGAAGCATCAGCATCAGCAACTTCAATACAGTCAACGGATTCCAATATGAATATTCCTAGTGAGGAGTCATTGGAAGCAACGTCAGCAACTTCAATAGAATCAACGAACTCCAACTTGAATCTTTCTAGTAAGGAGATATTAGAAGCAACTTCAGCAACATCGATTGAGACAACGGATTCCAACGTCCCTGATTACATCCAAGAAGTGAATATCGATATTTTCAATGAGTCAATATCAAGTATACTCGTAGCGCCGATGATGAAACCAGTCGAGCAATGCCTGGTCAGCGTGATTAAAGAACGTGAACATCCCATAAAAAATGCCAAGGAATTATTTGATTGGGCTCAAAAGCGAAAGGAGGAGCAACTAACACAAATTTTCTTTTCTCATGCAACTACAACACATGAACATATCAAGGAGCAGCTTAATGAACAATATTCGAAAGCAATAACTATTCAGGGAACACAAAAATACCATTCATTTATTCCAGTTTCCGTAGATAAAATAGAAGTTAGGCAATTTTCAAACTGTAATGATAGTAAAAAAAATGTAAACATTATGAAAAAGTAAGAAATCTGTATCAAAATAGGACGCTCCATCATTGTATAAGAACATGAAATAAAATGCTTTCAGAAAAACATATTCTTTATTTTATCAACTCGAAAAACATCCAAGAACAACCAAAAGTTGTGAATTTTCAGTAAATTCAATTTTAAAATTGCTGTATCTCGGAAACGGTAGCAATTAGCAAAATTTTCTTGGAAATCTTTTTTGTTGCAAATTTTGCGTACTTTCATAAAATCGGGTCGAAAAATATTCAAAAAGTTTATTTAGACCATATTGAAAAATCAACCTTGTTTTAAATCATAACTTTTTTGTCCATGATTTCTCCATCTTGACCCACTGTGCAAAAGACTTCATTTTTTGTCTACTTTAAAATATAAAAAAATAATAAAAATCAAAAAAACGATTTCTGAGAAAATGGATTTTTAAGCTTTATTTTCGAAATAAAAAAAATCGACATATTTTTTTACAGTGTAAATTTTTTTCCAGATAGTTCCTACAATAACCTAAACCTTTGCGGAAGACACTAAACCGATCAGACAAATAGTTTCTGAGTATTATTTTTTTTTTTAAATTGTTAAGGCTTTTTTTTCTTAGGCCCTTTTCAAAAGTAACGCTAGGGTAAAAATGGCGAACCGATGATGCAAATGGGTATTTTTGGGTGTAAAGAAAGCATATGCCAAATTTTAGCCAAATCAAAAAATACAAAAGTAAACCAACATTCGAATTCAAATGGAACCGCTCAAGAAAGTTATCTTAAAAACATTTTTGGCTTTTTCAAGAATCTCTTTGGATAAATGTGTGATGCGTGCTGAAAAATCTACATTTTGCAAGGAGTTGCACACAATATTTTTTTGTCATTACGGAAATCATCAAACATCAAATATTCAAGCTCTGCTTCCGCAAAACATATTATAAACTTTTTTCCTTATTCTCTTTTTCAGGTAAGTAAAATTATTTCTCAACTCCAAATACTGTATCAGGTAAGTGAAACCATAAAGGCTGCAAACTCGAAGAGCTGCGGTACCGTAACCAGTTCATTCTCCGATAAAAGGTTTGCTTAATACAAATGATCGCCACATCGGCTGATTAAATATTCAACAATCAGCCATCATACTGTCTGGCCCACATGGCAAAGCACCGAATGCAACCTTGCCACAGTTTCTGTCAGTCTTTGTTTCGAATCGGCAGCGAAGCTGAGAGAAAAAATACGAACCACCGCCACTTCCCGAGTAGAGAAATATAGCAAACGAATACCATATCATGGGATTAAAAATAAATACCATCATTCTATAGTATGATCTTAATATGGTGGTAATAAGAGGCATAATATCAAAACTCCATAACCAAATTTTCAATGAATAACATTTTTGAAAAAATAGGCTGAAATATATCAATACTGAGTGTATATCATTTGATTATTTATAAGGTATTTAGTAACAAATTATTACCCAGACAACCAGAATTTACTTATAATGGAATTACATTTTGTGTTATGCGATTCTTATATGTGCAAAGTTTCCTTATAAGATGTTGTAAAAAGGCATTATACATACACAAGTTGAGTCTATAAACATGCATATTTTATGTGATGAAAGTTGGCATGCAATAAGAGTGTATAGATTTGATTGAAAACTAGTCTGTAATCATATGCGACTTAATTTATGATAACAAAACTGATTATACAGCCGTTACGACGACCAAATGAAAGTTACATCTTTCCTCCATACGATGTGACTAAGTTTGCTTTGTGTTTCAAGGAAAATATGAGACATATCACGTGAAGAAATACCTAAGCTTTGGTACTTGAGCCAACAATTTGTTCCGCTGTGTTATACATTCGCCATTTTCTCCAGATCGGGTAACCATTTCCAGCGGAAACCAGTCCACAACGGAGGGGCCAACCTTGCACGGAAATAAGTCACTTAGTGAAATCGTCGTCGCTCGCCTTCCCCCACCCTCACAACCGCCGAACTTGACACATCCGCATCAGGGCAGCGTGGTGTGTAATTTCCCATCCCTATTACCCTTTCCGGGATTGAGGAAAAGCGGGAAACTGGCTCACTGTCTAAAAGCATATTTGTGTCAGTTCTATTGCCGCACACATGACCACCGCCGTTCTCTTTTGTGGCAGTTGCATCGGAGCCAGTAGAATGTAGGTTTCGATGTCTCCGCGGTGTGAGTGCAATATTTGACGGACACCCGAGAAGTTGTCCTCGCTGTCTCCAATCAGTCTCTGTAGGTCGTCGTTGTTGTTACTGCCGGTCGATTTGTGCCACTTTGGCTGCTTTTGTTGTTATCTTCGTTCGTCGCTTTTCCAGATTTTCTTTTGTATACCCATAAGGTGATTTCGGAGCGGGGTTCCGTTGGAAATTGTGGGAAAATCTCTCTCTCTCAGAGTAGAGTGAGTTCCCGTCTTCGGCTACCGGATTGCTCTGCTCTTTGAAACTACAGGTGTCAGTACTGGAAAGTGAGCTACCAACTATCATATGCAAGTCTAGGCTACGGCAAGCTGGATGACGTCAATGCACTTTGACACGGTGGGAAACTTGAAAACCCTTTCACAATATTTAGTTTTGACGTTGGATAACGTCTTACGGCAACATACTGGAGTACAATTTAGAAAAACGAAAATCGCTCGCGTCACAAAAAGTGGTTAGATTTTGACTATTAATAACATACTAACGCCCGGATAGATTTTCGAGATTCTTGCACCGATCGATTGGAAATCTTTCTACGAATCGACTCCAAAAATGAAAACTATTGATTTTCATGACTAAACTATTGAAAAATTGGTAAATATCGAGGCATGTCTTATTTTCCATATAAAAGCACATTTTCTTGCTGTTATAAGGTTTTGACGATTGTTGTTATTTTTTGAAACGACTCTATATAATGAATATGAGCTCCCTGAATCCGAAAATGGTTGCTAAATTCTTAATAATGCAATATTTATATATTATTTTTTCCTAATAATGCTAGTATGGTGATATCTGCGCTGCCGAGATCCCTAAATTGAATTGTCGGGCACTACTGGTACATGTAGAGGCACATTTCCCTGGATACCACGACAAAGCAGAAGAAGTTCCTTATGGCGTAGATCAAAAACAAACCATGTAAATCATCGTGATAGGCAAGTTAAACATCGATACGGGCAAACAAAAGAACACGGAGTTTACGGACTTCATGGAGAAGTACCTTAACCTCAAACTGGCTTCGGAATCCACTAAAGCAACCATTCTTAGTGAATCGTTCGTGGACCTAACGTTCAACTGAAATATTTGTTTTGAGAGCAAGAGTATCCGCTCATGCTTCTTCTTCCATCGACTTATTCTATCGGTGTTGAAGTGTTTACTGAACCAACCAAATAATAACACACATTGTCCATAATCAGGCTTGATAGAAACTTCTCTCCGATGCAAAGAGGAGGCGATTTTGCCGTTTTTGAGGAAAAAAATGGGCTCAAACTTTTCAACACAGATCCTCAAAGGATTCGAATGAGAGTGCAAAAATATGCGAGGATTTTTTTCTGGTACTCTCTTTCTCTTATTGCGATGCTCACCTTTACTCATGCTTCAAAAGAACTCTTGAGCACCCAGCCCGAACAAGGCAGTCCTCGGGGAGTTGTGAGAGCATTCTTTTTGGATGGAATTTTACTCTGGTGTGTTTTGTGCTACATCTTTCTCGCTCAATTTTCGTTGCCTCTCTGCTAAGAATTTTTCGCTCTTTCGCAAAGAGGCAAAGGCAGCACGCGGCACTAGAGTATGTCACCGAACTCTGATGATGTTGAGGAGTATTATCAAGCCTTTCCTCAATACGTCAAAATTGCATGCAACATGTGAAAATTGATCAGTTTTTTAGCAGTACAAATCTTCCATAGGTTCGTGACGGTCTCAAACAAAAAAATAACAGAAGCTAACGTTATCCAACGTCAACTTGGCGGTCGTATCTCGGAAACAACCTCTTACATTTTAATTACAATTGATAATGTAAAAAAGGCTTGATTTCAATTTAATAAATATCCCTTCTTTAGATCAAAGGTAATTATTCCTTAAATTACTGGTCTAACAATCATTGACATCAAAATAGTTGATAATTTTGAAGCTAGTCTTGCCTTCTTATAATCGTAGGCAGTTCTTTGAAGCTTTGCTGTGTTAATATTGGTCTGCTTGCAGCTGCTACTGATTTCATCAGAAATTTGCCCTTCTTTTACTAGAAGTCTGTTCTTTAGAGATAAATATATTAATAAAAATTAACAAAGCTATTGGAACTTTAATCAGATTGTTTTCTAGTAATTATATGCTATTACTTAGAATGTCATTGTAAGAACGAAAACTAACAAATCTTTGATTCAACATTATTGATAGTTTCGATCTTCTCTTATTTTTTTTCAATAGGATTTTTTTCTATTTTATTAGTGATTATAAGCATTTTCAGTACTCATAACTAACATGCTCACTGTACATGACGTTTTCGATTAGATGGCTCATTTAGGAAAATTTCGAGTACATTGACGTTCGGTGAAATTGTTTCTATTTTCATTTATTTAGTTAACATCTACACAGATAACACTGAATCAACAATTTCACGCCACAATACTCTGTTCGTGGCCGCATATCTCCATCCTCGGTTCTGCCCCACGCTCGTCAAATCGATACGCACTTGATCCGCCCACCTAGCTCGCTGCGCTCCACGCCTTCTTGTACCAACCGGATCCGAAGCGAATACCATCTTTGCAGGGTTGCTGTCCGGCATTCTTGCAACATGCCCTGCCCATCGTATCCTTCCAGCTTTGGCCACCTTCTGGATACTGGGTTCGCCGTAGAGTTGAACGAGCTCGTGGTTCATCCTTCGCCGCCACACACCGTTCTCCTGCACACCGCCGAAGATCGTCCTTAGCACCCGACGTTCGAAGACTCCAAGTGCTTGCAGGTCCTCCTCGAGCATCGTCCACGTTTCATGCCCGTAGAGGACTACCGGCCTTATGAGCGTTTTGTACATGGTACATTTGGTGCGGGCGCGAATCTTTTTTGACCGCAGCTTCTTCTGGAGGCCATAGTAGGCCCGATTTCCACTGATGATGCGCCACCGTATTTCACGGCTAACGTTATTGTCAGCCGTCAGCAAGGATCCAAGGTAGACGAACTCGTCGACCACCTCGAACGTATCCCCGTCTATCGTAACACTGCTACCTAGGCAAGCCCTGTCGCGCTCGACCCCACCAGCTAGCATGTACTTTGTCTTTGCCGCATTGACCACCAGTCCAACTTTTGCTGCCTCGCGTTTCAGGTGGGTGTACAGGTCTGCCACCTTTTCAAATGTTCGACCGACGATGTCCATATCATCCGCGAAGTAAACAAATTGACTTGATCTCGTAAAAATCGTACCCCGGCTATTAAGCCCGGCTCTCCGCATAACACCTTCTAGCGCAATACTGAACAACAGGCACGAAAGTCCATCACCTTGTCGTAGTCCCCGGTGGGATCCAAACGAACTGGAGTGTTCGCCTCAAACCTTCTTTCAATTTTGCACACCTTCCATCGTCGCTCTTATCAGTCTCGTGAGCTTCCCGGGAAAGCTGTTCTCGTCCATGATTTTCCATAGCTCTACGCGGTCGATACTGTCGTATGCCGCCTTGAAATCGATGAAAAGGTGATGCGTTGGGACCTGATATTCACGACATTTTTGGAGGATTTGCCGTACAGTAAAGATCTGCTCCGTTGTCGATCGGCCGTCAACGAAGCCGGCTTGATAACTTCCCACGAACTCGTTTCTCGTTTCCGGACCCATCTTTGTGAGTTCAGCTCCAATACCATCCTTACCAGCAGCTTTATTGTTCTTGAGCTGGTGAATGGCATCCTTAACCTCCCTCAAAGTGGGGGCTGGTTGGTTTCTATCTTCCGCAGTACTGACGAAGGCATTTCCTCCGTTGTCCCGTCCTTCATTGCCTGTGCTCTCAGCACCATTCAGGTGCTCGTCGAAGTGCTGCTTCCACCTTTCGATCACCTCACGCTCGTCCGTCAGAATGCTCCCATCCTTATCCCTGCATATCTCGGCTCGCGGCACGAAGCCGTTTCGGGATGCGTTGAGCTTCTGATAGAACCTACGCGTTTCCTAAGACTGGCACAGCTGTTTCATCTCCTCGCATTCCGTCTCCACCAGGCGGCGTTTTTCTCCCGAAAGAGGCGGGTCTGCTGTTGCCGTTTCCGTTTATATCGTTCCACGTTCTTGCTGCCCTTGCTGCAGCATGACCGCCCGCGCTGCATTCTTCTCCTTCAAAACCTCGTGGCACTCCTCGTCGAACCAATCGTTCCGTCGACTCCGTCCTACGTACCCGACGTTGTTCTCAGCTGCATCGTTGATGGCTGCTTTTACTGTTCTCCAGCAGTTTTGGGCGCAGTTTGACCATCACCAGATAGTGGTCAGAGTCGATGTTAGCGCCACGATAGGTCCTGACGTCGATAATGTCGGAGAAGTGCCGACCATCAATCAGAACGTGGTCGATTTACGATTCTGTCTGCTGTGGTGATATTCAGGTGAATCGGTATGGAAGGCTGTGCTGGAAGTAGATGCTACGAGTGGCCATATTCTTGGAGGCGGCAAAATCAATTAGTCGTAGGCCGTTTTCGTTCGTCAGTCGGTGGGTGCTGAACTTTCCAATCGTCGGTCTGAACTCCTCCTCTTGGCCAACCTGAACGTTTAGATGATGATTTTAACGTCGTGGCTTGGGCAGCTGTCGTACTCGCGTTCGAGCTGCGCGTAAAAAGCGTCTTTATCATCATCAGTGCTTCCGGAGTGAGGGCTGTGCACGTTTATTATGCTGAAGTTGAAGAACCGGCCTTTGAGCCTCAACTTGCACATTCTCTCATTGATCGGCCACCATCACGCGCCTCTGCATATCGCCCATCACTATAAAAGCTGTTCCCAGCTCATGTGTATTGCCGCAGCTTTGGTAGATGGTATGGTTACCTCTAAACGTTCGCACCATTGATCCCTTCCAACACACTTCCTGCAACGCTACGATGCCGAATCCACGGTCCTTCAGCACGTCGGCGAGTATGTGTGTGCTCCCGATGAAGTTGATAGATTTACAGTTCCACGTACCGAGCTTCCAATCGCTCGTCGCTGTGGTCTTCGCCGATTGTCCCGGTTCGTATTCTCTCGTTGATTATTCGTTGCTTGATTTTTTTTACGGCTGGCTTGCAGGGCCTGACACCAACCCTCTAGATTTCCGGAGGACCATTCCCCCTAAATGTTCGGAGGACCATAGTGCGCAGCTTAGCTCAGAGTCCTGCTCTGGCACTCGGACGATGATCAGCCGCCCCTGACATGGGGAACAGACGCTGTTGTGAGCCGCCCCTAACATGGAGTACAGACGCTCAAGGTTTGCAGAAGCAAAAGCAAACCCCCCTTCCCTGTCAGCATACGACCAAAGTTCCCCCGGGGGTTGGTTACCCGATCTTCCCTAAAGTTACTCGTACCCGGCCAGTACCGCGAGGAGGTAGGGATAGGAGCTGCTGGGCAAGAGGCTAAGGACCGCACAAAGGGGTCTATTTTATTCCTTCAGGTACGCGAGGTACCAAAGTGTACGCCATGCCCAGCCATTTACCAACCATACAAGGCATAAAAAACAATTTGATCTGGAAAGCTTTTAAAAGTGTCTAGAAGGAAGACTCGAGGTTTAATTATGTTGTTTAATTATATAATAGATTCTAATGTTCAATGGACTCACTGTAGCTAATGTCACTAAGTATAATGAATATTATAAATTAGGTTTAACCTAGTGGACATGTGGCATGAGGACGTTTGGTCGAATAAGGCATCTTTGAGTAATATTGCGAAAAAATGTGTAAGAACAGTCATTTATTAAAAGAAGGGAAAACCTTAATTGAAATATTATCAGCTAAGTGCCACTCAATATTGGAACAGTATAAATATAAAGAATAGTCTGTTATTTCAAGAAGGCAAAACGAAGGCGAATGTTAATATGGCCAAATATTTATATGCCAAAAATACCGCTTCCAATGAAATTGCCTATCATGTGCTCGCTTCTTTCATCAGGCTATCAGAAAAAAAAAATCTATGTTGTTTTGAGTCGTGGCACATTATTCTGAACATCGGTAACTTGAAACACAAGGATTTTATAACAAATTAATCAATTTGCATCTAAACTTGCATCAGCTAGCACGTTAAATATATTTCGGCAGCAGGATCATGAATAGCTTTCAGTATGTCAATTACGATTTTTTCGGGGAAACGGTACATTCGGGAAAATTGTTTTCGGGGAAATAGTTCATTCGGGAAAACGTCATTCGAGGAAATTGCATTCGGGGAATTGTCGGACAATCACATTTGATGGAATTCTTTCCCGCTGACAAAATAATGAGCTGGATATCTCTCACGGTTTGTAATTTAAGAGAGGTTCTAATCTAATTGAGGGAGGTCCTAACAATTGTCGTTCAAAATTAACATTCTTCTATAATCTGATCCTATATGTTTAATTATTTTAGATTAATTAAGCTTTGTATTTCAAGAGAAAGAATAATTTGAATTTGTATTTTAGACTCAATATATTTGCGATAGCTATTTTTGAACTGATAACTATTTGCATAAGACCATCACAAAACGTAATTTTTTTTCATCTCATTGGGTTCATTAACAAGTTGATTACGTTTATTCTGGTAAGATGCCAAATTCAATTTGCACTATAATTAGGCTGTCAATGATAAATGACGAACTATTGAAACTTCATCAAATAGTAAACACAGATCGTTTATAAGCATATTAAACATGATAAAATTGCCTCGATTTTTAATACACTAGATTCAAATGAAAGTAGCTCTGACATAAAGTGTCAAACTAATACTTTCTCTACACTTTTTTTATTAAATTTAGGGGAGGAATTATTAAAATATGTTTAAGAGAAAAAAAAACTACTAATTGAACTTTAACATTTAACTTTTGCAAAAAAATAAAAAAAATAAAATACTAGTTCAACTAGTTGTTTATTTTTCGCCTGATATTTTCTAGTTTTGCATTCGTATTGCTTAACTGATTGGCTGAAATTATAATATTTCATTTAGTATATTGTGGGTCCAGCTTTATCAGTATCACCCGTATTATCAAAGATACCTCGTTTTACGGTACTATGAGTCAACTCGCAAAAAAAAAAAATCAAATCCCCCCTTGAGCGATTTTTTGGGTACGCCATTGGTCGATAATATCCATCCTTATAACCTCCAATCAAGTATTTTGAAAGTTGTTCTACAAAAATGGTATTTTAGGTTTTTTAGGTATAGGAATAGCACACTACACTAGCCAGCAACTGCGCGGGCTGAGGTATCTATTGTGTGGGCTTCCAATGGGTCGCGATGTTCTCAAACGACCGGTTACGGAACATAAGTCCGTTGCTCGATGAATACTTGTTTTTAATTATGTGGCTGGTTAGCCGTAAACCACGATTCATAATTAAAAACAAGTATTTATCGAGCAACGGACTCATGTTCCGTAACCGGTCGTTTGAGAACGTCGCGACCCATTGGAAGCCCACACAATAGATACCTCAGCCAGCGCAGTTGCTGGCTAGTGTAGTGTGCTATTCCTATACCTAAAAAACAATGCGCTCTCGGGCTAGGCATTGGATATATACAGAAAGCGTTGTGTTTGGATGGGCATCTAATTCTTCCGAAAGAGGTGCACTTTGCGAAAAAGGACCACGTGATTATTGAGCTGAAATCGAATTCAGGTTAACTTCTGCGTTCATGAGTCCTCTCATGGGGTAGTGGTAACGCGCCCCAACTAGAGATCGGGGAGTCGTGAGTTCGATTCTCACTGAGAAGACGTGTAACTTTTTTCGCAAATCTTCACATCAATTTGTCCATCTAATCCAATTGAAAATTATATGTAATGTTTAGCTTTCCGGTAGTTGTTATGAAATACTATTGAAGAGCGAAACGTATGCTCTTTTAAGGTTCAGCTAGGAAGATTTCAAAAAATACTTTTTCTGGGACACCCTTGTGTACAGGTGCTAAGAAAGGAATGTGTTCAATTCCTTTCACAGAAAATTCTACTCAATGCTTGAAAATAAGATAAAAATCAGACAATGAAGACATTCTACTCCCACTCGGGCAGCCAATGATAATGGATATAGAATCATGATGATTCCACCAATGCCACTGTACCTAAAAATGCATTTAACCCAATTCGACAACATGTTGTTAGGTAATCGATTTCTTTGTTAAGTTTCGCTTATCATTCACAACATATTCACCACCGCCACCCAATTCATCAGCCGGACCGAAATCACAAATCAACCTGGACGCTTCACTATCAACAACTTCCCTCGGCTCAGCTGGTCCGGACTCCTTCCAATCCGCCGGACCAAAACAAAAACACCCGCCGACGACGACGACGAGAAGCAACAGGGTTTGCGATTTTCCCACGTTTCGTCCGTTGTCTTCCGGCGAGTTCTCAACTTCAGAGCGGTGCACACGTGAGAGCGAGCGCCAAACCTCCAAAGCGTCTGCGCACCACTTTTCGCGGCTTTCCACTGAGTTCCCGATTGTTTACCACCCCCAGCAGAGTGGCATCTCCGGATCCGACGACGACGGAAGGGTTTTCCAGTCTACAGTCCAGTCCAGACCGCTGAACCTGCCGCGGAATCGTGTCAACAGTTGGTCGCAGACTTTCACCACGAACTGTCGAAGATGAAGAGACCATGTCGGACGATCGCTACCATCGACTGCACTGGGAAGCCCTGCGGTTGAACTGCTGTAGTGTGCGAGGGTAGAGGTAGTGTGGTGAGGATTAAGGGGTGATCGAAGCTGTCCACGGGTCGCGGAGTTCGAACTTGCCCTACTTTCGTTGGATGGCGCGCGATTATAGATAGTGGCGATATGAAACCTTTGACGAAGAAATTGTTTCATCTGGATGTTCGAAAGGATTTGCGTCTTAGGATCAAAGAGTTTGCAGAATTGCCCTAATTTGATGGAATTTCGTTGCAAACCAAACAAGCGAAAGGGCACAGTGAAAAGTGATTTGAATTTTCAGCGTTTGTGACGTCACATAATCCGTTCCAGTAGTGAAGTTCAGATTTTCGCGTTCTCGTCTATATTTGCGGTCTCGTGTTTGGTGTACCACGGGAAAACCCGGAAAAGTGAAAAGATCCTCGTGTGGTTCGAATAAAAGCAATATTTCTACAATTCTCGTTTCACTTGGTGTCTAGATAGATAAGGAAAAAAAGGAGTTCCAAGGAAATCCCATTACTCGTTATAGTAGTGTATCGAAGTAGAATCACGTCAAAGCAAACGTGAAAGTTCATCAACTATTCGCACAGTATCTACGGAGTGGAAAACCTGAAGCGTAAAATTGTAAGCCAATTGTGATGATTTACAACAAAAAGTGAAAAAAGGAAAAGAAACGGAAGAAAAATTGATTTCACCGTTCGGGAACAAAGGAATCCAAGCGAGCCGTTGTGAAGTTCATTTTTTTCCTTCAATCGAAGTAGACCGGTTGCTGAGTAGTAGTGATTCGAATCGAAAGTAATTATTCACGATTGAGTGAGTGGGTGAGTGAGTGAGCTCAGAGGCTGGATAAAGTTTCGAAGCGGAATCGACCGAGAAACTCGGGGAGGACGACCGGAAGTGATGTGTGGCAGCTGTACCGGAGTTTGATGATAGTATGAGCAATTACGGCAGCCGGGCTCTAAAATGTAAAATAGTGGGAACGGTGCTGGTGCAAGCGTTTCGGGAAGTGGATTCAGTTCCATCGATGGGAAACTCTGTCCAATGTTACAGCGAAGAAGAACTTCGGCGGAGTAATTCGACGGGAGCTGTGATACGGTATGGTAGATTTAAAATCTTTTTCATATGCTTTTATCTACTGGTTGGATGGTGGAACAATGGACGTGGCTTTCAATAGAGTAAGCGATGAAATTATTCATGGTTATCTTTCTATTAAGGTGAATGTACAATGTCTAAATTGAATAGTATTTTTTCTTCAACAAACGACAGACTATTGTTCGTAAACTTGGACATTGTTATGAATTTTGATGACCGTAAAATTGTTATTCTACCTTTCAAATCGTTGACTATCCATTTAAAATTCCTAAACCCAACGGTGTCAAATTTCTAATTTTTTTTCTTTAATTTAAGCTGCCTTAAATTATGTATGGGAATATCAGATTTTAAACGCTTCCAAGGTGTTTCGAATTATGTTAAAATTGTTGTATCTGTA
This sequence comes from Aedes aegypti, assembly GCF_002204515.2. NCBI lineage: Eukaryota > Metazoa > Arthropoda > Insecta > Diptera > Culicidae > Aedes > Aedes aegypti. The sequence continues at coordinate 321,283,521 of NC_035109.1, read as the reverse complement.
TCGTTATACAAGTGTTATAATGCCTTTGCAGATTTTTTTTTTTCGTTATGATAATGAGTATGAGCGGGAAGCACGAACAAACAGTTTTTTAATGATGAATTAGCAAATCTTGGACAAAATATCCAAGCCAAATATTTTTTTTTTATCGTAAATTGTCAAAATGAACAAAAAAAACTTTTCCTTCTGTCTACAATTCGGAAAAATCTGCTTTGCAGTTTTGAAAAAAAAAGATTTGAATCTTTATTTGAGTGAATTGGTTTCCTTTTTGTTCATTGCATCCAATGTTTCAGGTGGTCAAACCAAATGAACCAAAAACGGTGCTAGACTGTTTGTCAATAGCGACTCAGGTGTCATGATCAAGTATTTATCATGTGTATTTAAGAATTTGTGAGTTCGTTTTTTACCCAATGTATTATATTTGTACACTGTATATTAAGAGAAAACTTATACAGGCAATAAAAACTACACTCAAAATAATAGACAGATATTAGAGTAACTGAATTTGTCCTTCACAAGCCTGAAACTTTGACTTGTATAGGTTCTCTATTCCTTCCTTAGCCGTGTGGTTAGAGTCCGCGGCTACAAAGCAATGCCATGCTGAAGGTGTCTGGGTTCAACTCCCGGTCGGTCCATGATCTTTTCGTAATGGAAATTTCATTGACTTCCCTGGGCATAGAGTATCATCGTACCTGCCACACGATATACGAATGCGAAAAATGGCAACTTTGGCAAAGAAAGCTCTCAGTTAACAACTGTGGAAGTGCTCTTAGAACACTAAGCGACTCTGTCCCAGTGGGGACGTTGATACCAAGAAGAAGAAGAAGGTTCTCTATTCCTACTCTAGGAATTTTTATAACATTGATACAAAAGAAAAAAAAACTCTACCACACTATTTTTTTACAAACGCTTTTACTTTTACTTGTTACTTTTAAACGGATCAGTACGGCCCTCCACAAAGTCAAGAGTAAAACACTTTTTGATAAAACACAGTCACATATATCGAGGATGATATGATGAAATTTCCAGGGAAAATCAGATATAAGGTACATTTTTGATTCAGGTATTAACAATTTATAATTCGGTGACTAAGGTCCAAAATTCATGGTTTTCTACCTAGAAGTGAATAAATGCTATGGCATAAATTATAAAGTGGTTCTGATAATTTTCGAACATTCGATGATAGGTTCCGATAAGGCTTCAAATGGTCACTAGGGTGCGGCTTATATATCGAAAGATCGCGAAACCGAAAATTCGCAAATTTTCCATATGTTTTTAAATTTCTTACCAATTGTGGGCCTCGTGGCCGTGAGGTTAGTGTCGCTCATGGGGTGTGGGTTCCATTCTCGCTTCAGTCATTGAAACTTTTCATCAGTAACATTGCTCGGCTGTGCTACTGGAGCATGCTTGTTCGTTGTCTAGTGTTAAGTGCAGCTAAATGGCTGAAGACGGTGTCCATGTCTTTAAATGTTCTCACTTAAGCTGCAACTGAGTTTTCTTATTTGTTAAGTCTTTGAAAAGATCTTTGCAACAATTTGTAAATAATTCTGTATCAAACCATATTTTTTCATGTGTTAACAAACTTATGCACTATTAAACTCGTATTTTTAACAAAATGATTTCTGAATTTCAGTTCAATAAAAAAAAGTAATTTACCGCGAAAAAACTTGAACTCTTCAAAAAAATTTGTTTATTTTTTTAATTGAAAGATTTTGTTTTGAGTAGCTTTTGTTGAATAACAAAGCTAAAACAATTAATTTTTAATTAGATATGTTGTAAACGGTTCCGGGTCATTTGAGCGAACGTCGTTAAGCCGAACGCAATTTGGCCGAAAGGGTCGTTTGGCGAAATGCCATAATTCTGATCTATAGCATGCATTTGTAACGAATTTTAAAGAATTTATTCAGATTATTCTTAAAGAAGGATAAATTATAATTGATATACAAAAAAATAGTTCTTTAGTTTTAGTTCAAGAAACTGTCAGTGCTTAAATAAGAACATCCTAAATGTAAACAATCATTCACTTCTCTGCTAGCGGTAAATGCTGATTGCAGAGGTTTTTGCGTCGCATCTGTTGTCAGCTTTTGACAGTAACTAAAACCGTTAACGACCTATCTATATTTATTCTTCTGCTGGATCGGGTTGCTTCGATTACTCGAATCGTACTAAGTAAAATATTTCATAGCTCTAGCAATCACAGGTCTTGGTTTATCTTTTCACAACGGGGAAACAGTGAGCTTCTTTGACGAAAGTGTTCGCCGAGTCGTTCGTTGTTTGTTGCATTGTTTCATTTTGTTCTGTCGTGTTTCAATGCTAATTAGGACCTATTGTTTATGGACCCATTTAGAGCAATCAAAAAATAATAATAATAAAAAACATGCCCCATTTGATCAACTGTCATTCTCATTTTCGCCCACACTTATACACAGTAATACAGTACTGACCCGATTTTGTCAGCCCCCGATTTTGTCTGCCCCCGATTTTGTCTACCCCCGATTTTGTCAGCTTTTTGACCCGATTTTGTCAGCCTATTTTAAATTTGCTAAAAAGTTGTAATCGTCATGTTTTACCACGTTCACATTAAAGTTTATGATGATGTTTGATGTCTTGCACGCATGGGCGTAGCCAAAGCAGGCAATGGCAATGTCTTTTATTAAAAGTGAAAAAAAAAATCGATATGACCAATATAAGGGAGAAGGGAGTCCCTGACAAGAAAAAACTGGCTACGCCTATGTCCATTGCCCTCTTAAAAGTCCATGTAACACGTCAAAATTTGAAAAACAGGAACAAAATGAAATGACCCGATTTTTTCAGGTTCCCCATTTTGTCAGCCTAAAATTCATCGAGGGGCTGACAAAATCGGGTCCTTACTGTATATAATACAAATATTATTCTATGACGAGCGATACACTTGTGTTGGTTAAATGAACAGAAACGATCGTCCATTGAAATAATGTGATATCAATGAAAATTATCACTTACACCATTTTCATAATATTATCATAATTTCATTACATATTACAATTACAATTTTGCATTTGTGAGGGCAGTTGTTTCAAGAGCAATATTGAAATGTTCTTTAACTACAAATATCTTTCAAGTACAAACACTTGTGTTAAAATATTTTTTCTGTGAAGTTAGGCTGATACAAATATTTATTTTCTTTTATGTCCGAGACCACTTGGAAGGTACGAGGGGGGGGGGGATAAAAATAAATAAGGAACAAAAAAAATAAAAATGAAAAAAAAGTTTATTTTTCGAATTTTTATTTTTAACGATTGTTGTAAAACTTTTTCCTATCGTGATCTGGATCATTATTTTACCTGGTTTTTACTATAAACATTACAAAAAACCCAACTGACGTCAAAAAAATGATGAGTTTTTTTTTCTTTCCTTTAAAAATTTTTGAATTTTTGAAGGGGGGGGGGGGGGTGACATAAAAGAAAATTAATATTTGTATCAGCCTTATTCATAAATTCATAAACTGTAGTACCTAATGAGCATTGGAACACGACAGAACAAAATGAAACAAATAGCCTGAAAAAATATCTTTCAGATGGAAATTGTTTGGTTTGCCGCTTTTTGCCGCTTTTTTTTTTTTTAATTTCTTTATTAGTATCATTCCAAACATTACATTCATTTCTTATATCTAGGTGTTGTGTGTTATTAGACAACACTATCATCCTAATTTGGTAAAACAAATTTAAGATTTAATTAACATTTTGTTAACAACTTGCCGCTTGCCATGATAGTTTGAGCCAAAGGTGACTATTTTTTTACTACAATTGTTAATAACTATGAAAGAAGATGAGATAGAAAGTTTGTGTCTTCGAGAAAAACAATGATTTTTCAATTGTTGACAACTTTCTAGATTTTTTTTTTTTTGCTAAAACTGTTATGGAAAAAGTTATTTGAAAAAATCTGGTTTTAGAAGCATGCTCTGTAATGCTCTGTAACTGTTGAACAAACGATTGTACAAAGTTGGTGTCTTAGAAGAGAAATTTTTTAATTATCATTATCTACAACTTTGCTGAAGACTGCTACTCGATTTGAGCAAATATAAAAACAAAATATTTTCAAAAAAAAAAAATAAAGCTTAAGCAATATCCTCCAATTCTTCATAACATACCTCCCTTCTAAAACCACGTTTAGACATCGAAAAAAAAAAATAAATAAAAAAAACGTACGTTTTTAGGAGTTCTGAACCAGTGTGCATCATGTCACTGCTTACATGATCGAAGCTGCTCAAAAGATGTGTTCAAAATATTATGTTAAGGTTGCACCGCAACGTTCTATGTAACCTCTTGCCGTACACGTTAGTCGACAATTTACCGTGCGGTAACATTTTATCGTTATTTAATTCCGTATCTTGAAGAAACATTGTTGGTGACGTAATTATAATGCATGTGGTATGCGCATTTGGCTTAAAGAGAATACGAAGGGGAATGGATATAAAATATTTATTTTTACTATAATGTCTCTAACGTGTTTAACTTATTATTCAAAACTTTTCATAATCTTCTTGATATGAAGCAGATAAATCATGACTTAACAGTAAATCTCACACTGCTAAGAAATTTCATGATTTTTAAAATAATCCACGGTAATATAAAAGAAACGATCCATTCACCGTGCACATTTGTTTTGATCAAAACAATAAACAGCTCAAACGACGATATACATCGAGTGATAAATACTACGACGAAAAAAAAGGTTGAAATTATGTGAAATTTATCATTTTATCGTTAAAATGCCTCATTATGTAACCAAATTTAGAGAAAATTTAACTGTATAAACAATGTTTGTATGTAACAATGGTAAGATTCTTACAAAAACGAATTCTTTTCATATATCTCACTTTATTATACCAACAAAATGATAATTTAATGTAGGAATATTATATAGCAATCTGCATGACACATTCCTCGCACATCTACGCCAAGGTATTACAATTTCAAACTTTGGAATATTTCTGAAGCTAGGCAGTACATGAAAAACAATATGTGTAATTGTATGACAAACATAAATTTGTTTAAAAATACCATAAAAAAGTTACATAAAGATGATCAAATTCATTCGCATTATTATGGTGTCGCGTTACGAAAATCGAAAATTTTTTGACATTGTTATATAAATACGTCTTTAAAAACTCTTATATCTCTTAGTACTCGTCAGCATACGAGCTTCCATAAAAAAACATCTAAAATCGGACCTTTCTTCAAAGAGTTACACTAGGCGCAAATTGATGGTGTCGCGTTACGTTAAAATAAACGGTATCCAGAACGAACGTATAATTTTCAGTATGCTCGTTCTCAGCAATTCTCCAACCGATTTTCGAAATTTTCAGCTTTTTGTGGAAAGAAATAGGGTAGAAGCACCGGTTTTGGCCATACGAGGATTATACACCGTTTTACATATCCAATCAGCATGAAACCTTTTGTGTTCAGTAGATCACATTCTCATGATAGAGCTACATTCATTTACTCGTCCAAATTGATTCAAAACATAAGAAAAACAATTCATTTTCCTTATAATTTTAACTCACTTACACCTAATTTGGCCATGACACTCCTAATTTGGCCACTCTCATGAGAAATCAATGCGATTGGCCAATTTAGGAACCGAAGTTAAATCTTTGGCCGAAACTGGTTCCATAGGCCTATATTGACCAACGGGATTTTGAAAGCGAAAAAATGGTTATAGCTCAGTTTTGATATTTACACACATAATATGGATTGAAAGCTTGCATATAATTTTTATTGACATTTTCTTTTAGGCTGGCCAAAACCGGTGCTTTTACCCTAGTTATTCTAGCTTTAAGCGTTGATGTCGCTCCGCAAAAACCCCTTCCCGGGTTTTGTGACATGAAAATTTTTATTTTTATCGTTTTTCACTGAAAGCTGATCAAATAGCTTTGGTTTTTTAATGGACTCGTTGGCTAGTGACCCAAATCTTACTAGGCAGATGCCGTTTAGTGAAAGGATTTTTTGCATTTAATTCATGTTTATTTTTAAAAGACATTTCCACCGTCTTCAGACAAAGGCTGCACAGACTGAACAATCACGAACGTTAGGCAACGGACAACACGGAACACCCAGTAGCCCCGTTTGACGAAAAATTTCCACCGACTGGAGCGGGAATCGAACCCACGCTTCATGGCACAATACGCCTAAACGACTGACGGTCGGCCAGGGGCCTTTCAATCTAGGTTGAATTTAATTTTAATGATGAATTTTGTTAATTGGGAAATTGCTGTACATTTTGGCTCTTCTGGAGCGCCGGTTATTTTAGTGAAAGGATAGTCACACACATATTGGGGAATACTTGGTTCCGATGGTTCTTGGTTCTCCGGCGAAAAATCCGTAAAAAAGGGTCAATTCATGAAAAAGACAACTGCGTTTTTTTGCAATTTCATTAGAAACTTATGCTACAGAACATAACGTATTGTTTGATTTTTTCATGGACCGGAGTGATCACCAAAGGGTGATACGGGCAAAATTTGGTCAAGGGAAAATATGCGTAAATTCGATAAAATAGTTTATTTAAAAATCAAATTATATTTCTTTTTTAAGTTCAAATAGTATAAAATTCAGTAAATCTATTCAGTTAGGCTTCCGATTTTCCAAATCCAAAATGCCGGGCCTTTCGCTTGACCCCTGCCCTTCAGTTTGCTTTAAACTGCTTCTCGTCACTATCTGTTTTTTTTTTTTGTCTTTTCTAGCCCAATTAGCCCATGGCCTTTTTACGGTAATGCCAAGATGGCAAATCTGGCCAAAACAATACGGAACAATCGTGTTTCTTCAGGAAAGGAAGCAGACGTTTATTCAAACACTCTTTCACGTAATTTTCTTGGTTGACAGTCCCGATTGCTATGAAAATGCTGCTTTTCAAATCACAGATACAGATGGCTTACGATTTGAAGTCAGTAGAGCAGGGTTTTCTCAACTGGTGGTCCGCGGACCCCTAGAGGGCCGTGGTGGCTTTTCAGGGAGTCCACGAAGCTATTGTTTATATGTTTTTTTTGTCATAATTGATAAATAGTTAAATGCAATGAATCTCTACATTGTTTGTTTTGCATAGAGCATTAGTAGCGATGTTCTATTTTTCTATATTTCAAATATTATTTGAATTGTTCAAATTTTACCCCACTGACTTTCCATGATTTTTTTTCAAGTGTGACAACGAAAAACGTTTCTAAAAATATCCAGAGAAAATTCGTGACATAATTTTGGCCTAATCATTGGCAGGTTTTTCCAGCTTCCTGGTGCGACCCCGGAAAAATCTCTTGAAAGTTTCTTAGCGAACTATGTATTAAGGGAATTGAAGAGATTTGAAATTCTTCTCTGTTTCCAAACAATCAAACCAATATTCTCGAATGTAGTAGAATGATTTTGTAACAGAGTTAAAATACACCTTGAATCTTTGGAGTATAGAATCACAATGTTTTATTATAAATCTCGCACTGAGAGGCTTAACCATTGGTCTAATCTAAACTCATTCATCAGCACAATCCTACACATTTTAGTAAGATTTTTTACGCATAACTGCTGTAGTGATTTTATAAATATTTCGCAAAGATTCTTGATCCGACAAGACTTTTGAAGAATTCCTGGCGAAATTTTAACGAACTCCTGCAACGGTCTTCAGTTGGCTTCTTAAAAGGTAATTGCACGTTTTTGATACCAAGCAGAATGGATGGAAGACACCTTGCTTTGCTTTGGGAAATACCATAAATTTTAAAATCTTGTGAAATTCTTTTACTTTTCAAACATAACCGAATATTTTAAATACGCCAGCAAGAGCTTTTATTGGAAGCATCTCAACTAACTGTTTTTTTTGTGGATTTTGGCAAAATCCATCTCATAGGTTTATTATTGGGTTCTTAGAAAGATGTTTAGTAAACTCTTGGCGAGATTTTTAGTAAATTGAGTGGACTCCAGATGATTTTAGCAGTACTATTGCATTACCTGTTTGTGCACACGTATAAGAATTTGACTCTCCCTTAGGTAGGTGATCACTTAATCACACCTTCCTATTCCTCAGCTTTTTCAAGGACGTAGCCAGTTGTGACACATCAAAATCTTGTGTGAGAGTCAGGGAAGATGTTGGTGCTCCACTTGAAACTACCGGCTACTCTCTTCGTCGAAGCAGCGGCTTCCGGTTTTCGATTTTCCCCCGATCCAGTTTTCCTGGCTGTCGACAAACGTTCCCCAAACACTTTAGTTACATTTGTAACGGTCGGTTTGGCAACTTTTATTGGCTCAATTTTTGGACAGATAACTTGTTTTGATATATAAGTTCAGAATTTGATGTGCCACGGAGAGTCAGAGAACTTTTTTTTTTTCAAACAGTGAACAGGTCTACTGAAATCATTTTGCTGAGTTGCTGTCCAAGAGTTAATCCGAAGCATCACCCAAGGCCAATAAAATTATGCGATGGTCCATAGCGAGCTGATGAGTTAGCTCATTCATTTATTCTCAGCGATAGAAAAAAAATGACCATGTATCATATAAGATTTACAGAGTTGGCTGAATGTAGTTCCTACACTTAAGTTATCCGAAGCACCAATTAAGAGTTCCCACCGGGGATTCCTATAACGTAAAATTTGCGAACTTACATATTCAAATGATCGAAGAAGATGTAGTGACGATAAGATAATGATTCCTCAACTGATACATGCTAATTCGTCAATTCGTGACTTTTTCTGTTCGAGTAGAGCAGTATGTCTAATACTTTTTCTCTAGTAGATACCATGAAATAAGGACGATTACCTATATTAAGGAATCCATGATCTGAATTACTTATGTATTACATCAGCATGCAGTCTGTCAAATCAATATCTGAGCTGCCCTAGATGATGTGGCAAGAATTTGCATCACTGCCCAAAATCAGCGGAAGGCATAGAAATATTTAAAACTGAAATAAAAAATCAAAAAATAAATCTAATTATTTCCCACCACATACTTAGAACTATTTCAGACAGCGATAAATGATATTTAGATTGAAAATAAAGATGTGGGTATAAGAGAGTTAAAATAAAAAGTTTATTTAAAAGCAGTCTTCAATATTCAGTAACTATATTGTTGGTACTACAAATCAGGTAACTATGTAGCGCAGTGGTTGAGCTGAAATGATGTGTAAATGATTGTATCTAAGCAAAATGGGAGCATATTTTAAAGTGACCTTGAATGTGTTCTTGTGCACATTGCTAGAAGTTTTATGGCTACAACTTTGTTTGAACTTACTACCATTACTACTAGCATCAAAATCAGAAAACTATCGCTTTTCGATCCGGTACTGAACATCTGCGAACAGGCTTTTCTTTCACGCAATGAATTAGTCAAACTCCGAGTTTTTTGATTGGTGGCGTGCAAACAGTTTTTTTTTTGTCAAAATTAAAAACCTGTTTATCATAGCAAAGAAAAAAAAAGCAGAAGTACTTAGCTCTAGTAATTGTAGTAGATGTCAGTAGATGTGAAAGATGTCATAAATGTAATAGATATTCTACAGAGATGTCAGCAGATGTAGTAGAAGTAGTAGTAGCAAAAATGGACGCGAGCGCGCACACTGCCCCCGATCAGGCCCCGGTATGGCAGCAGGGCAAGCCGTCAAGGCAGTGGTCATATGAGTATGGCAGTTATAGCAGTCGTCATTGATAATTGGGTGTGGTGGCAGCGATCGATCAAGGGCCCTTAGAAGCACTTGCGGTGCACAATTCCTGGGCCGCCCTCGTCGTACTCGTGCTTCGAGATCCACATCGTCTGGAACGTGGACAGCGAAGCCAAGATGGAACCACCGATCCAGACGGAGTACTTACGCTCCGGCGGGGCAATGATCTTGATCTTGATGGTCGACGGAGCCAGCGATGTGATCTCCTTCTGCATGCGATCGGCAATACCTGTTTTGGGGATTGAAGGGGAATTAGTAACTGTACTCCTGAATTTCCTGATAGGTCAATTACCTGGATACATGGTGGTACCTCCGGAGAGGACGCTGTTAGCATACAGATCCTTGCGGATGTCGACGTCGCAACGCATGATCGAGTTGTAGACAGTCTCGTGAACACCGGTGGCTTCCATTCCCAGGAAGGACGGCTGGAACAAGGCCTCCGGGGCGCGGAAGCGCTCGTTGCCAATGGTGATGACCTGTCCGTCGGGCAATTCATAGGACTTCTCCGAAGAGGAAGAAGCTGCAGCGGCCTGCATTTCCTGTTCGAAGTCCAGAGCGACGTAGCACAGCTTCTCCTTGATATCGCGGACAATTTCGCGCTCAGCAGTGGTGGTGAACGAGTAGCCGCGCTCAGTCAAGATCTTCATCAGGTAGTCGGTCAAATCGCGACCGGCCAAGTCCATACGCAGAATGGCATGTGGCAGAGCATAACCTTCGTAGATGGGGACAGTGTGCGATACACCATCTCCGGAGTCAAGTACGACACCAGTGGTACGACCGGAGGCGTACAGAGACAGGACGGCCTGAATGGCCACGTAAGCGGCCGGAGCGGCAAAAGTCTCAAACATGATCTGAGTCATCTTCTCGCGGTTAGACTTCGGGTTCAGCGGAGCCTCCGTCAGCAGAATCGGATGCTCCTCCGGTGCGACACGTAACTCGTTGTAGAACGTGTGATGCCAGATCTTCTCCATGTCGTCCCAATTGGTGATGATACCGTGCTCGATCGGATACTTCAACGTCAAAATACCCCGCTTGGATTGGGCCTCATCACCTACGTAGGCGTCCTTCTGACCCATACCGACCATCACACCCTGGTGCCGAGGGCGTCCGACAATCGACGGGAATACGGCACGCGGAGCATCATCACCGGCGAAGCCAGCCTTGCACATTCCGGAGCCATTGTCCACGACCAACGCTCCCTGATCGTCGTCACACATGGTGGCTGGCTAAATGGGGGACGGGTTACGAGGCGAGGCGGAAAATGTGATCGGGCGAAGAGGCGCGGGAGGGAGAGAGCTGTGAAGAGAGAGAGATAAGGAAAGTGATAAGTAAGAGTAATAAACAGACAATGTTGTGTAAACATCAATCAACCGAAATTCTCTAAGCAGAATCTCCAGCAGTTCTCATTTTGCGATTAACTAACGCTTGAATAATAATAATAATAACCATCAGGTAAATTTTTACCATACTCATTCTCAAGTCTTATATCTTCCGACAGGTAACCGTTCATTTTTTTTTTAATTCGATTGGAAATACCTAAGGACATTCCTATTTCAGCTCTTTTCTTCATTTTTTTTTTCCTACGGGTTACTGAATGTTTCAAATCAAATGGAAATACTTATGCTTATTGCTTACTTACAGGTAACAGGCGGCTCTTTCATATATTAAATATTGAATGTTATATTATTATTATTATTAAATTTTAAATAACACATAGAATTATTTTCTCAAATTTGTTGAATTGAAATTCTCGTTTTTTGAATGGTTAAGAGAACAAGCTGTTCAATTTTATAGTTTCTCAAACTCAAAAAGAGATGGAGCTTTCGGTGGAGTTGCTATCATCGTTAATAAGTTGTTTCTGTTGAAACACAGCTTGGCAACTAAACTTTCATAGCTGTTTATTTGCCTTTCAATGCACGGGGCAGCAAGTTAATCTGCTTCAAACTGACTTGCGTAAATTGACTTGCAATGAGTCAAAATTGTTTGTCATTGGTGACTTTAATGTAAAACATCGCTCATGAAACAATTCGGAAAGCGATTCCAAGGGCAGAATTTTGTGTGATGAGGGCTCGTCAGGATATTGCTCAGTTCAATACCGTGATAGCTCTACTTGTCTTTCCTCTTCTAGAAACCCTTCTAAGACTTATTTGTCACTCCTGAAAGGAATGGAATTCTAAGCAAATTACTGTATCATAGTTAATATAAAAAAGCGCAATTATTTACTTCGATATATTAACCTCTCAAAAAAGAGAAAGTGCTCTTATTACACTTAACTTAGAAGCATGTTTTTTCAAGAAGAAGCTCAGCTAGAACCATATAGTAAAACAAAATTCCTTAGGTTTACGGATGTCGATAATGAACGGTACAAAAATTTTCCCGTCCTGTCAATTGAGATTCATTGTATGAACAATTTGGTTTAGTTTAGATCTTCCTTCCAATATTTATTCTATGTTATAGTTGAATGATTGGTTCAATATGTAACTAACACTAAGAGGTTCGGTCTCAATATTGGGTTATGCAATGCACAATTCGTACGATTTTTTGTACTCGCACTACACTCCAACAATTTTTCGTCACAAATTTTATGTCCCGTTACATAACTTTACTTCAACTCCCCTACATTTTACCACACACTTCCACTTCCACTAACCTTCCAACAACGGTTGCACCACAGCTCTGTAGATAGTGTACTCTACTTGTCACCTGCTAAGAACACTATCAAAGACTGAGGTCTTCGATCGACTGCCATTAGCTTTTATATCGGCTTCCTTGATCCGATCGCTATCACCGTCGAGGGTCATCCTCGACCGCCGTCACTTTTCCCTATCAGAATCCCATTTTTGTAGCTTCATTCTTAGTTTTTCGTGCGACGATTTTCCAAGAGCGTCGGAAAACTCGGGTTGATTGATTGGATCGGTTGCGTCCATCCCATAAAAGGGTAAACGGAATGGCAACGCTAAACTGCATCTGATCCAACCAAATCCATAAATGGTGCGAATCTGCGCTTGCACTAGTGCAGTCAAAAATACCCGAATGTGGCTATCGATCCTTACCCGAATCGAATAGTGTTGATTCGTTTGCTAATTCGGATCGATCCGCAATCGCAATGCGCTAACGCATACAGCTGAGAAAAAGAACGCGCGTCGGTGAGGTGAACCTAACATACAAATTTGGACTCGAACACGTTGATGGGTAATTGATCTACTTGCGATGAAAACAGACGAGTTGCGTGCCGGGTTAGACTGGCTCGGAATTTTAAGAAAACGATGTTCAGATATTTGATGATAGGCAGACTAATGAAATAATTTAGCATAATTCATGATAATGTTCTGAAAAGACTGAAGAGACTGAAGCGACTGAAGAGACTGAGAAGACTGAAGAGACAGGAAGAGACTGAAGAGACTGGAAGAGACTTAAGAGACCGAAGAGACTGGAAGAGACTGAATAAACAGAAAAACAATGAAAAGACAGGAATAGACTTCAGAGACTGAAGAGACGGAAGAGGCTGGAAGAGACTGAAAAAACTGAAAGAGACAGAAAATGCAGGAAGAGACTGCAGAGACTTAAGAGACTGAAAGAGACTGGAAGAGACTGAAGAGACTGAAGAGACTGAAGAGACAGAAGAGGCTGAAGAGACTGAATATACTTAATAGTCTGAAGAGACTGAAGAGACTGGAAGAGACTGGAAGAGACTGAAGAGACTTAACGTTAAACATCTCGTTATCTAAAAATTGCCATCACAATGGCCGACTTGTGACGTTACTCGCGTTTTCAAAGGCACTAAACTGGATAAATAGTAGGCTAAAGTTCCTGATCTTCTTATTTTAAGCTTACTGTTAGTGCACAAAGCCAAAATAAAAAGTGCACTGTTATTGAATGTTGCCTTCGCGAGATTAGTGCATTTGAAGTTATAGTGCAATCTTAGAAGTTAGATTTCAAACTTTTTCAATTCAATAGTCCGAAGAGACTGAAAAGACTGGAAAGACTTAAGAGACTGAAAATACTGAGAAGACTGAAGATACTGAAGAGGCAGGAAGAGACGTAGAGACTAAGAAGACTAAAGAGACTGAAAAGACTGAAGAGGTTAAGTAGACTGATGAGACGGAAGAGACTGAAGATACTGAAGAGTCTTTTTTATTTATAATAGAGTACAAAAAAGCTTCTAAAGCCTGGCCTGTTATGCGTTAGCATGGTGTGGGACTCACGTTAGGCGTGCTTAACAACAAAAAAACTTTCCATTCTGCTCCTGTGCTCGATCTCCCCCGGAACTACATCACGCAACTTCATCGGGTAAGGACTGTGCTGATGCACTTCGTCAGTCTCAGCCTCTAGCTGTTTTGCTAGTTCGCTGTTGGAGCTTAATGTCGTCAAAAACGCTGAGCAATACGACATTTCTACGGTGTCTATGCGACTACTCGTTTTGCCTAATTTATGGTTGAAGATCTCGCCGGGGCTATGGACAGCTTTCTGTGCGACGACACATACTTCTCTTGGGCTGGCCTCGCGTCAGAGCCCTGTTGAACTTCTTCTGCACGCTCATGTGCACTTCGTTGCTCTACGATGACTCATTCTCCACTGCTGCTGTTCGAGCTCTCCTGTTTGACCAGTTGGATGCCAAGGTCGGTTCAGCGATTTCAGTTGGATGATGGCTTCCGGTTCACTAGCGCCCAGACGACCCAAAACTGGTTTGTGACGATCAATGCTACTCGGCCTATTCCCCGACGGTGGAGCTAGCCTACTCCGGCTACGCGCTTCTTCATGCTTCGATACTGGCCGGTGGAGTGCTGAAGTCGGTCCAGCGATTCCGGTTGGAGGATGGCTTCCGGTTCACTGGCGCTCCGACGACTCAAGCTGGTGATACGCTACGTACTACTCAGAGTAGTCTCCGGCGGTGGATCTATCTTACTCCGACGAAGGTTTCCCCGGCGGCGGAAGATCTCCCGAACCGATGCTATCCAGGCAGATGCCAGGGTCGGTTCTGCAATTCCGGTTGGAGGATGGCTTCCGGTTTGCAGGCGCCCCGACGACTATTAACCTATACTACGCTACGCCCGCTCTACTCGGTCTAGTCCCCGATGGAGGATCTAGCCTACTCCGATCGCGACCCGGAGCTCTCTGGTCTTCACGCCATTTACTTTGCATTTGGTTCCCAACGCTGCAACCCAAGCCGGGACTTCGTATCTCAATATGGACGATGATACGGTCGCTAGAAGACGTCTCGTACTACTTCTTGGTCCTCAAATGTTGGGCATGATCCTACCTACGGTGTTAGCTGCCTTTTCGCAGGCATAGTCTACGTAGCTGTTGAAGTTTAGCCTGTCGTCGACCATTACTCCAAGATGCTTTAGAGAGCGCTTCGATGGGATTGCGTGCCCTCCGACGTTGATCTCCAACAGCTGAACCGCCTTGCAGTTGCTGACCAGCACCACCTCCGTTTTATGATGAGCCAACTACAGCTTGACTCCAGTCATCCACGATTCAATGGTGTCTAGCGATTTCACCGTCAGCATCTCCACCTCCTCCGCAGTCTCACCAGTTATCGCAAGAACGACGTCATCTGTGAACCTGACGATCTCGACTCCATTCGGCAGTGACAAGGTTAGCACTCCATCGTACATCATGTTCCACAATGTTGGACCAAGTATGGATCCTGCGGAACTCCTGCCGTGACTTCAATTGACATCAGTCCCTGGTTTGTGTCGTAGACCAGTACGCAGTTCTGAAAGTAACTTTGCAGAACTTTACACAGATATCCGGGAACCCGCATTCTGTGTAGGGCTGCGGCGATAGCCTCCCAACTGGCACTGTTGAACGCGTTTTTGACGTCTGTTGTTACCACTTCGCAGTATCGATTGCCTCTCCTCTTCTGCTTGGACGCTTTCTCCACGCACGCGATGACTGCCCGAATAGCATCCACCGTCGAAGTCTTTTACGGAATCCGAACTGCATTTTCGATAATCTGTTCTCGCCTTCCGTGTACATCGTCAGCCTGCCAAAGATGACCTTCTCCAGAAGTTTTCCTAGAGTATCCAGCAAGCATATTGGTCTATATGAAGCAGGATCTCCTGGTGGTTTACCCGGTTTTGGCAGTAACACCAGCTTCATCACCTTCCATCTGTCTGGGAAGCAGCCTTCCGGTAGACACTTCTGCAACACTGTCTTGAGTATGTCTGGGAACGCCTAGATTGCTGCCCTTAGCGCTACATTAGGAATACCATCTAGTCCGGGAGCTTTGTTCAGCTTCAATCCTTTCGCAACCGTTATCAGCTCGGCGTTAGACACTTGTATACCGGCATTTTCTTCATCTACGTCAGCGTACGGTGCGGGTGGCCACGCAGTTGGAGCATGCGTAGGAAAGAGACCGTTCACTATCGCCTTCAGTTTGTTGGGACACATTTCAACTGGGGTAACTGGGCCCTTGATCATCGCCATCACTACTCGATAGGCGTTGCCCCAGGGATTTGCGTCAGCTACCCGGCACAATTTCTTGTAGCAGTTCGTTTTACTCGTCGCTATTTCCCGTTTCAACGCGGCTCTGGCCAGTCGGTAAGTCACTTTACGCTCTACCATGCTGGCTTCGGATCTAGCTCTCTGCACGCGTCTTCTGGCGCTGAAGCAGGCTGCGCGAAGGGGGCTGAGTCTGTCGTTCCACCAGTATGCAGGAAGCCGTTGATTCCTTGACTCCAATTTTCTCGGCATAGTTGCGTCACACGCTCTCGCCAACGCTTCTGTCTCAGCTTTCCTGCATCCATGTTTGGAGCGTCGCTTACTGCTCGGAGTGCTTCGACAAAAAAATCCTTATCGAAATGCTTCGTCTTCCACCTTCGTTCTCCATTCCTCCTCTGCCATACTGCACAACTTCTCTGGCCAACGCAGTAGTGGATCGCTTGATGGTCACTGTGGGTGTAGTCTTCGCTTACTCTCCAGTTCATATTGGGAATCAGCGACTGGTTGCAAAAGGTCACGTCGATGATGGATTCCCTACCGTCTTCGCGAAATGTGCTAGCGAGACCGTCGTTGCACAGCCTTAACTCAAGCTTCGCTAGAGCTTCCAGCAAACTGTAGCCTCTCACGTTGGTCAGTCTACTACCCCACTCCATGGCCTTCGCATTGAAGTCTCGTCCGATTATGACCGGCGTTCGACTGATCAGCTTGTCGGTTAGCACATCCAACATTTGGGTGTACTGCTCCCGTGTCCATCTCGGGGGGACGTAACAGCTACACACGAAGATTCCGTTAATTTTAACGATCACGAAACCCTCGTATGAGCGTTCGACTACTTCTTGGGTAGGGAATCGGCCCATTACTTGGATCGCCGTCGTCTCTGCTCTGTCTGCTACCCAATTGCCGTTATCGGGAGGAACCCGATACGGATCTGCAATGATCGCAATGTCACACTTTGTTTCTGTTGTCGACTGCCACAACAGTTGTTGTGCGGCGTCGCAATGAATGAGGTTCACCAGTGTTATCTTCATCATCATTACTGCTCTGCCTTCGCTTTCTGATATTTGGGGAATTTGAAGCCACCCTCGACACTCATTGCCGCTTCTCTGCTTTTTGGGATCTTCCGGTTCTCCTGCTGTATCCCTCGTTCTTTTTTCCGAGCGGGTGGTCGGATTGCTCCTAGGCGTCTCCTTTGCAACGGCTGTTGCATTCAATGAAATCAATGCTTTTTCGGCTTTTTCCGCTCTACTCCGCAATTCCTTCTGTTCGCGTTCTGCGGCTGTAACTAGATACGGATACGGCAAAAGACTGAAGAGACTGAAGATACTGTAGACGCTGAAGAGATTGAGACTGGAAGAGTCTGAAGATATTGCAGTTTCTTCCAATCTGAGTCCAATCCAAGAGACTGAAGAGAGTAAAAAAGACTGAAGAGATTGTAAAGACTGGAAGAGACTGAAGAGTTTGAAGAGATTGAAGAGATTGAAGAGACTGAAGATATTGGAAGAGACTGAAAAGACTACAGAGACTAAACAGACTGAAGAGACTGGATAAGGCTGAAGAGACCAGAAGAGACTAGACTCTCTACTAGAGTCTCGACTAGAGACTGAGAAGACTGGAAAAAGTGAAGAGACTGGATAGTCTGAATATACTGAAGAGACTGGAAGAGAATGAAGAGACTGAGAAGACTGAAAAATAGTGAATAGACTGGAAGAGACTGAAGAAACTGAAAGAGACTGGAGAGATTGGAAGAGACTGAAAATTTACTGAATTGGAGTTCTTGTTCTCCAATTCTGTCGAAACAGGGAAGATTGAACAGACCTAATATTTTGAAAAGGTTGAAAAGACTAACGAGACTAAAAAGAGGCGAAGGTGGAGGAATATACTGAAATGAAATAGATAGAAGATTCATAAAATGAGGAAGAGACTGAAGAAACTAGGTATATAAAAAATAATGAAGAGAAAAAAACCTTCAGGGAGACAAAACATAATTAGTTTACTGAAGCACTGAACACTGAAAAGACAAAAAAGACTGTAAAGGCCGATCATGAGAAGCAAAAACAAAATGGAGCTATTGCGAAGGCCTAAGAGACTGGAAAGATTTATTATGCTTTCAGAAGCAGAAGAGATTGAAAAGATTGAAGATTATGAAAAGTTTGAAAAGACTGATGATACAGATTGAAAGGACTGAAGAGATGAACGACACCTATGATAATGCAGATGCTGAAGAAACTAAGAAACTGCAGATACAGAAGAGTTATATGAAGCTGAAAAACAAACAGAAGGAAGAAGAAAACAGAAATTCAAGAGACTGAAAATACAGCAGATACTGAAGGGCTTGAAGATATTAAAGAGCCTGAAGAAACGAAAGAGTCTCAAGAGACTGGAAAGACTTAAGAGACTGAAAATGTTTGAATGGATAGATGGAAAATTCATAAAATAAAGGATATACTGAAGACGCTAAAGAGAGTGAGAAGATTTTAAGAGCTGTATAGACCTTAGAGTTTGAAGGGTCATGCTGAATAAAATTGAGAGATTCTTATTAGATTGAATTGATTAAAGCGACTAAGAATAAAGAAGAAACTATAGAGATCGGTGTGAATAAAGATACTGAATGACTGAAATTATTTACGAAATTGAAAAAAAATAAGATACTGAATAGGCAAGAAAAATTAAATCCCACCGAAGAAGCAACAGATATTTGACAGATAAAAGAGAATGTGGATTAGAATACTACTATTGTTTTAATTTTTGAATTAACGGCTTTTCTGTCTTACGGACAAATCTCGAAACGTTTTTTTTTTTTTTGAAATTCATCGTTTCGGTCTTTGAACTTAGACTTTTTAAAGGTTCGCTTTTATGGATTTTTTTTTTCCTGGTTGCCGTTCATTGTTCAAATTTACCTTCTGTTTTACCACTTACCTACGAAACGTTGGATTGTCAAGAAACGTAGCGTTTTGATTTCTCCGTAAGACTGAAAAGCAAAAAAAAATATAAATAAAGACAATAGGAAGACTGAAATGGCAAAAGAGTATTTGTAGCCTTGAGGGACTGCATTTTTTAAAGAAATGAAGACACTTATGCACGAAGGCTGAAGAGGAAATATTTGAAAAGACTTCAGATATGAAAATGGCTTAGATTCGGAGGAGAATAGAAAAAGGCTCATTACTAAGAACCCAAGCAGCACATATTGTTACAAGTAGCTTACAGCAACGACTACTTAACATCTCCAATAGTTACAATATGATACATTTGCAACTTGGAAAAATACTGCTATGTAACCAAAAAAGCGCAAAAAGTCGAGCCATATGTAACTTGTGTGTTCGTTACATAAGAAGTTCACAAGCGACTGCTATGTAATTTGTTGATTACGCATGGGTTTTCCTGCGACAAAATAAATGAAACGGCGTTGAAGTTGTTGTTACTTTCTGACAGTTTTGGAACCGAACAACCATTTTAGAATTGAATGTCAGTAAAAGTAATACGTATGATTTTCGAACGCGTAATTGTTCACAAGTACATAATGGATTTAACATGCCGATTTGAATTTGTGGTGAAATCAATCATTTTACTTGCTCAAAATTGACGCGTTCATAAAATAGATAATAATTTTATATTGAATAACACATGATACCTGGATTGTTGAGATATTATTACATTAGAACTGACAAAAAAATGGAAATTGACACTGTTACTCAAATCAGCAGTGTTTTTGATTTTAATTTAATTGTTTGTGAAGATTGTGATTCCAAAAACACGTTTTTTCGTGTCCCGCTGTTGAATTTTCTGGGTTGCCTATCATAAATCGCCATTTAATTTCATCTTGCTGCAGATACACTTCCGAATGACTGTTTGAGGACAGCCAATCTAAAATGATGAAAACTATTAAAATGCTGTTAGAGAGGCTGCAAATTGTAAATTCAACAATTTTAATTAATCACTGGAAAAATATCTATGAAAACAATAACTAGTCATAAAATAGTAAAGTTCTTCTATCAAAATTCACATTATGTATAAACATTTTTGACATGTAGTGTTGACCACTGTCAGCAAGTTACTCGTTAGTTACACATTAGTTACCCAGAAATCTTATGTTATTTTGAAACTGATGTGTAACTATACTGAAACTGCCAATAAATTACACTGCTGTCAATAGGGGAAGGGGTATTGAAATGAACACCTTAACGATATAGTCTTGCTTTTAATGGGAAAAACGGTGAATTTGCGATAAATCATCAAATAATATGCAAATGTCCCCCAAGCCAATTGACTGGAACCTTACAAATGTATGAAAATTAATTGCGTCCAAGAAAGCACATGGTTTGTGACATGCTCAAATGGCTCGAATAGCTCAAAAGAAGGCAAATTCAAGCGTGTGCTATAATAAGGGCGCAAGTCGCATGATCGATTTCTCTTCATCGATCCTCTCTTCTGTGAATAAAGGTGACAAGATGCGGGTTTGTTAACAATTTTTCACTACAATACGCTAGGAAGTAATGCAATCTTGCGTCCTGAGGTGAAACAACGAATTGAATTTAGAAATTGATCAATATGTGCCAATATTAGGGACTGAGGGTAATGTACCCATGATAAGGAAAATAGTGATTTAGATGTGAAAAATATACTTTTTTTATTATAATCGGATATACAAATATGTTCTCTATCAAATAGTAGAAACATCATCCATCCATTTGAGTATTTCTAGGGTTAACAAATCAATTTAAAAATGCGTGCTTATGGATGGGTCATCCATAAACCACGTAGTCATTTATTGGGGGAGGGAAGAGATTCTGCCCAATGACCACGGTCCATACAAATTGTAAATTTTGTGTATGGACAGATGACTACTAGGGGGAAGGTGGGTCTAAAATTGGGAAAAAATTGCCGCGTTGGTAATGGTAGCCCCTTGTGCATTTCTGTGCTGTCACTTTAATAGGGCCTAACTAACATGAGTGATTTATCTTCATCGATTCTGCATATATAATGCATACCTCCAGGCGTTTGTTCTGAATAACATCAATAAAAGATACATGCTGATGCGAAAAATTTACATTTGTAAGGTTCTAATTTGCGCGTTACTTCAGCATGGCATTACGTTTGCTAGAATTTGAATCTTTGAATTCAACAGCTGTTTTGATGTTATGAAATAGGGGGGTGGGGGTTTTGCCCCCACGTGTTGATTAAAGTTTAGGTCCTTCGATAAGTTTTTCAAGGACAAATTTAACGTATTTATTGCACGTAATACAAACTATGACAGTGCATAAGTGGACCCTGTGGGATTTGGAATCCCAGAACAAATTTGAACAAAGAAGCCAGCCACTGACTGCTGTCGTCTAAAAGTACTTAAGCTTAACAAAACACAATCATTTACGGGATTGGCTATTTAACGAGAAACTTGCGACGATCGATGCGCCACAATAACTCGTGGACGGAGGGTATTAGAACTAAGTTGGAGATGTTGATTCCGAAATTTTGAAGTAAACATCACCTCCAAACACTAGCGATTTTGCGGTGGAGTGTTGACGTTTGATTACGAATTGTCTAGAGGACCCAAACACTTTAACGTTTAAGGATCCGTCATCGTAATCATCGTAACTTCAACAGCCATTTTTCTGTTCAAAACTGAAATTTACTCGCCGAAAATGTGTTTACTGTATAATAAAATACAGTGAACACATGAATATATGCATGATTTTGAACGAAAAAACTGCGTTTGACGGATAGAGATGTAAATTAACGCAGCGACAAGACAGCTACATTTTCACATACTTTCATCGTCATTAAAATGTTATGGAAATGTCCATTTTATGTTGGTGGTAAAATACACGAGCAAAACAAACATTTTTGAAATTTTTTATCGCAGTCCTAAAAACATCTATGAATGATTATAATCCCTTCGAAAACATTTCTAAGGGTTTCTGCTTCGACATCATATCATTACGATATTCACCTCATTGAAAAACCTCAACATTTCCGTGCCTAAAATTACATCAGTTTTAATTTCTGACTGTGGTTCTGACTTAAATTTATCTCCGTATCAACAAAAATACTCTTATTTATGCTCTAAATTATCCGTGCGCAATAAAAATTATTGAAATTTGTTGTTCATGCGTAACAAGTTCGGTGTTCAGTTTACCATCCTGTTAATTTTTTCACCCCTTCCCCAATTACAAATGGTAAACAAACTTCATGCTGTTACACACATGTGACTTAGCAATCTGTATGTAACCTAGCGTGTTATTTGTTTCTTTGCAACCACAGATTCAATTTCAATGTAACTTATTCATTTTGACAGCTCTATTTTAAGTTACATGCAAGTAAAAATGCAACACCTATGTAATGTAAACAAAGCGTAAGTTACAATGTAATAGTTTAGTAACCAAAATTGAAAATCATCAATAAGATATGCTACAAATTATCTGAAATGCAACGGCAATGTAATTTGTTTTATTTTTCTAAAATATTGCATTTGTTACCAGTGCTACTTGGGAAGGGACGAATGACCTTCGGGTTAAAGTCCCTCTCAAACAACAACAACAACATCATTACTAAGAAAGATTCAACAGGATGAAAATACAGCTAAGACAGAACAGATAAACAGACAGAACAGAATACAGAGTAGATGACAGAAAACAAGACATAATAGAAAACAGAATGGAAGACTGAACAAAAGTCAGAACAAAAGACAGAACGGAATAATGAACAGAAGACAGAACAGAAGACAGAACGGAAGGCAGAATAGAAGACAGAACCAAATACAGAAGAGAGCAGCAAGAACAGGAGACAGAACAGGGCACAGTACAGAAGATAGAACAGAAGACAGAACTGGACACATAAAAGAAGGCAGAACATAAGACAGAACAGGAAACAGAATGGAAGACAGAACAAAAGATAGAACCGAGGGCAGAAAAGAAGATAGAACAGAAGACAGAACAGAAGACAGAGCAGAAGGCAGACAAGAAGATAGAAGAAAAGGCAGCACAGATGACAAAAAAGAAGATCGAATAGGAGACAAAACAGAAATCAAAACAACAAACCGAACAGAAGACAGAACAGGAAAAAGAGCTCTTTAATGAATGTTCGAATCCTCTGAGCAGAATCTCAAATAGAGAAACTTAAAAGTAGATGGAGTACCGTGTACCTTTTAATTCCGCTCCTAAATGCTTATCTTTGACAGATACGCGTATTTCGACTACTACTTGCAGTCTTCTTCAGTGTCAGTTACTAGTATCCACTGGATACGAGTAACTGACACTGAAGAAGACTGCAAGTGGTAGTCGAAATACGCGTATCTGTCAAAGATAAGCATTTAGGAGCGGAATTAAAAGGTACACGGTACTCCATCTACTTTTAAGTTTCTCTATAGGAAAAAGAGATCAGAAGAAGGGACACAGGACAGGAAGAGAAAGATCAGAAAATAGAACATAAAAAAGAATAGAAGACAGATCAGAAGACAGAACAGAAGACAGTGCAAAAAAACAGAAACAACCGAAGACAGAGAAGAATATAGAACAAAAGACAGAACCGAAGGCAAAAATGAAGACAAAGCAGAAGTCAGAACAGAAAATTTCAGAGGTGTCACGATATTACGATAATAAAACATTACAAACATTGTCCATCCGCACATTTGAGCATTAACGATGTTCTCAGTAAATCCGTGCGATGTACTAAAATACATAATGAACCAGCTTATTGCTGGTTCTAAAATAAATCCTTCGTGTCTAATCGAAGCTATGGGACGCGTGCCACAAACCACATGCCAGTTTGGCATCGGTTTTCTTTTTCTCGTCGCTTCGCACACACGCGCCCGTGAACAATGCAACGGTTGAACGGATTCCCTAACATAGTGTGACATGCAAATTGTTTCGTCGTCGCCTTAAAACGCCACGCCAAACGTGGTATGGCATCCTCTGCAGTGCGGCGGCTGTTTTCGCACAGTAAATCTTTTTCGCTGTTTGGTCTTGTTTTGACTGTCTATGGTGTTTGGTCGAATTATCAGGAAGGGTCGTAATTTTAGTTTTAAACTAATTTTGAATAAAATTTGTAATGTGGTTATTTAACGTTTCGAATGCAGTTAACTACAGTTTTTTTAGGAAGCCTTCCGCAGCTATTAACTCATAGAATTCTTTGCCAATTGATCATTTTTGAATTCGTGAATCGTGTAGCAAGCGATAGGGTTCGAATCCAGTATGGTATTGTTGAAAAGCTGCGATTTTTCCGCTAAGGCTATTTCAGTTAAACATTTGATAATGGATGTTTCAATTTGGAACCTACTCAAGTACTGAAATAATACTTCTGTTCTCCTTGTATGCTTATATAATACTATTGTAGAGCTGAAATGCCCTAAATTTACGGTTTATAAGTCGAGGGCTTTCCTCAGCCGAGTGGTTAGAGTCCACGGCTACGAAAGAAAGCCATGCTGAA
Organism: Aedes aegypti; assembly: GCF_002204515.2. Lineage (NCBI taxonomy): Eukaryota > Metazoa > Arthropoda > Insecta > Diptera > Culicidae > Aedes > Aedes aegypti. The sequence continues at coordinate 321,258,990 of NC_035109.1, read as the reverse complement.
GGTTGCTGGGTTCGATTTCCGGTCGGTCCAGGATCTTTTCGTAATGGAAATTTCCTTGACTTCCCTTGGTATAGAGTATAATCGTACCTGCTACACGATATACGTATTGGAAAATGGCAGCTTGGCAAAGAAAGGTCTCAGTTGGAAGTGCTCATAAGAACACTAAGCTGATAAGCAGGCTCTGTCCCAGTGAGGAATTTAATGCCAAGAAGAAGAAGAAGTCAAAAAAGTCGAATTAGCGAGCTGGTGGTCATTTGGGTAGTTAATTTGATAATCGTCTAAAGTTGCTCTAAATAACCTAATTCGCTCGTAACCCCAGCAAGAAAAGTCTTTTCTCCCACTAAATGAATTACACAAACTTTTTATTTTTTCCCACTTCATTCAGTTACCATTAGGTGACTCGCTACTCCCGCAAGTACATTCATATGTGCGGCACGCGTCGTGTTGCTATTTAAGGAATGGCCGCGTGCGACTCGCAATTCTCCTGCGTACGACTACTGCTACTGAGGAAACGATTACCTACTACAGGGAAAACATTATCCGTTTCGTTTCGGTTGGTTAGGATTGTCTCCGCGTGATAAAGCCGCGGTGATCCCTTTGACGATTGACGACGGTGCGCTTTGGTGGTTGAGTAGGAAAACGTTTAAGCGGGGATTAGCTGTATGGTTCGCTGACGACGGTGGTAATACCGTCTTTGGGTAGCAGGCAATGAGTAGTGACAGTTGTAAGTGGTGTGCTCGGAGATTTGAGATGGTGGTCCACGATGAAAATTGTTCCGGTTTTGGAATTTTTGTTAAGCACTAACCTCCATTGCAATTTCAAACGGGCATAGTCACTCATTCTTTAACATCTTAAAAAAGCCTTTCTTCTGCAGTACGTGAAGGCTACCTACAAGAGATTTCTATCATGGAATTTCAATCTGGCAAAACAAAGAAAATAATGGTGAGAGAAAGAGTTAAAACAGTCCTCACTGTTTCATAGTTTTTTTCAGTTGGGTCGGCAAAATGACTTACTATGCGTTTCTTCGCGTTACTAAAGAGATTCAGAGTTCTTAAAACCGAAGTTCTATATAATGTCAAAGTGTCTCAGATGAGATTTCCATGGGATTTTATGGTATTTTTTTTTTCTTTTTACAAAGGCAGTTCACACTGCCTACAGCCAATTGCTGCATAGATTGGAGGATTACAAACATTAATCAAATCACATAGGGAACTCTTCATGAACCCCAATGGAAATCCCTCCTGAAAATCCCTGGTAACAGATCGAGCACTCCTTGAAACCCCATGGAAGCCCCTGCAACCACGTGAGATCTATTTAAGAGCCATTTAAATATCTCTAAAAACCGGCCGAGTGGGAGTTTCTTGAAATATCTGGCAACTCCTTGAAAAGCCCTTATATCGTCTGGAACAACGTGGAAACCTCTAAACCCTGACAATTTATTGGAAACTACTTGGTAATCAAAAGGAGCCTCTGATAAACTTTTGGAGACTTCTGGACTACCATAAACCTTGAACGTGAGCCAAAAGTGAACGGAGCTCTTTCTATATTTGCACGAGAACCTAATTTACAGTTGACTCCCAAGCAGTAGTCATAGATTCACATACGAATCTCAATCATTGAGTTCTCCCGCGAGAGCAATCTTATTCCCAAACAATCAGAATGTACGTTTAACGAAATCACGTTTTGCATTATGCTATGGTTTTATGTGCAAAGTTTGAAATATTAGATGTCGCAAAAAGCCCTATCGTACAAGAGTGGAGAGTGGAAAATATAAGACAATGCGAGTGTAAAGATTTTATTGCGAACCAATCTGTAATTTTATGCTACTTAATTTATGAAAACAAATTGGATTTGACAGCTACTACGGAATGATCCGACCTTTTTCGTACGAGTATACGGGGCGAGTATAGTGTCGACATTGGTGCGTCCTACACAGTTAAAACAATAATGTAAATTTAAGTTTATTTCCATGCACATATTTGGAGCATGAAAATAAACTCAAAATTACGTTGGCATTCAAATTTACATGACTTGAAAAAATAGACCCATAGTGTAAATTTCAACGTCATTGAATTTTACACGAACATGTTTCTCCTGCATCGCTTGTTCCCTTTTCCATCATCCCCATGATTCACAGTTATTAACTAAAAATTGTATATAAAAGGTGGTAATTCTACCAACTGTTCTCACAGTTTTTTTTCTTCTTCTTCTTTTCTGGCGTTGCGTCCCCACTGGGACAGCGCCTGCTTCTCAGCTTAGTGTTCTTATGAGCACTTCCACAGTTATTAACTGAGAGCTTACTATGCCAATGACCATTTTTGCATGCGTATATCGTGTGGCAGGTACGAAGATACTCTGTGCCCTGGGAAGTCGAGAAAATTTCCAACCCGAAAAAGATCCTCGACCGGTGGGATTCGAACCCACGACGCTTAGCTTGGTCTTGCTGATTAGCTGCGCGTTTACCGCTACGGCTATCTGGGCCCCGTGAGTTTTTTTTCTGTTTGATGTTTTATATTCAACATCGCCTGGATATATTCACCATTCCCTCCTAAGCCCTTAGTTAAAAATTTAAAATGTGAATATTAATCGAGAAATTTTACAGAAAACATATATTTTTTCAATACTTATTTAGGCCAATCATTTGCATGACACTTTTGGGGATTTTTTTTTATTTCAGTACAAAGTGGGCTGAAGGGTCTCAGATTTTGTATGGAAAATCGAAAAAGTTGCGAATGTTTTGTTCAATACTGTATGAATAAAAAAAATTGAGAAAAAATCAGGGTCGCCTATTTTCCCGGAAAACTCAGTTGGAAATTTTTTGTTTTCCCCTGACACTACTTACTTTGAAAAATCATAACACAAGAACAAAGTATCATAGAAACAAAGTTTTTAATGAAAATGAAAGCAAATTTTCTCAGAAATAAAAAAAATATATTAACTGGAAAAAGTTTTCCACAACATTTTCCACCGTTGAGAAAATTCGTAAAAAAGCCGGAAAACTATGCTCCAACTCGTGGAAAATTTTCAAAAAATAGTTTTGAAAAGATAATTTCGCTGAAATTTTTGAAATGGTATTTTTTTTTTCATTTTTGAGTTATGGCCAATTTTGTTGAAAATGTTCAAATGTGCCATTTTGAGCCTTTTCTTTGAAAAATCATAACTTAAGAAAGAAGCATCGTAGAAACAAAGTTTTTTTATGAAAATGAAAGCAAATTTTCTCAGGAATAAAAAAAAATACTAACTGGAAAAAGTTTTCCACAAAATTTTCCACCATTGAGAAAATTCGTAAAAAAAGCCGGAAAAACTATGTTCCAATTAGTGGAACACTTTCAAAACAATGTTTTTGAGAAGGTTATTTCATAAGCTTTAATCGCTGAAATTTTTGAATTGTACTTTATTTCGTTTTTGAGTTATGGCCAATTTTGTGGAAAATGACCATATAAGCCTTTTCTTTGAAAACCCATATTTCAAACGAAGCATCGGAAAAAAAAAAAAAAATATCAAAGCAATTGCAAATTTTCTAAAACATCTGAAAAAAAAATGGGATTGGTTTTAATGAAGTATAAGTCGGAATGGATGATATTTTTCATAAAAAATTACCGTCAAGCTACCATTCACCGTGCATTTAAGAAAAAATTTCATTTCAAAAATTTATATAACTTTTTCAAATAATTTGAAGCGTACTAGAATACCACTACGTAGCGTGCAATTATATCATAATTCAGGAAAAAATCTAAAACTAGCGAAGCATAACAAAAAATTACACAAAAATTGTGTTTGAAAATGTAATGCTAAGGTCGCCACGTACCGTTCTATGTCGCCATTTACCGTGCACACTAGTGCACCATTCACCGTGCGTATAGTTTTCGTCATGATTTAATTTCGTATCTTGAAGAAACGTTGTTGATGGAGCAACTATGTTGCTAGTAGTGTGCGCACTCATTTTTAAAAATATTGAAATCTTCATTTACAATAAAAAAATAATAAGTTTAAAAATTGGCTAAATAATTATATTTTCATTAAAATCGTTATAGGAGGTTTGACTTTCTTGTCCAAACCATTCCATATTCACTCAAAAACTATATATGAAGTAGTTTAATTATGACATAACAATAAATCTAATATTACCGAATAATTTCATGCATTTTACACTAATGCACGGTAATAGGAACCATATATGTGAAAAAGGGTCCATTCACCGTGCATTTGGGTTTCGACTGAGTCATAATAAAAAATATCCTAATTTGCATGAAATCTCATTGCTCATACGATGAAATACATCTAACTAATAGTATCCACAGTGAAAACCTATTGAAATTTTGAAAAATTTAACACTCTTACGTTAAAATGGAAAATCTGAATTTTTGGCGTTTTTACTAAGAATGTTGAAAAATCTCGTTATCAAACAGAATTCACATGATTCTGACTACATAAACTAGGTTTTTCAAAATGCTTTGTGACAAAAACTACTCCATTTCATCAGTTTTATCTTATTTTGCAGACGAAAGAATAATTAGTGAAAATTGTATGAATATTCTGTAGGAATTTATATATGTGCACGGTGAATGGAGGCCGCACTGTGACTGGTGACTTAACGGTACACCGCTAAGAAAATTTGAAAAAAACTCTTTCTGTCTCAATTTTTCATAGTTTTATAACAGGCACACTTTACACCAGCCGTAAACTTAAGTTTGCCGAAAAATACACACTAAATATTTATCAAAACATTGTCCAGAACAGGATTAACTGTTTTATACTCAAAAATAGTACTTTTTCGCAAAACTAAGTGGAAATGTAAAATTTTGGTGACATTTTTCGAACGATCAGACAAATTTTGCTAAATTTAAAAATAATATGTGGATTTAGGGCAATTTGCAATTTTATCCGTGTGTTTATACATGGGTCGAACTTTTGCCCCACTGATTCGAACTTTTGCCTCACTATGAGCTAAAAACTGTTTCGAAGCATTTATGCAAAAACTAATACACCTCAAAGCATGCTTATGGTAGGCCTAGAAACGCCCTTACATAAAATATTAAAAAAGATTTTATCTTCAATTGGTTCCATGCAACGAAAGTTTGACCAAAAATTACAATATTCACGTCGATAAACAACGAATAGCCATAACTTTTCCAAATCTCAATCGATTTTTATGATATTTGGAGTGAAAGTCTCTTACTTGAATAGCATTCGAACCACCATGACATTTATAAGTTTTGTTTCGAATTGAGCTAGAAAACTCTTGCCCCACTCGAACTTTTGCCTCAATTTACTGTACTGTATAATTGAATAAATAAAATTAAAAAATAAAAATAATAATCTTATTTGTTTTATAGAAAAGAAAGAATCCCTTTTCAGTGTAATGAAAATTGAGGCAGAAACAGTTTTTTTCAGATTTTCTTAGCGGTGTAATTTTTCATGAAAAATATCATCAATTTTGAATTATACTTCATTAAAACCAATCCCATATCTTTTTTTTCAGATGTTTTAGAAAATTTGCAATTGCTTTGATAAAAAATCTTTGTTTTTCTGATGCTTCGATTGAAATATGGGTTTTCAAAGAAAAGGCTTATATGGTTATTTTCCACAAAATTGGCCATAACTCAAAAACGAAAAAAAGTACATATCAAATATTTCACCTTATGAAATTACCTTCTCAAAAATATATTTTTGAAAATTTTCCACTAATTGGAACATAGTTTTTATGGTTTTTCCTTACGAATTTTCTCAACGGTGGAAAATTTTGTGGAAAACTATTTCCTGTTAATATATTTTTTTATTCCTGAGAAAATTTGCTTTCATTTTCATGAAAAAAAAAAATGTTTCTACTATGCTCTTTTCTTGAGTTATGATTTTTCAAAGAAAAGGCTCAAAATGGCACATTTGCACATATTTTACAAAATTGGCCATAACTCAAAAACGGAGTAAAGTACATTTCAAAAATTTCAGCGATTATTAGCTTATGAAATTATCTTCTCAAAAATATTTTTTGGAAAAGTTTTCCACGACTTTAAGCATAGTTTTTCCGGCTTTTCTTTACGAATTTTCTCAACGGTGGAAAATTTTGTGGAAAACTTTTTCCAGTTAATTTTTTTTTTTTTATTCCTGAGAAAATTTACTTTCATTATCATAAAAACTTCGTTTCTATGATGCTTCTTTCTTGAGTTATGATTTTTCAAAGTAAGTAGTGTCAGAGGAAAACAAAAAGAAAACCAACTGAGTTTTCCGGGAAAACAGGCGACACTGAATTTTTCTCAATTTTTTTTATTGATATATTGATGAGCCCTGCCTGTGGAAAAAGTTTTATGAAAATCTGAGACCCTTCGGCCCACTTTGTACGGAAATAAAAAAAAATCCCCTTCTGTCAGATGCATAGATGAAAATTGAACATAATTTTAGCTGTAGCAACTGTGTAGTTTACGTTTTTCTTATTACTTTTTCATGTATTTCATTGACGTACTTCATGTCGCTAATTATACAATGCGACGTATTATAAAAGCTGTTTCTTAATTACAGGGAAGTCTGCTATAATTACATTTTGGCTACGTAATAGTCTGAATACTGCATGTTATGAAGAGCAAAACATTCACTGAATATCACTTAAAATGGAATCGATAAGAGAGTTTTGGTATGATTTTATCACACACCGGTTTGTTGAGGGAGTTTTGGCAACAGTGCCAAGAGTGAAAAGTAGTTGTTTTGAGTGTCGCGAAATATATGCAATTAATTCGAAAAATGAAATTGAAAATTAAAGAACTTATTTGTGTTCGATATTAAATTGTGTAAACTAGAGGAATACAGTGAAATTGTGGCTTAAACAATTAGTTAAAAGTGATTCTAGCCGATTGAAAATTTGATGATATGTTTGGTGGTGGAGTGCTTATCGGTGAAATATAGTGGTATCGATGTGTTAGTGACAACCGCTGAATTCATTCTGAGGCATGCGATGATTTCTCTTACTACTCAGAGTTGTGAACGCGCTCCGTATTATTTACGTTCGCTTCGTGCATAATTAGAGTACAACCTTGAGCACTATCAATTGAAGAGATTTGTGACGATTGGGAAAAACAAGAACCTTTTGTGTCGTCGGTGTGCGTTTGGTTTCGTTCGCTTGTCGCGTCTCGATTGCCCACCATTGCAAGATGGTGGCTTGTTCGGTCAGTGAGTTATGGTGATTGGAAGAAATGAAACCCTTTCGCGTCGTCGGTGTGAAACCAAACTCGTTGTTTTTTCGCGTCTCGGTTGCACACCAGAGGGAGATGGTGGCTTAGTCAGTGATGTGTGGCGATTAAAAAACCGAAAACCATTCGCATCGTCGGTATGCGTCTGGTTTCGTTCGTTTTACGCATTTCAGTTGAACACCAAAGGTAAATTGGTTTGGAAAGCGGAATTTGGTGAGTTTGTTCCAATCTGTACACAATACCTAAATGTTACCGATATATGTGCCAGAACGTCTACCAAACGAAAATATTATTCGCGTAATGAAAATATTAATGGATTAATTCTGCTTTTCGTAGAATTTTGAGCAGAAAAACCGACTGTGTTATCCTAGGGTGTTTAGCTCGAACGCGCTTCCTTTCGTTTTTCGATTATCTACCACCGGGTTTTTTTTTTTTTTACGCGTAGCGTTATTTTATACAATCCGATGACCCTGGAGGGATCGGTTTTGCTTTTTACTGGCTATTGAGCAAAAATATTACTGCACAATCGACAAGCATTTCGCGAAATACAATTTATACTATAAATAAACTATTGTTTACTCTTTTGATTGCCGGCATTCAAAAGATTAAATTGAAAACACTTAAACAACAAATTGTTATGGTCTATCGCCAGCTTTCTAGGCGAATCCTGACAATATACCTTCCCCAACTTCCAACTCCGTAGCACTTATGAGGGTGTCGCTGAGTCGGTGGCCTCTCATTAAGTAAGTGCTACATCAACATTTCCTTCCCCTATCCCAAGTTACGGTAAAGATGGGCGTGGCCGGGAATAGTGATATTCATGCTTTTAATATTCTTGTTTATGATTTGAACAGGGTATACTCCCCTGCCTTGTTCCTGAAAGTAGTCAGGATGAGATATTTAAAAAGAAACATGAATGTTGCTAGTATCCAATCTACGAAGTATACCGTAACTACGCTAACGCTAACGCTAACGCTAACGCTAACGCTATTTTATCACACACCGGTTTGTTCCGGATATCTGATTCCTCGGGGTAGTGATTTTTTCAATAACGATTCTTTTGCAATCTATCAAACTATCATGATTTAGCTAGAAAATTCGGAAGAAGATCGTTTGAAGAGATTTCGGATGATTTGGTCTTAGGCCAGCATGCTACGAATATCAGGTATCCAGAGAGAAGAGGCCTCTTTGTCGATGACTTTAAAAGCTAGCTTGCGAGTATCAAGCTGTGGTTGCAGATTTTTTTCGGTTACATTTTGGTTACGGCTACGGTTACTGTTACTACATTCTGGTATAACAACCAAGAAAGGGTAGAAAAATTCTCTAAAAATTATATTTCACCAAATTTTTCACAGAAATCTCACAAGTAAATTTTTACCATATTTTTTAGTTTCAAAAACAAGAAACAATTTGTGATTGACTCTGAAAAAGTAACGTAATTTCGTCAAAAGACGACTGAGAAACATTATTTTGGAATTAAAATTTTGATCGAATTGCCATCAGGCACGTAAGGATTAATCATGATCAGATCTCATAATTTTGAAACTCGTTTCAAAGACACGTAATTCAAACAAATAAGTGTTTTCGTAGTTTAAAGTGAAAGAAAATTTAAGCGTATTCTAAAATTACTATTTCTGCCCAAACATATCCACTAAATTTCCACAAAAAATCATGCTACAAAAATACATGTCCGTACTTCGAACATTGTTTTGCAGGCATACCAAATGGGAATATCCCTAAATTCGTAGGATTTCGGTAATAAAAAAAAGTTTTGAGTGTAACCCAAAATTAATATTTCTGATCAGCTCGTACAATCTATAAGCTCATCTTCTTCTTCTTTTCTGGCGTTGCGTCCCCACTGGGACAGAGCCAGCTTCTCAGCTTAGTGTTCTTATGAGCACTTCCACAGTTATTAACTGAGAGCTTTCTTTGCCGATTGACCATTTTTGCATGTGTATATCGTGTGGCAGGTACGAAGATACTCTATGCCCAGGGAATTCGAGAAAATTTCCAACCCGAAAAGATCCTCGACCGGTGGGATTCGAACCCACGACCCTCAGCTTGGTCTTGCTGAATAGCTGCGCATTAACCGCTACGGCTATTTGGACCCCTCTATAAGCTCATACAAATTATAAAAAAACTTTTTTTAGCTTTACGTTTCATATATATGAAAAACTTAAACTTGAACTTATTTATTGAAAATTAATTGTGTGTCTAATCTTCACTCCTATAATTAATATAAAAAACTACGTTTCATTGCTTTAAATTTTGGCTCATAAACAATCAGTTAAGAAAAAAGGATTTGCAATCATTAAAAGTTAATAATTTCCAGTAATATAAATTTTGAGTGTTATCAAACATTAATATTCCTGCTCACACATGTTCTTTGTACTCTAAAAAATGTCTCATTGAACAACATTTCAGAAGGAGTTTTTCAAATAGGGCGTTCATATTGTAAGATAAAACTGATCTAGATCAGTTACAAGTTACTAGATCAAAACCAAAATATAGTGCAACTTATTCCAAAATACCGTCGGACGGGGCTACTTTTGATTCCAGGGGCTACTTTGGACACTCACCTTTTCTATTTATTAGCAGCGTAAATATTAATCTGAGCCATTTTGTGGGTTCAGCACTTTTATCAACCAATGTATGCTCTACCACTAGGCATGATTATTTTTTGGAACAACATCAACAATAACAGGATAAACAAGAAAACATTAAAAAAAAACGAATAAATATTCACAAAGTATAAAACATTGGCCATGCTAACATTGTTTGAATTTTACCCATGTCATGGAAACTTATAGGGAGCATCACAAAACTATCGAATCATCATGTTTCATGAAAATCTTGTGATTTGTTTTGCCTAAAATTGTTGTTTTATTAAAATAACTGATCAAAGGTCTTATTTTTACGACTTTTATTTAATTATAATGTTATGGTTTGTATATTTCACAACATAAAAAAAATAAATGTTTGTAAAAGTGAATAGACATAAAACACACATATTTCAATACGTACCAATGACAAGTTCACAACCTAATCTCAAAAATAATATTTTCCGTCATATTTTACATGAATTTGCAGTACTAAACGATTGCATCCTTCAAATGCTTAAAATAAACTGCTCTTAAGCCAGCTCTAAACTGCTAAGAAACTAAAAGCATATTACAAAAGCAAACTTACTTCTTTACGATCTTGCAAAACTTTACTTCATAGATTGCGTTTTTAATGAAAATTATTTACTGGTATTAAATTAGTTACTGGTATTAATGTGATCCATATCGTTCATATAACAGTAAGAATAGAAAAAAAAAACAGTTTTTGTAAAAAACGCATTAATCATCGCAGTACATAGTAGTACATCGTTCGTTTATGTCAACTTAAAAATCAAGCATTCGTAATTAATAGTTCCTTCTAAGAGGAAGTTGCAAGTTTAAGTTTCATACTGCAAACTGAGAATAGTGAATGGCATGTTTCGTTGAAATTAGTAATATATATGTGCAATTGTTTCTAGCTTTGCAATTTTCTGAATTATGTTTATCAATGGGAAACGTTCAAAAACATCACAGTGGAGATAATCTATAGAATCAGTTTGAAAGTTATAAGGAAAAATCATTTCATTATGAAATTGTGAAAATGTCCAAAGTAGTCCCTTTTTTGTCTTGAAGGACACACTTTTTTCGCTATTCTAGCATTTTTGTTATTCCGTGATGGATTTGCCTCATATTTTGCACATTGGTTACGTACATATACAACTTAAATATAGGCAAGAATTATCAATATCTATCAATAATTCTAATAGTTACAAATCCTCAAAGTTAATGAATGTGGAAATAATGTCAAAAGAAGCCCCGTTTGACGGTACGTTGTAGAAGATTCCATTCCGCTAGCACGTATATCCAGAATACAAGAGGTTTAGTTGTGAAAATCAGCAATCTGCCCAAATTTGCCTCGTTAGGGATGTCCGAAATATTTTTTTTCCTCTTTTGCCTCTTCATTCCAAAAGAAATGTGAAGTTTTAATTTCTCTTGAGGGAATTGGAACACCCAATAACAGTTTTTTTAAGCCATACAAAACTGGAGGATATGGACATGAGACAAGTAAAAAAAATCAAAAATCGGTGAAGTCATTACTGAGATTGTAATCCATTAGATGGGGCTCCGCGTAACTTGTTTGATTCCGAGGTTCCTAGTGGTAGGTAACCATGATAAAATTGAGTTGAATAATTCATCACTCAATTAATCATTACTTCTTTTCAGATAATGCCAATATTTTTGATCTTTGGACGGTCGTAGTAAGAAAATTGAATAATAAAGCTCATCGAACTTGTTTAGGAATGTTCTGGAAACCTTCAGATTTTGATGAATATTTTGTCAACTGCCTGTGGTTGTGAGTATTCAATTACGTTATGGTTTTAAGGAAGATCTGTCATTTGGTTTGGAAGCTTTTTCAGAGTTTCGGATTTCAAAGTAAAATACTTTAAAAAATCAGTGGGGGTTATGTACAAGACACGACCGCATGACATTAACTACGCCATGTGATTTGCTGCATTTGAATTGTCATAATTGTGACCTTCCTTCAGATATAATTCAGAATGTAATGGTTTGTGAATTGAAGAACAGTGAGAAGTACTCCGTTTGCAGAAATGCCCCAGCCACCGTAAATTTCAATTTGCCGTATTGTCAATTCTTCTTCTTCTTCTTCTTCTTGGCAATACGTCCTCACTGGGACAGAACCCGCTTTTCAGCTTAGTGTTCAATGAGCACTTCCAATATTATTAACTGAGAGCTTTCATTGTCACAGTTGCCATTTTCGCATTCGTGTATCGTATGGCAGATACGATGATACTCTATGCCCAAGGAAGTCAAGGAAATTTCCATTATGAAAAAATCCTGGACCAACCGGGAATCGAAACCAGACACCTTCAGCATGGCTTTGATTTGTAGCCGCGGACTCTAACTACTCGACTAAGTAAGGCCACTTATGGGCAATGAAAGTAGCCCCTACATTTGTTTGATTCTATCAGATTTTCACTATTGTTCGGCCAGCTGTCAGATCCAAGTCAAATATTTGACACCGTGTACTACTTACTTAACTGTGAAAGTTCTAATACAACACAAATCTGCGATAAATGTTCTGCCACAGTTGGGCCATAACGCCAAAAAGAAGAAAAGGTTTCCCAATGTTTACTATCTGCAACTATACACGTGCGGCTTCAAGGGAGTGCACCCTCGAAGAAAACCGGTTTCTCCATTGGGAGCGAAAATCGATTTTCCATTAACCAGTTCGCCTTTCTGAGTGGCGCAAGACTTGAACACTACATACATATACGAACCGGGTTAGTTACCTGTACCTGATAGAGTGAAAAGCGAAATATGTGTTCGTTTGAAAGAGACTTTCCGTTGGTGCAGCAAGACTTGGATGTGTCTCAAGGGTCAGAGGACCAGTAGAAAAAAAATGCTAATAACGTACAATTTCCTATCTATTGATAAAAACATGTGCACTTTTCTCTTGTAGGTTGAATCTGCTGTTTGGTATGTTGAATAGTGACTGTTTTAAAAACTCATTTGTTTCAAAACCTTCAATTTACTTTAAAAATTCCAACTTCGTTTGTGACGCAAAACTTATACTTCCGTAAAATTTGTTCTAGTTCATGTCTTAACATTTTTTTCTCCACTTAAGCCTTGACAGGTTAGTCAAGTATTATGTTAATCTTGGATGTGACTCAGTAATGTGCAATTTTGTTTTACGTTATGACTCTGCAAACTATTCCAGTATTGTTTGTGTTGAGTTGCCCCAGCACTTCGAAAATAGAATAGAATTAGAATTAGAACTCATTAACCAATTCATTACCAATAATCGAAGAATGATCATACAAGATTTACATAGTTGACTGAATTTAATTCCTCATTGTGAGTTCGACATAAATAACTTAGTTCTAATTCCACGACTTTGAGTTGGCTGAGTGAAAACCTTTGATAGCAGCCTGATTAGGCCGAAACAAATTTGACGTTGCATTTTTGGTCCCTCCCTCTTAACAATTTTCGGGCCTAATTTGGTATTTTGTGAAAGCAATTGAATAACATATTTAACTTTTCAGTCTTCGCGCGGTTTACCACCGTCAGAACAACTACGCTGCTGTTGTGAACGAAGAGCGAGGTTTTTCCACCAGTGTTGTACAAAATACAACAGAGCGACGGCTGAAGTATGTATGTAGGTAGCCACCATCCTAGCTTAAGTCTTGCTCTGCATGCGGTTCCACTTAACAGTACAGTCAATTTTCATTATCAATCTGAATTCAACATACCATTGTATGAAGAGCCAAAATGGGGTGTGGCGGACCCATAAGCAGAGACATTTACGCGAAACCCGCGGGTAATAGAGAATCTCCTTTCAATAATATGATCCAACGGAAAGTATAATGAAATTTGCAATAGCTGTCAAGTTATCCACAGGATGGTTTGTTATAAGAAGGGCGCGTCAAATCCATTGCAACTGTTGGAATAGAAGAACCCATCTACAAGGATGTTACGGTTACTTCAACCCTTGACTCCGGCTGGCACTCCACTCCATTGTCCAGCTGTAACTTCACTGATGCACCCTCCCAATATCACTCATGTTATATTCAATTAAATGGTTGTTTTTTAATAAACTTAAATACAATATAAAATATAAAAAATGAAAGAAATCATACAACAACTCAATGATTTGACCTAGAATCGTTGAATGAAAGATAAACAATTTTAAATACATAATATTGATTGCTTTAACAAGCCTGAAAAAAAATACAATGTCAATGTTTAAACTGCTAAATATTTACGACAGCTTCCTGTAATTATATATTGCTGATATATCCTGAAAAAATACATGAAATTGAAATATCGTTTGCAGGTCCTTTTCGATGAGCAGATGAAATGTATGTATGTATGTACGTAGATGACCACCATCCTTGCTTGAGTCTTGCTCTGCATGCGGTTTCACTGGATAGCAAAGCCAATTTTCATTATTAATTTGTATTCAAAATACCGTTGTATGGAGGGCCGAAAGGGGCGTGGCGGACCCGTAAGCAAAGACACTTACGCGTAACCCACTCCACGCCATCGTCCAACTACAACTTCAATGACGCCCTGATGCACCATCTCACTTCCCAACATGTTATAAATATATATGCAAAGATGTTGAAATTATTCATTTTGATGGATATGATGATTTCAATCTCGCAAAGTACAATCCGGAAATGAAGCGCAGTGATTCAATTAGTATCTCCGATATATTGATTCCATGATACTCCTGGAAGCTGAAGCACTGTAATAGGATAGTAAATCAAACATATATGATCAATTTGCGTCTCCTGAATATAATAAATTAATAAAATGAGACTCTTTGAGTATAAGATTATTAAATAAATAACATCGTACAACAAAAAACATGCAACAACTTGAAGATTGCCCTAATAGTGCTGCAATTAAAAGGATGTTCATTATTATGTGTATGTTTACGACGGTTTCCTGCAGTAGTATGAAATTATATCTAGCTGACATATCCTGAAAAAAACGATGTTTATGAAGGATTATTGCAGCTTGCTTTTGACGGTATTTCTAGAAAAACATGTTGAAATATAGACTTCTATTAAGAGCAAACTTATTTAATAAGAGACATAAATTCTCACGATTATTTATGCTATTCGCTCTTCCTACATTTCTTCACGGTTGGTTCAGCATAATGGACTATGATATAATATTCAATTGAATACAACGAAAATACAAATCATATACAACACAACACGAAGTAAATACAAATCGAACTTAAAATACTTATAAGAGGATGACTACAAACTCGTATTGCGGCCGGAAGAGTAACACGCGCTGATACTTTAATCAAATGTAATGTCTACTTCGCTATTGAAGTGGCGTGAAGAATAACCAAAATATTCAATTCAATTCAATTCATATATGAATCATCAGGAACATATATAGTAAAGTAACCGTAAATCTGCGGAGCTTGTATTCAAATTAATCATCAAAAACTGTATCCAAATGAGATTTCAATGCCCTAGCGGCGGCAAGTGCCTATATTAAATAGTATATTAAGTATATAACAGTATTAAGTATATAACTATATTAAGTATATTATCAACCTGGGAGGGAGAACCAATAGAAAATTTCTGTACGTCACAGTGAGCCGAGATTTTGCTGTCACAAACTGTCACTGTGAGCCCGGATCTTAAGGTAAAGTAGGCCGTCATTGAAATTTGTACGCGTCGTTAATGATTGTTGCTAATTTATCTCACGATTTCGAATCAATGAAAATCAGTTGGTTTTGCACTGACATAGCTGAAAAAGTATCAGTATACTTTATGCATGTTAGCGCATACAGTGATACTTTTTCAAGTCAATATAAACTATCAAGACTGAGTTTTGTCACTTTGAAATGCATGCTGAAAAGTCATCATTGTTGCCAAAACGAATGACGGGCTACTTAGCCTTAAACAATGGACAAACATGATAAAAGTGCCTAATTAGCCAAAGCATATTTTTGCATTTCATCAAGAGTAGCAAAAATCGAATTAGAATCAATTCATGCAAATTCAAAAGTAACGTCACGAGAGCACCGTTTATTCTAATTGAATATAACGTTTTGGAATGAGGTTTTTTTTACTGTTTTCAATAAAACTGAAAATTAAACGTATAGAAAACTGTGGCCCTTTTTCAATATTTGTCAAGAAAGATCAAAGGTACACAACAAATGAAAACCAGCGATTTTTACCAAGCCTGCCTTGATTGTCGTTGGCAAACTGTAGTTATCTTGCAGTTTGGAAATATTTTGTATCAAATTTCGTGTGTAGTATCTGTGCCTCCCTCCCAGTTATCAACCAATAAGCTTCAGGAATACAGTGTAGAATCTTTTGAGAGTGATGAAAGGGAACATGTCGTCATCTGGTGACAGGTTATGGAAGTATAACCGATAGCGTCTCGCACCTCACCATCTGACGTGACAGGTCAAAGTACAAAAACGAAACCAATTGCCTGTCAAAAAAGACCACTTCTCATTGGTCGTTTTGGCAAAGGCCTACTCTCACATCGTTGAGTTAGATTGCAACAGGGCACTTTGTTGCTAGCTCGGCCGTGTTGCTAGTTCATAAATTAAAGATTTTATCAAGAGTTTGAAAATTTTTCATGAAATCTTTTAGTTTCAAATCTATTTATATTCGATGTTAAGTTCAAAGCATGTGCTCCTACAATACCAAGTTAGTAAAAATACCTAATAGAGACATATATAATGGAACTTGTGTCAACTCTCTCTTATATACCGTCGGTTTTTAATTTCAAACTGATTTTTTTTTAAATAAAGCATTCTCTATTGCACTGAATGAATGGAGCGTTCAAGAAATACTAAAATTATGAGCCTTAATATTTGAATTTCTTCACAATATTTCTTTAAAAAGGATACTGGTAACACTGGCTCCAGTATCGTCAAGGTTATCCACTGAAAAACAACGAGGCAGTCTTTCTTGAGCTGTCACGTCCTGTCCTAGCTCACCATCAAGAAAACCAGGGTGTTTTCGCTTCTGAAAATTCCATAGTGATCATGGCATACATGAAACCCAATGAGAATATATACTAAGGTATGGAAGAGGAAGCAATGGCTATGTATTATTAAAGAGAAAAAACGTAAACAAAAATAACTATGTCACTAATTTACACGTCTTCTTATGGGAGCTCGCTTGCTTGTAGTTGTGAAACATTTTGCACCGTACACGCATGTCACGCTCACTAAATGTCTTCTTCCTCACCTCGGTATATATTCTCATTGCATGGAACCGTATCGATGATTGTTATTCACTTATTTTTATTTCAAGTTTGGAAAGAGGGATAGTGATGGTTGATTAAATCGAGGGAATTTTTATTGTATTGTACTGATACAGAGATGGTCATGGAAAAGTGATATCACTATGCAAGCAAAAGCACTGCCAATGAAAATTTAAAGTAACGTCCGGGATTACCTTAGCAACGAAATCGATTCCTTCCCCTGCAATAACACTCTCACATGCACAACTTTTCAAGCTTCTAATGTGCGGTAGAGTTTTTTTCAGGAGCACTTTGGTTCTCACTTATTCCATATATCTTTCGTAGCACTATCGCATAAATAACACTCAAATTTCATAAAGATTTCACTATAGATTTTATCCACTACATTCTTTGAAATCCCCTTTTATACCGTACAACACAATTCCGATAGATATATAGCACCTTCATCGTAAATTCACTGAAAATACACGCAAACTTGACTGCCAAAAAAAATCCCAATCGTCACCGACAAACTCCCACAACAGACAACAGCGCGACGGCTGAAGTGTTAATAAAATCTAATGGTATCCAAAAAAAATTCTCAACAAATCCATTGAGTTTAAATATTTTTTCTCGACATTTCGAATATCGATGGGACAAAAAAAAAAAAAAAATATTTGGATGGATAAGGGGTTTATAGAAACTTTAGGAAACTGATGACAGAACTGAATATTTATCCAAAACGTGCTTAGATCGATTATAGATAACAAATTCTTATGTTTATGCCGCAAAAAATGGTTGATGTTTAATTAAGAAAAATTGAAAAGCTGAATTCCTTAACCTGAAAAGCTCTTGCTACTGAATTCTCTTCGCTGCCGTTATACCGTTACATAAGCCCTGATAGTGTTCTCTATCTGCTTTTACGACTCTAACTAGACAAAATCGATTCGTCCTGCTCACCGTCAAGTTCAAAGGTCCTCTACAGTGTAGAGTCTACACAACGACGCAAGCGACAACCCACCCCTATTGCTACTTTAGTATAAATGGTAAATGATGATAAGCACCGGTTTGTTCTTCTTCTCAAATCATTTGCGTTTAAATTTAATTAGCATTTGCCGCTTACTTACTCTAGAAGAGAGGCACCTTAACGCCCGAGGGAAAGAAAACGGAAACAGTTTGAGGTTGAAATGGGCGGTGTAATTATCGGTTAGGTGCGCTCCTACCTACTGATGGTGTTCAACCGGAACGAACGGTTTGAGTTCTACGGCGTGATGGGCCGGATGTGAAAAACCAGCTCCCGCACCCTCTGGCGTCCAATACCGTGAGCTGAGTGTGATTGTGGGGGAGCACAGTGGGACCGCCCATAGGACAAATAATAAAATCGAATAATCAAGGCATCTTCAGCAAAGTGTTGGTTAGGAACATATTTTTGTGACAGACAGTCACTACGAGATGCCTTTTAGTGCAAAGAAAATTTATTCCGAAGTTTGCATCGAGGAAATCTTGATAGCTTATGAGATATAGCCGTACTAAAGGACAATCAACTATGAAATTGAAAAAGATGCAACTATAAATTTCGAACTATTCTTTCAAAACCCAAGAAGAAATTTTGCAAGTATGGGTGTGTACTTAAAAGAATTGCAGTCAGAATTTTGTTCCCATTTTGTGTATTGCACTGTGTTATGATCACTTCGTTGGGGGCCTTCCTTAGCCGAGTGGTTGGAGTCCACGACAACAAAGTGAAGCCATGCTGAAGTTGTCTGGGTTTGATTTCCGGTCGGTTCAGGATCTTTTCGTAATGGAAATTTGCTTTACTTCCCTGGGCAAAGAGTATTATCATACTTGCCACACGATATACGAATGCAAAAATGGTAGCTTTGGCAAAGAAAGCTCTCAGTTAATAACTGTGGAAGTGCTCATTGAATACTGCTGAGAAGTAGGTTTTGTCCCAGTGAGGACGTAATGCCATAGAGAAGAGAAAATGGCCACTTCGATAGACAAATTGAACCAATGTGTGTTATGGGTGGGGGTGACATGGTTCCCGACTGACGATGATCGATGATGTAATGAGCACTTTTTTTCATGCCTTTGATTCGGTTCCATTTTTACCGTAGGGACCGGTTTCCTTTTGGCTTCTGCTTTGATGGATGTTTTCTTTTAATTTCATCGGGCGGCCATCAGAAGGGGTCTATTATGGGGCTTTGCCACGAGTCGACGGATTTGGGGTTGTGATGAACAACAAATGCTGGCTAACAGGCTTGTGGGATTGCGATATGTTTGTTTCGAGGATATGGCCGATTGACTTGACAGGTTGGGGTTTGGATCGAATTTCCATTAATTAAATGTCAATAAAATCGAACCGGGAGGTGCGACTTGGCCGGATTGCACTTAGGCAGAGAATCTTGTTCCAGGAAAAAAAGGATATCGGTGAAATCAATCCACAACGCTTGTTGATCGAAAAACAGAATTGCGTTTGCTTTTATTGACCCTTTTACTTCATTTTGGACTTAATTGACAGCCCGTAGCTGCTATTCCAACATTGTGAGTGACAAAGGAATGTCAGGCCTCCATCAGTAAACTTTTTTAAAAGGTCATTTTGAACAGAACGATGGTCACATAAATGAAAATTCAATTTTTTGCCAATGAACAGATTCTGACATGGACATTCGACCACTCATCGAATTTTACGTGTAACAAATTTGATTCTTTTCAACAAATCTGAAGGCTATTCTACTGGTCTTGTTCTTCAAGACATAAAATAAGCATTCCACAGTGTTTGGTATGAAGGCTTGATTTTAAAACTAAAAACTTTAATTTTCCAACATACAATGTTAGAATAATCCAAAGTTATCTGTCAAATCGTACGCTTTAGGTTAATTATCAGAAATCCAAGTCTGGAAGACTTCCAGTGAGAGCTGGTGTTCCTCAAGGCAGCATTTTGGGACCAATATTATACAATATTTTCACATCTGACTTACCTGAATTACCTCAGGGATGTCAACAATCTTTGTTTGCGGATGACACAGGCCTCTTCGCCAAAGGACGAAGCCTGCGTGTTATCTGTAGTAGATTGCATAAAATTATGAAAATGATTCTGAAGAGTCCTCCCTGGAATAGTCCTAATGACATTAGTAATGAGTTACATAGAACATCCATGAGAAAGGCCTATTTCGTCTGTCATGTCGATAATAGGCCGACGAAATTAGTCTGTCGGTCAAGCTAAACAAAATATTAGAATCTAAAGGCATTTGCTCGTCTTACCTTGAACAAAAATTCTACAAACAAAGAACTATCAAACTAGCAAAAAATGGTGTCTTTCCCAAATTGATAGTTAATCGATGAATTGGATAAATATTTTTTTTCTTCTGTGTCTATTTCAATATTTCACGATCACTCATTCGTTGTTAAAACAAATAATTATCGCTGTTCTTTAATCAAAAACTCAAAATATCATCTTTGAATTTGAAAAATAAAACTAACAATTCTAAATCTGAATCTGCCTCTTGTAAATACTAAACTATCACAAATGGGTTGACTTTCAGCCATCTTATAACGCTTGTGGAAGAATCACTCGGAATGCGACTTACTTACTTGGAAGACTGGCGGCCACATCACGAACACTCTAATATTACGATCATAGCATACGCATACAGTACCGTCTCAGCTGTCAGCCAGTAACGCATGCAAGGGGAAAGGTATTCAACCTAGGGTGTCCCATTTTTCTCCGATCATCTCAGATTTTGCCTCCCCCTGACTTACCAGTTTCCATTCGATATTCAAAGACATCCCGCAAAATTTCAGTTCAATTACACTGTTTGACAAAAAAAGTCGATCTGAATGCACAGAGACCGGACACCCCGGGCTTGAAAGTATAAAAAATAAACAAAAATAATGGCGTTTTCAGAATATTCGTGTCTGCCCCAGGTCATTTTTAATATATACTTGAACTTTTTGCATTTTTTATTTAAAAATCTAATCTAATCAATAAACCGACACAGTGTTTTATATTCAGGACAGCGGAATTCATGTGCCATATAATGTTTTTAACTTTAAATACAATATGTGTTGGCAGAGCCAAACCAGCAGCAGGAAGTGAGAAACCAAGAGGGTCCCACCACTTTCCTACTGTTACTTACCAATACCTTTTCCGTGTCCTCTAGGATCTTCCGGGTGACTCTGCTCGGACTTCACGGTTCGGACGTTGCTATAGAAAATAAGCCAAAAAGTAAACTTCGAATAAATGGCCTTCCGCCTTCTTTATTCAAGTTCACAAGCCGGGTTGCCGACCGAAAACTAGTTGACCTGAACTGGTCAAGTGACCGAACTACCCTACTCTGCTACATTCTACTCTAGCGATGTCTAACCTAACTGCTGACACTGTTGCTGTTTTTGTTCTTGCTATTTCATATGATTTTATTTACATCCATCTGTCATCTCTTGTGGAGGGCCGGCTATCAAATGTATACGCCCTCCTGTACTTTTACTGTTTACGGCTAACGTTACCTAATGATAAATTACACTCTGAAAATAATCTACACTAACTAGTTTAAAAGTCACACTAAATGACGTTTCGCCTGGTTGACCCCAGGTCTCGTTTAAGCGTCGGTTAATCGTGTCTAGTATAAGTTGAATATATAGGGGGCAATGTATAACTTAGATATATTGAGAGTTAAATTTAACAGATTTCCGCCTTCTAGAATGTTTACAACATATCTAAAGTTGAAATTGATAAAAAGTTTCCTGTGAACGACCACTAAACGGACGGACATATTTATTTATTTCGAAGAATCTCCGTATCACCATGTTGAAACAGTAAATTCGCATATTTTAATTATAATCACTAAAAATGTTCCGGTCAAGGTTCTTCGGGATCTTTTTCCAGCTTCCTCATCGCTCTTCTGCCGCTCTGCATGTTGCACAATTGCCTTGGAATCTTACCCGGAACAGCTGCAACATTGATTCCTTGTTGTTCATCATTCCGGATGTGTCTAGAACAGAAAATAATCCATTGAAATCAAACAAATATGCTGGAATTTGTTCAGCCAAAACTCCTCTTACAAGTCGATGGCTTTAGGGCAATAATTATGAAAAAAAAAAACTTACCTCCTATTTTCCCATGTCTTCCAGAAATAAATGATGCTTCAAGTCCAACTTTTTGCGCGAGGCACACACGTATTTTAGTCGCAAATAACTAAAATTTTACCACGACAAAATCGACATCTACAACGTGAAAAAAACAATGATGGTGGGTAGCGGCGGGAGTTATACATTGGTCAAATTTGGCGCGTGCAAAACTTGCGTAGTTTAAATTACTATGTGCAGAATGTATATCATCAAAACTAGACTACGTGTGAACTAGAAGAATGACAAAAATGATTAACATTTAAACTATCTACGATTTAATCGGATTCTGAGTGTACATATTTCAACAATATGAAGAGTTGTAATAAGATTTGCAGGGAGCTCTCCGCCATTTTTTTTTTGTACCCTCCCCATTTTAAAGTATCGCAAATGATAGAATATATGACATACAGAGGGTAGTCAAAATCACAAACACACAGGGACAGGCAAAAATTGGGCCAACTTTGGAATGCTGTAACTTTGACAAAGATTGACCGATTTCAATTCTTTAAAAAGTAATAGACGGGTCAACTAATCTAATTTTGAGGAGCATCCATGGAGATTAACTATGACCACCGGTGATAATCCGGATTTCCGGAAGCATGTCTTATGCAGTAAAATTATGACGTGTTTTTAGCAAAGGTCTCGGCTAAAAAATCAAAATTTTACTACACATGAAGATAGAAGATCAAATTCTGAAGCGATTGGTGCGCCAAGTATTAAGATCGGTCCAGAAACAACCAAGATATGGTCATTTACCCGGAATCGGTGCCGGTAGTGGATCCGAATTGGGATCAAACAATTTATTCACTCAAAATATGTCGCGCAATATTGTTTTCTCCCTAGCTTATCATAAAATACCCTATCATAAATTGAAAATGACTCTTGTACAGATTTGGCCATTCATGGCGCCGCCAAGTGCCCCGGAGGAACCTTGCATAGGGGACATTTCGATTTTGACACCAAAGCATATCATGCGACGACTCATTCTTCATATCTTGTCGTAAATAGGGCAACTGTACACTCAAATTGGATAGTTGACTACAGTGACTACTTCCGGGACCACCGGATGTCCCCGAGGGAACCTGTAATTAGGAACAAATGAAATTTAACTCCAATACATATCGTGCGACGGTTCATTTTTCATGTCTTGTGCTAAATAGGGCAATTGTAGACCTAAAATGGATAATTGACTACAGTGGCCACTTTTGGGACCACTGGAATTTCCCGGAGGAACCTGTCATTGGGGACATTTCTGTTTTTAAAACCAAAACATATCATGCGACGGCTCTTTCTTCATGCCTTGTCGTAGATACAGTAACTGTAGACTCAAAATGGGGTCCCCTAGGGAACCTATGATTGGGGACAATTGGAATTGAGCTCCAATACTCATCGTGCATTTTGGTGCTTGAGACAAGAACGTGTTTCGCAGAGTCGCAGAGTTACAGAAAGGTATTGAAATCATTCTTTTTGTTTTACTAAAAATCGTTACTTCAATTTTATCTTTATTCTTTGTTCTATACTTCCTTGAACCACTATGAACATTGATTGCACCACCAATAATGAATGTGACTTATCACGCATTTATTTCGGAACATCTAAATTTAGAGATAACCGTAGCGGTAATCGCGCAACTGTTCAGCAAGATTTTGGGTTCGAATTCCACAAAACAATGTTTTTATTGGAATTTTCTCGACTTTCGAGGGCATACAATATCTTCGTGCTTGCAACGCGAAATACAATTGCAGAAATGTTCAATTTGCAAGGAAATCTCTCTATAACACCAAGCTAGAGAAGGAGGTTCTGTCCCAGTTGGTATGGTTTAAAAGGGTTAACATATTATACCTACTTACTTTTCCTATGTATAACAAAACTGCAGGATTTTTTTTCCATCTATTCGATTTAAATAACGTTTTTCCCGAAAAAATCGATTTTCAATTACTGAAAGTCTACATCGTCGAGATTTTCCTACTCCCACCATTTCAATGGCTAAATGGAATCAGATTACAATGTAAACCCGAATCCCGGAGGAACAGCAGAACGCTTCCACTCAATATGCAGCGAAACTTTGAAACGAATATTTCACCATACAAGAGTGCCCCATTCTATCACACGAGAGCAGAAATAAACCTCTGCCACCATTGCATTGTAGCACTTTGTCAAACTGTGTAACACACGCTCCCATTCACACACGTACGGGTTCTCCCCCAACGTAATCATCACGTGCAAACCTTCCAAAGCGTAAGCCCAGTCCAACCAGCGAACACAGGACCAAATTCGAAGAATTCTCCGAATGACGACGACGCAACTCTGTGTTCACCCGGACAGAGAGACGGGTGAAGTGGTTGGCATTTTGGACCGCCTGTCGACTGACTGACGTACCGTAAAACGGGGTGATCCTACAGGATCCTTCCTAAAAAGTTCAAATTTACATATTTCCATTGAAAATATTGAATTCTTTTTTTGTCGTTGGATATTTACCAGTTCATTAATTTGAAGCTCAATCACGTTTAACGCTCTACGAAGCCGAAATTCATCTTTCGGCGGGGTTGGTAGTCCAATGTTACCGCTTCTGCTCGATAACCAGAAGATCCCAGGCCCGTCCTTTTCCTCGTACTTTGTAGTTGCATGCCTTCCTTACGCCTGATACATAGATAGTCTGCTAACCAAACAGCATGCCACTCTGCCATAAATTCACCATACTACATGAACTGGCGTAGACGCAGGGGTATATCCAGACTATTGTGGGAGCCAGTTTAATGCATAATCAATTCCTCCCTCTTCCCCTCATTGATCGGCATTCTGACGTGACAGGCGCTATTGTTGCCTAAAAATAGAAGATCACCAGCGAATCAATGTTCTATTTTTTTTTTTCGTTACGAAGTATAGTTATTTATAGAAGTTGATCCGAAATCTCATTAACAGCTTGTTTTATGGACAGATCGTATTCGTATCTATGCATCATTTAACAAAACTTTGAAGAAAACTTGGAAAAAAAGATCAATGTTACCCCGGCTTACGGTACCTACAACCCGTTTGGAAACTTTGTTACGCTCAAGTTCTGCCCTACACACCCAGCTGGTTCACCCTGTTGCGCACATATGCATCACGTTTCGGGTGAAGCTGTGCCGATTCAAGCGTTTTTTGTCCGGATGGTTCGCTCTGTTCGAGAGTGCAAACGTGGGAAACATAAATAATGGGGAAACCGAGCCAAAGAGGCTTTCTTTTCGCACCCTCGTTCCGGTGTCCCTTTGGTGTTTCCGCCCACCACGAGAAGTCGACGACGGTGGCATCAATGGGCGGAAGATTTGGCTGTCGTCGCCTGTTGATGTTCCATTCCAACAGGTGTTATTTCATGCTTCTGGTGGGTCACGATGAAAACGCCGTAGAGAAAGAAAGGATTATCATTGAAGAGGAAGTTTTTTGTGCGTTTTGACAGCCGACTTGTTCAAGTTATGTTTTTTTTTGATTCCTCTATTAGTATCTTCTCAAATATTACATTCTGTTTTCATGTGTAGGTATTTTGTATTAAGCTACACTATTATGCTTAATAGGTTAAACTTAATAAAGCTTTTGTTAACATGTTGTTCACAACATATCACATACAGAGAAAAGTTTAGGCTGTTCTATAGATTGTATAAAACTATGGTTAACGTGGTATTTATAAGCAGGTGAAATCAACTTACCTGAAAAAAATCTGAACTGCTAGGGCAAATGAAATGTAATATGTTGTTAACAAAATATTAATAAAATCTTAAATTTGTTTTACCAAATTAGGATGATAGTGTTGTCTAATAACACAGAACACCTAGATATAAGAAATGAATGTAATGTTTGGAATGATACTAATGAAGGAATTTAAAAAAATGGTTAACGTGGTCGGCGAATGAAGCGTCGCTGAATTCCGCTACAACAAGTATTACATCAAAAGGAAGCTACAGAATCATTTTTGAAATTTTATTTTGAATCCTTTGCAAAGCTTTCTTTCAAATGGACTAGAACAGCTAGTCCATGTTGGTACAATACACAACATGGTGGGCCAGAAAAGTTGTTTGAAGATCAAAATGAATACCCTCAATTTGAATTTTGAAAGTTAAAATTTTTAGCATGAGCCCTTGGTACTTAATTTCATCTGACCAATATATTGGAATCCTTCTCATCATGACAACAGGTATACTTAAAGGTTTAAGATATAAAGTTTTTGGTTTATGTGAAAATATTTCAGGTTGAGCTAGCAAGTAGTATCGAAACTTTTTTGCAATCTACTACACGTAGATGACACCGCTGAGCCGTCATCACCATAGTAGCATGTCCGAAAGAACTTGAAACTATTGAGAACCAGAGCTACAGATTCAAAGCCCTGATAAAGGTGTATGGTTGTGAAGGCTATGACCGTGGTCATCATGTAATGAACAAACGAACAATGCTGTATCGTGTCAGCACCGAGGAGGCAGCCCCTGTAGTACGATGTAGGTAGTGCAACCCTGGCTAGGTGGCCTATTGAAGACTCTTCACCAACCAAGATAGGCAAAAGTAGAGCAAACGGATTGATTTTACGGCAACAGACCCGGCAACGAATGGAGGACAACGATTGGAAAGTTGGATCTTGGAACGTGAGAACTTTGAATGAACCCGCGCTTGTTGGGCTCCTGGCTCGTGAACTGTGGAATGTCGGCGTGAACGTGGCAGCTCTCCAGGAAATACGCTGGCCGAGAACCGGAGAACGTGAATTCCGAGCGGTGGACCCCATCACCAACACTTCATTCAAGTACCACATCTACTACAGCGGTGGCGACAGAGCAGAATGTGGAGTTGGCTTCATAGTGATTGGGAAGCAGATGAAGCGAATTATTCGGTGGAAACCGATAAGCGACCGAACCTGTGTGTTAAGAATGAAGGTCTAGTTCTTCAAATGCGCCAACGAAATATTAGCCCGACGACATTGAGGGTGAATTCTATGAGAGCCTGGATAAGGCCCACGGAAAGTGCCCAAAACAAGACGTCAAGATAGTCATCGGTGACGCAAATGCGCAGATTGGGAAAGAAGATTTCTTCCAACTCGTCATTGGAACGGAAAGCCTTCATTCCGATACCAATAATAATGGCCTGCGGCTAGTAACCTTCTCTGCTGCTAGAGGGATGGCAATCAGCAGTACCTACTTCGCACGAAAGAATATCTACAAACACACCTGGCGACACCCGAGTGGCGTTGTCTGCTCCCAAATAGACCACGTGCTGGTTGATGGGCGACATTTCTCAGATGTCAATGATGTCAGGGCCTTCCGAGGCCCTAATATCGACTCGGATCATTATCTCGTTGTAGCTAGAATTCGGACGCGGTTATCCAGCGTCACGAGTTCCGCAACAAACAGAACGCTGCGCTTCAATGTACTACGCTTGTCGACTGATGGGGTAGCTGCACAGTACCGTCAGCAACTAGACGAGCAGTTGGAACAGAACAGAGAACGGTACAGGGCAGAGTTGCTCAGATCAGCTGATGGCTGTTGCTTTAAAACTATCAATATCACTTGCGAGCTATCAATATCACTTTAATTTGACAACCAACAGTAGTGATGTGACATCGCACTCTAGATCATAATCAGTGCAGAATGAGTGATCACGTGGTAATTATCCATGCTATTGATGTTTTTCTGTGACCAACATTAGTTTAAATCTATCTGCAACACTGTCCAAAATATCGTTCTGATAAATTGCCATTTTATTTGCTTAATTCAAGGCTAAACTTAACCCATCAGTGATATCCATAGTTCATCACCATTAATGCACAATGCAATTAGGAAATGAGCTTTGGCAGATAATGTCTGTACAAGGTTTTCCGGCGAAACTAATAAGGCTGATACGTGCTACGCTGGATGGTTCGAAATCAAGTGTTCGGATCGCAGACGAGGTGTCAACCTCGTTAGTGACGTTAGACGGGTTGAAGCAGCACTTTCGAATTTACTGTTCAACATTGCCCTCGAGGGTGCTATTAGGAGATCTGGCGTGCAGAGAAATGGCACTATTATCACAAGGTCGCACATGCTCCTTGGCTTTGCGGACGATATAGACCTAAATGGAATCGAACACAGGTCAGTGGAAGAGGCCTTCGTGCCTCTGAAGTGCGAGACAGCGAGGATAGGCCTGACCATTGATTCTACCAAAATGAAGTACAGGGGGTTGTCAAAATAACTGGGACAGGCAAACATTGGGCCAACTTTGGAAGGCTGTAACTTTGACAAAAATTTACCGATTTCAATTCTTTAAAAAGTAATGGACGGATAAACTTATCTTGTTTTGAGGTGCATCCATGGAGATGAACTATGACCACCGGATACCGGTGATAATCCGGATTTCCGGAAGCATGTCTTATGCAGTAAAATTATGACGTGATTTTAGCAAAGATCTCGATTAAAAAAACAAAATTTTACTGCACATGTAGATAGAAGATCAAATTCTGAAGCGATTGGTGCGCCAAATATTAAGATTGATCCAGAAGCAACCAAGATATGGCCATTTCCCCGGAATCGGTGCCGGTAGTGGATCCGAATTGGGCTCAAACAATTTATTCACTGAAAAAATGTCGCGCAATATTGTTTTCTCCCTAGCTTATCATAAAATACCCTAGTATAAGTTGAAAATGAGTCTTGTACAGATTTGGCCACACATGGCGCCGTCAAGTGCCCCGGGGGAACCTTGCATAGGGGACATTTCGATTTTGACACCAAAACATATTATGCGACGGTTAATTTTTCATGTCTCGTGCTAAATAGGGCTATTTTAGACCTAAAATGGATATTTGACTACAGTGGCCACTTTTGGGACCACCGGAATTTCCCGAAGGAACCTGTCATCAGGGACATTTCTGTTTTTACACCAAAACATATCATGTGACGGCTCTTTCTTCATGCCTTGTCGTAAATAAAGTAGCTGTAGACTCAAAGTGGGAATTTAATTGAAGTGACCACTTTTGGGGCCACCTGGTGTCGTAGGGAACCTTTGATTGGGAACAATTGGAATTAAGCGCCAATACTCATGGCTCATTCTCCATGTCTAGTCATAAATAGGTCAACTTTAGAGCGAAAATGGATATTTAACTAGAATGGCCGCTTTGGGGACCACCTGTAGTTCCCTAAGGAACCTATCATTGGGGACATTTCTGTTTTTACACCAAAATATATCATGCGACGGCTCATTCTTCATGTCTTGTAGTGCACAGAGTAACGGTAGACTCAATTTAACTTAAAATTAAAAATTCAACTATTGTAGCCACTTTTGAGACCATCGGATGTTCCCGAGCGAACCTGTAATTGGAGAAAATTGGAATTGAACTCCAATGAATATTTTAAAATGGCTCATTCTTCATGAATAGGTTAACTATAGACTGAAAATTGATATTTGAGTAGAGTGGCCACTTTTAAGATCATCGGATGTCCCCGAGGGAAAAAAAGTGGCCACTACAATCAAATTCCCACTTTGAGTCTACAGTTACTATATTTACGACATGGCATGAAGAAAGAGCCGTCACATGATATGTTTTGGTGTAAAAACAGAAATTTCCCCAATGACAGGTTCCTCCGGGAAATTCCGGTGGTCCCAAAAGTGGCCACTGCAGTCAAATATCCATTTTAGGTCTACAATAGCCCTTTTTAGCACGAGACATAGAAAATGAACCGTCGCATGATATGTTTAGGTGTCAAAATCGAAATGTCCCCTATGCAAGGTTCCCCCGGGGCACTTGACGGCGCCATGAGTGGCCAAATCTGTACAAGACTCATTTTTAACTCATAATAGGGTATTTTATGATAAGCTAGGAAACTCTTTCAACTGATTTTAATTCTGAAATTATTGATAAGCAAAATTTTAAAGAATTCGAACAGGTCTGGGTAAAGTCACACATAGTAGGTGAACACACACTTGTTTGCCTCAGTGTATTTTCCACCTGCACATAAAGGCACGTATGAAAATTTCCTACAATGTGCCGAACAAATTTTATCACAACTCCCCCCAGAGGTTAAAGTTCACATCTATGGTGATTTTAACCAACGCAAAGCTGATTTCATTCGGGACTCTGAAAATGAATGTATTTTACTCCCAGTCATCGGGGAAAATGAAACATTGCAGTTTATTTTCGATAAAACCGCAAATTTAGGACTAAATCAAATTAATCATATTAAAAACAGACAAAACTGTTATTTGGATTTCTTATTGACAAACATTAACGAAGATTTCTGTGTAACTGAGTCATTGAATCCATTATGGAAAAATGAAGCGTTTCACACAGCAATCGAATATTCCCTATTCATCCATAAGAATGCAAGACCCAACGACTATGAATACGAGGAAGCCTTTGAATACAAATCAGCAGACTATGAAAAAATTAAATGTAGATTAAATAGTGTTAATTGGCAAGAAATAATCAGAAATGAAGGAAATATTGAAATTGCTGCATACATATTTAATGAAATTGTACTAAAAACCATAAAACAAGAAATTCCTTCCAAAAAAATACGGCGAAACCTCAGTACAAAAAATCCAATATGGCATAACAACCACATACAAAATCTGAAAAATCGGAAGCAAAAGGCACACAACATTTATAAGAAACACCAGAAAGATGAAAACTTAGCAAAATATTTGGACATTTGCAATCAATTGAATCTTGCCATCAGTGATGCAATTGAAGAAAACAATTCAAAAACTGAACTTGAAATAAAGTCCTGTCCAAAGAACTTCTTCAATTACGTAAAAAACAAAACTAAAATCTGACAATTTTCCATCCGTTATGCAGCTTGGTGAAAATGTGGGATAAAATTTGCAGTCTATATGCAATTTTTTTTCCAAGAAATTCATACAATATTTTCGGAAGAAGACCGCGATCGCAATTATTTTGCGTTTAACCGGAATTTTCTAGAGATTGGTGTAAATCAAATCCATGTGCGGGAAATTTCAGACGCTCTATTGAATTTGGACGCTTCAAAAGGTCCCGGCCCTGACACGATTCCACCAATATTTATGAAAAATTTAGCAAAAGAACTTACAGCGAAATTGTTTTGGCTTTTTAATAAATCCCTTGAATCCGGAATCTTCCCAAAAATATGGAAAAACTCCTTTTTAGTGCCTATCTTTAAATTTGGACGAAAATCTGACATACGTAATTATCGTGGTATTGCCATTATCTCTTGTATTTCAAAACTTTTCGAGTCAATTGTCAACGAAAAACTATTTCTTCAAGTCAAAAATAGAATTACTGACACACAACATGGCTTCTTTAAAGATCGCTCGACCTCAAAAAATTTACTTCAATTTGTTGACTATTCATTGAATGCAATGGACAATGGAAACCACGTAGAAGCTCTTTATACGGACTTTAGCAAGGCATTTGATCGCATAGACATACCAATGCTACTTTTCAAACTAAAAAAAAATGGAATCGAGCCAAGACTGCTGAAATGGCTTGAATCGTATTTAACTGACCGCCAACAAATAATAAAATTCAAAGGAAACAAACCAAAACCAATTCAAGTCACTTCGGGTGTCCCTCAAGGCTCTCATTTGGGACCTCTTCTTTTTATTATGTATGTAAACGACATTTCCTTCATTTTCAATAAACTCAAAGTGTTAATTTATGCCGACGACATGAAGCTCTACCTAGAAATAAGAAATGAAGAAGACTTCAATGTATTCCGCAATGAAATAGAAAAATTCTACCTATGGTGCAAAAAAAAGCCTATTAGAACTGAATGTAAAAAAAATCAACCTAATATCATTTAGCAGAAAAAGAACAACACCACGAATTTCAATTTCATTAGGAAATCAAAATGTGGAAAAATGTGAAAGAGTAAGGGACTTAGGAGTAATCATAGACTCTAATCTTTCTTTCGTAGACCACTACAATACAATAATTCACAGGGCTAATAACATGCTAGGGTTCATAAAACGCTTCTGCTACAACTTTCATGACCCATACACAATTAAAACTCTATATATTGCATATGTAAGATCAATAATGGAATACTGCAGCATTTTTTTTTTTTTTTTTTTCTAAAAACTTGTTTTATTTCCGTTTAATATTGTTATACAATAAGTATGTTTGTTTTTTTGTGTTTTTTTTCTATTTTGTTTGACATTGGTTGCTACTTGATGTTAATTATGTGTTAGTTGGTTTATCCCTTCTCGTTTTATTTAAAGTGCCAATTTCATGTCTTACAGTTCAAATTAAATACAAGTTCGGACAAATCCAGTTCTTCTCTGCTTCTGCTTTTTATGTAATTTAAATATTCAATAAATATTTTTGAAGCTTCCGTTCTTTCAAGCATATTAAGGCGGCTCAATACAGGAAATTTAAAATCGTCGAAACTCAAATTTCGAGTTCGATTCCTATTTATCAATTTTATCTGGGTTAAGGAATACCACCAACATTTCCGCACTTTTTCGCAGTTTGCATATCTGTGCTTCCAGTCTTCAATCTCTTGAGGACAAAACACACACCTTTCACTTGCAGTTCTACCGAAACGAAATTGTTGTTTACCACACGGGATTTTTTCATTTACAAAAAGATACCATGATACTTGGTTTTCCGAAATGATTTTTTTGTTGAAAACATTCTTCCATATCCGTTGCCACGTGCACTGTGGATATTTTTGTTCGATATGTGGTGTTGGTAGTCTAGCTATATAATGATTATACAAAGCGTTCGCTGTTGAGTTTTGTCTGGTATTTTCAGGAATGTATGGAAGCTCCAGATATACAGTTTTGAAAAAAGGTGAATTTAGGGGAACATCTTTTATGTTCGGAGGATTATCTATTTGATTAGTTAAGTTGTGGAGAAATGGTGATTCAGACTCTAAGCGCAAAAATCTATTTAATAAAAGTGCATTGCTTTTGAGGTTGGGTGCTATCAAACCCAAACCTCCACGTTTTCTAGGCAAGCATAATTGATCAAAAGCGACTCTTAGTGTAGCACGGTACCAAAGAAAGTTACCATAAATGTTCCTGATCTTAGCATTCCGTTTTTTGTCCATCGGCACCACCGATGAAACATACCAAATTCTTGATGAAGCAAATGTATTTAAAAAGATAACTTTCTGTATCAAATTTAAGTTCCGAAACTGGTTATTCCATGTTGAAAATTTTAACTTTTGTATTACGTTATCCCAATTCAAATTCATCATTGTTCTGCTGTTGTTGTGATAATAAATGCCTAAGATCTTAACACTCTCGGCAAGCTGAATCCAATCCGGCACGTTTGACGTATTATTTGTTCCTATACACATAGCTTTAGTTTTCAAGAAGTTAATTTTTGCCCCCGAGACTTTTCCAAAATTTTCAAAAATACGTTTGACCTCCTCAAGTTTAGTGAAATCATTCAAAATCAAACTAATATCATCCGCATAACTATACAACATATCAAACTCAGCATTGCAACATCTCTGTAACTTTTGTATTAGAGGTTCCAGATATAAACAAAAAAGTAACATTGAAAGAGGGTCGCCCTGCCTGACTGATCTTCCAATTTTTATCTGGTTAGAAAAACGACCATTGACCATAATTCTGGAATATGAATTAGCATGAATCTGTTTTAAAAAATCGATGAATCTGTTATTAATTCCCATTCTGTCCAAAGTTTTTTCTAAAAAGGTGTGACTGACCCTATCAAATGCTTTCTCGAAATCAAATGATACGAGAATGCAAGTTCTTCTTCTGCAATTTACTTCGAGTATCTTATCCCTGATGCCACAAATTGTATCAAATATGGTGTTTGGCGCATTAGCACATTTTTGTGCTTTAGACAAGAGCAACGGACTAAATTTGCTTAGACGAGTTTTGAGAATTCTTGCAACAAGTTTGTAATCAAAATTTAACAATGTGATTGGTCGGTAATTTTCAATACTACTCCTGGATCCTTTTTTATGTATTAAGATTATTATACCTTCAACAAATTTTTTTGACATTTTCCCATTGAGTACATCATTAACAACTGCAACTAACTCTGTTTTAATAATATTCCAACATTTCAAGTAAAACTGCTTGGACAGACCATCAATTCCGGGGGATTTTCTGGATTGACTGGTTTTGATTGTCAACAACAACTCTTGTTCGGTCACGGGGCTCATCAAAACATTATTGGCAGGTAGATTGACATCAACTGTTTTTTGAGGATTAAAACTATTATCAGATGTAACATCTGACGCTGAGTAAAGTTTTTGAAAATAATTCACTACTTCTTCTTCTATTTTATCTGCATCTCTTTCCGTGTTCTCTGCAATATCCAGTGATTTGATAAACGCCTTCCCCCTGTTCTTGATTTGCTCACCGACATGGAATATTGAAGCATCTTCCCCCGCGATCATTGTTTTTGAGTGGGAGTAAAAATTGTTTGATATTTGCTTCTGAAGTGCTAGCATTTTACCTTTGACAAGATTTATCTCACTAATCAAAGCTGGTTTATCAACATATTCCCTGTGCAACAGGTTCAAAGCTGCATAATAAAATTCCATGGTGTCATGATTTCGTTTCCTAGCAATGCTATTTTTCCATTTGAAAAACGAAACAATTTTCTTTTTCGCTAACTCGTTCCACCATGAGAACCAAGAATCATAATATCTCCTCTGTCTAACCCACCACAACCATTTAGTTCTAAATTCTGACAGAACTTCCTCCGTTAAAATTGTGTCGTTGAAACGCCAGAACTGTTTTCTGTAAGGTTTTCCTAAATTTGGTAATTTCACCTTCAAAATCACTGATTTATGATCAGAGAAGCAGCACACATTAGATTTAATGTCTACTACGTTCTGTTTAATTCCCTCTGTCACATAAAATCTGTCCAACCTTGCTCCGGATCCGTTTCTAACAAAAGTGTAATCTACTACCGTTTTATGTACGTGCTCCCATGCATCCGACAGTTTCAAAGATTCTACGAGAAATTTCAAAGAACTACTGTGATTAGAAGTGTGATTAGCATCTTTCTTGTTGATAACAGCATTAAAATCGCCCCCCAAAATCAGTTCGCCAGTACCATGATTGATATAGTGTGGAATCGTATCCGTGAAAAACTTCTCCCTTTCTGCCCTCAAAGCATACCCTGATGGTGCATATATGTTGCAAATGGTTACATGTTGATCTATCTGAAGACTGATGATACGAGAATCAATACTGCGTTGAATCCCTGATGTTTTTATGTGCGACTTAACCATTATCTCTGTACCCCGCTTCTTATGATCGATATTTGAAAAGGAATCAAAGCCATTAAAATCAATTTGCTCAGGAACCTCCTGAAGCATAACTATATCTAGTTCCATTAAGTGAACGAATGCTCTGAGAGCATCGATCTTGTTCTTGTTGGAGATCCCGTTCATGTTAATGGAACCAATGTTATACGAGAGAGCGTTCATTTTCGAAATTACTTCGAGGTTTTTCTGGGTCTACTACGTTTCTGAACTTTTTGGTGAGAGGGAGAGGTGCTTCTGCTCCGAGTACCGTCATTATGCAATGACTCGTCGTCTGAAATGAGTGCCATAAACGTGTTGTTGGTCGGAATTCCCAACTGAGAGCCTTCTGCTAAGAAAGATGGTGATTTGGTGGCTGAGCTAACGCTCTCCGTGTTCATCTCATTACCCACAGATGGATCCGTGATGCGATGAATAGTTACGGAATTGCCTTTTTTCGTGTGAGGAATTTCTGAGTTTGAAGCGTGAATAACTGGATCAACCGACTTGCTCCTATTAGCATTCTGCTCTTCTCGGAGCAGTTGATTGAGACTTGTGAAATTGGCACTTACCTGTTTGTTAGCGCTACCTGTTCCTACGCTTGTTACGGGTTCTTGAGCCACTTGCTTTAACGCCCCTGCGTAATCTACGCCAGAAGCTCTCAATCTATCGCTGATATTTCCAGTCAACCCGGTCTGCAGTTGTAACTCCATGTAGTTGGCCTCAATGCACTTTCGTCCCCAGTGCACCGGTTTGTTGCAATGCCTGCATGTCTGTTGTTGGTTCTTGTACGTAACTAACGTGACTTCACCCCGGATGTTGATGTACGACGGTATGGCAGAATGCAACCGGATACGAACCGATCGGACTCCACTCTTGATTCCCTTCAAAATAGCTGGTTCAGTCCATGTTTCCTCCTTCAGCCAAATTACGTCTCCGTACTGCTCCAAAGCTTGTTCAATAACCGAATTTTCCGATTGCGGTGAGATATCATGAATCCTTACGGTTGTTGCTCCATCCTCCATGTATACATTTACTGCATACTTGATGTTCTCGATCGTGATCTCGTGTTTTCCATCGTTTTTGTCCGCAACTGCCAACGCTTGCTCCTCAGATTGGCATTCCAGAAATACCAAGGATTTCCCCGTATTGTGTTGAAGTGATTGAACTGACGAAAATTGTATTTTCAAATTGTGATTGATGAAACGTACAATCAAGTCCATCGTGACCTTCCTCGTGGGCACAGTAGCCAAATCGATGACAATAGTATTGATTCGTGGTCCATTGGAGGTGAGGTGATATGGCGATACAGCCATTGTTCTCACGTGTTGTATTGTGTTGTGTTGATGAGCACAGTCTGTATTGACTGGCAAAATAATAGCTTCACTTTTAAACTCCGAACAATTGCAAAAGCGTGCGATCTCGCCGGCTGCCAAAGCGTAACTGCAGCATTGTATGGTCTCCTTTCTCAATGACACACGAAGAAAGATTAGAATCTGTACAAAAACAATTTCTACTATATGCTCTTCGTAAATTAGGTTGGACATCATTTCCACTTCCACCCTACAAAGCACGCTGCATGCTTATTGACATACAAACTTTGAAAGAGCGGCGTGAAATCGCAAGAGTTTCATTTGTAAATGATATCGTTTCGCAACGTATTGATTCTACAGAAATCTTATCAAAATTAAATCTCTACGCTCCTTCTAGGCAACTACGAAATCGTAACTTATTCTTGACAAATAATCATCGAACAAATTATGCCAAAAACGTGCCTCTAAATCAAATGATGGCCATTTATAATCAACATTGCGAAACTATTGACTTTACCATGTCTCGGCAAAATAAAAAAACATACTTCAAATCCATTAGAAATCGCAACACATAAAATAAAACGAAATGAAATTAACATTACTTACACTACACTTTCTTTTTAAATATTTTTTATAAATTTCATTTAATAATTTTAGTATTAAGAAATGAAACAAAATATGTATATGTAAAATGTACTAGTTTACGTCGGTTGACGAAAAATAAATAAATAAAAAATTTTGATTTTTTAATGGAATTTTTTGCTAAAATCACGTCATAATTTTACTGCATAAGACATGCTTCCGGAAATCCAGATTATCA
The DNA here is from genome assembly GCF_002204515.2 of Aedes aegypti. Lineage (NCBI taxonomy): Eukaryota > Metazoa > Arthropoda > Insecta > Diptera > Culicidae > Aedes > Aedes aegypti. Next base: position 321,221,556 of record NC_035109.1, on the reverse strand, counting down.
CCGATACTCGGTGGTCATAGTTCATCTCCGTGGATGCACCTCAAAACAAGATAAGTTTATCCGTCCATTACTTTTTAAAGAATTGAAATCGGTCAATTTTTGTCAAATTTACAGCATTCCTTGGCCCAATTTTTACCTGTCCCAGTTATTTTGACAACCCCCTGTACATGATTGCAGGTAGAGATAGAGTCAGACATGGTGGTGTAGGTGCTGAGGTAGTGTTTGATGGCGATGTGTTTGAAGTTGTTGAAGAATTTGTTTACCTTGTGACATGTGACAACGACGTTTCCTGCGAAGTAAAAAGACGTGTTGCGGCTAGAGTTACTGTGCACGTGCTCTAGCCTTAGGTGCATGAGCCTCATTGCATGCAAGCGCACGGGTGCGTTGTACATTGTGAGACCTTTTTTGGTGCGCCTCATTTGTCTTGAGAGGTGTCTCACTGCGGTCTCATGTGCTCTGTCACATGTGCTGTTTAAAATTCAACGCAATAATTTTAGTGATTACAAAAGTAATCAACGAGGATCATAATTGTAACTTCTGGATCGCGAGTCATCAACCATATCATGTAGACCATCTAGACACCTGCATAATGAGGCGAAAATAGTTATAGAGGCTCTTCGTTACCAAGCAGTTGTTTCACAACTTGGATACCGATGGCGAACCGTAGCGCCGAACAGCGCATGAGACGAGTCTCTCCGAGAGCAAATCACCTAGCGCGCGCTTTTTAAATTTTCGTGAGCCTCCGGCTAGCGCAGCACACTAAGATTCCGATGAGCTGAGAGACAGTTTGGTTGGAGGCTCGTCAGTACATTTATGTGCTCCTGAGAATAGGGCGGCTGCGAATAGGGCCTTTTACGGACTACGTAACGAGCTTAGGTACCGCAGCTTGCAAACGGAAACAAAATTCGCCCTGTTTAAAATATTGATTCTTCCGGTGGCTCTCTACGGGCACGAAGCGTGGCTGTTGAAAGAGTCAGACCGGAAAGCTCTCGGTGTTTTTGAGCGTTAAGTGCTGCGGACAATACTCGGAGAAAACTCGAAAATGGTGTGTGGCGCAGACGCATGAATCACGACTCACGAGTTGTATCAAGTGTACAAAGATGTGAATATTATCAAGCGTGGTTACTTTGTGCGAATGTCGGAAGAAAGAATTGCGAAAATAATATTCAGCAGTGAACCAGGTAGAGGTCGGCGGCTTCGGGGAAGAACACGAATACGCTGGCTGTACGCAGTGGAAGAGGATCTGGCGACCTTAAACGTTCGAGGAAACTGGAGAAGTTTCGCCCAAGACCGACGAAGATGGAGCTCTACAATACGCCTGGTTATGGCGTGACGCTACGCCATCAAGGTATCAAGGTAGGTACAAGTAGATGGCATACAGGCTTCATCCTTCGTTGAAGAGACCTGTGTTATCCGCAAATAAAGATTTCTAAAATCCCTGAGGTAACTCATGTAGAATAGATCTAAAAATATTATAAAATATTGCAAAATACTATCTTGAGGAACACCAGCTATTACAGGAAGTCTTTCAGAACTTCGAGATCTTATGATCAACCTGAACTGTACGATTTGACAGATAACTTTGGATTCTCTAACAACTGATAGAGGAAAACAAGCTTAGTTAAAGTTTGCCAGATGCACTGACAGGTTTTTTCGACAGACTAAATATAGTGACCTTAGAGACAAAAATGCAACTAATTCGGGTAAAATTTTGCAATAATACCTAAATGGAATCAGTTGCAAAAAATTCTATAAACATCATTGATGAACCTCTAAAATAATGTCTGAAAGATTTATTCTACTGTTCCATCAGTTATTACGTTCGTTAGGCTTCGTAAATTCAAAACTGTACATTTACTCCACCGATCGTCCTACTCTAATTTACTCTTCAGCAAACAACGCCTTTTCATTAAATAAATCAATTCTAATTGGTTTTCAAAGTTTGTCTGAATCACTTTTATCCTAATCTCTAGGTCCTAAAAAATGAACCTTCAAAACTGCCTGCTACCCGCATATCAATGAATTCCTTCCCCGAAGAGAGCGAGAATAAAAGTTTTCCTATAAATCACAAAGTTTCCGCATCCCCCCTATATCGTTTGTCCTCTCAGTCAGCGGCTGAACATGGAAATTTCCACACCACTCTTCTATTGACGGCGGCGTTGTCCTCGGTCATCATCCCCTAAGCTGTGTGCAACATTTACTACAAGTCCATTAACGCTACTCCACCGCAAGTCGCGTCAGAACACGCATCGCTCACAACAACAGGTATCCATCGAAAGCGCCACGGTGCTCCCGAAATAAAACTCTGCCATTGAAATTACTTTGAGAATTATTCCATGAGCGATGTTTGGCATTAAAGTAACCAATTTTTTTTGTTGACTTATTGCGAGGGAGACAGCGGTCCCGACGATTAATTCTACATATACGAAGTACATGGTTGCAGGTAGAGATAGAGATAAGCCTCAGAAAACATCTGCTTAGAATACATTTGAAGTAGATTTTTTCCTAATACTTTCGGTTCGGGAAGCACCGTGGCCATGTGAAAGAGAGCCAGTCGGCCCGCCATGCATCATGTGAACCACGACAGATGGGTTGTTGGTTGGGGCTGCCACCGCACCGAGTGATCTATGGCCTCGCTTCCCAGCTTTCCAAGCAGGGTGCTATACGGGGATACGGTCATGGTAATTTTCGGGATACAGATGCGAGCGATTTCTCCCACCGCCGCCACAAGGAATGACGAAGTGGGTGGTCGGGTGAAGAAGGGTCAGGCGAGGAACTTGTTGAATTGGACTATGAGTCTGGATCTGGCTGCTTGCCACACAAGAGTTGATGACACGCTTCTGCTGCTGCTGCTGCCGGAAGGTCATGGAATGGGGTGAGATGGAAATGTGGGGAATCATTTGCAGCTCCGAGAATGTGTTATACACTTGGCACACGGGATCTGATGACGGTTTTACGGTTGGGTGAGTCATCCGATCCCCGGACCCCGTATACATCGTTTGGGTAGTTTTTTGGAGGGAGGATGGAATACATTTGTTTTAGGGTCATGTTCCCATGTTAATGAGTGGCAACGGTAATCAAATGGGTGAAAATGGAAGTAGGACACAGACATCGATAATGGGAACCGAACAAAATGAGGTTGCCTTCATTGAACCGTTCGGCATAATTTATGATCTATGTCTCGTGTAGGTTTTAATTGATGTTACCCTAGATGAACTGAAGTGGGACATACAAATGTTCATAATAATAAAAAATTCTCTGTAGAGTAATTCGAGACAAAAACTCAAAAATCCCTTAATCTCTAGTAGCTTTGAAGGTGTTATTTCATAGTTCTTTGAAGTTTTCATAGGGTTTGATTTAAATCTTTAAATGATTTTTATTGAAATCATTTTGTTGGTACCTTGGCATTGGCGTAAAAGTTATAGCAGCGCAGTGTTGGTAGCGATTGTTTCAATTGGCTAAGAATATTGTCATAAATCTGATGTAAAGCTCCTGGACAAAGTAATGCAATTAAAAAACACTTCAGACAGGTTACACAAACTGAGCAATCTGAAGGAAAGGACAGCAATGAGGAACCACTGTATTAATAATGACCATAGATTTGACCTACAAAATGCAAAAATTTTAGATAGTAGTTTAAGAGCTAGTAGACTTCCGATTTTAGAGATATGCCACATAATGACAACACAAACTGTAAACAAACGGACAGATGTAGATGGGTTGCATACATGCTACATAGGAATAATGCAGACATTGAAAAGATTATCACACAAAAACAGACACTGTAGAGATAGAATTGACACTAACACAAACCAAACAGATGAATTACAAAATGACCTAGACGAATGAACAAAGTTTAAAGACGACTGAAGAGTGAAAGCTAGATAGTGACTATTATACAGTGAATTGTGGGCGAAAGCTTAGACAAGTGGAAGCGTATAGATGATAGTACTAAAATACCAAACTGTAAGTTCATATTCAGACACAAACCAGACCAAATGATATTTTAAAGACAGTAATTTTCATAGGACATCCCATCTTTTATATTACGAAAACAGCACTGGCTAATGTTTTTGGACAGTCGCGAATAATTCTTTGTAAGTTTTCGTTAGATGTTATTTTTTTTTTATTTTCAAATGATGTAAATGTTCAATGTTTTGTCTTTCGTCCAAATAAAATAGATCCCTGAAGAAGATCCAAATTGGGATCGAAACGTTGGAGCCAAGAAAATAAATTCGTGAGCCCATTATAAGACTGCAAGCCAGAAACGAATTCTTTATAAGCTAAGAATTAACACTACACATCTATAAAAATGTGCCCAACAATGAATGGTTTAGGGGGTCTTAATAAAACTTAACCGCAAACGGAGCTGTAGAATAACAGCGCCCCCTTCACAGTACAGCCTTCCTGTGCTATCCGGAGCAATGGCGCAGGTGACCTTATGTTCTCGGATAATCGGTTGCCCTTCTTAAGTCTCAAGCCTGAAGCTCAATAAGGGTAGGATTATGAAGATGTTGTAATTTAGTTTAAATATTCTTTTTTATGGTTTCACATTATGCGTTTTACACAGTGTATTCTGTGCTTTTCGCCTTTGACAATTTTCAATAGATACCAATCTGAAAAGCTTGATCCTGCCTAGTTTGAGTTGCGGCTACGGTTAGGATAGCTCAGATCATTCTTTAGCATAAAAGAACAACAACGATCATACATCATACGTACATGTTGGTTGGCGGAACTGAGCGCGACAGGGCCCGCCTAGGAAGCAGTGTTATGATAGACGGGCATACCTTCGATATGGTGGACGAGTTCGTCTACCTTGGATCCTTGTTGTCGGCTGACAACAATGTTAGTCGGGAAATACGAAGGCGCATCATCAGCGGAAGTCGTGCCTACTATGGGCTCCAGAAGAAACTGCGGTCAAGAAAGATTCACCCCCGCACCAAATGCACGATGTACAAAACGCTCATAAGACCGGTAGTCCTCTATGGGCATGAGGCGTGGACTATGCTCGAGGAGGACTTGCAAGCTCTTGGGATTTTCGAATGCCGAGTGCTAAGGACGATCTTCGGCGGCGTGCAGGAGAACGGCGTGTGGCGGCGAAGGATGAACCACGAGCTCGCTCAACTCTACGGCGAACCCAGTATCGTGAAGGTAGCTAAAGCTGGAAGGATACGCTGGGCAGGGCATGTTGCAAGAATGCCGGACAAAAACCCTGTAAAGATGGTGTTCGCCACGAATCCGGTCGGAACAAGAAGGCGTGGGGCGCAGCGAGCTAGGTGGATTGACCAGGTACACCAGGACCTGGAGAGCGTGGGTCACAGTCGAGGATGGAGAGAAGCGGCCATGAACCGAGGGAATTGGCGAAATATTGTTGGCGAGGCTTTATCAAGATAATTGATGTAAAGCCAAATAAGTAAGTAAGTAAGTAAGTAAGTAAGTAACAACAACGATCAATTTTTGTAGACTCATGCAAAATGGTATAGCTCGCTAGTTCCAGAACCTTACTTTCATAAGGGGATCTTCTATCTTGGTCACCTTGTAAGTATAACCAGCTTTTGCCACTTTCAGCAACCATGATATGCCATGACTTTACACATGTAGAACCATCCTCATCGAATGATTTCAAATGAGTGGTCGTACACCGTGTAACAAAAGGCCTTCTGCTGATTGTAGACAGCCATGCTTATGCTAAGCACATTACGTAGAACAGCTGAGATGTTAATTCGAGAAGCTTTGATTACTTAACCCATATCCGCCAGCGTCCTAAAAATAGGACAGAAGCCCCGAACGCCCAACGTCCTATAATTAGGACAGTACTTGTAGTGTAAATATCTTGAAAATAAAGAGGTTTAGGAGAAAACTGTCTTCTGCAAAGTTGATCACAGGACTGCTGACTTCCACTTGGTAACTATTGTAATTCAGAATAAACTCATCAGGAGGCGCACAGACGCCAACAAATGTCGCATATATAAGTAACATATGAAACAACTTTCCAGCGTACAAATATTTGCTTCGTTTATATCTCAGTCCAGCGATGAGATGCAAAAATGGTGTCTCCAACATAGTTGAACAACTTAATAATACCTATTCGCATAGAACCTTATGAATACGGAAAACACTTCCAAGTTGGCGCTAGTGAGCTAAAATTTTATTTGCTTATATCATAGTCCAGTTATGAGATACAAAAATGGTGTCTTCGACAAAGTTGAACAACTTAATAATACATATTCGCAAAGAACCTTATAAATTCGGAAAACACTCCCAAGATGGCGCTAGTGAGCTAAAACTTTATTTGCTTATATCTTAATCCTTACAAAAATGGTGTCTACGACAAAGTTGAACAACTTAATAATACCTATTCGCATAGAACCTTATAAATTCGGAAAACACTCTCAAGATGGCGCTAGTGAGGCAAAACTTTATTTGCTTATATCTTAGTCCAGTTATGAGATACAAAATTGGTGTCTTCGACAATGTTGAACAACTGAATGATTCTTAGTCACATCAAACCTTATAACACTCACAAGATGGCGCTAGTGGCAAAGATTTAATTTGCTAATATCTCAATCAAGTGATTAGATACAAAGTGTCTTGGATAATGTTGAACAACTAAATGAATCCTATTCGCCTAAAACCATATTAGTTCGGAAACACTCAAAAGGTGGCGCCAGAGATCAAATATTTATTTTTTTTACATCAGTCCAGCGATGAGATGCGAAATTGGTGTCTTCGACAAAAGTGTTCAACTAAATGGGTTCTATTCGCCCAGAAACATAGTAGTTGGGAAAACTCTCCCAAGGTGGCGCTAGTAGACAAACATATTATTTGCTTATATCTCTTATAATCCAGTGAATGGATACAAAGTAAGTGTTTTTGACAAAGTTGAAGAACTTAATGAGACCTATTCGCCTGGACACTTATTACTTCGGAAATCACCTAAATGGCACTACCGGGCACACATTTTATTCGCTTATATATCAGTCCACTGATTAAATCCAAAGAAAGATATTCGCCTAAAACCTTCTTAGTTCGGAAGTCATTCTCATGATGGCGCTAGTCGGCTAATATTTTATTCGCCTATATTGAAGTCCAGTGATGAAAAATTTGGTATTTCCGAAAACGATGATCAACTATTTTGGATATTTTTGCAAAAACAAAACATATTAGCTGGGAATTTCTTTTATGTGCGAAGGACCATCAAGGAAATAACCAATAAGAAATTGGTCTGCCTAGATCAAAACAATGGACACTTACTATCAATTCGAGTAACAATCGCTTATTTCGGATGTAATGTTCCTTACAGTTCTAGATGAACCTCGATGAGATGAGATCTTTTGAAGGGAGTGAAGAACGTTAAAACCGACAAATTGACTTATCCATCCATAAGCTGAATTCCAAGGGTGAAGGGCGACTATCAAATGAGAGTAAAATTGAATAGCCGACAACCTAACCCAGACAACCAGAATGCACGTATAATGAAATCATCTTTTACGTTATGCGATGCTTATATGTGTAATGTTTCACGTATAAGATGTCGTAAAAAGGCTTTATACGTACAAAAGTGGAGGCGATATACGTGCATATTTTATATGATAATACATAGCATTCAAAGCGAGTGTGTAGATTTTATTGCGAACTAATCTATTATCTTATGCGACTGAATTTATGATAACAAAATTTAATTGACAGCTGCTACGGATTGATCCGAATTACTTTGTACGAGTATACGGAACAAAACGAAATATACATATGAACTCATAAAATAGCGTTTTTTTTGCGAGGAAGCTCATCGATAAAACGATTTCAACCATCATTTAGTGCGGATGTGATGCAATTTGTATGAGTACACGACTTTGTTATGCGACTTCTGGTTGTCTGGGAAGTCTAGAACCAGTTTTATGGCTTAACGTGGAAAAGTAAAAATTATTATTCGCAAAATTACAGGTTATAAATGCGCTTGAAAGATATTGTTTGCAAGTAGTTATTTACTACGCACTACTGAAGTGCGTTGTTGCCAATTTAATTAGTACTAAATTCCCAAAATGCATTTTTTTTAGAAAATTGATTACGCCTTCACCATTGTTGTTCGTAATTTCGTATGGTTGTTTACTTGTTAGAACCAGCGACACGTTGATGTAGCAGTAAAGAGACTCCCTTGCTGAACTCACTCGGTACAAGAATTGTGACATTTAAGCGGGCACGCTTCCGCATGCTCCCCAGGTATTCTGGCCCGCTCTAATGTCAAAAATCTTGGACCGCGTGGATTCGGTTATATCAGTGATGCAGTATCTTCAACGTTCGAATAATGTTGGCTTCAAATATTCACGTCTGTAAAGCATTTAATAGTTGGAGTGCAATATTTAACTGTCAATGGACTGAAGGACTAACTTTTGATTAGCACTAACGAAATTCTGATATTGACAAATATAAATTTCGATAGCTGTCAGATCCGAGCCACATTGTATACTTATAACTTGACCCAGAAAAAATATTTTGATAGTCATGTTTTCATTATCAGCTGGCAAGTTTTATAGAATCTTTTGAAGACTATTCTGAAACATTAGTAGAAAATTTTTGGCGTTAGATTTTATTTTGTTTTTGGTAGAAATGGTGTAAGTGTGCATAATTGTGCATGTACATGTATGGAAATGTATGTATGTCTGTATCTTACTTACGTGGTAGAGCAGAAAATTGAATTGAAGTCACTAAATGATTTAGTTGTGACATGTATCTTTCGCCTGTGAATTAAATTGTTGCAATTTTTTTATCAGGGTACGCCCATAAATTACGTCACGCATTCGCCATATTCATCCTTCTCAATTTTCCTCTGTATCACACTTTTTGTATGGATTCCAATTTTTATATGGGTAGTCACGTTTTCTTGTAACCCCCTCCTTTCTCTTCTGTACGTGACGTAATTTATGAATTACCCCTCACCTGTAGTTTTTTTTTTCAACTTGTTTACATTGTAATGGGTCGAAGAGCATGTAAATATATTTGAATAATCTCGAAAATAATCTTATATGATATATAAGATAGATATGGACGATAAACTTTCAAGATTTTTTTTGGATCCCCACCATAGAGTTGACATTTTTTGGTGAAATGAGGTTTAATTTATGGGAATACGACTATGAATAACAAAAACGGAGCTGAATTCCAATTGTGAGATACCTTGGGCGTTAACGGTATCTGCTAGAGAGCCTAGAAAGGATAATTGCAGATACCTTTATTTTCTCTCATAGTATTCCAAGTAAAATAACAAAATTCCGTTTCGGATTAACAACTCATGGACCACTGCACACTGGGTCGGGAACAAAATTTAGCCAGACAAAACCTCTAGCACTTTAGGAGTGCATTTTTTGGGTTTTTTTTTTGTCAAAGGAGACTTATCTTGAATTTATTTGTTCTCTTATTTGATGATGAAAGTTAAATGGAAATTTCACCGCATAGGTGGCGCTACGATGCAAAATTTTTTTGTTTTGCGTCCTCGAGCTTTGCGTCTTTGTTAAAGTTCTAAAACATGTAAAAATACGACAAGTTGTCGAAGACACTAAAGATCTAGAGTTTCAAATAACTAAGTTATGGTTAAAAATGTTTATACTTTTTACAATAATTTGTTCAAAAATTAAAATATTTAAACAAAGACTTTTTTCGTTCAGTACATGCATGTAATCGAATTTAATTGTCGCATGGTGTTTAAAATTAATCATTTTTCGATTTTAACCCAAAAAGTATAAAAAATGTGAAACTTAAGTGATTTTCACATTTCTATCATACATTTTGTTATTTGAAGTCCTAGAACTTTGGCGTCTTGGACAACATGTCGTATTTTTACATGTTCTAAAACTTTGCCGAAGACGGGAAAGCTTCAGGACGCGAAATAAGTATATACGCGAAATAATGTTTTCGATTGACAAAGTTAAAATAAGTCAAAATGAAAATGGCGGTGAACATTGCAAGCTATGAAAGTTAATGACGAATTCAACACTTAGGCAAATGGACTATCGAAATACATAGGAACTACTTATGGAAATTCGCATCACAAAATTGGGATGAAATTTATATCTTTGCCTCTTGAAACCAAAATTTTCAAACGAAAAATGTTTTCTCGGTAATCTGGAATCGAACCAGGGACCTTGCGATCGATAGGTCCGTGCGTACATCACGCGCCTTGATGTGAGGTGATGCTAAAACGATACATAAAACGTTCGTATTGCAATAATCGTTCCACCTTCCATAAGGCAAAATGTATGAATCTCGATGTCTAGCTCACAGCGTGCAAGTCAAATCGGTCAGTCACAGAACTCGACCATCCTCGATTTGGATCAAATTTTGCACATGTTTTGGTATGATAGAATAAGTATTTTCCATGAAAAACGAAAATTTTGACTCAACAATAACTTTTGAAAATGGCCCATAAATTTTTGCAGGCACTTTCTTTGTAAAATTCTTACTCGGAAACCTATTTTAGAGAAAAATGTTCAATGAAGAAGTTGTAGTGAATCGTTTTGACATCAATAAAAAATTATACAATGAAAAATTTATTTATGTATTTTGATGAAAAATTCAAAAATAAAACTCAAATTTTAAATTGGACAAAATTCCTCTTTTTAATAATTATTAAATTTTCACCACAATTTATCGACCAAAATTAGTTCTTAGAAAAACTCTTTTATTTTAAATTTCTTCATCATGAAATTTTGTCCCAAATATCTGTATATTATGAAGATTCTGTGGTAAAAATTAAAAAATTTTGAAAATGGGGTTTTTGTGCAATTTAAAATTTTAGTTTATATTTGAATTATTCCCAGACATCTCCCCGACATGTTCCACGTCATTCGTAGTACAGTGATACCTCCATGAGTCGATGTTCCATTACTCGATATCGACTCATGGAACCATACTAAAAACAAAATTTCATGGTTACCATCACCCTAGAAGCAGCTTTCCAAAGGATTGCTGTTCCATGACTCGATATTTCCATGAGTCGATGGTCCCTTCAATATCGACTCATGGAGGTTTCACTGTAGTTGCCATGCATTTTCTGATACCTTTAAGGAATTTTGATGATAAAAAACATAAGCTTTTTTAAAATCGCGAATTTGGCAACAACCCCATTTTGGCAACATAAAAATCACACCTTGTTGCCAAAACCGGTAAGGCACTCTATTTTCAAAATTCAATTAATCTCTTCAAACAAAAAACTTCTTCACTTCCTCTCTATGAACAGAAAAAAGATAATCTTTCCAATAGCGTCAAAAGATTAAGAATCCGTTCACGCCTGTCAGAGATATCGACATATGAAAACAACAATTTTTTCAAAGAAAATTTCTGATAACTCGGTAACCATAAGAGATAGAACAGTAGCATCTTCGGCAAAAAATTGCGCAATCAAAATATCTTAAAGTGCTCGGAACATAACTTTTGCAAATTAATCATCGCATAAAAAGTTGTCGAAAATAACTGATTTGTCCTGACCGCCCATATATGTTTAAAAAAAATCATAACTTGCGAACCATAATTAAGAGATAGAAATTCGAGTTCTACAGCAATGGGTCACCCTAATTTCACATCACTGAAAAATATGGAGAAACTTTCCCGAAGACTCCATATATCGAAAATTGACGGTTTTAGGCGCAAACATTTTTGTCTTCTTATGACGTATGGCTTTGAGACAATATACAGTATGGGTAGGGGAACTGTGGGTAAAATGAACAGGGGGGGGGGGTTGTAAAATGAACAGGTTAGTGTTTTACGGTAATTATGCTATAATTTTATGCAAAACATAACACCATCTTTAATCCTCAGACAAAGAAGCTATTTCAACAACTCTAGCGCGATCTTGAACAGTAAAAACAGTAAAAAGTTGTAAAGTAAACAAAAACAACGCCTCTCGCTTCTCCTTAAAAAATCTTTCAAACTGCGTGGCACATCACATCTTTAAAATATTTATGATAAGCAGACGAAAATAGGAAGCATTTTAATCTTCTTAGTTCTTAAAACAAATGATTTGAATATGTTGATTCTTTGGGGGCAAAATGAACCACTCAAGATGGGGGTAATATGAACACCATGGCAGGACGAATACTACCGGATTTTATTTCAGATGCCGAATGTTATCCGGAGGAAATACAAAGACAGTAATGGACAGCCATCCAAATGGTCGCGGCTAAACGTTCCATCGATTCCGGAATATCTGTGAAATATGCATTGATCATATACCAGATGCCGAGAATCATGCCACAACCCGTTCAATTAGAATGGTGTTCATTTTACCCCCACTACATATGCATTTTATCCCCAGCATGTGTTCATTTTACCCCCACTGTATGTTCGTTTTACCCCCGTTACTTGTTCATTTTACCCACATGTTTGGAGCATTGATTCTGTGGAAAGTAATTTTCAAAATTATAACAATGTTGATAAAATTCTGTTTCCATCACAATATTTCAACTTGTTACATTGCATAAACATCCTTCTTCAATTCTGTGCAATTGAAAAAGAATCTGACAGCATTATAAGCAAGAAAACATGAAAAATGCTTAGGGTGTTCATTTTACCCCCAGTTCCCCTACAGTAATTGGAGAAGTTGCAATCACCATTCATAGGCGTATAAACATCAAATGTTTTCGTCATTTGAAACTAAAGTTTTTGAAACTTTAGGTGTTTCTGTTGAAGCACAGCTTGGTTAATATACTTTCATAGCTGCCTATTTGCCTTTTCAATGCTCTGGACAGCAAGTTAATTTGCTCCAAACTGACTGAGTCAAATTTTTTGTCATTGGTGACTTTAATGCCAAACATCGGTCATGGAATAATTCTCAAAAGAATTCCAACGGCAGAATTTTATTTGATGAGTGTTCTTTAGGATATTTATCAATTCAATACCCTGATAGCCCTACGTGTTTTTCCTTTTCTAGAAATTCTTCTACAATTGATTTGGTCTTAACCATTAGCGTCACTTGAACTCAAACCTAGAGGGGGCTTGACCCATTCGATAAAATAAAATCCTTAAGCAAGATGCGACCTTAGCATGAGAGATATCTTTTTCTAGGGGGGGCTTGAACTTTTCTAGGGAGGGCTTAGACCCCCCCTAGTCCCCCGGTATTTACGCTTAACCGACTCTAGTCATCTTTGTAGCCAATTAGTTATTCATGCTGATTTTGAGTCTGATCATGTCCCTGTTACATTTCAAATATCCCATGAAGCGATTCTCAACCCTATCAGCTCCACTTTCAAATATTTTTCGAGCCGACTGGAATACATATGAAACATTTTTTGGCTCTAATCTTGATGTAAACATTTCTTTACAAACAAAACTAGATATTGACAATGAAGGCAATTTCAACGCACTCGCGATCCTGCTATGAAAATTATATGGCAAGATCTGCATAAAGAAATCAAAAAACGTTTTTCACAATTAAGAAACAAAAATTTTGAAAATAAAATTTCTCAATTGGACCCTGGCTCCTAGCCCTTTTGTAAATTATCTAAAATTTTGAAAAAAAACCTCAGAAGCCAATACCGGCATTGAAAGAGGAAAACAAATTATGACTAACCAATTGCGAAAAAGCTCAAAAACATGCTAAGCAGTTTGAAAAAGCGCACAATTTTAATTTAGGACTTACTAGTCCAATTGAAATTCAAGTTACTCAGGACTTCGAAAATATTCTCAATCAAGAGAACGTTTTCGAAAATTCCTGGGAGACTGATTTGGAAAAAGTGAGAACTATTATTAAAAAATTCAAAAATCAGGAAACTTCCAGAAAGTAGCTTATCATGTTTAGTTGATATATTTAACAAATGTTTTCAATTAGCATATTTTCCTGACAAATGGAATTATGCTAAGGTTGTTCCAATTTTAAAACCAGACAAAATTCCTGAAGAAACTTCTAGCTATCGTCCAATCAGTTTGCTTTCGTCCATCAGTAAACTTTTTGAAAAAGTCATTTTGAACAGAATGATGGTCCACATCAATGAAAATTCAATTATTGCCAATGAACAGTTCAAATTCCGCCATGGACATTCGACCACTCATCAACTTTAACGTGTGACAAATTTTATTCGTTCCAACAAATCTGAAGGCTATTCTACTGGTCTTGCTCTTCTAGACATAGAAAAAGCATTCGACAGTGTTTGGCATGAAGGTTTGATCGTTAGTTTTTCAACATACATTGTTAGAATAATTCAAAGTTATCTGTGAAATCGTACACTTCAGGTTGATTATCAGATCTCCAGATCTGAAAGACTTCCTGTAAGAGCTGGTGTTCCCCAAGGCAGCATTTTGGGACCAATATTATACAATATTTTCACATCTGACTTACCTGAGTTACCTCAGGGATGTCAAAAATCCTTGTTTGCGGATGACACAGGCCTCTCCGCCAAAAAACGAGGCTTGCATATCATTTGTAGTAGATTGCAAATTTGTTTGGATATTTTATACTTGCAAAAATGAAAGATTTCTCCTATTTTAGAAGCATTAGCAACTCAACTTATAATATTCCCACATAAACCAAAAGCTCTTTATTTGAAATCTTCAAGTAGACAAGTTGTCACGATGAGAGGGGTTCCAATAAATTGGTCAGATGAAGTTACATATCTAGGATTCGCTACATGAAAACTTAATTTTCAAAAATCACAGTGAGGTCGTTCAAGTCAAATGTAACAAATATATAATGCCACATAAATTTAATGCAGTCATAAAGTATTTTATAACGTGTCCCCAATTGTTCAGCTTTCAACCATTTCACGAGCATTTTGCATATCACGTTTGCTTGCATAAACTTCCATATCTTCCGCATCGAACGAGTAGAATTCAGCACAACTTGGTACAGCTTTGACGTTGTTTGTGCTTCCCTCGCCTCGCCCAACCAGGAATCAATAGTGTCAATTTTAATTAGGGCTCTGCCAACATGCATATGCAGGGGAGTGTTGTGCCGAGCGTAAAGCAAACGTGTTTTGTAGAGATGCAAAGTTTGAACCTCACAGCTAGTTGGGTATAGTCATACATTTATGCGCAGCTCCTCCATGATTAATATGCTACGTTATGGCGCACGTTGTTGTTTGACAGCCAACAGTCGGAGGAAATTACACCGTAATGGAGCGTAATTATGTCGGCGATGCAGTTGACAATTGCGGGACACATTGATTCCCCCTCAAAATGGCATTTCGTGGTCCGACGTCAAATTGAATTTTCGCTTAATTGGAAGTGCAAATAAATAAATCGACCGAAATCAAATAATCGAACACGCGCGCGCGTTGAACATTCCAAAGGACGACATGTCGGAAGGATAATGTCTTACTGATTCCCAACCGGAACACGGTCAGCCACGTAGCAACAGCAGTATCATGGGAGTAGCCATGGGCGTCATCAGGTTTGTTACGAAGGTTTATATTTTGTATGATTTTTCAAAAAATGGTCTACTGTATTCATACTTAAATTGCCGTGCGAAAATGTGTTCACCCTCTTAAAAACATACAATTGGCATTCCTTATCGGAGTGGTTAGAGTCCGCGGCTACAAAGCCATGCTGAAGGTGTCTGGGTTCGATTCTCGGTCGGTCCAGGATCTTTTCGTAAAGGATATTTCCTTGACTTCCCTGGGCATAGAGTATCATCGTACCTGCCACACAATATACGAATGCGAAAATGGCAACTTTGGCAAAGAAAGTTCTCAGTTAATAACTGTGGTTTGAGCACTTGAGAACACTAAGCTGAGAAGCAGGTTCTGTCCCAGTGAGGACGTTAATGCCAAGAAGAAGAAGAAGAAAAAGAAGAAGAAGAAGAAGAAGAAGAAGAAGAAGAAGAAGAAGAAGAAGAAGAAGAAGAAGAAAAACATACAAAAGTGTTTTGACTATATTTCTGTACATGCACGTCCAATTGAAACTCTCCATGGCACTTTCTGAAGACAATTAGTTAATTTTACTTCGTAAATATTTTGAGAGAACATTTTATGAATAACATAATTTTTACTCAAATTTGTGACATTTTTAAAAAAACAATCTGTTAAAACATGGCTAATCTTCTCAGCATTAGATCGATCAAAATTTTAATTTAATGCATCATAAGAACCGTAATCGAATGTTTTTTGAAAAGCACCAATGTTGAGAAAATCAGCCATGTTAAAAAAAATTGAATGGGTGAACTCGAACTTTTGCACGGTGTATACAAAATTGCGTCAAGATATTTTTTAGGAAATATTATCGATTAAGGTAAGTGGCAGGGATCTGTTATTGGCATTGCAATCTGAAATTAAAGCTGATTCGTTTGAATGTCCGACTTATTGGACCATTTTCAAGGATTAGAAACAAATATCTTAAAAAATATTCTTTCTTATTCCTATAAAAGAAACCAAATTCAACGAAACGTTGGACATTCAAATAAACCAGCTTTTTATTTATTCACACTGCAACATCAAAAACAGATCTCTGATATTTTTTTCGGATGGTTCTTATAATCAAACCAGATACCAGACTTCTGCCAAATACCTTCTCAGAAATCATTCAGCGATTTTCCGACCAAGGCGATGAATATTTTTCTCCAGAGAATTATGTTCCAGTTCCATGATCCGAGTTTCCAATCGTTAGTTCGTTTTTGATACCTGGGTCAATGCCGATTGTTCCAGTGCGAATTTACATTGTATGCTTCCTGTATTGATGATTTTTACGGCTGGCTTATAAGGCCTGCATCAACCGCCGGAGGATCATCGTGCACAGCACTGTTTACAGTCCCACGCTGGCACTAGGACGCTGATCAGCCGCTCCTAACATGGAGAACAGATGCTGTTTTGAGCTGTGTTCCTAACATGGAGAACATACGCTCTGATAAGCTACACCCTCAGAAGAGAGGAGCCCCCCTTCCCTGTCAGCATACGACCAAGGTTCCACCAGGGTTGGTTACCCGATCTTCCCTACGGTTACTCGTACCCGAGGCGGCACCACGGGGAGGTAGGGATAGGAGTTACTGGACAAGAGGCGAGGGACCACAAATGGGGTCTATTTTATACCTGCAGGTACGCGAAGTACCAATGGTACGCATTGTCCAGTTATTTACCACCCAATTTGACTGGAATTATGTATCGAATTTAAATTGTTCAAAGACTGTTGACAAAAATCAATTCAAGGGTTATTTCAGAAACTTGTCTGATATTACCTCCATTTTCTCTAGCAAGTCCTCAGTAACATCTCGAGATATATTTTTGAGAACCCTCTGAGATTTTTTGCAGAATTTCATGAATTTTTATCATATCTTTATGTGATGTGTACCATATCTTTTTGAAATAAATTCCAGGTGCCTTTGTGTCCAGTACGGCTAAACTTAATAACAATGTTGAAATTGCCATTCTAGAAAAGGTTTCTCGTGTTTTTTTTTATCTCGGATTTCAAAGTCTTCTCGTGTTTTTTTTTATCTCCGAGATTTCTACATTTTTTTCCAAGAAATCACTATTAAATGTTCTTTGGGAAGATCCTACATTCCTTTTAGAAATGTTTGTTCATTATTGTTCATATTTTTTTCAACAATTTCTTAGTAATATCCAGGCATTTACCAACTTTTATTTTTCTAAGTATGTTCTGGATTTCCCGTCGTCGATTCATCTTTGGCTTCCTGTAGAATATTCTGCAACAAAAAATTCCATAATTTCTCGCATGGATATGCATATTTACCTCTATTATCGCAGAATGAATTTTTGGATATTATTTTTTCGAGGGATCCCTAGAAAAATCGAAGCAGAAACTTCTAAAGGATCATAATAGAAGAAACAGCTTAAATAATTACTCTTAAGTGAAATGTCTTCACGTATTTCTCGAGGGAATTTTGTTCAGTGTTATTCATCAATTTTGCCAATGATTTCTTAGTGAGTTTATTTTTTCAAGATCCATCCAAAGCTTTTTGAAAACAAAAATCGATTCATCTTACGATTCCTGTATGAGTTATACATGCAAACATCCATGCATTCTTGCACTGGTTGCTCCTTATGCAGTATTTACCTCTAGAATCACTGCAGGGAATCATACAAGAATTTTTATTATAATTCCTCTATGATTTCTCCAAGGAGAAGCAATCTCAAAGGTATTGTTGAAGCAATTTCTGACAGATTTTCAAGACAAATTTCTATAAAAGTATAGAATCAAATTTCTGCATGTGTTTCCAGAGAAGCCGCTCAGAATACGTTGTCATTGTAACTAGAAACATTCTTGGAAATCATCCTTCAAAAATATTTAAAACCATTATAGAAATACCTTGGAAAATTCTTGGATGAAATCCTGGAAGAATGCAAGGAGTAATTATTGTAGAAATGCCGGAAGGAAATTCTGAATAATTCTATATCCCTTATGGAAGAAATTCTTCCATGAAAAAGAATATCTGGAAGAAATCATAAAGTTATACACAGAGAAATCACAAGAGGAATACATAAAAGAATTCCATAAGGATTTTTTCAAAGAATTTCTTACAGATTTTCAAAAGAAATCCCAAAAGGAGGAGCTGTATGGAACCCAGGAAAATTCCTAGAGACATTTCTTGAAGCCTTGCTGAAAAAATACAATGACTTGGGAAGTTTCCCGACTAGAGGAATTAATGTGAGGATTTACGTTCTTGGAGAAAACTTTGAAGACACTTTTGAAGAAATCTCAGGAACTTGAAAACTTTTGAAGGATCATAGAAGTACCAGCTTGAAGATTTCCTGACAGAATACTTCAAGATATCTATGACAAAAGGTCGAAAGACAAAAGGTCGAAAGGACATAAGCTCGAAGAACAAAATAGAGGGACAATAGTATGAAAAAAAAATGAACGGATTTCTGGAAAATTCCTAAGATGAATATTAAAAAAAAGGAGCTTGAGAAGTCCTTGGAAGAACACATGAAATAATCTCAACAGCTGATCAGTTCGGTGAAATAAAATTCCGTCGAAATTTTACGGATTCCGGTGATTTTTCCACCGAATACTGTAAAAATTTACCGTACTCCGATAATTTGTTTCACCGAACTGTTCAGCTGTTGAAATTTTAAAGGAATCCGTTAAATAATTTAAGTGTGTATGGAACAATGTTTGGAGTAAATCCTGATAGAATCTATTGAGTATTGCCTGGAGATATCTCTTGAAGAACTAATCTAGGAATCCCTGAAGAGAATTCAAAAAGACGTTCTGAAGGTACCCTTGGAAGTATTATTGGAAGAATTCGCCGAGAAGTTCCTGTGAAAAATCCTGAAAAATGCAAAGATTAATTTCTGAAAAAGACCATAGAAGATAAAGAGGAGCGATATCGGCTGGGGGTAAATTACTGGAAAAAATTAAACGAACATTTTGAAGAAACCCTTTAATCCATTTTTGGTCAAATTTCTGAAGGAATCACTTGGTGCATTTCTATGGTGCATTTCTATGCCAATGACCATTTTTGCATGTGTATATCGTGTGGCAGGTACGAAGATGCTCTATGCCCTGGGAAGTCGAGAAAATTTCCAGTCCGAAAAGATCCTCGACCGGTGGGATCGAACCCACGACCCTCAGCTTGGTCTTGCTGAATAGCTGCGCGTTTACCGCTACGGCTATCTAGGCCCTACCAAGGTTCATAGATTTAAAAAAAATTAAAAATTCCGGAAACAATATCCGGTAGAATTCATGAAAAAATTTTTGAAGGAAGCCCTAGAACAATTCACATTGAGAAACTCTGAGAAAGAATGTCATCTTGAGGAATCATTGAAGTGATTTTCTGGAGTGTTTACTGAAGGAATCTCTGGTGGAATTCCCAGGGGTATCTCTTGGAGGAGTCTCCGGAGCTATTCCTGGAGGAATTTCTGAAAAATGTCTAAATTCCTTTCTTGGTGAATTTTTTGAAGAAATTCTTGAAATAAATACTGGAATCCATGTAGAAGTTCTCGAAAGCATTTTTTAGTCCTTTTAAAATGATTTTAGTGAAATTCCATGAGAAGAACATTAAGTAGCTTATAGAGATATTCCTTTCGGAATCTTTGGAAAAATTCCAGCGAATTCCCGGAGGAACCCCTTCGAAGAGTCTTGAAAAAATATTCTGGAAAACCACAAGATGAATTCGATGGAGGAATTACTGGAATTCTTGCAGTTTTCGAAAAAAAAAAACTTTATTATTTAGTGGTGAAATTTACCTAGAACCATTCATTGAAAAATCATTGAAGAAGTTCAAGGAATTCTGAGGAGGAATTTCAGAGGAAAACGCTGGAGCCCTGGAGAGTCCCTTTGGGATTTCTCTGAAGAATTCCTAAAAAAGCCTCAGGTGTTCCCTTTTAAAAAATATCTGAAATATTTCATGGTGAATTTTTGAAGAAATTCTTTGGAGGATTTACTGCATTCTCTTATCGAGTTATCAAAAAAAAAAATCATTGAATAATTTCCTGTTGAAATGTTTCTGAAGGAATTTTTGAGAACTCCCTGAAGAAACTTCTGGAATGATTCCTGATAAAATCCTTGGACAAATTCCTAAATAAGTTCGTGGAGGAACCCCAAGAAAAATTTCACAAAGAATTCCTGGAGGAATTCCTAGAAATTGCAGATGGAATTATTGGAGAATTTTTTGGAGAAGTCTCTGGAAGAACCGGTTGAGAAATTCCTGGAAAATATCTGTATTTGGTCTCGGTCTAGGTGAAATCTTTGAAAGAATTACTGAAATCGTTGCAGTAGTTTTCAAAACAATCTCTGAATTATTTCGTGGTGAAATTTCTCTAGAGTAATTTCTTGCGAAATCCCAGAAGGATTTGTTTGAGGAATACTGAGGAATTCCTGAAGAAGTATTTTCTAAAGCTTCCCTGGATGAATCTTTGGTATAATTTCTGGATTATATTCGATAGAGCAATTCCAGGTGAGTTATATTTAAATTATTTCTTGTTTAATTCATTAAAAAAAAAACCTTGAAGGAATTACTGGAATACCTGGAGAAGTTCACGAAAATATCTTTTTTCCCTGGCAAAATGATCTTAAAAGAATCCTCGAGATATTTTAGAAGTAGATTTTTGCGAAATTTCTGAGGAAATCGCTGGAAAAACTCCAGGATAAATGCCTGTAAGATCCTCTTTAGGAATCCCTGGACAAATTTAAGGAGTATATCTTAGAAGAACCTTTGGAGGTATCCCTGGTAAAATTTTAGAGGATTTCAAGGGGGGGAATCTCGAAAGAATCCTTGGAGAATATCGGGAAAATATTCCAATTATGTCGAGGTGAAATCTATGAAGGATTAACTGAAATTCTTGGAAGAGTTTTCAAAAAAATCTCTGAATTATTAAGCGGTGAAATTTGCCTAAAACAATTCCTTGAAAAATTGCTCGACTTACTAGACGAATTCTTACCGCAATTCTGTAAAAGAATTTCTCAAAAAATTGCAGGACTCCCTGATGGAACTCTGAGGGAGTCCCTTTTGGGGTTTCTTGGAAGTATCTCTGGAGAAATCTCTGGAAGAATTCGAGAAGGAGTCTCTGGAGAAATCTCTTCAGAAATTTCTGAAAAGTGTCTGAATAATGTTAAGGTGAATTTTTTGAAATAATTACTGAAATCCATGGAGGAGTATTCGAAAGAATCTCTGAAATATGGCTGGCTGCGAAATTTCTCTAGAGAAGTTCCTTGGGAAGTCCTTAAGGATATTAAAGAGAAATTCCTGGATAAATTGGTGATAACTTATGACTCTCCCTCCCTCATGGAAAACCTTGATACACCCATGATCAGTGTTCTAAATGCCAATATGGCACCATACCTAACCGAGGCGGACACCGGTAATAGCCATGCTCATTCATCGTATCATTTGCACCAGGGGAGGGTTGCTGTTGGCGCCCAAGCTGCATTCTCCCATTAACCTTTTTCCATCTGCTATCATCGTCCCTCAACTCGAAGTCTTCGAAGACATCGCTGTTAACCTTCGCAATTTGCTCTTTGTATTTATGGCATTTGGTCGTCCTTGGTAGCAGTGGGTACATCCCCCCTTTTGGGTGGTGCCTTCTTCCGGTACAAGATCCGAAGACGTCTGTCGATGACGACGACACCTTTCTTTTGGCGCCCAATTCGTCGAAGCAGAAGTTTCAGCTGAGAAACAGACAGGGCACAGGGAAAAGCTACCGGTCGATGAAATGGTTTTGTCTTCAACACATGAAACCAAGCAGCAGACGAACGGAAGGACGAACGAACGAACGGTGTCTTTATTTTGTCAATAAACGAAATTATAACGACCGAACGGACGGAGAAACGGGTGACCCTTGCCAGCGTAGCCTTCAAAGCATCCATAAAGTCAAATTTTCTCGAGAAAATACGGCTGGAGCGTGGATAAATGTGGACGACGACGGTATTGGTCATCAACTGCCTGTTGAGCTTGGGTATAGTAGAGAGAAGATGAACCCGAGAATTGGGTTACCGAAGGAAAAACTATTTTTCTCAATTACGGTAACGTCTCGGTATAGTCGGAAGAAGATTGAAGATGATTGTTGGGTGTTTATAAGATACCTCGCTTACGGGGCTTAATGATAGCTGTGGGTAATGCTGATCGTTTAATATTCAATGATGTTTTCGATTTGGAAAGTGTTCGATGCTTCCTTTTATCGTCATAAAATGAGTTATCCTTTGCAGTACAGATTTTTGGTTGTAGCAATTTAGGCTAAGTCAAATCTGGAAATCTGTGTAGGCACTGGTTTCTTTTATACGTTCCTGTGATACTCTAGAAATCCAACGCGGAATATGGGTTATGAAAGGGGTCCGCGTGGTCTGTAGGGATTTGAATTTTAAACTTGTAACCAACTCAGTTATTGGGTCACCAAGTGGCTCGGTAGCTTAGTTGGTAAAGCGCTCGTCTAGCATACAAGAGTCCTGGGTTCAAATCCCAGCCGAGCACGTGGATTTTTTTCATAATTTCACCCATTATTTGTCCATCTTTAGCACGCGTAATGAGTTAATTAATTTAAATTATGAAAGTTTCATTGGCATCGAAACGTGTTCCAATTTCCTGGAATTTGTTGAATATTTGTATGGAAAACGAGATTGAAAACTTCTCAGTCAATTTTCTCAGTGCCTACTTTATACAGATGGTACCGACTTGCGCAGTTTAGGTGTACCGTTTTGATTCATATTACGGACACTTAAGGCCTCAGTGAAGTATAACCCAGCTTGGACCATACAAAATAAATCATTCTGTATGATTTTTTAGCGTTATCGAGCGTCGGAAGCCCTTAACTTTCGAATGGTGGGTAAAGAATACGCGTCCGCAACTTGAATAATTTTAAATAAATCGAAACGTGTGGCCTTTTCATGATTCTTATTCCGGACGCTCCCTCACTGTTGCCTCATATTCCGGACGCTTTGATTCGAATTACGGACAACTCATGATAATCATTAATGGAACAGTCAAATCATCAATTGGAATCGTTCAACCACTTAAGAGACGTCTAAGGGGGCATTATAAATTTGCAATGATATTCATGGAAAAAACCTAATTAAACGAGCCTCGAAAATGGGAACTTTTGGACGGCGAAAATTGAAACATTTCGTGTGAAATGTTTCCCATGCAAACGAGAGTGTCCGGAATATGAAGCTGTCCGTAATATGAATCAAAACGGTACTTTCAAATTTATTAACTCAGCATAGGCTTATAAAAATGGCTTATGTAGAAAAGAAAATCATTAATACTTTGCAACTATACAAAGAAAAATATGTGTTTCTTGCTTGGTAAATTGATCTTTTCATGAAAATAATTACTCGTTTGTTCTCTTTTTCATTATGCTTTTCTACTTTATCAAATAAGTTTGGTAGTGAGGAATTTGAATTCAGTGGTTTTCATCAAATTCTACGTACATTTCGGAAATCCTGGGATTCCCAGGATATCAGATATAAAATCCCGGGAAACGGGATATCCCGAAAATTTTAAAATCCCGGGATTTTTTGTCCCGGGATGTCCCGGGATAGACACTCTACTGCACGTATATCTTCAGCGGTTTCAAGAGGAATCCTTGTGATCGCCTCTAGTAGAGTTTCCAGAACATTTCCTTATGGAGGTGTTTCAGCATTTCTTAGTTCAAATCCTGAACGATGTCTTATGGGAATCCATGAAGAAATTACTGGAGGTGTTACTGACTGAACTATTCATGAAATCCCTGATAGGAAACAAAAATAGTTTATCGCACGATTTCGTCATAAGAACACACTCTAGGAGAGCGAAAAAGAAAAACAAATCACCGTTGAATTTCGAGTAACATTTCAAAAGGACCTATTTAACAATGAGAGGTTCTCTCCGCTCTCGCTCTGCAATACTACTTTTGAGATGTTTTTAACTATAGATTGAAATAAAGTTTCCTTGACTAGCGTTTCATAACACAACAGAAAAGGTAAGAATGGCTCAGTTATTGATTAAAGAGAGAGTAAACAAAAAGAGCCTTTCAATGTTAGAGAGGTCCTATTAAAATGATAAAAAGCTTAACTCATGAAAAGTTGAGAACATATTTTAATGATATGTTTCTCGAAAGCAAGACTGTTAGCACTTGCAAAGCTTGATTTCACATATCTGGCCAAGGAAACCGTGAATTTTCTCAAAATGTATTTGAAATTTTACTAAGGTTGTTCAATTTTACAAAACAAGCATCTAGAATCTAGAAAATTTGCAATATGTTTGTCGCTCATTCTATTTCATATATTTTTATCGCACACGAAAATTGCACAGATTGATGATGAGGTGCGCAACTGTCTAGAGTTGCGACATTACTAGCTCGAATGTCCAAAGGTTAGTATGTATGATAAAATGGGAGATAAAGCTAAAAATAAATATATCTTGATTTCTTTGGATTCAGTGTGTGTTCTCATTACATAGAATTGTAACATTTCATATGGCCTGATTGGTTGACCTAACAAACACTGAAAATTTCTAAGGAAATTTTCATTTTATACATATTGCCAACCAAACCAAAAATAGTAAACCATTGGATATAGGCCATTGTGGTCTCCAAGAACTCGTTTATGCTACGTTAACTGTAGGCTTGTAGGAATTCTTTGAAGCAAACATACGTTTCGTAATATAACTGTCACTTATTTAGTAGATATAAAAAATATGTTTTCAACTCCAGAGCTTATGCTTTTCACACCATATAGATTGATATGGAGTTTACACATAATTACAACTTTAATTCTGCTCTGTAATGCCTTATATCACTTGAGCCTTCATATAAACAGTTAACTATAATATTTCTTTATAGAATTGGACACATTCCAAAATGGCTTCCGATATTGAAAAGCATTATTAAATGCATTAAATGTTAACTATTTTGCCGAATACGCGTTTGAAAGGTGAGGTGTAGAATAGAGGTGTAGAATAGATATACAAATTATCTGGTGTTTGATGGCTATTTTCGTTTGAAAATAATGGTAAATGAAGCATCGTTCTTATAGGATTTCCTGGGAAAATCCTTGGACAAATTTCCAAAGGTTACGTCTAAAGATGAATTTCAGGAGTACTTAATGGTCGCGTCTGATGGAGATTTTTTTCAAAACAGTTTCTGATAAACAATCTCAAGCAATCACTGTGTGGACCCTCTGTCTGGGAAGTTTGAGAGAATCCCTCCACAAATTACTAGAAAATTATGAAAAAAATAGCGAATTCTTTGAGGTTTCATGTAACAATACCGTCGTGCGGAGTGACATTGGTCCATAAGGGTGACTTTGGGCCAATATTTTTACAGCAAGCTAATGTATGAATAAATAAAACAATACGTCAAGCTTCAAGAACTCGTTATAAATAGCCAATAGATGATCAAAGATTAGATTTTTGGCGTTCCTACTAATCATTAGATGCATCGAAACAGGCGGTCAAAGTCACCCCCTAGGCCCAATGTCACCCCGCACGGCGGTATCTTCATAATGCATAGGGGTCCCAGAAAAAAAAATTGATTATCCTAAAAAAAATCTCAGGAGGAACTGCTAAAAAACTCAGGAAAATTATCTAAGGGAACTCTTGCAGGAATCAAATCTTTGTGTGAACTGCTGCAAGTAGGCTGGATAGTATCCTTTAGGAAGACATGTCCTCCTTTTTGATTAACTGTCCTCCCGCCCTCCTTAGGGCTGAAAAAGTCCTCCTTTTCCAAAGTCATCGAATATTGAATTCGAGGGGGTGTAAGTGATATAAACATAGTTTTGAGAAAATCGACATTGAAGTTTTTACAGCAATTTTTCACTCCATACATTCCAAAAACCAAGCCAATATTCTATAATTTTTATTTTCTGTTCGACGGAAAAAAATAAATAATCACCTAAAACTACCGTCGAAAAGCTTAGAAACAGTAGAACTTTTTAAGATACTCAACTGAAAACCAACAAACATGTCATCCCTTTGCATTTTGGTCCCTCATATCTATTGAATTCGAGGAGCAGGCCGTTGGGCCGAATGTCGTTGGATTGAAAGCTATTAGGCCGAATGCTGCTAAGCTGAAAAGTTTGATATCCCGAAATAACATTTGACTGTATAAGCTGAAAAATACAAACCACTGTTTTAAATGCCTAATACCGTCATCAGTGTTTTTAATTTTTTCAACAAATGCTTTTCTCTGTAGTTAAATATCACAGCGGATATTGTGGACTTAAAGATAAAGTAGATAAACTTGACCAAACACCTAACAACAAATTCGGACTAAAAATACATTTGGCCTTACGACACATTAGAACTATCATCCATTTTCGGCCTTACGGCTTTCGGCCTAACGGGATAGAACCCAAAGCACGTTAAAGAATAAAAAAATACCATTCATTTCATTTATTTAGTTAACAACTACACAGATAACACTGAATCAACAATTTCACGCCACAATACTCGGTTCGTGGCCGCATCTCTCCATCCTCGGTTCTGCCCCACGCTCGCCAAATCGATTCGCACTTGATCCGCCCACCTAGCTCGCTGCGCTCCACGCCTTCTTGTACCAACCGGATCCGAAGCGAACACCATATTTGCAGGGTTGCTGTCCGGCATTCTTGCAACATGCCCTGCCCATCGTATCCTTCCAGCTTTGGCCACCTTCTGGATATTGGGTTCGCCGTAGAGTTGGGCGAGCTCGTGGTTCATCCTTCGCCGCCACACACCGTTCTCCTGCACACCGCCGAAGATCGTCCTAAGCACCCGACGTTCGAAGACTCCAAGTGCTTGCAGATCCTCCTCGAGCATCGTCCAAGTTTCATGCCCGTAGAGGACTACCGGCCTTATGAGCGTTTTGTACATGGTACATTTGGTGCGGGCGTGAATCTTTTTTGACCGCAGCTTCTTCTGGAGGCCATAGTAGGCCCGACATCCACTGATGATGCGTCTCCGTATTTCACGGCTAACGTTATTGTCAGCCGTCAGCAAGGATCCAAGGTAGACGAACTCGTCGACCACCTCGAAAGTATACCCGTCTATCGTAACACTGCTACCTAGGCGAGCCCTGTCGCGCTCGGCCCCACCAGCTAGCATGTACTTTGTCTTGGCCGCATTCACCACCAGTCCAACTTTTGCTGCCTCGCGTTTCAGGCGGGTGTACAGGTCTGCCACCTTTTCAAATGTTCGGCCGACGATGTCCATATCATCCGCGAAGCAAACAAATTGACGGGATCTCGTAAAAATCGTACCCCGGCTGTTAAGCCCGGCTCTCCGCATAACACCTTCTAGCGCAATGTTGAACAACAGGCACGAAAGTCCATCACCTTGTCGTAGTCCCCGGTGGGATCCAAACGAACTGGAGTGTTCGCCAGAAACCTTCACACAATTTTGCACACCTTCCATCGTCGCTCTAATCAGTCTCGTGAGCTTCCCGGGAAAGCTGTTCTCGTCCATGATTTTCCATAGCTCTGCGCGGTCGATACTGTCGTATGCCGCCTTGAAATCTATGAAAAGGTGATGCGTTGGGACCTGGTATTCACGAC
This sequence comes from Aedes aegypti, assembly GCF_002204515.2. Taxonomy (NCBI): domain Eukaryota; kingdom Metazoa; phylum Arthropoda; class Insecta; order Diptera; family Culicidae; genus Aedes; species Aedes aegypti. The sequence continues at coordinate 321,193,677 of NC_035109.1, read as the reverse complement.
ATTTTTGGAGGATTTGCCGTACAGTAAAGATCTGGTCCGTTGTCGATCGGCCGTCAACGAAGCCGGCTTGATAACTTCCCACGAACTCGCTTACTATAGGTGATAGACGACGGAAGATGATCTGGGACAATACTTTGTAGGCCGCATTTAGAATGGTGATCGCTCGAAAGTTCTCAAAATCTAACTTGTCGCCTTTCTTGTAGAAGGGGCATATTACCCCTTCCTTCCACTCCTCCGGTAGCTGTTCAGTTTCCCAGATGATGCCTATCAGCCGGTGCAGACAAATGGCCAGCCTCTCCGGACCCATCTTTATGAGTTCAGCTCCGATACCATCCTTACCAGCAGCTTTATTGTTCTTGAGCTGGTGAATGGCATCCTTAACCTCCCTCAAAGTGGGGGCTGGTTGGTTTCCATCTTCCGCAGTACTGACGAAGGCATTTCCTCCGTTGTCCCATCCTTCATTGCCTGTGCTCTCAGCGCCATTCAGGTGCTCGTCGAAGTGCTGCCTCCACCTTTCGATCACCTCACGCTCGTCCGTCAGAATGCTCCCATCCTTATCCCTGCACATCTCGGCTCGCGGCACGAAGCCGTTTCGGGATGCGTTGAGCTTCTGATAGAACTTGCGTGTTTCTTGAGACCGGCACAGCTGTTCCTTCTCCTCACATTCCGTCTCCTCCAGGCGGCGTTTTTTCTCCCGAAAGAGGCGGGTCTGCTGTTGCCGTTTCCGTTTATAGCGTTCCACGTTCTGCCGGGTCCCTTGCTGCAGCAAAAATACCCTATCTACTAAATTTGGGTCGCCTGAATCCAAATATGATATCAAAATTCTTCCAACTCGAGTATTTGATCATTTTATTGCAAAATTAAACTTTGAAAATCTGCCTAATACGCCTAAATGTAGGCGATTTCCCTTGAAATAAGCACATTATTTGAGAATAAACGGTTTTATTAGCAAACAACTATACTTGATATGCTGTATGATATCAGAAATAAGTTCAGTCGTTCATACTGGTGCTTACACAACATTTTAAACACTTGAAGTTAACATGTAGACATAGCACCAGTGGAATGTTTAGCACCGACATTTCCAACTGTATTACTTACACCTTCAAAAAGTATGAATATTGCTATGCAAAACTGACCCCAAAATCATCATTAGACATCTATAAACGAGAATACATGGAATGTCTGTGGTGCCAACTATACCTTCAGCATCCTTGGGAGGAAGTGTGTTTTGGTATCGACCTGATCAAATTCGCCTCAGTGATCAATTTGCGCCTGGATTACAGTACTAGAGATTTATGTAAAATGAGACATAAAAGAATTATTCCACATACTACGAAAGGAATCCATTAAGCAAGGTTTGAAGGCTTTTGGAATTCTTCAGAGATTTACTATATGTATATCTTCATAGATTGGTCAAACTTTCAAGGGTCACCCACTATTGTAGGCCATTTCCATTTAAACCGCATGCAGAACAGAGTAGCCCATAGTCGTGACTAACTATCCAGGCAGACAGGAATATCAAAATTATATCTCGAACCAAACATATCTTGGTCTCATATTATTCTCTTTTTTCAAATTTCCAAAAGATCTCTCTAGTCCCAAGTTGGGACTCCCAACTGAGACAGAGGCTGATTCTCAGCTAAGTGATCTCATTAGCACTTTCTCAGTTATTAACTGAGAGCTTCAATTGACAATTGATCATGTGTGCAATCGTATATCGTGTGATAAGCACGAAAATACTCTATGCTCTAGGATGTCGACAAAATTTCCTTTACGGAAAGATCCTCGACCCGTGAGATTCGAGCCCATGACCCACAGCTTTGTTTTGCTGAATAGCTGCGCATTTACCGCTAAGGCTATCTGGACCTCTAACAACTTCTCAGTCACTGTAAATTGTCCATCCGGAGAGATTTTCGCACAGCTAAGGATGAACCTGAAAGGCATTTATCATATTTTTCTTGACTCCGCCTCCTTCCGACGACACAATGTCAAAAGGCATTTAATAACTCAACCTCCTAACGAGATGCATGGTACACTGCTGAGGTCTTAAGCCTAGTAGGGTAGCGCTGTCCTTTTCAATATGCCAATCTTTCCCTTCATCTATCTCGATTCATTCATCCATCTTAACGCGCCCTACGTGTCTAATAGACACTTTGGTGGAGAGTGCCCTTTGCCGGGATGAAAAACGCTTCGGTTTACTTACCATCGTACATATAGGGTTTATGCTCACCGGGAACGACCAGGAAACATCAAGCTTTTGCAAAGGCAGCAGGGAATTCTTTGAAAACGGATTTTCCCTCTTCCCGAATGCCACCACCTTAGCCATCCTGGGCGAGTCGATATACAATCGAGTCTCTTATTAGAAGATGCCACCCATTTTGCGCCCACCGCAATTTCTCAAAATTTTTCCTTCTTGGCATTACCTCATTTCTGAGACAGAGCCTGCTTCTGTCAATGAGCACTTCCACAGTTACAAACTGGTAGCTTTTTTTGCCAATGTTGCCATTTTTGCATTCGTAAATCGTGTGGCAGGTACGATGATACTCTATGCCCAGGAAGGTCAAGGAAATTTCCATTACGAAAAGATACTGGACCGACCGGGAATCGAACCCAGACACCTTCAGCATGGCTTTCCTTTATAGCCGCGGACTTTTACCACTCAGCTAAAGAAGGTCCCGTTCTCAAAACTTATAACCTATCGAATTCCACCGTATTCTATTGTACAACAGCTAGGATACTACGGTGATTCGCAAAGTGGGTGGTACTATCTCAAAGATAACCCGACTGTAGCTACTTCATCAACTGACGACGACGACAGTGGTGGTGACGCGATGAAGGGTGTTGAAGTTGACGTCCATCCTTCCGGATCCGTCTGTTCGCTCTTCCGTCCGTCCATCTATCCGGTTGGGTCACCCAGCTCCGACGCCACGTACCTACGGGGATGATGATAAACTGGAAATGCGAGTGAGTGAATGTGTGTGGCCTAAGACGGTACCACCGATTGGAATGGGGATGAGAATAGGGTTCAATTTTTGTAGAAAAAATTTGAACTCATATCAGAATATAAATATACTCTATTTTCCAATGCTCTGCGTTGATTCAATAATAAAAAATTCTTTTGCATATTTTTAAGTTGAGGTTTTAACTCAGAATTTGGGTGAATTATGTTTTCCGTGTACCTTCAGAAATGTCGGATAGGAGCATCACAAGAATTTCAAAGAACAAGGCCAAGATTAGATTTCATTAAAAAATTTAAAACCCCATTGCGTTAAGCACTAAGGCAGCAAACTGTGCGGGGTGATCGGGTTCTTCGGGTGTGCAAATGGGCCCCCGACTAAAACGGATAAGTGACTGTAACTGGCTTCGGGTTTTCTAGCAAATATTTGCTCACGTCGCCATTGAAGTGAAGTTAGTGGTGGCGGCTGTCATCGTTGGTGAATGGATTTTCTACGAGGAAACGTGAAAAGTTGGAAATGTTTGTTAATGTTGGCTTCGACTGGATTATGGGTGGGAAATGTAGTCTAAGCGGGAATTCTAAATTATTAATCAGGATGGCGCTTTTCTGCTTAAGTAGAGGTTATGTATGGTTGTGCTTTGATCAATTCCGTGATTTGTCCATGCATTGTTGAGTTTAAATGAGAGGAATCGAATTCAGGTTCAGTTCTTTGTTCATTGGTCTTCTCGTGGCGTAACGATAATGCGCCCTGTCTAGCAAATCGGGTGTCGTGAGTTCAATTTTCACCGAGAAGACGTGTAAGTGTTCACAAATTTTATTTATTTATTTCGTCAACCGACGTAGACTAGTACATTTTACATATACATATTTTTGTTTCATTTCTTAATACTAAAATTATGGAATTTATAAAAAATATTGAAAAAGAAAGTGTAGTGTAAGTAATGTTAATTTCATTTTGTTTTATTTTTAGTGCGTTGCGATTTCTTATGGATTTGAAGTATGTTTTTAGATTTTGCCGAGACATGGTAAAGTCAATAGTTTCGCAATGTTGATTGTAAATGGCCATCATTTGATTTAGAGGCCCGTTTTTGGCATAATTTGTTCGATGATGATTTGTCAAGAATAAGTTACGATTTCGTAGTTGCCTAGAAGGAGCGTAGAAATTTAATTTTGATAAGATTTCTGTAGAATCAATACGTTGCGAAACGATATCATTTACAAATGAAACTCTTGTGATTTCACGTCGCTCTTTCAAAGTTTGTATGTCAATAAGCATGCAGCGTGCTTTGTAGGGTGGAAGTGGAAATGATGTCCAACCTAATTTACGAAGAGCATATAGTAGAAATTGTTTTTGTACAGATTCTAATCTTTCCTCGTGTGTGATTGAGAAAGGAGACCATACAATGCTGCAGTATTCCATGATTGATCTTACATATGCAATATATAGAGTTTTAATTGTGTATGGGTCATGAAAGTTGTAGCAGAAGCGTTTTATGAACCCTAGCATGTTATTAGCCCTGTGAATTATTGTATTGTAGTGGTCTACGAAAGAAAGCTTAGAGTCTAAGATTACTCCTAAGTCCCTTACTCTTTCACATTTTTCTACATTTTGATTTCCTAATGAAATTGAAATTCGTGGTGTTGTTCTTTTTCTGCTAAATGATATTAGGTTGCATTTTTTTACATTCAGTTCTAATAGGCTTTTTTTGCACCATATGTAGAATTTTTCTATTTCATTGCGGAATACATTAATGTCTTCTTCATTTCTTATTTCCAGGTAGAGCTTCATGTCATCGGCATAAATTAACACTTTGAGTATATTGAAAATGAAGGAAATGTCGTTTACATACATAATAAAAAGAAGAGGTCCCAAATGAGAGTCTTGAGGGACACCCGAAGTGACTTGAATTGGTTTTGATTTGTTTCCTTTGAATTTTATTATTTGTTGGCGGTCAGTTAAATACGATTCAAGCCATTTCAGCAGTCTTGGCTCGATTCCAATTTTTTTTTAGTTTGAAAAGTAGCATTGGTATGTCTAGGCGATCAAATGCCTTGCTAAAGTCCGTATAAAGAGCTTCTACGTGGTTTCCATTATCCATTGCATTCAATGAATAGTCAACAAATTGAAGTAAATTTGTTGAGGTCGAGCGACCTTTAAAGAAGCCATGTTGTGTGTCAGTAATTCTATTTTTGATTTGAAGAAATAGTTTTTCGTTGACAATTGACTCGAAAAGTTTTGGAATACAAGAGATAATGGCAATACCACGATAATTACGTATGTCAGATTTTCGGCCAGATTTAAAGATAGGCACTAAAAAGGAGCATTTCCATATTTTTGGGAAGATTCCGGATTCAAGGGATTTATTAAAAAGCCAAAACAATGGCGCTGTAAGTTCTTTTGCTAAATTTTTCATAAATATTGGTGGAATCGTGTCAGGGCCGGGACCTTTTGAAGCGTCCAAATTCATTAGAGCGTCTGAAATTTCCCGCACATTGATTTGATTCACACCAATATCTCTAGAAAATTCCGGGTAAAACGCAAAATAATTGCGATCGCGGTCTTCTTCCGAAAATGTAGTACCGTTTTGATTCGAATCCCGGACAGCTTCAAATTCCGGACACTCTACTTTGTATGGGAAAGATTTCACTCGAAATGTTTCAAAATGGGCCGTCTAAAAGTTCCCAATTTGAAAGATGATTTTTATAAACATGTTACATAGCAATCCATGAAAATTTACAATGTTCAACTAGTTTTGACGTCTTTCTAACGGATTAGTGCATTTAGTTAATGATTCGACTATTCTAATTGTGTTTTTTATGAGCTGTCCGGAATTCGAATCAATGTGTCCGGAATATGAAGCAAAAGTGTGGTTGTGTCCGGAATAAAAATCATGAAGAGGCCGAACATTTTTGTTGATTAAAGTGAATTAAAGCTGTGGAATCCAAATCTTTACCCAGCATTCGAAATTTAAGTGTTTGCAAGGCTTGATTACGCTAAAGTTGTATAGGGAACGATTCAATTTATATATGTTTCGATTAGTTGAAGTTCACTGTAGCCTTAAGTGTCCGTAATATGAATCAAAACGGTATAGATTTCTTGGAAAAAATTTGCATATAGATTGCAATTTTTTTCTGAGTTGTCACCCACATTTTCATCAAGGTGCATAACGGATGGAAAATTGTCAGATTTTAGTTTTGTTTTTACGTAATTGAAGAAGTTCTTTGGACAGGACTTTATTTCAAGTTCAGTTTTTGAATTATATTCTTCAAAAGCATCACTGATGGCAAGATTCAATTGATTGCAAATGTCCAAATATTTTGCTAGGTTTTCATCTTTCTGGTGTTTCTTATAAATTTTGTGTGCCTTCTGCTTCCGATTTTTCAGATTTTTTATGTGGTTGTTATACCATATTGGATGTTTTGTACTGAGGTTTCGCCGTATTTTTTTGGAAGGAATTTCTTGTTTTATGATTTCAAGTACAATTTCATTGAATATGTATGCAGCAGTTTCGACACTTCCTTCATTTCTGATTATTTCTTGCCAATTAACACTATTTAATCTACATTTAATTTTTTCATAGTCTGCTGATTTGTATTCAAAGGCTTCCTCGTATTCATAGTCGTTGGGTCTTGCATTCTTATGGATGAATAGGGAATATTCGATTGCTGTGTGAAACGCTTCATTTTTCCATAATGGATTCAATGACTCAGTTACACAGAAATTTTCGTTAATGTTTGTCAATAAGAAATCCAAATAACAGTTTTGTCTGTTTTTAACATGATTAATTTGATTTAGTCCTAAATTTGCGGTTTTATCGAAAATAAACTGCAATGTTTCATTGTTCCCAACGACTGGGAGTAAAATATTTTCATTTTCAGAGTCCCGAATGAAATCAGCATTGCGTTGGTTAAAATCACCATAGATGTGAACTTTAACCTCTGGGGGGAGTTGTTATAAAATTTGTTCGGCACATTGTAAGAAATTTTCATACGTGCCTTTATGCGCATGGTCAGGTGGAAAATACACTGAGGCAAACAAGTGTGTTTCACCTGCTATGTGTGACTTTACCCAGACATGTTCGAATTCTTTAAAATGTTGTGTGTTGATTACTTCAGAATTAAAATCAGTTGAAAGAGCAACGAGTACTCCCCCGCCTGATTTTCTTCCGGACTCTGAAAAATTCCGGTCACCTCTGAATACGTTGAAGCCGCTTCCAAAGACTTCTTCGCTTTTTACGCTTTCATTCCAGCTTGTTTCAGTTGCCAGAATAACCGAAAAGGATGAGCTTAAAATGTTTTTATAAATTTCCTTCATTTTTGCTGGGCTTTTCTTGCGATTGAAATTTTGACAGTATATCAAGATTTCAGTCACACTCTGTCTACATTGCAAAGAAGTGTTTGGAGGCACGTCGTTTGATAAAATTATACTGTGTTCTTCCGTAGAAGTGGGCGTCCTTACTTGCGAAAATTTGACGGTCCTGGATAGGGAGAGAAGAATTTGTGCGAATTCTCCCGCAATTGTTGAAGTCGTTTAGTACGTTCGCTCGATAGGTACCGACGATACGCCTCCAGATCCGCTGCTGCTTCAGCTGGGCCAACTCCATATTCCTGATGAACGTCAGAAAAAATTCGAAGAAGATGATCGGGATCCGTTGGCAATCCTTCCGACGCGAGGACCATCCTAATGCTGGTTGGTGTGTTGCCATCAATGCAGATATTCGCTGGCTGGTCCTTCATGTATGCCAGAAACAGTCGGACGATCTTCATGATGTTGGGATCACGAAGTCTTGCTTTTAGGAAGCGGCCATCACCCTCAGCTGATTGTTGTGTTAAGGTGACGATGGGTGGTCGCAAGGGATCGAGTGACCTGCTAGGTGATTCAGTTAACGTTGATGATGGTGCAGTATTTGTTGTTGGCACTGTTGGCAATTGTGTGTTGGTCTGTGGTTGTGTTTGCTTTTCAACGCGGTAGGGGTTTATGGTTTCATCCTTTCTGAAATTGATTAATTTCGGAACCGTGAGAGCAGCGATTGGGTGGTCGGTGTTAGGTGGCGGACCCGCGAATTGCACTTTAGCAGTTGCTAGAAGCTGCTTGTCTGATGGTTTGATTTGGTTGTTGTTGCTTTTATTGTTGAGGTTGGAATCCCGTTCATGTTTATTCTGTGTTGATCCTCTTTCAGGAATTTTATTTGAGTATATGGAATCATACTTAGACCAGTCTTGGAGCCAAAGTCGTTTTTTCCCGTTGTTTATAAATCGCCAACCACTATTTGGTGGTTGAGATTCAGTCGTTTGGACGGATCGTATTCTGGACATTTTTGCTCGACGTTCAGCGAAAAGTTCTTTGATGACATTATTTGCATGTTTATTGGGTGACGGCTGTGGTTTCTGCTGATGTTGAATTTGTTGATGAGCCCGACTTGGTTTATGGGTTTTGGTGTTGGATTTATGGATGACCGATGAAAGAATGTCTTCGGCTAACTCTTCGGCTAATGTTTTGTCGGCTTGCGATGAGTTTTTTCCAGTGCTGCTCTCGATAGTTTCGACAGCAGATGAGACAGACTTAACTTCCTCCAATATTTCCTTCGATAAGAATAAGATTTCTGCATGTTTATGTTCCGTCGTCGTTGATGCTTCTGCTATTGCTGCAAATGCAGCTGATTTGGCTAATGAGGCTAATTCATTTCTGACCTCGTCAATTATTATTGGAAGTGGGTCAGTAGTGGTTGGAGGCTCCATTGGCGTGATTGCATTTGCTGCTACTTCTGCTGCTGAATTGACTGCCTTTTCAATAGCCAATGCAGAATCGTCAAAAAAGTTTTTAATTTTTTGTGACATTTTTGTATTTGATATGTTGATGTCGGTGATTGCTGAAGTCACGCGTGAGTCACACGACACCATGTGCTGGTCGAGTGCATTGCGTATGCTTGCGTTGTTTTTGTTGGACAAAGCCAACAATTCGTTTACTTCACTGAGCAGGTGCTCAATGCTTTCAAATAATACTGACACTAAGCTGAATTTATTTAGGTCAGCAGCAATACGCTGATTGGTGTCGTTTTGTGAGCGCACCGCTTCAAGAAGTTTTTCTTGTTGATGAAGCAGCTTCCGCACATCGGCCTCCTTCATAAGGATCATTTCACTTCAATTTGTGCATTTAATCCAGTTGCAAAGTATATGTTATGTTTAGATTTTCTATAGTTGTTTCCCTATTAGCACACATGTTGAAATTGACGCAGAATAACTCCTATATAACCAGATCTGCTCATATAAGAGTTATTCTGCCTCAATTATAACATGTGTGCTACTCGGGTTAAACTTCTGGGCTGATTGAAACATGCATTGTCCTTATATACGATAAGTCATTATTAAAAATAATCTCTGAATATATTAATTTAATCAAAGAATGGTGAATTCTGTATTGAAGAAACATGCGAGAATCCTTATTACTGAACGGAAATGCTCTTGTTCCTAATGCAAAGCCCTGGATTTTCTGCAGTTTACAGCGCATAATTAAACAGCTTGGCGTGCATGAGGCCATTGGCGTAGCTAGGATTTTAGTCTGAGGGGCCTAGTGGAGGGGGGAGGTATTTATCAATATTGACGATTTTCACATTTTTTTTTATATTTGACAGATTTGTATTGATTTTATTAGTTTGTTATTTTGCCTCATTTCGCGGCACATCAGTGAAATTTGTAAAATTAAATGTTCGCTACGAAAAAGATTCATTCTTTTTGTAATCCAGTCAAAAATCCCTCAAGAATTCTAGCAAAAAAAATCACAAAGAATGTCCTTAGTGATTCTTTTAAGAACTTTTTAGGTTTACAACCATGTGCTTTGAAGGGATTCCTTCTTCATGAACTATTCTCTCCAAGAACCCCTTTACTAGTTTTCACTGAGTTCGTCCTAAGATTCCCAAGGAAAATCATTCCCAGACATTCTGATCTAACCAGAAAATTTCTCGAAGAATCTCTATCGACTTGCTTAAAAAATCTCTTGAAGAATTCCGCCAGAGAATGCATTAGAAATTCTTTCAATAATTTCTTCTGAAAGGTTCTCTAAATAATTATCTATCTATCTATATAAATAGAATGGTGTTTGTTTGTCAAGAAATGTCTAGATAATGGGTTATCGTATTTTGAATATTTTCTCAAAGTTATATTTCTGAAGAGCTCCGACGAATAAGCGTATATAAAAAGCTTACGATAATCACCAGGAAAGTCGAAAAAAATAGTGTGAATAGAACTGTCATTTTGTATGGGACGGTTCATGGCGTTTTCAACAGCCTACTTGATGACAGTAATAATTAGGTGCTCATTAAAAATTTGTTTAAAATTTTCAGAAATAATTGAAGATTTCTCCAAAAAATAGTACAAAAAATTCTAAGGGTCTCACCAAACATGTCTTCAAGATAGTCGAGCAAGGATTCATTCCACGAATTCTTCAATGATTTCTCCAACAGTTTTTCCAACTTTGCTTTTGAAGTTCTTCCCAAAACTTCTCAAGAGGATTGTTTAGAAATTATCCAGATAGCAACAATTATCCAGACTACCTACAAAAAAAAATATTAACTCTTCCAGGTGTATCTATAAGAAATCCTTGTGATATTCCAAGAAAATGATACGCAAATTAAAAGAATCTATTTGGGAAAATGTTATTTATGATTCCTTAGAGAAGTTCTTCGCAGATCTATCTATTTTTTTATATTTTAGATTTCCCTAAAACCTATCGAAAGCATTTTTTTTAGTTTTTTTTTTTTCAAATACGCCCAAATAAGAAATGTTTAAACATTTTTACATTACTATAAAGTTCCTATCAAAATACGTTCAACTGTTCTTTCAAAAACTTTTCCGCTCTTCTACTCAAAAAATTCTCGAGTACAGTGGGATTCCGTTTTTGGCAACAGTGTCGGAATTTTCAGTTGACAAAAACAAAACCGTGCCAAAATCGGAATCCTGTTTTTTAATTTTAGTTTTCAATTATTGGTTTTGAAAACATCATTAGAATGTTATCACATCATCCTTAGGGAACCATATGACATCGAGACTTCTGAACTGTCCAAAGTAGAAGCAGATTTCCTAGGGTTGGACTATGCTATGAATCTATAGCCCTGTAATGTAAAATATGATAGACGATCGACATACTTTTACCGCTCGAATGTCTTCAATATTTTTTAAAAGCTTTATGTATACTATGTGTATGTTTGAGCGATGTAAAATCAATAATCGCATAAGCTGTGTAAAAATACAAAAGAATGTATATTACTCTATTCTTACACTGACGTATTCACGAATAAAAATTACTGGGTACCGTCGATGGGGGTGACAATGGGTCTAGGGGGTGAGATTGGGTCAAAACGGAAAAATATGTTTTGTGAAATATTTCAGCTAATGACGCTGATATTACTAAAATTAATAATTCATATGTTAGGGAACATATTATTACACATAATTCATAACAATATACATTTTAAGAAATAGTAGTTTTTGTTTACTACATCAATAAACTTGCATGTTGAAACTAGATAAAATTTACAACATTAAATTTCTCCTGTACAAAGTATCACGCATGTACTCTAGCCTCTATTGTTGTATTAGCAGAATGTTGAAAGTCTTTTCATTGCACATCACGGTACGATGTCTAGAACATTGAAAATGGGGGTGGCATTGGGTCAAGCAAGAACGATAGTAAATGAAATTCCAAGTCCATTTTTTTGACATTTTACGATGCCGGGTGTTCTCTTTTTTCATCAAGATGTGTTTATTCTTTCTAAATACAGCATCTCTGAAACATCAAACAAGTCTACTTGAGTATTCCGTGCATTGAATAACAATACAACGCATATTGACAACTTCTCAAACCAGCAACTGTGTTTCGTGCGCAGCAATATCGTAAATTTTTATCAAAAGGGTGTTTTTTTCTAAATTTGATTATTTATCAGTATTTTCATACTATAGAAACATCTCACGCTAGTACAAATGAGTTGGATCGCTGAAATATTGGGATTATGACGTCAACTTCTGCCTGAATTGTAGTGATCGTGGAATGTCGCACCGAAATTTAACTATTTGCGAAGATTTAAAATAATCACTGTTTCAGTACACCTTTGGGGAACTGAATAGGCTTCATGGCAATGGTGATGAGACTTTGAAGACAATTTGAGGGAAAAACAAGAAAATTTATTTAAACTTGACGATAAATGTTGGATTTACATATTTTTTCTCATAGATCTTCAATTTTTTGGTATAATCGTTCTTTAAAGTGGGTTTATTATACTTGTGAAACATCTTGGATATCTTTTTAACTTGTTTGCATTGTATTCCATCAATATTTTTCAGCTGTGAATGGTTTTGCAATCATTTTCTCAAAAACAAGTTATTTCAATTTCAGTGACCCAATGTCACCCCCTCTATGGGGTGAGATTGGTTCATTTTTCATTCACTTGTGGAGCCGCTGTGAATAAATATTTGTCTTTAATTTTTTGAACAGTTGTTAATGTACCATCAAAGTACATACACACCAAATTTGAAGTTTATTGGAGTTAAATTGCGATAGTTATTCAAAAAATAAATCGCACATATCCCTTTTTGACCCATTGTCACCCCCAACGACGGTATTAAAAAACTGCATGATTTTTTTTTATTTATTGAACATCAAACATCAGTTTAATTTTTAGGTCGAAGCGGGAAATTTTGCAAAGTCCCGTAAGTTAAGAATGGTTCCTTTAAATAATGATGCAGTTAAAAGATCAACTACATATCATAATTACATAGAATACACAAATAAACTTTTTTTCATTTTTATTTGAATTGAGTTCTGATTGAGCTTGATATGTGTTTAAAACTAGCTCATGAAATCAACAGGAATCAACAGGATTCTGCTATGGAGCCTCAAGATCCCAGTAGGAATTTTGAGATACTCGTAAATGATGTACAGGAACACGCTAGGACTCTGATGCATCATGCTAGGAGTCTACATGATCTTGACTAGAATTCTCAGGACATCGTTTAGGATTTCGATAGAAATTCACATCTTAAGATTCGGCTGCGGTATTACGATGAAAGTTTTCAAAAGTCTATTATTCTCAGACTCCCCAAATTCCTCAGGAAACCTTTTCAAAATCACCTTGAATTCGCCAGATATACTCAAAATACCGCTATAAATTCGCATTATTTCTCCTAGCAAAATGCGCTAGAAATCTTAAGAGTAAATTAAGAATCACCAGATTTCGCATAACGTCCCCAATAATAAATTATACAGAATCCCGCAAGAAACCCCCGTGTAGTTATGAATCTCCAGACATCCTCAAGAAACCGTTGAAATTTCGGAGAACAAAGAGGAAACATAGCTTTAAATCGAGGCGGGTTCAATTCTCTAGGGTGTCCTATTATGTTCCATTTTTTGGAGAAAACCAGACAGGGTAGGTAAGGAAGGGCTGGCTGTTTTGTTAACAAACATCTGAGGCATGTAGTCGAGAAATTGACTCCTGATTGGTTAGAGAAACAGTGTTGTCAAGAATTATTCTAATTTGTTCGCCCCTACTCCTTGAGAGCACAACTCCTTTCTTTCTTTTTTGACAATTTCGACAATACTCTGGCTACAGAGTACAATGCACACACCTTGCCCTAAATAATAAACGCAGTAAGATCACTATCACACTAATACCACAAACAGAATATTAAACACTCTCAATCATATATATCGTACGCTTCTTTGAGAATAAAGTTTAGGTTGAACTGTGGTCGCATTTGTGCACCAGGCAATGGAATTCTTAAAAGAATTTAAAATGTAGTGAAATATGAAATTCCTTCAAATTTGAGTTACACGAATTTTTACTTTATTTGTTTCTTTTACTGCGGTGGTGTTTTGAATACGAATGTATTGATTTTGACAGTAATAAGAACAGTAAGCTGAAAACGTGAATATTTATGATTGAAACTCGATGCGAGTCACATTGTTTTGTTGCTCTTGTGTCAGTGCATGTGCTTTGTTCAAACGAGCCGTTCCTAATCTGAGGAAAAATGTTTTTAAGTGTACCTGTTGGCAGACTCAAATGGGCTGGTTACACAGTATGGATGCTTGATAAAAGACGCTGGCCTTTAGTTGAGGTACTGGAAGAGATTTATGACCTTATGAAAACGTGACGAATGCATGACAAAAACGCCAATTTGTTTAGGGATTTCTTAGAGAATTAAATTATTGTTTCCCTAAGATTCTTCCGAACAGTTTACCAGAGATTCATCGAAGTATTTTTCAGAGATGTTTTTTCTTTGACCCACGCTAATGGAATTTTTTGAAGATATTTTTCACCAGATTCACTAAGAATCATCACTTTAAAAAAAAAAATTCTCCATGAGTTGTATCAAGTATTCATTTGAGGTTCTAGAAATAAATATTAATATTTTTTTTTTTTTGCAAATGGTTATCTCAGAATTCTTCCATGAAAAACGTTTAAAACTTTATTCATTCTCCATTTTTTGATTCAAAAACTGCTCCAGGAATATTTCAATATTTTTTTAGGGATTGCTTTTAAATTGCGCTACGAATCACTTCGTATGAGATTACTAAAGAAACACATACAAAAGAAGGTTTAAAAGAACTTGATTGATATATTTTTTGAAAAATTGCACAATGCGGAAAAAATACTACATGTCTGACGTGAAATTCAAGAATTAAACCGTAGAATTTCCGAAACTTGTTGACAATGTAGCTCACATAACTGCTTAAGTGGTTCTTGTAGGATTTACTACAAAAAATCTTGTGCTATTTTCTTCGTCTTTTGTAATATAAAAACGGATGAAATTTTTACGGAAGGTATTTGTAACTTAAATCTTAGATAATATTTTGTACGAACTCCGAAGTTTCATGACACTATGGTGAACATATTGATGTAGAACTAATTTTTTCCTACCTTGAAAAATTCCAAACAAACTTTTTTTAAGAATCTCTTATCGATTGTTTTGTAGTAATGTAGAAGTTTAACGCAAAAATATTGCCGGTATTTTTTTAAGAATATTACCGAAGGCGTATTGCGGTGGTAAAATGAGTTTATATCTAAGGGTATATTTTTTTAGATTATTTAAAATGTTGCTTTTTGCAGGATGGAAATATTTTTGTACGAAGTTCCTCAAAGCGTCATGCGAAGGAACATTTAGAACAATCGATGGGCAACGCTACTGAAATGGGCGACTCACTCACGAATCATTCAAAAGAACCGACTCTCGAAAATGAGTGATTGAATCACGATTTTTTTTTTCAGAACAGTCACGATTCATTTGCATCGGCAATTATGGAAGACGGCTTTAAAGTTATTAGGGACATTTTTTTCCAGTTATGCTTATCATAGCTAAATGATTCGGACATGTATGAATAGTTTAAGTTGTTGTACGAATGATATGCTCATTCAAAAATATATGATAGATATTATAAAATGAGTCACCGAATCGATCAAAAGAGTCGATTCACTTTTGTAGACTTACTACGATTCGCTCCCAGAGCTTGACCTTTTTGCCCATCTCTTAACGGTACAATGGAAGAAAATTTATAATCTTTTCTGTACAGGTTAATTACAGGATATATTTTTCAAGAAGTTATCAAGTCTCGAAAACTTATTCATACAGACTCAAGTCAAAAGAGTATACAAACTTACTTTATCGATCCTACGTGTTAAGCAGGCGGAATTCTACACGTACCGCTCTGTACCAACTCAACTTTTCACTTTTAGAACGTTTAATTTCCGGATTTACAAAACGACGAAAGTAACATTTTCAACTTTTGCAACCTAACCACTACTTTCGCCGCCCCGCTGTATGGAGAGACAAAGTGACTTAACCACGAATCAAAACAAAACACTACTTGAGCCGATTTTACACTGGTAGAAAAACGTCGAAAGTAAATGAATGAAACGGCTTATCATTTTCTTATAATTATTTTTGTGGGAAATAATAGAAACTACCTAGTTTTTGAACGTGAGCTGAGTGTATGCAAAATTTGAGCGAAGTACACGGCAAAAAAATGTTAAAAAGGTGATTCATTTTAAAACAGTTTTAGAAGATAGATTGTGATTTTTTCTAATTAATTTTCTCAAAACCGTATAAAAGTTACTTACGTCGATTTGAAAAAGTAATCGAGAAGTAATTAATAATGAAATCTATCCTTCCTATATTTCTGGTCATCTAGAGTTCTGCCAGAAATCCTTTAGAAACTCCGCCCTCGTACCGCACAAAAATTCAAACCAAGATACCAATAATTGGTTAAATTATTTCTAAAATAGTGTTTTAAGAAAAATCAATACAATTTTATTTATGAATATCTTAATAAATCTTTTCCCTCTTCCCAGTTATTTTGCTACATGTTCCTCTACACTACACCATGCTACTTTCAGAAGCAAAAGTTTTACTGAGGGTTTTCAACAAATTTTCTCTGAAGATTCGAAGGCAAGAGACATTTCAAAAACAATTTATTTCCAATTCTTGAATAATCCGGTTAAATCCGGGAACATTTTCCGGAATCAATTTGCTAATAAAAAGTAGGCATAGAAGGAATGGATGGACACCGAGAGGAATTGGCTTTGAAGGTATGAACAAGTTCCACAATATTATTTCACTAATTTCCAAGAGATTTGCAAAAGTTCTGAAGCCATTATTTAATTTTTCTTGAAGAATTTGACTTTACTAAAATTGTATGGGGAATACCGATTTTTTTTTTTTTTTTAAATTTCGCTACAAATCTGTTGGAAATTAATCAAATGATTTATGAAATAATAAGTTTTTTTTTGGGAAAATACAGTTTAAGTAATACATTAATTCATGCAAAAATCCTTAAAAAAATTAATCAAAATCAAAGAGAGAATTTATTGCTGGAAAAAAATATTATGATCGATTTTGTTACATTTTTCCACATCAGGTTAAATTTCTGCCATTTATCGGATAAACAACTTGGCCATGCCAAAATTTCTTGAAAGTTATGTTTTATTTTTCGACAAAACATCGCGTTATGTATAGCCTAAGAAATTATTGCAGTAATTTTGTCTATTTTTTGGATTATTTTTTTTCGGGCATTATACGAGTTGAAGTTAACGCATGGATTTCTTTGAATTCTCATAAGGGAAATCATCATCATCGGACACCTCCAAAAACATGAAAAATCAGAATGCTTCATGATGAAACAGCATTTTTTTAATTATTCAGAATAAAAAACGAACTTTTTGAAAGCAAACTTCCTGGATATTGACGATTTTTTTGTACCAAGGTATGTTTTGCCCCCCCCCTGTTCCTACGCCAATGCATGAGGCTAGGTTTCTGATGCATGCCCAAATATTAGTACCATCAAACGGGGTAACTTGCAGAATCAGGGAAACTTGCAGTTTAATAAAATCTGCAGTTTCATTAAATTAAAAAGCGAATATGAATTGTTTTCTTCTTAATGCCAATACTTCAATTATAACACATAATTATGTATTCACCCCTATTTATTACATTTGTAGTACAGAAGGTTCAGAAAATATGATTTTTAAATCACTAATTAAATTTAATATATTAATAAACATATTATAAAACTACAAGGGTGTTACTTTAGAAATATTCTATCGATTATATTTGAATGATAGCTGTATGATAAGACTAATAAAGTAGAACCGTGGGTTGAATTCTGGGAAAATTGAGTGAAGCTCTCGCTTATCGCTCTCTATAACAATTATGATCCAAAAAACATCATGAGAATCTGTTTATCGTCGTTTTGTAACTTTATGCTTTTTAATAATCCAAAACAAACTCAAATCATGACTCTTCAAAACAGAACAATTCTTCCCGGTGTACATCATTCTATTTCCCGAATTTCTTTCATTGCATAATCTGACTTTCCCCCCACTCACCCCAGAAGAGCAAGCGCTTCAAGATTGGACGGATATTTCCATGCAACTTAACCTGTCAAGCGAGTTATCAAACTTCATGAATTTTCACAAACAGCAGAACATAATGCCGTATGACAATACCCCGGGGAGGAAAAAGACCGTAGGAAGAGCGAGCGGGTGGCTGTTCTTTCTGCCATGATATAGGTAGTCCGCCGCAGAGCATACATATGCCTTTTTCTATCAACGCGGTGAGTCGTGTCTTACCCAGGAACGATGCTGCAAGCTGCTAGCTCACATGTACGTTGTACATTAGGGTGGCCCATAAAGATCCCACATCCTAAGCCGAGTGGTTAGAGTCCTTTCCTTTACTTACCTGGGCATAGAGTATCATCGCCACACGATATACGAATGCGAAAATGGCAACTATGGCAGAGAAAGCTCTCACTTAATAACTGTGGAAGTGCTCTTAGAACACTACGCTCTGTAGCCGGCTCTGCCCCAGTGGGGATCTAATGCCAAAAAGTAGAAGACCTTAAGTATTTTACGAGTCGATTTTGGCCCACCTTATTGTACATCCTACGGGCTCCATTCCCCCATGGAACGTGCCCTTTTAGTGAAACGAGTACCTCTTGGCCCGGTGCATCTTCCTCAACCGACAGCGCAGTGAAAAAGCCACGGTGCACACACAATACCCACTGTATTGCACTCGCTGTCTCCACCACTATAAATAGAAGTCTCCCACTGACTCGGCGACTACTGTGCCTCACGGCTCTTCCAAGCCGGCCAAGCCGGGAACCAAGAGATGGCACACCACAGTCAGTCAGTGGGACTATTTATAGGCTTATGTCTTCTCCGGCAGCATGGTTGAGTTCCCAGCATCCCGGGTAGAGAGCATTCCTGGCGGTGGTATCGATGTGGTGCATCTAGACCGGTGCGCCGAAATATTCTTAGTCGGTGGCGGCGTTAACGGCGTCACATCGTCGAAAGTTTGGACGACGGATGCGTTTAGTGACTCAAATTATTCGTACTAATACTATAAATAGAATATTAACCCCTCTACCGGCAGCTTCTTTTTTTACAGCAAGAAAAATATTCAAATCGCGATAACTTTTTTGTTTCTCGGTATTTTTGTACCATTTTTTCACAAGTTCTCAAAAAACTCTTCTAGTTTGAGGATCCGTGTCGATATTGATGATTGGTGATCTGGTTTTAAAGATATTCCAATATTCCTTGGGGGACCGACATTTTCCATACAAAATGTCTTAGGCGGCCATTTTGTTTTACGTCAACTTATCGAAAAAGTAAAATGTGGGCTATACAATGCTATGTAATAAGGAGCTACTCTGAAAAAATCATACAAATTGGTTAAGAATTCTTAGAGATATCTATAAATTACGATATGAGGTTTTTAGAAGTTTTTAAGATCATTAGAAGGTCAGCTTGGTACAAGCAACATAACATGCTCATTATTCAAAGACGGCTTCTTATTTTCACAACATACTCTCATTAATGTATTGTTCCAAAGAGTGAACATCTGAATACGTTAAAAAATCTGTAACCTAAGATATATACGGGGGTTATGATTAAGCGTCGGTCCCCCAAGGAATTTCGGAATATCTCTGGATCCAGATGACCAATGATCAATATCGACACGGATCCTCAAACTAGAAGAGTTTTTTGAGAACTTGTGAAAAAATGGTGCAAAAATACCGAGAAACAAAAAAGTTATCGCGATTTGAATTTTTTTTCCTGCGGTAAAAAATGAAGCTGCCGGTAGAGGGGTTAATATTCGTACAAAGCACTCGCATACTTACCTTGTACATAGATGGCTACAGGGTAGCGTCAAGCTATTGCCGGTCGTATTGTAGAGCTCCATCTTCGTCGGTCTTGGGAGATAGTTTTCCAGTTGCCCCGAACGTTTAGAGTCGTCAGGTCCTCGTCCACTGCAAACAACCAGCGTATTAGTGGTCTCCCACGAAGTAGCCTATTTCTACCTAGTTCTCTGAAGAATATTATTTTGGCAATTCCTTTTTCCCACATTCGCACTATGTAACCATCCCACTGAAGTTTGCCGTATTTTACACGCTTAAAAATATGCGCTTTCCGTTCTGCCTCTTTCAACATCCACACTTCGCCCCCGTAGAGAGTCACTGGAAGAATCAATGCTTTATACAGGGCGAATTTTGTTTCCAAGTTGCGGGACCTAAGCTAGTTAGGTAGCCCGTAAAAAGGACGAAACAAGATGTCAAAAAGGCCATGGGCGACGCAAATGCGCAGATCGGGTTAGCAGACTTCTTCCGACCTGTCGTTAGAACGGAAACCTTCACTATGTTACCAATGATAATGACCTACGGCTTGTTACCTACGCTGCTGCTAGAGGCATGGTAGTCAGCAGTACCTTTTTCACACGCAAGAATATCCGCAAACACACCTGGCGATACCTGCACGTGTTTGTTGATGAGCGCCATTTCTCAGATGTCATGGATGTCAGGCCCAAATATCGACTCGGATTATTATCTCGCTGAAGCTAAAACTCGGGAGCTATTATCCAACGTCACGAGTTCCATTACTAACCGAACGCTGCGCTTCAATGTCCAACGCTTGTCAACTGACGGGTAGCTGCACAGTACCGCCAGCAGGTAGACGAGCAGTTTGAAACAATCAGCGTTTCTGGTGATTTCGACAGCCTGTGGGACCCTATCCACGAAGCTGTGACAACAACGGCGCGGGAAGTGATTGGCACTGGTCAACAACGAAGGCGAAATGACTGGAACGATGAAGAGTACCAGCAAGTGACAGACGTGAAGAAAGTCGCCAGAAGCCGTATGCTTGTGGCCAGTACCCGACAGAACAGAGAGAAGATACAGATCAGCGAAATCTGAAGAAAAGTGAATCCACCGCATAAACTAAAGACAGCATGGAGAAAGTGTGGTAGCTGAAGCTCGAGATAGCATGAACCGGAACGATATGCGGAGATTCTATGCAACGGTCAATGATGCGCGTACCAATGCCCGCCATGAGCAATGATCGAGAAGAGATCAACAAAACGGCGGTGGCTGCCAGGTGGAAGGAGCACTGTCAGCAATTGATGATTGGTGAAAATGAAAATCTAGCGAGAAACACGAACCATCGACCATAGAAGAGGTTAAAAGACTATCAGCGAGCTGAGTAAATGTAAGGATACTGGAAAGGACGAGATTCCGCTCGAGCTTCTCAAGCACCGAAGTGAGCAGCTAAATCAGTCGATTCTCCGAGTACTTCTGAAGGTATGGGAGAACGAAGAAATACCGGGTGGTTGTATGTCTTCATACACAAAGCCCCGTCTACAACCAAGGGCACAAACTGGAGTGTGCCAACTACAAAAGAATTATCTTGCTGAATTCGGTGCACAAAATTCTGTCGCGCATCCTGTTTAACAGACTGAGACCACTCGAAGAGTCCTTCGTCGACGAATACCAAGCTGGTTTTCGTAAGGGCTGTTCGACAACGGACCAGCTTGCATTGATCCTAGATAAATTCCTGGAGTATAACTTGTGGCGTACGATTCAGTGAAAAGAAATGAGCTGTGGCAGATTGTGCCTGAACATGGTTTTCCGGCGAAACTAATTAGGCTGATACGTGCTACGCCGGATGGTTCGAAATCAAGTGTTCGAATTGGAGACGAGGTGTCAACCTCGTTTGTGACGTTAGACGGATTGAAGTAGAGAGATACATTTTCGAATTAACTATTCCACATTGCACTTAAGAGTGCTATCAGAAAATCTGGCTTGCGTAGAAACGGCACTGTCATCATACAGTCGCACATGCTCTTTGGTTTTGCGGACGATATCGACCTTACCCAGTGAACACAAACTCGTATACGATAGCGCATAAGAGTGCAAAAGTGGAGGCGATATACGTACATGCGCCATAAGGCTTCATGCAAAATGTCCGTATATCGCCTCCACATTTGTACTCTTATATCCTATGATATACGATCATGTGTTTACTGGGTATTGCTATCGATCGCAGGTCAGTGGAGGAGATCTTAGTGCCTCTGAAGAGGGAGACAGCGAGGATAGGCCTGGCCATTACTTCTAACAAACCGAAGTACATGGTTGCAAGTAGAGATAGAGATAGGCTTTGTGGTGTATGTTCTGAGATAGTATTTGATGGGGATGTGCATAAAAGTTATTTAAAATTATAGAAACAGCCTATATGCTAAAAGCATCAAAGCAAAGTTGTTTGTTCATTCATTCATATTCATATGTATGAAACCTCATGCTGCCGGCCATAAACACTCCAAATTCACCAAATATATTCACCGCAAACACATACCGTTTTGATTCATATTACGGACACTTAAGGCTTCAGTGAACTTCAGCTTATCGAAACATATATAAATTGAATCGTTCCCTACACAACTTTAGCGTAATCAGGCCTTGCAAACACTTAAATTTCGAATGCTGGGTGAAGATTTGGATTCCACAGCTTTAATTCACTTTAATCAACAAAAATGTTCGGCCTCTTCATGATTTTTATTCCGGACACAACCACACTTTTGCTTCATATTCCGGACACATTGATTCGAATTCTGAACAGCTCATTAAAAACACAATTAGAATAGTCGAATCTAGGACAGGACGTGACAGCTCAACTAAGACTGCCCCGTTGTTATTCAGTCGATAACCTTGACGATACAAAAGCCAGTGCTGCCAGTATTCTTTTTATGCAAATCTTGTGAACAATTTCAGATGTCAAGACTCATAATTTGGTTGTTTTTTACTCGCTTTATTCGTTTAGTGCAATGGAGGGTGTTATCTCTTTCAAATTTAAGGTCTATATTCAAAAAAGGCCATTTATTTAGAGAAAAATGACATAATTTCCATTGTTTTGCTCTCAATTTAGTATTATTTATTTATTTTAGTATTGTAAGATCACATGTGGTACACTTAACATCGAAAATAATCAGATTTGAAACGAAAAGATCTTGTGAAAAATTTCCAAACTTTTGATGAAAACTCTAGTTTATGAACTAGCAACACGGCCAGGCTAGAAACAAAGTGCCCTGTTGCAATCCAACTCAACGATGTGAAAGTAGGCCTTTGCTAAAACGACCAATTAGTAGTGGTCTTTTTTGACAGGCAATAGGTTTCATTTTTGTACTTTGACCTGACACGTCTTGTCTTAGAGTCGAATCATTGACTAAATGCACTAATCCGTTAGAAAAACGTCAAAACTAGTTGAACATTGTAAATTTTCATGGAATGCTATGTAAAATGTTTATAAAAATCAACTTGCAAATTAAGAACTTTTTGACGGCCCATTTTGAAACATTTCGAGTGAAATATTTCCCATACAAAGTAGAGTGTCTGGAATTTGAGGCTGTCCGGGATTCGAATCAAAACGGTACCTACCTGAAAATAAAACCAAATATTATCGAGCATGTTCAAAAGAAAAAGATCACAATTATTGGGAAAGGTCAAACCTCATACTCATTGCGATCATTCTAGAATAAGACAACATTATTGTAGTTTACCCTTTTGCATTGTTTGACAGTTTCCAGAAGATTCTGCAGTAGCACTTGTAGATCGTAAAACAGTTAAGGCGCAATACATTATTGCATCCAACAATAAGTTACTACAATGTTCTATGCGATTCGATGAGAAAGAGTGGAGTATAAATAATACAATCGTGGATTCGTATCTTCTTTTTTTCTCTGCGGAACAATGTTATTATAATATCAGATACAAATAGTACAAACCAAGCTTTCTTCAGATCAATCGTGGTAGTATGGTTCAAATTATTGTTCTATTAATACATTTTTTTGAAATTCGAGGAATTGAGGAACGCATTGAAAAATATGGTGAGGTATTTGGAGCATTCTCTGGCAAAATCTGTGGTTAAGTGCATCTCTTGGCAGAACTGATACAAGAACATCAACAAATTTTTCAAAATTTCTGAATTACATCAAATATTTCTTTGCAATATTTCCGAAGGGAGACATAAGAAATTTATAGAAATATCGTATTGGAATAGTTGAAGGAATCATTAGAGCAATCCACGGATAAATTATAAAAATTCCTGACATTATTCCTTGTGAATACTCATGCATGAGTCTTTGATGAAAATACTAGAGGAATTCCTGATGGCATAATTAGAGAAACTATTAGATACACTTCAAGAGATACCTTAAGAACGCTTCCGAAAAGAATTATCGAAGAAATACTTGAAAAAATCCCTGGAGCGTATGCTGAAAAGATTTCTGGAGACGTTCCTTCAAAACTCTCTGAATAAATTCAGAAAGAGCACAGGGGGATTTTCGAAAAATTGTGGATAAATTAATTGACACAAATACTTAAGAAATACTTAGCATTTCAGAAATATATGGAGTAAGTCATGAAGGAGTCATTGAAAAATAATGAACAAACGTCTGAAATCTTACACAATACCTGGATAATTCTCGAACGAATGCTTGTAAAAATTTTTGGAAGATTCCTCTGAAGGAGTTCTTGGTGCAATTTCATTAGAAATGAAAAAAAAGGCTCAGGGCTCAAGGCAATGAATCAATTTGAGCGTAACCGTAACCTATAACCGTAGGAATCTGCGCTTTGTGCTCTTTTTAAGCTGTGACTTTACAACATTATTCCTATCGGCACCTTTAAGGTACACTTTTCTCTGTAATAGGACCTAACATATTACTCACCAGTGAGTGAATAATAGTAGTTTACGCAACAAGGTGCAGAATGAAGATTTTACAGCACGAGTCGTACGTTTATCCAAAGAGGCTTGCCGAGTTGGATAATTACGACGAGTGCTGTAAAAATCGAGTTCTGCTCCGAGTCTAAAAGTCATATCCTATAAAAATGCATGCCTTTTCAAGAGTCGTAAATGTTGAGAAACCGATTAAAATCGATGTACATGTCCCCTTATATACCCGAGCAGAAGAAAAGTACTACTGAATACCAAACTGAGGTATTCCATACTAGATAATTTCCAATACTTACAACCTGAGGTATCAATGAGCCCAGCATAAGAGATAAAATACCTCAAATAATATCTCATGCATATTCTACAAACACCAAATCAATAATTAGATCAGGTATTGTGATGCCAAAATAATACATAATGGTTTTTCATATAAAAGTGAAATTTTTCAATTATAGTTCAACACCTCAAGCAGGCCTGTATGCTATCGAATACCAAAATGAAGTATTTTTAATTGTTTTAAACACTTTTTTCCAATACCATTATAATACCAAAATTTGCTATTGACAACTGAACAATACCTTATTATGGTATGATACCAAAAAATGGTATGTATAGAGTATTGCGAGTTATTTTTTCCTCCTCGGGTATAAACTTCATTGTCAGTGCTTCTGGATGCAGTGCCTCTCCGATTTTGGCAACACCTGCGTTTGTCTACCTTCGATTTTAGCAACACACGTTTTTGGCAACACATTGAAAAAAAAAAACCAATTGATTATTAAGTACTGTAACCTAACATTTTGAGTTGAAACAAAGTGATAGTAAGGTAAAATGAAAATGGCGGTGAACATTGCGATCAAGCAAGGCACCCAAGCAGAAGAAAATAACTACTGAATACCAAATTGAGATATTCCATATCAGATAATTTCCAATACCATGAACCTGAATGAGGTATGGATGAGCCCTGCATAACAGGTAAAATACCTCAAATAAAACCTTGTGCATATTCTACAAATACCAAGCTGAAAATTAGATCAGGTATTGTAATACCTGAATAAAACTTGATGGATTTTCATATAAAAGTGATTTTTTTCAATAATTGTTCAATACCTCCAGCAGTCCTCAATACCTATGTAATACCAAAATGAAGTATTTTCAATTGTTTTAAACATTTTTTTCAAATACCATTATAATAACAAAATGAGGTATTGACAACTGAACAATACCTAACTATAGTATGATACCAAAATATGATATACATAAGTTATTGCGAGTTATTCTTTCCTCCTCGGGTAATGAGGAACGTAGTTATGAGCAGAACTTGCATATTTCAAAGTTATTGTTAACTATAGGGAGGTCTTATGAGCGGTTCCACACGAAATCGTCCATGAAATGCTGAAATCTGACATCTACCATTCCGTTTTTGATGAAACTGCGCAGATGTATTAAGTATATGAGACGAAAATTATCTCAAATAATTGGGGATCGTTTAGAATCGAGAGTAACTTCTGATAAGGGCGTATGTATTTTTGGCACCACCATTTAAAAAAAATTGTACCTCGGAAACCGTTTGTTATAGAGAAAAAGTGTCTGAGGAGGGATGGTAGACAATCAAATAGGCTTTGTAAAAAAATATACACTGAAAAAAAATACTTCTATTTTCATGAAAAAATCGAAATTAAATCTTAAAACACAAATTGCAAAAAATAGGTATCTGAAAATTCAATTTCTGGCCGTAGAAAAGACGTTTTGATGCTGTAATATGATTCTTCATCCAAAAACAATTCAAAATGCGAATAACAATGATCTTCCTAAAACTAGCCGTTTTCTAGATATTTAGGATTCAATTATATTAATATCATAAAACTTAAGAAAATACGCCCGTTTCATAAGTTACTCCAGATGCTCCACAATGTTACGTTTATCTCTTTCCACATTAATATCCCATGTTTTAAAGGCAGTTTCAACATGGTGCAATTTAAAATATATTTTTTTTCTAAGGGCAACTTTTGGTGTATTTCTGAAAATTCAATTTCTGGTTATAGAAAAGGCATTTTGATGCTGCAATATGATTTTTTATCCAAAAACAATTCAAAATTCTAATATCAGTGATCTTCCTATAAGTACCGCTTCAAGATATTTGGGATTGAATTATATTAATATCATAAAATATAAGAAAATACGCCCGTTTCTTACATTATTCCAGATGCTCCATCAACAATGTTACGTTAATCTCTTCCCACATTAATATCCCATCTACTTTTTCTTTGACATTTAGATGGTTGGATGAACTGTTCGAAAGATACAGGATGATTGTTGGAATATTGTTGAGAATTAATATAAGTATTACCACAGACACACAGACGTAACACTGGATAAATTTCCATCGCCCACGAATTTAACGATCAGTTAAAATACAACAGTTGTCAAGTTCACAACCAGAGGTGCGCGCGTCGCTTTCCTTCGTGTTTGACATTTCACACTACCGCCACCTGTTGGACATGTGGCACAAAAAGTTATTTCGTTCAATAAGCTCACTAGATGGTGGTAGTATTTGTGGTCGAGAGGATTTTGTGAAAAATGTTCTAGGTGTTACTTCTGTTTGCCTGTGGTATTACGATGGAAGATGATAATATGAATGATGTTAAGGAAAGAAGGAAAAACGCCTTTAAACTTCTTAACCTTATTTATTTAAACTCACGATTACTGTACATAATTTTAATATTTTTATTTGTTTTAATATATATTGGTATAGAACAGATATTAAATGTCAACTTTATATCTATTCATATTTATTTATCATTGATATAAGAATTTTGAAATATTTTAGGATAAAATATCATATTGCAGCATCAAAACGCCTTTTCTATAACCAGAAATTGAATTTTCAGAAATACACCAAAAGTTGCCCTTAGAATTTTTTTTTTATTTTAAATTGCACCATGTTGAAACTGCCCTTAAAACATGGGATATTAATGTGGAAAGAGATAAACGTAACATTGCTGGTGGAGCATCTGGAGTAACTTATGAAACGGGCGTATTTTCTTAAGTTTTATGATATTAATACAATTGAATCCTAAATATCTAGAAAACGGCTAGTTTTAGAAAGGTCATTGTTATTAGCATTTTGAACTGTTTTTGGATGAAGAATCATATTACAGCATCAAAACGTCTTTTCTACTACCAGAAATTGAATTTTCAGAAATGCACCAAAAGTTGCTCTTAGAAAAACTTTTTTATTTTAGATTGCACCATGTTGAAACTGTGCTTAAAACATCTGGTTTTACATTGAAATTTTACAGAAATAATTTGAAAAAAATCGAAGATACCTATTTTTTGCAATTTGTGTTTTAAGGTTTAATTTCGATTTTTTCATGAAAATAAAAGTATTTTATTTTTCAGTGTATATTTTTTTTAACAAAGCCTATTTGATTGTCTACTATCCCTCCTCAGACACTTTTTCTCTATAACAAACGGTTTCCGAGGTACATTTTTTTTAAAATGGTGATGCTAAAAAATACTTACGCCCTTATCAGATGTTACTCTTGATTTAAAATGGTCTCTCCACCAGTGGAAAAAACTTATTCTATTATATCGAAACTATGTGTAAAATTCCATTTGAATCCAAGGTAGTCGAGTTTCATCGTTTATCGATTCGTCGTGAAACCGCTCTTATAAAGCAGGCAAGCTGTATAAATTATTGCCTACAAAGTTTAAAAGGCATCATAAATTGGTGGAATAGGATGGTTATCAGCAAGCGTAATAAGAGCATCAAATGTTAAGATCACCAGCTTTACTGGGTTTATCACAAATATTTTGTTGATATTCTGCTTGAATTTTTTTTGTGTGGCGGTCTGAAGAGCCTGAAAATGTTTTCAAACTATCTCGCGATCATTAATAAGTTAACCCGTAAAAGTTTAAACTGAATAATTGGTGAGTGATTTATTTTAGATATTTCTGTAGGAAAACCATTGAGAAATTTTGTTCGTAACTCCAGATGAAGTTTTGAGCAAAATGTTGGGAGTGGATTTTAACGTGGTCGATGAAACATATTTAAAGAGGATTTCTAAAAGCGAATAAAAGAAGAGTTCATGTTCCAAATATTAACTTTTGTTGACATAGTTAAAATTTGTGTGGTTTCCTCCTTTACGTCGCATTTATCCAAAACATATATTTGGAAAAGAAATAAAATCAAAAATTGAATCCCTGCTTGTAAACTTCAATGAGGACTTCACAGTTCTCAAAAGGGAAAAATAATCTATATATTAAGATTTAGAACTTAAGATGCCCTTAATGTGGAAACGAACAATCTCAAACCATTCACGATATCAGATATCATGAGTTATTGTTACGTGTCATAGAACTGCCACCCCATTCGTTTGACAAATCTACTTTGCAGTACAGCCAAAAGAAGTACGTTGTTGGCTAGTTTGAAACAGTGCAGCCAGCGGCAACACAATGAAAAGAATGAAATTCGAAACTTCAGCAACAAAACTTTCAACCTTTTTTTCCTTTTTATTTCGAAAAGTACTCCTCATGTCACTTCAATAAATCCACCACATATCTTTTTTCAAGAAATTCCTTTCAATAATCTAATCCAGTGATTTTCAAAGTGGGCGAATTCGCCCTCCTGGGGCGATTTTCAGGCTCGAGGGGCGAAAATTTGTAAAACAGAATTTGGGTGGCGAAAAATCCAGGAATAATTACTCATAAACTTTGGAGGACACACATCTGAAGGTTAATCAATCCCACATCCCAGGACTATTTGACCTTAGATCGTAACATGTCTTATCATGGTCATTTTAAAATTATGATAGACAACATTTGATGATTGTCAAACATAAAATATTTGTGTTATGCGTTCAGGTTTTTTTTAATATCATGTGTGGTTTACAAATGGTAAGTATTTGAGATTTTCCCAAAATTTTGCAAATGCCCAATATTTTATATAAGGATTATTTTTTGTGTGTTTGAGGTTAAAGGTGATTTTAGGACGAAACCACAACTCGATTTTTCAAGAGCACAAGTCTTGCCAACCAAACAGCGCTCTGCGTGGATAATTTATCCCATTGGTCATCACCAGCAAGCAAGCAATTTGATTGATTTTCAACGCGAACGGTTGTCAGATTCTCAGTCTTGTGCACTTGAAAATTCAAAGTTTGGCTTCGTTTTATAATAACCTTAAAATCCTAAATTTCAAGCCATTTGCAAAGTTAAAATCTATAGTACCATTTTCCATTGTTTGGTTGCACTCTTTCTCATCAGTTATTATGGGACAAATCATTTTAGAAACAAGTTTTGGAAAAATTTAGCACACAAAAATCGGGTTCCAAAGATGTCAAAGACAAAACACACTATTGATAAATAGATTTAAATAAATTTCAGAGATGCATTTTTTTTATTTTTAAAACAAGTACTGGCACCCACCGCTCGTGCCTATAAACTGTATTTTGCTTGCTGAAAGTTCTAAGCATATATAAAAAAAATGTTTTATGTGATTTTTTTATTTAGCTGATATGGGGTATCATTGATCATTCATGTGAAAAATGGTCATGTCGAAAATATCAAAACTTACTAAAATCTTGGCCCCTGTAGCCAAATATGAAGTCCAAACTTTTACAAATTATTAACTTTTGAGTTATCTTAAAACTAAAACCACCTTGCTAGCTGAACTGAAAAAGGCTCCCAAACATTTTCCACATTATTCGTAGTAGTTGCCGTGCATTATCTGATACTTTTAGAGATTTGAATGAGAAAAAATAATGCATTTCGAAAATTCCGAATATGAGGTTTAAAAAACGTGCAACAATGATCGAAAGCATTCATATTTTGAAGGTATGGAATAATTTTGAGCCATATTGGATGAAACTGTGGAAAATAAATGAAATGTTGGTCTTCCATCACTAGTTCTACAGTTTTGGGCAAAGAGATTTTTGCATCGTTATGTTCGTTTTAGAATCTCACAATACATTTAATTTGAATTGGTTCTGGTGATCCTGGAAAAAAAATTGCAATACACGTAAGAACAACCAATAATCAGAACGACATAGTTTTTTCAACCATATATAAAGCCATTTTTTAAATACATCTTTGAGGTAAAGTTTGACTCAATAAAACCCATATCAGAGATGGTTTGTTTTGAAAATTTATCATTTCTCCTAAATTGGAAAGATTCAATGAGACACGAATTCAATATCTTTGTTACATTTCAAGATTGCGTCCGGTATTTGAGGCCACCTTCCAAAATCAGGTATCAGGTATCAGAACATCGGCTCAGGCGGCACGTTCCCCTACCAATGGGAGATTTGTGCCTCGCCAAACAACAGCCTCTATCATCATTAACCTGAACGGGGAAAGGAAGAAGTGGGGTAGAGGACAATAAAAAGGAGGAATAGAAAGGTAAAAGAGAGAAAAAATGAGTGAATAGCAGAACACCAAAGGGAGGCATTACTGCAAGAACCGCCGCACGGATAACAGAAAAAGTAAAAAGCATTTACAATTAGAGAACCCGTAGTTCAATAGTTTATTTGCAAGTGCACAAACATATTTAGCTTCAAACAAGCACAATAGTAATGAAACATTACAATTTTTGAGATTTCGCAGATTTTTTTCTGCTGAAGTACATCTACTTGTACCTTGTTGAACCCGTAGTTCAGGAGAAAATTTTGCTCTTGCAAAACTTTCATCGAAGCATCGTCGATGCTACAAAACAACAATTTATTATTTTCTGTTGTTTTACTTTTCCAGATCTTCCAGCGATCTGCTGAAGTGGAAGGATTCTGGAATTTTAGTCTTCTCAAGACATTTTAGTCGCGTAGACCTTCCTTGGGATCCCAAGGGATGTTTATGCAAATTTTGTTTATAAATGCAGCGAAAGGTTCAATTATGAACCGAAATTCTCCAGCTTTTTCATTAATAGCTGTGAGCTTTTCGATCAGCCAATTGTAGCTGATTTCGTTGTCCGGGGTAAACCAGACAACCCCAAATCTTAATCCAGATCCCCTAAAACTAGGGGTAATAGAAGGAAAGGGTGAAGAATACAAGAGTGTATTCAAATCGCTCAGAAGAGCGTCTTTTAAGGTGAAACTCCTTTGAATCCACTAATAACTGTATAAAAGTAGTGGTACACAAAAAATATTCTCCTATTTGTAGGTAATAGTGAAATTATAATTGATAAGTTGTTGCCAGTAATTGCTACTTCAATTTGAGTATTTTCCCATTCGACTAAATAGGATTGCTTGATGTCGTACGTTACCATCAACGTATCTGACAACCCTGCAAGCGAGCAGCCGGCGAAAAATTAGAAAAATAAAAAAAGTGAAATGCTGAGATCAAGTGATTGTTTTTAGCACGGTTTGGAGAAGTTTTAAGTTGTTTTCATCAGAAATCAACCAGTAATTGTTTTTTAATTAACAAGTAGTGAAAGTAAACTGTGCTGGAGGTTCTACGTTTAGCGAAAGTGGTAAAATTCGGTTAAAAGTGTTTTCGTTCGCAGGCGGATAAGTGTAAACAGTTGTAGCAAAGTTAAACGTCCGTGTTGAAAATAAGCACGGTTCATCAAATTTCCACCAGCTACTAGTGTCAAAACTACGGAAATTGTAAGGTAATAGTATTCTGATGTCTCGTTAGCAATTTGGGAGTGAACTTAGCGTAGGTAAGTGAAATATTTTTAGAAATAATGTGGACTTCCGGAAATGTGTTTGTATATGTGAGGAAGCCATTTTCACTGCCATGACAGGGATTCCTTCCTATATGTCCTTAACGCAGGGGTAAACTGTCCGTTCAAAAGCCGTACTTGTAAACGCCACTTGTCACCACTAGAGGTACCGTTTATAGCACTTGATGATGTTGATTTAGAATTGGATTCCTCTTGCACAACAATCATGTCTGCATTGGCACTACCACGTGGCGATTTGTCAGCACCATCCTTCGAACTAGTCGCAGCAGCACAAGGCAAAGCCGGGAAATTTGTTTCAGTATCACATGAATCGCCAGTTTTCGAAAACTGTGATTCGGCACTAACAACCTTACCAGCATTCATCTCAGTGTCCTGCGTATTAGCTCCGGGATGTTGTTGGCAGCCATTTGGAATTGATAGCTTCAAATATCAAACACTTGGAGGAGATAGATGTTGCCTCAACGAAATCCAACGATGGAAAGAAAGAGTCTTCTTCACAAGAGCTCGAACATGCCACTTATAAGGTATCGGTGTGGAGGCTCATCGTTCTGTAATTGTATTATACTACAACGCAACAACTGAGAGTTCACATCGACAACAATACGTTTCATTAGGAACACATTGGAAATAAAAACTAAAAAAACAATACATATCAAACGTATTAGTGCATTACTCTGTGCAATGGTCATGTAAAATATTCACATGATTGAAGGTTTAGAAGATCATACTACTTCAGGAAATGTCTGTGTATGTAAAACAGGGAGATTGTATGCACTAAGATATTACATACAGAAGTACACTAGTGTACACATCTTGGTGTCTTGTTTGAGACAAAATTTGTAGCGTATTTACACACATAAACAACAAATGAACACAGGTAAATGAATGACCAAAATGAGAAATTCAATGAATTCTTATCGTTAATTTCGAACTTTCGTAAGAATAATTATAAATTAGCAACTTTCGAGAATTTCGAGATCTGAAAAACCCAGGCCAATGTTAACATGAGCATAGGAGTTCGATGACTTACCTCCAATTTGTTTTAGTGATGAAATATTTCTAAGCAGGAAATATTCACTATCAGCACCAATCTAAATACAGCGGTACTATAGATAAATGGTCATCAGGTAACCACAAGACGAGCGCTTTGTAACCTCGAATGAATACCACATATCTCACTAGATATTAGCAAAAAAGAGCTCAACACAAAGAACGTCGATGTATTTACACATTTGCGCGACATATCGCTACTATGATCGCTTACATTGAAGTAGAAATATGTCAATATGCATATCTACACGTACAGTGAAAGCATCATATTATTACACATATTGTTACAAATTAAAACACAAGCTCAAACTTATAGGCTGACGATATCGGCCATTAGCCAAATTGGCAATTGAGAAAACTATTTTTCCACTTATTCCACACTAGTTTTAATGCTTTGAACAAAACTCCAACCGATTTTGATGGCACTACATTGGATTCTATGTAAATGCTATTTTTAACGCCTACAGCCTTGCTGAAAGTAACTCTTTTTAAATGGAGCATCTTAAAGATACGTCCACTACCCACAAGTCCACGAATGGAACTCTTCCATGAGACACGAATTCAATATCTTTGTTACATTTCAAGATTGCGTCCGGTATTTGAGGCCACCTTCCAAAATTGATTCATTTTGTAATAAAACGACATAACCCAATAATTTTGAAGTGTCAATTTTAACAGCTTAGGTGTCCGGTATTGGAGGGTCTTCTATTGTTTAACGAAAATTACACATATTACGTATGGTAGTGAATGAAAATTATGTTATATGTATGAACGAAATCTTTGTATATGAAATGTGTAATAACAACTACCGGAAAGCTAAACATTACATATAATTTGCAATTGGATTAGATGGACAAATTAATATGAAGATTTGCGAAAAAGTTACACGTCTTCTCAGTGAGAATCGAACCCACGACTCCCCGATCTCTAGTTGGGGCGCGTTACCACTACGCCATGAGAGGACTCATGAATGCAGAAGTTAACCTGAATTCGATTTCAGCTCAATAATCACGTGGTCCTTTTTCGCAAAGTGCACCTCTTTCGGAAGAATTAGATGCCCATCCAAACACAACGCTTTCTATTTATATCCAATGCCTAGCCCGAGAGCGCATTATTTTTTAGGTAATGAAATAGCACACAACAATAGCCAGCAACTGTACTGGCTGAGGTTTCTATTGTGTGGGCTTCTGATGGGTCGCGACGTTCTCAAACGACCGGTTACGGAACATGAGTCCGTTGCTCGATAAATACATATTTTTAATTATGAATCGTGGTTTACGGCCAACCAGCCGAGTGGAAGTTTAACAACTACTGAAAAGCTAAACATTACATATAATTTGCAATTGGATTGGATGGACAAATTGATATGAAGATTTGCGAAAAAGTTACACGTCTTCTCAGTGAGAATCGTAACACGTCTTCTCAGTTCGATTATCACTGTGAAGACGTGTAACTTTTTCGCAAATCTTCATATCAATTTGTCCATCTAATCCAATTGCAAATTATATGTAATGTTTAGCTTTTCGGTAGTTGTTAAACTTCCACTCGGCTGGTTGGCCCTAAACCACGATTCATAATTAAAAACATGTAAATGTGTAATAGATTAAATACGAAAAGTAGTTATCAATGTAAGAAGAATTTCTATAGAAATATCCTAATCCCTGTCAATATTTCCGGAAAAACCTCTAGAGAATTATTCAATAAAATTACTTATAGAAGCTTATATAAACCCTAGATACTGGGGATATTTTTTTATTTCCGTACAAAGTGGGCCGAAGGGTCGCTGAATTTTTTGAAATGGTATTTTTTTCGTTTTTGAGTTATGGTCAATATTTTCTTTGAAAAAGCATAACTCAAGAAAGAAGCATCGTAGAAACAAAGTTTTTTTTTATGAAAATGGAAGCAAATTATCTCAGGAATAAAAAAAAAATAATTGGAAACAGTTTTTCACAAAATGTTCCACCGTTGAGAAAATTCGTAAAGAAAAGCCGGAAAAACTATGTTCCAATTAGTGGAAAACTTTCAAAAATATATTTTTGAGAAGGTAATTTCATAAGCTTTAATCGCTGAAATTTTTGAAAAGTACTTTTTTTTTTCGTTTTTGAGTTATGGCTAATTTTGTGAAAAATGACCATATACACCGTGCCCAATATATTCTCATACAAATAAAAAACACAATTATTGCGCTTCAGTCAATCGAATTTTATTATCAACTGTATTTATCGAAAGACATAATATCATAGATCAGCAAGAGCAAATGTTTCGGAATAACTCCACCTTTAACCCTTTTAATCAGTTTAAGGCGTTTTTCGAAACTGTCGCATGCGGCACGCACGGCTTCCATGGGCATTTCATTCCAAATACGCTGGATTACGTTTTTGAGTTGGGCCAAATTAGACGCTTTGTGCTCGCTAACCTTCGACATCATATATGACCACACGAAGTAATCCAAAAGATTCAGATCTGGTGAACTAAGACACCATTCATCTTTCTGTTTTATAATACACAGCATTGATTTTAACACCTTTCTCGATAACAACGATTGGTAATTTATCGCGCTTACAAATACCTCACCAAACCATCACTGAAGCAGCGCTTTAAAAACGTGGAATGTTCCTATATCTTTCTGACACATTTTTCGATGAGGCCCAGATTCTGTTGTTTTGGACGTTGTGGGATTGTTGTACAACAAATAACTTCTCATCAGAAAACACAAACTCTTCTCCAGCGTGCCGGAAAAGGATGAGTTTGGCTCTTTCGAACCTTTTTTTATTTGACGTAGAACGCTGAGACTTTCTTCGGATCCGTACTCTTACAACCTTTATCACTCGTTCAGTCCTAACTGAACGTGCCCGGCCGGATCTCTCCCGGTCATCCAACGAGGAAGTATCACGGTACCGTCTGAAGGTCCGGTAGACAAAATCTCGCTTCACACCTTGGCTTTTCAAATTTTTGAAAATAGCGCCTGAGCGTTCTCCTTTCACAAACTTTTTAATCACAACTGCCCAAAAATCTTCCATTGTCGTTTACAAGTGAACACGAATGAAAAAAATTATACACAGTGCTCATTCATTGATGCAAAGGTAGAGCAACTTAACACCAATACATTGATGATAAATGATCCTTCGTTATACGACGGCACAGAAAGGAAAAAGTGTATGAGAATAAATTGGACACGGTGTAAGCCTTTTCTTTGAAAACCCATATTTCAATCGAAGCATCGGAAAAACAAAGATTTTTTATCAAAGCAATTACAAATTTTCTAAAACATCTGAAAAAAGATATGGGATTGGTTATAAAGAAGTATAAGTCGGAATGGATGATATTTTTCATGAAAAATTACACCGCTAAGAAAAACTGAAAAAACTATTTCTGCCTCAATTTTTCATTACACTGAAAAGGGATTCTTTATTTTTCTATGGAACAAATAAGATTATTATTATTTTTTTTAATTTTATTTATTCAATTATTCAGTATATAACTAACATTTTCAACTTAATACTATCTATTTATTCAACCGGGAAGATTGTCTTTGGTTGCTAACACCAGAAGATTTTCGTTTCTGCTTAATCATAATCATGCACTTCATGCAGATTTGCATCTTTTCCGTAATCCTCCGAACTCCATTCGAATGAAACTTAGTCATGAGACCATGGCTAATCGAGCGTAAATTTGTCCTTACTGATTTGTGGGCGTCCAGTCCGAAAGGGTTACAGCATAGCGAATAGTATTCGTAGTATTGAACTTTGTCCATTTCAACAGCTTCGGTCATAACGAGTAATATACAGCTGACAACACTTGCACTTTCTCACTGCTCTTTGTTAGTTTTTTTTGGTAAACTTATGATTCTTTAAAAAGACACTGACACGTTAATGCTTCCAGTGGGCATTTATGCCCTTTGAAGGAAGCACCACACTAGACAACGGACTAGCATGCAACGCCCAGTGGCACAGTCGGAAAACATTCCTCACGAAAAGTTTACCGGCCTGAGGCGGGAATCGAACCCACACTCCTTAACACGATGCGGCTAAATGCCCTGGTGACACTAACCGCACGGCTACGAAGCCCACCAATTCTTAAGCCATTTCAACGCTTTAAACCAGAATGGGTAAATACCTTATTGCCATATTGTCTACCCATTGATTTAACTGTCAATTTTGTAGTTACTTAACAGGTAGCTGGAAAAAATGCCTACATTATGATTGAAGAAATCTTTGTTTCTATGCTGTTTCGTTCTTAAGTAGTTTTGTTTATAAACTTATAAATTTGAAAATATGCTTTATAAACTTATAAATGTATAAATTTGTAAACATCATCTTGGTAATATTTGATCATGTTTTAGGAACGAAAAATGAGCGTATTAAAAAAAATGTTTAGGATTGGATCTTATTGATCGCTCTTTTCAAATATATTTTATTTGTAAGCTGGAATAGATAATAGGATTATCATTATTTATTCCTTAACGGTGAAAAATGTCCTGGGAAACTTATTCCATTTCAAAAAATCTCAAAGTTTTAAGAAAATTTGATTCCGATTTGACAAAAAAAAATGGTTCTGTGACGCTTTTATCTTCAGTTATGATTTTCAAACGAAAAGACTTGTACGAGAAATCTGGGCATTTTTCACAAAACTATGACCAAACGCAGGAATTATGAAGAAGTACATCTTAAAAATTTCAGTGATTGAAATTTATAAAATTCTGTTCTCAAAAATATTTCTTTGAAAATCTTACACGAGTTGGAACATAGTTTTCCCGGCTTTTCTTTACGAATTTTCTCAACGGTGGAAAATTTTGTGGAAAACTTTTTCCAGTTAACATTTTTTTCTATTCCTTAGAAAATTTGCTTTCATTTTCATAAAAAAAAAACTTTGTTTGTACAATGCTTTTTTCTTGAGCAATGATTTTTCAAAGGAATGGCTCAAAATGGCAATTTGCACATTTTTTACAAAATTGGCCATAACTCAAAAACGAAAAAAATACCATTTGAAAAATTTCAGCGATTAAAGCTTATGAAATTATCCTCTCAAAAATATTTTTTTGAAAATTTTCCACGAGTGGGAGCATAGTTTTTCCGGCTTTTCTTTACGAATTTTCTCAATGGTGGAAAATTTTGTGGAAAACTTTTTCCAGTAAACATTTTTTTCTAATCCATAGAAAATTTGCTTTGATTTTCATAAAAAAAAACTTTATTTCTACGATGCTTCATTCTTGAGTTATGATTTTTCAAAGTAAGTAGTGTCAGAGGAAAACAAAAAATTTCCAACTTATTTTCCGGGAAAATAGACGACCCTGAATTTTTCTCAATTTTTTTTATTCATATATTGATGAGCCCTGCCTGTGGAAAAAGTTTCATGAAAATCTGAGACCTTTCGGCCCAAACCCGCACGGAAATAAAAAAAAATCCCCTACTGTCCTGTAGGAATCCTTGGAAAAATAGTGTTCGAATCTTTGAAGAAATACTCTAAGTAAAATTTGAAGGTAATATCTGAGAATTTTCAAAACAAAAATAAAATTTTCCTTGTAAAAGTTCTTGGAGAAAACCTTTGCAAGAGTATCTATGAAAATCTCTGGATGAATTATTACAAGCATTCTTTTCATAAAGAAAATATTTGAAGTGTGTCTCGAATTCACAGGAATTAACATACATATTCTTCAAGACAAAATACATATGAAAACATTGAAAATACTGTTCGATTTTTAAATTTCAATCGATCGGTGAAGCGTTTTTCACCTGGTTATAGTTTATTTTTTGTCAGTGATGCATTTTGAAAACTATCGGACTTATTGCCACATTGCGTTGTTTCTTATTGAAAAGCTTCAGACAATTCAGCTGAGGATAACCCCTCCATCCCAAATTTGTTCTAAACCCAATAGGAAACCAAATAGTTCTAAACCCAATAGGAAGAAAATTTAAAGATTTCTATTTAAGCAATTTTGAAACTTGTGACTTCTTACGGCGGTTCACAGGTCTAGAGGTGCATCCGATGTACATCGGAGATGCTGATGAACGAGCGGTTCGGATCAGCGGCGGTGGAAGCGCACACCACCATCGCCGGTAGCAAATTGGAAACCTATCGAGTTCAATCTGTGCACTCTGCATGTAGCCAGCCAACCAGCCAGTAGGTAGATATCCAACTAGGGAAGACTGATGCTATCGATGCATCGACGATGGTTGGCAAATGGAAGCAGTCTAGTCTGATTGGAACACAATTGCAAGAGATGAAATCGATTGTCGCTGCTCTTTCGCCGTGTGTGGTAGTTAACAAATCGAGTTGGTGGAAAAGGTGAAGCAGCTGCAGGGAGGAAGGGTTCAATTGCAGTTGGAACAACGAAGCCTTAGTGGAAGACAATCGATTGAGTAAGCGATTATCGGGATTGAAGCCTCGGGAGTGATTACTCTTTCGAGGTAGGTTGCTCTTTGGTGGGGATAGTTCTGATTCTACTTATATTTACTTACATTGGGTACATTCAATCATCGAAGGTAGAGAAGATCCTACCGTAAAACGTGAACCTAAATGTCACATGACATATTTTATAGCCAAGTTTAAATCCGACGAGAAATTCCCGGTGAAGCCTCCAAAGAAATTTCTGCGGTTATGCAAAAACTACAACATAGTAGGAAGTACTCATTGAACACTTAGCTGAGATGCAGGCTTTATCTCAGTGGGGACAAATCTATGATGGCAACAGGAAGGAAAATCCGTAGAAAAATTCCTTGTTGAGTTCTTGAAGGTATCTTAAAAATATCTTTGAGAATATCATTAGGAGGTCCGTTAAGGAATTACAAAACAAACTCCTGGATAAATCTTCGGAATAATACCTTAAAGAAACATTGTGTATACATCTGAATTAGTTACTGATGAAATTCCTGAAAAAAAAAATGAAATATCCATACAGGAAAACGTGCTTTACTTGTCTTAATTCCTAACCAAAATAAATATTTTTTTCTTTGAAAATGTTTTTAAAATCTCATATTTCGTGAATTCTGTTGGTATAAACTCAGCTACCACTGGACTAAGGGAGGTGCTTTATGCACATAGCAACTATATAAGTTAGAAATACAAGTTGAAAATCCGCTATTTTTGAGTTGCCTTAACAGTTCTGTTACGAGATTCCACTACAGTGATAATAAGACTCCCCTTTGGGGACATCCGCAAACATTTAATTTCCGACTCGCTGTTTGTTCTAGATTGTGATGTCAGTTTTGAGCCTTGAATGCGTAAGTGTCACACTGTAGATTTTCCTACAGGTTTTATCAGAACAATTTCGAAACGCTAACCTGCTTACACCTCATTTGATTCTGGGATCGTTTGCTTTTCTCTAGTGCGTGCAAGGTTTCGTCCTACCTGTTCACTTACCCGAAGGACAATCCCGTGACATTACTTCTTATTAGGTGAGTGTAATCAAATTAATTATTCAAACGCAACGGTGGTGTGCTGCCAAGTAACAGGTAGTTAATTTTTATTACACATGAAAGCGAAATCCCGTTGGCCGTTGGAAAGAAGGGATCCATAACCTCAACCATGGATGGCATGGAGGGGTGCAACCCGCCCGCCTTCACGGAAATGTCATCATGGCTGTTGAATTTTTCATATTAGAGGGAGAATGCCATTCTTCCCGCTCTGTTATTACTGTACATGGAATCTCCCAGCCACAAGTCGCCCATAAAACCACTTGACGAGTGCAATAGACACTCGCAATTTCCGAAGCTTATACCGCAATGTAAGGCCACTAGGAGGAGTGATCTACCGCAATCAAATCAAAGCGACGCCGATCCCGGGGTCCGAAGAAATCTCGGCAAAAGCACAATAAGCATTATTTGGTTCCAGATCGGATGTTTGGCATTTCACCGTACCACATATATTTATACGAGGTTGATCAATTTCACTGTACTTCTGAAGCCGGATAATACACAATGGTCCAAATTAAGAGTTCGGCAGAAAAATAAATTTGTAATAAACATTTTATTTTGCATCCAATACAAATCCCTTGAAAATCTGATTCTCGTAAAATCGAAAACAAAGAAAATTGAGAAAACAATCTTGATTTTGTGGAGCTACTCTAAGTTTGAAAATTCAGAATCCTTTTACCATGCTCAAATAAAGAATTAGATCGAAAGCATTTCGTTTAAAATGGTATATAATAACAATTTCTTAAGACTTGTTCAAGACCTGAACTACGAATTACTTGCAAACAAAAAAAAAAAAAATTCAAAATTAAAACTCCATTCAAAACAACTTTTTTTTCAAAAGCATCATTCATATTAAATCAAATAGAAAATAGAATAAAGCTATTTCCTGTAATAATGTCGATAAGGACCATTGTGCAA
The DNA here is from genome assembly GCF_002204515.2 of Aedes aegypti. Lineage (NCBI taxonomy): Eukaryota > Metazoa > Arthropoda > Insecta > Diptera > Culicidae > Aedes > Aedes aegypti. The sequence goes on along the minus strand of NC_035109.1, from coordinate 321,152,124 downwards.
TGCGTACCTTCACCGGACGAAGAAGAGCAAACATAAATGGTTGGTCGGTTGGGTGGAAAATGCTACATTTTCAGCATATGTGGTCCTTTGGATTTGTTTGGTCCTTTCCATGTCGATGTCGATACAAAGGATATGAGATAACCCGGCGGGCAGTTTGCCTTCCGTCCGCAGCAGCCTCTGAAGCAGTACCACTTGTTTGTGTTTGATCTTTGAGCGAAAACGCATTGTGAGGTTATCCAAATTGGATTGTTGAACTGAACTCAAATTCGAAAATGATTGACTGTAAATTTCATAGAAGCTGTCCTTACTGTTATGCTATTATGAAGGCGATTTAGATTTCGACTCAATTTCGATTCGATTTCGATTCAATTTTGATTCGATTTCGATTCAATTTCGATTCGATTTCGATTCGATTTCGATTCGATTTCGATTCGATTTGGATTCGATTTCGATTCGATTTCGATTCGATTTCGATTCGATTTCGATTCGATTTCGATTCGATTTCGATTCGATTTCGATTCGATTTCGATTCGATTTCGATTCGATTTCGATTCGATTTCGATTCGATTTCGATTCGATTTCGATTCGATTTCGATTCGATTTTCGATTCGATTTCGATTCGATTTCGATTCGATTTCGATTCGATTTCGATTCGATTTCGATTCGATTTCGATTCGATTTCGATTCGATTTCGATTCGATTTCGATTCGATTTCGATTCGATTTCGATTCGATTTCGATTCGATTTCGATTCGATTTCGATTCGATTTCGATTCGATTTCGATTCGATTTCGATTCGATTTCGATTCGATTTCGATTCGATTTCGATTCGATTTCGATTCGATTTCGATTCGATTTCGATTCGATTTCGATTCGATTTCGATTCGATTTCGATTCGATTTCGATTCGATTTCGATTCGATTTCGATTCGATTTCGATTCGATTTCGATTCGATTTCGATTCGATTTCGATTCGATTTCGATTCGATTTCGATTCGATTTCGATTCGATTTCGATTCGATTTCGATTCGATTTCGATTCGATTTCGATTCGATTTCGATTCGATTTCGATTCGATTTCGATTCGATTTCGATTCGATTTCGATTCGATTCGATTCGATTTCGATTCGATTTCGATTCGATTTCGATTCGATTTCGATTCGATTTCGATTCGATTTCGATTCGATTTCGATTCGATTTCGATTCGATTTCGATTCGATTTCGATTCGATTTCGATTCGATTTCGATTCGATTTCGATTCGATTTCGATTCGATTTCGATTCGATTTCGATTCGATTTCGATTCGATTTCGATTCGATTTCGATTCGATTTCGATTCGATTTCGATTCGATTTCGATTCGATTTCGATTCGATTTCGATTCGATTTCGATTCGATTTCGATTCGATTTCGATTCGATTTCGATTCGATTTCGATTCGATTTCGATTCGATTTCGATTCGATTTCGATTCGATTTCGATTCGATTTCGATTCGATTTCGATTCGATTTCGATTCGATTTCGATTCGATTTCGATTCGATTTCGATTCGATTTCGATTCGATTTCGATTCGATTTCGATTCGATTTCGATTCGATTTCGATTCGATTTCGATTCGATTTCGATTCGATTTCGATTCGATTTCGATTCGATTTCGATTCGATTTCGATTCGATTTCGATTCGATTTCGATTCGATTTCGATTCGATTTCGATTCGATTTCGATTCGATTTCGATTCGATTTCGATTCGATTTCGATTCGATTTCGATTCGATTTCGATTCGATTTCGATTCGATTTCGATTCGATTTCGATTCGATTTCGATTCGATTTCGATTCGATTTCGATTCGATTTCGATTCGATTTCGATTCGATTTCGATTCGATTTCGATTCGATTTCGATTCGATTTCGATTCGATTTCGATTCGATTTCGATTCGATTTCGATTCGATTTCGATTCGATTCGATTTCGATTCGATTTCGATTCGATTTCGATTCGATTTCGATTCGATTTCGATTCGATTTCGATTCGATTTCGATTCGATTTCGATTCGATTTCGATTCGATTTCGATTCGATTTCGATTCGATTTCGATTCGATTTCGATTCGATTCGATTCGATTTCGATTCGATTTCGATTCGATTTCGATTTCGATTCGATTTCGATTCGATTTCGATTCGATTTCGATTCGATTTCGATTCGATTTCGATTCGATTTCGATTCGATTTCGATTCGATTTCGATTTCGATTCGATTTCGATTCGATTTCGATTCGATTTCGATTCGATTTCGATTCGATTTCGATTCGATTTCGATTCGATTTCGATTCGATTTCGATTCGATTTCGATTCGATTTCGATTCGATTTCGATTCGATTTCGATTCGATTTCGATTCGATTTCGATTCGATTTCGATTCGATTTCGATTCGATTCGATTTCGATTCGATTTCGATTCGATTTCGATTCGATTTCGATTCGATTTCGATTCGATTTCGATTCGATTTCGATTCGATTTCGATTCGATTTCGATTCGATTTCGATTCGATTTCGATTCGATTTCGATTCGATTTCGATTCGATTTCGATTCGATTTCGATTCGATTTCGATTCGATTTCGATTCGATTTCGATTCGATTTCGATTCGATTTCGATTCGATTTCGATTCGATTTCGATTCGATTTCGATTCGATTTCGATTCGATTTCGATTCGATTTCGATTCGATTTCGATTCGATTTCGATTCGATTTCGATTCGATTTCGATTCGATTTCGATTCGATTTCGATTCGATTTCGATTCGATTTCGATTCGATTTCGATTCGATTTCGATTCGATTTCGATTCGATTTCGATTCGATTTCGATTCGATTTCGATTCGATTTCGATTCGATTTCGATTCGATTTCGATTCGATTTCGATTCGATTTCGATTCGATTTCGATTCGATTTCGATTCGATTTCGATTCGATTTCGATTCGATTTCGATTCGATTTCGATTCGATTTCGATTCGATTTCGATTCGATTTCGATTCGATTTCGATTCGATTTCGATTCGATTTCGATTCGATTTCGATTCGATTTCGATTCGATTTCGATTCGATTTCGATTCGATTTCGATTCGATTTCGATTCGATTTCGATTCGATTTCGATTCGATTTTTCGATTCGATTCGATTTCGATTCGATTTCGATTCGATTTCGATTCGATTTCGATTCGATTTCGATTCGATTTCGATTCGATTTTGATTCGATTCGACTTGTGTTTAGATTTTTGTTTTGATTTCTGTTCCGAATTTTGTTTCAATTGCTGTTTCTATTTCTATTATTATTATTATTATTTCTATTTTTCTTTTTATTTAATTATCGATTTCTGTTTTGATTTCGTTTTTATTTCTGTTTCGATTTATGTTTCAGTTTTTATCCTAAAGTAGTTTCAAATGCTCGAAAATGTCTGTAGAGAAATAATAACACGGTTAGCAACAGTTTATCTTCCCTTCCTACAGTTTGACAAACCCGTCAAACGACATCCGACAGTTGGTCAACATGTTCGACTTGACCGGAATAGCTCCAGAAGTGTAATCATCTGGAACACTTTTGTCGATTTGTTTCAATAGTCGTAAACCCTGTTTCTTCCACCGCTAGATGGATCCGGATAGATGGTCGGGGTCTGTCAGTCCAACAAGTTTGTGACTTTATTCACTGAACATGTCAGCCTCGCAAGACACATCTTCAGCGAATATGTTGGAATTTATGACCGACTTCGCAAATATCTTATGCAACACATGTGTGAAATTGCGAGGGAAAATGATCACTCGGTCGGTGTTCTATCTGTGAACCGAGTGAGAAACTGGAACCATTTGTCTTCTTGGAATGATGTCAAAGCTTTTACAGAAAATCGATGCGAATCGAATCGAGAGCATCAGAAGACATCAATTTCGTAAAGTCCTTCGGATCGGACCGGTTGATGGAGTACCCATTTCTTTAACCACTACCTCGGTTATACAAACTTCTCCGTCAAAGAAGACCGATTGCTCCCAGTGGGTTGTGGTCGGAATGGAAATATTTAGATTATTATCGTCGAGAAAACATTGTGCCAAAACGAAATGGAATTATCATTCCGTCAATTTGTTGAGTAAACCTCTTTTGTCTTCCAAAGCGGCAGCTTCTTTCACATCGAGTATATATTGGAGGGAAAGCGGAGGAGATCTTCCCGAATCAGCAATCGTCGTGTTCTTCCACATACACTAGGGTGCGACTTATTTATCAAAACTTCTCTAAAGCATTTGTTTTTAACTGGAACTACATGAGTATATGATGGATTGCCCTCAGTTGCTTCTTTTTATTGCAGGAACAGTTGTTCTCACACAGGGAACCAACAGACGCTAATCACGATCAATAGCATCCTCAATGTGTAAGTATTGGTGCTCTTATAATTATAACAAGCAATAAAGGCGCCGGCTGCGTCCGAATGCTGGTCAATTTGGAGATGGGAGAGAAATGTTGACGTTTTACTTGCTTTATGGAAGCCGAGGAGTCCTCTGCACTTCCAGAAGAAAACATTGGGATTTTGGAAAACAACAAGTTTATGTAAACTTAACGTGCTCGTCAAATCGCTCCACCTCTGAATCTCTATAGATTGGCTCAATTTTTAAGGTTATTTTTTTATGTGATCTAAATTCAGAAAAGCACTTGAACTTCTGAAAAATATTTCGCACCCTAACAAACACTGTCTCTGGTTTTTAATGGAACGGAAATCTAGTCACGTCTTCGAGGAAATAAGCAGCATGTTCTCTCCGTTAACGGAATCGGCAACGAAATCGAGAACATTGCTTTAATAGTAGCAAAAAAAATACAATGCAGCCATCGTCCGCTTCAGTTGGAAACAATGGAAAAGTAATTTCTTCGCTTTGTTGCCAAAATCACTTCATTCCAGTCTGAGGTTAAAACGACGGCGACGCCGACGCCCGATGCGGTGCGCCTTTCTCCGTTGACCGGTTGGACAAGCATACCCAGATAGGGGAATGTTGATGTAAATGCACCATAGAGACTTTGGACCCAATAGGTTGGAATACTAAAAGGGTCATCGGCCTGAAAAGGCTTTGGACCGAAGGGTCGTAAGATCGAAATAATCGTAAAACTGAAGTGGTCGATTGGCCGAAACGGCCCATAGTTGTTTGGGTGAAAAAATGCCGTTAGACATAACGCCGAATGTCAAAATGGACAAAACGTCGGAGAGACAAAAGGTCGGGAGGAGAAATTTTGAAGAAGATTCTCTTCCGAAAGAATAAATAATTCGACGTTTTGTTCTTTCGATGTTTTGTCCCTTTCGACAATTTGTAATTCGACGTTTGGCATTTGACGATTTGGTATTCTAAGTAAAAGCAATAACCTTAGAATCTTAGAAACGTGGTGTCACAAGGAATAAGTGCTCATAAGTTCACAAAAGTTCCCCAATGGTTGTTAATGATGAACAGTATTTTGTTAACGGTATTCGGGGTACTGAGTGCTCATTAAGGGGTATCCAAGGATTCCCAGCTTCATTGATACCTAAAGTGTGCTCAAGTGGTTTAAGAGGATTTAAAACGGCAACCACGAGTTTTCAAAGCGTTTCCAGTCATTACCAGAAGTTGTCAGATTTACCTTGAGCAGAAATTGAATTCTGAGAAAATTGAGAGTATCTGTCACTTATTGCCTTTTGTATCAATCATGATCTGATGCACATCATAAGGACCTGATTATCATCTTTAGCTACAGATCTGATTATATCGTGAAGATAACAGTACATTATCAAACTCATTCAAACAAGCTCCAAACCTGAGGGACACTATCGCAATTAAATGTTTAAGAATTGTTTATTTTCCAATAAAATTAAAAGCCAGCTGGTAAATAAGCGATAAAAATAAGTTTGATCATCGCTCTCTCTTTGGGGCTCTTGTACGCTGCTGTTATTTATCAAGATTGTTACAACTGTTCTGCGAAATCAAATGAGAGTAAATTCTGCAATGCCTGACCTTCGGATTATTCAGTGTTTCCCAAAGAGTTCCCAACGAGTTAATGAAGGGTTTTCAGAAGTTCATAAGGGATCCAGAAGTGTTCCCAACCCTTTTCCGACGGTCCAGTCAAAATGTCAAAATGTCAGATAAGCTAAAGACAGAAGGCACAGATAGCTGTAGCGACTATTCCACAAGATCATGTCAAAGGTCGTGGGTTTGAATCCCGATGGTCAAGATTCTTTTCGGGTTGTACATTTTTTCGGCTTTCCAGGGCAAAGCACATCTTCTTGTTTGCCACACGATCAATACATGCAAAAATTGTCAATAGAGTCCCAAATCCCTGTCCCAATTTAAGTACCAAACGCTTAAAGATGGCCCAGTTTACTCAATTTTTAAATGTTTTTCATTGGTTAAAGTCCATATTCCGTTTCTTTTGAGATTTTGTCACACCCTTTGGTTTAACTGAAATTTAGAGTGTATTTTGTTTTCCGTGTCTCCTCCAAAAATTTTCAGATAGGAACAACCCCAGTGTTAAAAAGGAAAACCCATGTGGCGTTTTTGTCGACTAAGTGAACTTCAAACATGATCAAAAGGGTCAGGATTCATGTTTGGATCTATAATTTAATTTAAATATAATCTAGCCATTATTTTAGTAGGAAAACGGCCAAAGTAGTTACAAGAACACGGTCCATCGTATTATTCAATAAAAACAAGGTATCATAAAAAATAGATCCCTATTGGCAAACAAAATTTTCAGTTAATAGCTGATTTTTTACAAGGGGGAAATCTGTCCCAATCCAGTTAAGGTGTAAAACTAGATTGAAGAAGAAGAAACGACGAGTTTTTTGTAGGGTTTCCATGAATTCTTCTATAAAATCCTCCTAAGATTCATCAAAGTATTTCTCCAGAAGTTTTGTCAAGAAATTCTTTCCATGACTCTTCCAGAAGTATCATCAGTAACTGTTCAAGTTTTTTATGTAAAAATACATCCAAAAATTCCTCCAAAAACTCTTCATGGGGTTAATCTAGATATTTCTACCGAAATTTTTTGAAAAATGTCTTTAGAATTTTTTCCTTATCTTTTACGGCTTTCAACTGGTATTTATTTGGGATTTTTTTTAGGGTATCATCCAAAAATACCTCCAAGGTTTCATGCAGGGACTACTTTTATGGCACTGTCGGGTCCGATAGCTCGGGACCACCGACGATTCAATAGGCACTAGAGTATCTCTTCTGAGCCGATAGCTAGCAGGGTAGCCGATGATTGTGCAATTATTAGTGTTCGTATATGACCCCCAACCGATCTAAAGATACTTACCCGATCCAGGATATAAACCCGAACCATGGTAGGTAGATGCTGATAACGCATAGCCAACGATGAGCTCCAGTTTGTTTGCCATAGGGCAATTCGCCTAATGTTGAACGGCTAAGAACGTCGCCTATTGTTGAACAGCTCGTGTATTCCTTATGGCGTGTTCAACAATTAGCGAGCATTTTGACCGTTCAACAATTGGCGAATTACCCTACGCATTAAGCGTGGACTGTATCAACTTTTTTTCGTCATTTGAACCCAAAGCTTTCGAAACTTTAGGTGTTTCTGTTGAAACTTACTTTACTTGATACTTGATGGGCTATGATACAATGGACTATGATGAATCTCCACTGGGCTCGGTCCTGGGCCAATCGCTTCCAGTCGCCCTGAACGTTAAGTGCCCTTAAGTCCTCCTCAACTGCAAAAAGCCATCGTGTGCGCGGCGTACCACGAAGTCGGCGGCCTCGTCCGGGTTCTCTGTTGAATATAATGATTGCTTGTCGTTCTTCCGGCATACGGACAACGTGACCAGCCCAACGCAGCCTGCCGTGTTTTATGCGCTTGACAATCCACCTCTTTATACACTTGGTACAACTCGTGATTCATGCGACGCAGCCAGATGCCGTTTTCTAGTTTACCGCCGAGTGTTGTTCGCAGCACTTCACGTTCAAGCTCTCCGGTTGACTTCCTTCAATGTCCATAATTCATGGCCATATAGGACAACCGGAAGGATCAGTGTCTTGTATAACGCGAGTTTCGTTTTCGTTTGCAGGCTACGGGACTTCAGCTGGTTACGAAGCCCGTAGAAAGCCCGACTCGCAGCTGCAATACGTATTTTCATCTCGCGGATAAAATCATTGTCGCATGTCACTAGTGTTCCAAGATACACAAATTCTTCCACCACTTCAAACTTTTAACCACCTAACACCATTTCGCTACCACTAACACGTCCGGACCCACGTTGACCACCAGCTATCATGTACTTCGTTTTTGTGGTGTTGATCGTGAGCCCGATTCTCGCTGTCTCCCTCTTGAAAGGCACGAGGCACTGCCACTTCCACTGCCCGACGGTCAATCCCGATGATGTCGATATCTTCCGCAAAGCCAAGGAGCATATGAGAACGTGTGATAACGGTACCGCTTCTCTGCACACCGGCTCTCCCGATAGCACCTTGGAGCGGTATGTTAAACAGCAAGTTAGAAAGAGCGTCACCATGTTTTAATCCATCAGAGGTTACGAAATCCCGTCCACTACCCGCACATAGGATTTTGGTCTTTCAAGCATTGTGCGAATCAGTCTAATCAGCTTCGCCGGACAACCATATTCGGACGTAACTTACCACAACTCGTTTTTCTTCACTGAATCGTACGCTGCTTTTTTTTTCAGAATAATAGTAGTGAAAGCCGATTTTCATACAAACTTTGGCATGCTGTAACTTTTTTTTTTTTTTTAATTTCTTTATTAGTATCATTCCAAACATTACATTCATTTCTTATATCTAGGTGTTCTGTGTTATTTGACAACACTATCATCCTAATTTGGTAAAACAAATTTAAGATTTAATTAACATTTTGTTAACAACATATTACATTTCATTTGCCGTAGCAGTTCAGTTTTTTTTACAGGTGAGTTGATTTCACCTGCTTATAAGAGAAAAAAATGTTTTTAATATACTTAACCCAACTTAACCTAAACATATAACGCATTAATCGTGGCAATAGAAGATTGTAACGATTTTTGCCTGAAATTATTAATGATTGTATTTCACATTTGTTCCAATGTTTCAACATTGGATATTCTATGTAACTCATTGGTACTATACCAGGGAGGAAGCCTCAGAATCATTTTCAAAATTTTATTTTGAATTCTCTGCAGAGCTTTCTTCCTGGTATTACAACAGCTAGTCCATATTTTTACAGCATACAACATGGCTGGCCTGAAAATTTGTTTGAATATCAACAGCTTGTTCTTAAGACAAAGTTTTGATTTTCTATTAATAAGGGGATAGAGACATTTTACATATTTGTTACATTTGGCTTGAATGCCCTCAATGTGATTTTTGAAAGTTAAATTCTTATCTAGCATGAGCCCTAGATACTTAACTTCATCTGACCAATTTATTGGAACCCCTCTCATCGTGACAACATGTCTACTTGAAGGTTTCAAATAAAGAGCTTTTGGTTTATGTGGGAATATTATTAGTTGAGTTTTGGAAGCATTAGGAGAAATCTTCCATTTTTGCAAGTATGAAGAAAAAATATCCAAACTTTTTTGCAATCGACTACAGATGACACGCAGGCTTCGTCCTTTGGCGGAGAGGCCTGTGTCATCCGCAAACAAAGATTTTTGACATCCCTGAGGTAACTCAGGTGAGTCAGATGTGAAAATATTATATAATATTGGTCCCAAAATGCTGCCTTGAGGAACACCAGCTCTTACAGGAAGTCTTTCAGATCTGGAGTTCTGATAATTAACCTGAAGTGTACGATTTGACAGATAACTTTGAATTATTCTATCAATGTATGTTGGAAAATTAAAGTTTTTTTAATTTTACAATCAAACCTTCATGCCAAACACTGTCGAATGCTTTTTCTATGTCTAGAAGAGCAAGACCAGAAGAATAGCCTTCAGATTTGTTGGAACGGATCAAATTTGTTACACGTAAAAGTTGATGAGTGGTCGAATGCCCATGGCGGAATCCGAACTGTTCATTGGCAAAAATTGAATTTTCGTTGATGTGGGCCATCATTCTGTTCAAAATAACCTTTTCAAAAAGTTTACTGATGGAGGAAAGCAAACTGATTGGACGATAGCTAGAAGCTTCTACAGGATTTTTGTCTGGTTTTAAAATTGGAACAACCTTAGCATTTTTCCATTTGTCAGGAAAATATGCTAATTGAAAACATTTGTTAAATATATCAACTAAAAATGATAAGCTACTTTCTGGAAATTTCTTGATGAGGATGTAGAAAATTCCATCATCGCCAGGAGCTTTCATGTTTTTGAATTTTTTAATAATAGTTCTCACTTCTTCCAAATCAGTCTCCCAGGCATTTTCGAAAACGTTCTCTTGATTGAGAATATTTTCGAACTCCTGAGTAACTTCATTTTCAATTGGACTAGTAAGTCCTAAATTAAAATTGTGCGCACTTTCAAACTGCATAGCAAGTTTTTGAGCTTTTTCGCAATTAGTTAGTAATAATTTGTTTTCCTCTTTCAATGCCGGTATTGGCTTCTGAGGTTTTTTCAAGATTTTAGATAATTTCCAAAAGGGCTTAGAGCCAGGGTCCAATTGAGAAATTTTATTTTCAAAATTTTTGTTTCTTAATTGAGCAAAACGTTTCTTGATTTCTTTCTGCAAATCCTGCCATATAATTTTCATAGCAGGATCGCGAGTGCGTTGAAATTGCCTTCTCCTCACGTTTTTAAGACGGATCAAGAGTTTAAGTTCATCGTCTATAATCACGGATTCAAATTTTACTTCACATTTTGGAATTGCAATGCTCCGGGCTTCAACAATGGAATTTGTTTAAGTTTCAAGAGCATTGTCAATATCAAGTTTAGTTTCTAAAGAAATGTTAACATCAAGATTGGAGTCAACATACGTTTTATATATATTCCAGTTGGCTCGTAAATAATTGAAAGTAGAGCTGATAGGATTGAGAATCGCTTCTTGGGATATTTGAAATGTAACAGGGACATGATCAGAATCAAAATCAGCATGAGTAATCAGTTGGCTACAAAGATGGCTAGAGTCGGTTAAGACCAACTCAATCGTAGATGGATGTCTAAAAGAGGAAAAACATGTGGGGCTATCAGGGTATTGAATTGAGAAATATCCTGAAGAGCACTCATCAAATAAAATTCTGCCGTTGGAATTACTTTGAGAATTATTCCATGACCGATGTTTGGCATTAAAGTCACCAATGACAAAAAATTTTGACTTATTGCGAGTCAATTTACGCAAATCAGTTTGGAGCAAATTAACTTGCTGCCCAGAGCATTGAAAAGGCAAATAGGCAGCTATGAAAGTATATTTACCAAACTGTGTTTCAACAGAAACACCTAAAGTTTCAAAAACTTTAGTTTCAAATGATGAAAACAGTTGATATTTTATACGCCTATGAATGATGATTGCAACTCCCCCACATGCCCCATCAAGTCGATCATTACGATAAACAAAAAAGTTAGGATCTCTTTTGAGTTTAGATCCAGGTTTTAAATACGTCTCGGTAATAACTGCTATATGCACGTTATTAACCGTAAGAAAATTAAACAGCTCGTCCTCTTTACCATTCAGAGAACGAGCATTCCAATTTAAAATATTTAAATTATTATTTGGATCCATTAGAAAAACGTAATCCAATAACAATTTGATTTGTAAATTTTACACCTACTTGGACTGCTTCAGTCATAGTGGTGGCTTTGAACATTGCATCAATCATTAGATTCAATTGTTCAGTTAGAAAATTAAAATCAGAGGCAGACATGTCATGTGATTTCCCATTGGAATTTCCGGTAGACGAAGAAGCGGAATTACCTGTGGCGGTAGGGTTTTTTCCATTTGATTTGAAACAAGTGGAATGGGTACCCATGGATCGAACAGGGGAGGAGTTCGAATTTCCTGCTACGATATCGGCAAAGGATTTACCGTGGGTAGATACATTCGAAATTGAAAGATTCGAACGGCTACCCGACGGATTAAAATTAGTTTGTGAATGAGCATGATTATGATCTTCCTGATGGGTATGATTCATGATCAAGCGATCGTTAACTGAAAAATGAGCATTGTACGATACTCTACCAGGCAAATTCCGGAAACGACCGTTATCGTAACGGATATTATCTTTCATCTGCCTGGCACGAGCCTCAATGACCTTTTTGCGTGAAGGACAATTCCAAAAATTGGACTTATGGTTAGCCCCGCAATTACAACATATGAATTTGGTGGTATCTTCCTTCACTGGACAGACGTCTTTGGCGTGAGAAGAACCTCCGCAAATCATGCATTTAGCATCCATGCGACAATTTTTTGTACCGTGACCCCACTTTTGGCACCGACGGCACTGAGTGGGGTTCTGGTAATTTCCTCCAGGTTTCTGGAAATGTTCCCATGTCACACGGACATCAAACAAAAGTTTTGCTTTTTCTAAAGCTTTCATATTATTTAGTTCTTTTTTGTTAAAGTGAACTAAATAAAATTCTTGAGAAAGCCCTTTCCGAACAATGCCAGATTGGGTTCTCTTTTTCATAATGATTACTTGGACTGGGGAAAATCCAAGTAAATCATTTATTCCATTTTTGATCTCTTCAGGTGATTTATAGTCACTTGAGAGACCTTTCAAGACAACTTTGAACAAACGTTCAGTTTTGTCGTCATAAGTAAAAAAATTGTGCTTCTTCTCTTCAAGATGTTTGAGAAGAAGCTCACGATCTTTAAGAGTTTCCGGCAAAACGCGACAGTCTCCTTTCTTTGCGATTTGGAAGGAAACCTTGATTCCCCTAATGGAGTTCAAGATCTCCTGCCTAAATCCCCCAAATTCGGAACAACTGACCACGATAGGCGGCACTCTTTGCTTCCTCACTTGAATCAAAGAGCCTGGGCTAGAGGCTGCTTCGATTTGGTGTTCGCAAAATTTGTCTAGAGCATCGAACTGATTGCTCATTTCAATACAATTATTCATTTCACCCTTGGAAGAAACTTCGCATTCCGGGGAAGCGTCCTTTCTTCCATTCTTTCCACGTGTAGTGACAGTTTTAAAACCCACTTTTTTGGAAGGAAGTAGTGAATTCAGAGATTCACCCTTCCTTTTGTTTGTTGTTGATACCATGTTTAATTAATAAACGAAAGAAGACGTGACCTTCGAAAGGTTTTTTCCCAAGACGGTGTCCAAGAAGGATTACCACCGCTAGCTTTCGCCAACGGGTCCAACGAAAAATTGAAGGCACGGGTCCAAACAAGGATCGTAAAGGGATCAATAGTAGAAAAATAGTACTGAAAAGTACTGTTTTAGTAGCACTGAAAAGTACCGTTTTTAATTTTAGCACTGAAAAGTACTGTTTTTGTAGCACTGAAAAGTACTGTTTTATTGCTTTAGGTAGTTTTTAAGAAAACTTCCAAGAGCAGAGAGAATTCGTGTACGCACAGCACGAAGGTACGATGCGCACTGATCGTACGCTGCTTTGAATTCTACAAACAAATGATGAGTCTGCAAGTTGTACTTCCGGAATTTATCTAGGATTTGACGTAGGGTAAACATTTGATTCGTCGTCGCCCTCTCAAAAACTAGCTTGGTATTCGCCGACAAAGACCTCCTCATGCGGTCTCAATCAATTGAACAGAATTCCACACAATTGCGCCGAATTAGGGAGTTTCATTCCAGTCGATACCCTGTCTTGTACAAAGGGCAAATGAGATCATCGAACTTACTAGTAGTAATTTGTTCTTCCTCCCATATCTTCGAAACGATCATTTCCGTGTTTGAGAAGTTCGGCCGAGAACTCGTCCTTCACAGCAGTCTTGTTGTTCTTCATCCCATAAACAGCTTTCTTTACCTCATCTAACGTTGGAGATTTCACAGCCTGTCCATCGTCATCGATTTGGATTCTGCTACCAGATCCACTTCCGTTATCTCCATTCAACTATGACTCGAAGTACTCTTTCCACCTGGCGGTCACCATTTTTTTATCCGTCAGCAAGTTTCCTTCGCGTTCGTTGCACATGGGGAGGTGGCGCTGTTTTTTCTCAGCACACCATTGACAAATTCGTAGGACTGTCACCAATCGTTCTGTTCCATAGCATCTTGCGCCTGTGCGATTACTGCCTCTTTATGCTCCTTTTTCTTTCTGCGGTGGATCCGTTTTTCGGCTATCGTTGCTTCTTTGTACCGCTTTCTACTCTAACGGGTATCAGACACCAGCATCCGGCTTCTACCCACGTTCTTCTAGTCCGTCATTATCTGGCACATCTCCTTGAACCAACCGTTCCTTGATCTTCGTTGAGCAGTGCCTACCACTTCTCGCGCTACTGTGCTCACCGCTCCGTGGACTGACTCCCACAGATCGGTGAGGTTGATTTCGCTAATCCGCTCGTCGAGCTTTTGATGGTAGTGTGCTGCTATGCTATCTGCTAACAGGCGTAGGATATTGAAACGCAACGATTATCGATTTCTAGAGCTCCAAACGATTGGTAGTGGTCTGATTAGGACCCCTGAAAGTTCTAACATCGATGACATCGGAAAAACGTCGGCCGTCTACCAGAACATGGTCAACTTGGTTGCAAGGTTCGCCATCTGGGTGTTGCCAGGTATGCTTACGGATATCCATGCATGTAAAGTAGGTGCTACTGATATTACTCAGAAATTAATCTCAAGCATAATTCACAATTACTCCAAGTATTCCACAAAGAATTACTTCAGGAGTTTCTTTGCTAATTCCTCCAGAGATACTTCAAAAATTCCTTGTGTGATACCAGTATTCCTACAAAAAATCATCAGTCATAACCGTTAATCGTGAAAGAATTGTTGGCAGAAATCCTGAATTTAATATCTGAGAAATTCTTGAAGAAATTTCATTTAATATAAAGTTTAGGTAATCGTTCGAGACTTCTGCCAGCAATTCTTCCAGTACAGAAGGTGATTTCATTTGTCTAGTCTCCCAAGCCTTAGAATAATAATGTGAATATTTCGTTTTAATTTAAGTTGCCGAGAACAGTTGAGTGGTGACGAAGCCATAATTTACCCTACTTTATCATAGACAGGGGAACAAAAATAATCTTTTCGCGTGTCTCAAAGAATAAATTATGTGTAAATTTTAGGATGCTGAAATCGTCACCGTTCTCAGAAATGTTCCAATACGTCACATTTTTTGCTACTTGTTGTCAAAGTTGTTCAATATACTGGTTTTATTGATGTTTGAGAAAAAATGAACTATGATTTATAATTTATTTTTGATGCTGCAAGGTCATGCATAAGTGACAATTCTAAAAGTTTTTTTTCTTTTCATACAAAAACTTGACAATGGGAGAGGGAGGGTACCATTCATTTTACCAACGAAATTGTTACTTACTTCGTTTGCATATGAAAATTGGTTTCACTAGTAAACCCGAGCAGAAGCAAAGTTCTGACCATCAAATCGAGATACTCATTTGATTGACATAATGAATAAAAGATCTGAAGATAATTTCAAGCTTTTATTCCTGGAACTTCTGAACCATAGCAAAATTTGATGTATCCAGATCTAGTAAATAGTTTGCTGATATTGGTTAGATCTTATAAAAACTAAATATGGTATGCTAATGGAATTCCAGGAGTAAATTTTAAATATCATTTTCAGATTTTTTATCTTCCATATCCATGAAGTTATGCAAGTTTACTTGATAC